>NC_016089.4:33435905-34179225 GCF_000004515.6 Glycine max | reverse complement strand
TTATACCTTTTGCTGGGTGAACAATTTTTACTGGTTGAATCATGTCGGTGACTTCATTGTCTGTATCAGATATACCGTCAACACTGTCATCTTCGTCTAAAAACTCTTCAACGTATGAGTTAGACACAAGATAATCATCATCATCATCATCATCATCATCTTTGTCAACATGTAAATTGCTCATATTTGTTGGCAGTTGTGTCTCATCATTAGATAAATAATTTCCACATGATGTAAGCGAATTTGCAGAATGAAACATTGAACCACCAACCACATCCTTTTCAATGTACAATTCTAGAATTGATATTTGTTGTTGTTGTTTAAAACTTTCCAGCATCGTTTCAACGTCTTCCTCATCACAAATTTGCAAGGCAATATATTTTCCTGACACTAAAAATCTACAACTGATAGCAAAAATAATTTCATTATTTTGTAACTTTACCTTGTCTCCAATTTTTTTCTTCAAAGCACTGAAACTAATTCCACGTTTAATCTGAATCGCTTTTTTACTGCCTTCAAATATTACACCATCATTATCTTCATATACCCTTCCATTGAAATACAACACTGTTATAACCGAATTCATCATGTACCTACAAAAACAATATTTTAATCAATTAATCATAATAAATTCAAAATAGTAAAATGTAATCACAAAAAGTCTCTTTAACACAATTTGACATTAAAACTTTATTCTATAAAAAATTATTAACTTTAAATATTTTTTATGGTAAACACTTAAAAAAATAAACAATTCCAAGGTAGTAATTTTAAAGCCCAAATAAACCATAAATAAAGTTAGTATTATTTATAAATAATTCATTTTCACAATAATAACTTCAACATACTTACTTCAAATAAATATAATGAAAAAAAATAATTTTAAATACCGTTCAAGTTGAATGCTCATAAAATAAATTTACTATAACTTTATATTAAAATAAATTTTCACACTCAAAATACTTACTTCAAATAATTATGATGTTACAAATTTTTTTACTTTCAGACACTTTTGACAATACTCGCTTGATCAATTTTTAGCACTAACAAAGTATTAACACCAACCTAATCTAATTAAAAATATACTAAAAATTTCATATTTACCAAATTTTTTCGGGACTCAAATATTTTCTTTAAATAAATATCATGACAAATTTCTTCTATTTTATACACACAAACAAGCATATAAAATATAAAACTAATTTAATTAAAAACTATACATTCAAACTGCTCTAAAAAATTACTTAAAAAATATTTTATAATACAAATTATTTGACTGAAAATTATCAACCTGATTCAGAAATTTAAGCCTCAACAAACAAATTTCAAACCTTATGCGCACAAATTTAAATCTCAAGAAACGCTCACAGTTTTTGAAAACTGAAATGTAATTTTGAACACACAACAACACTTTTGAGAAGTAAAATGTAGTTTTGAACACACAACAACACTGAGGTAATTTTCGAGTATATAAAGGCCCTAAATCGCCATCTTCAATGGATATTTCCTTCGCCCTTAACTTGCCAATGGCAGTTGCAACTTGCCTTTTGGCCTGTCATCTGAAAAAAGCAACCTGCCACCTGAAAAAGCAAGTGCCACAGGCCTACGAACACAGCACCTGGAACTCGCCAGTTTGACTGGCGGTTCCCACTGGCACGTATATCGCCATTAGCACTGGCGATTTCTTCACGGAGACCAAACTTGCCAGTTCCACTGGCGGTTTGGGTGCTGCATGCATGCGTTTTACGTCCAAAAGAGCCCCCTCGCGGAAATACTTCAAAAACGACCCCATTTGGGGAAAAAGTTTATAAAAGGACCCCAAATAGGGAAATTTGCCGAGTTAACCTGTGTGTTTGCTGAGAAAGATCCACTTCGATGCTTAGAGATTTGTGTTGCAAGTTGTCCAACTTGAACTTCAAGATTTTTTATGGAAGCCTCGGTGTTCTTCTAGTTTATGATGGACATCTGCATAAACTAATTTAAAGTATCTTCCATCTTTGACATTCTATCAGACTAAGCTTTTTGTTGTTGTTGTGGACCCCTATTTGAAGAACCTGCATAAGAGTTGCTAGAAGTACCTACAAAAGAAGTGTTAGTAGGACAAGAATATGCAATATTATTTTGTGGTCTCCAACCATAAGGTTGATTTGAACCTCAACCACCTTTGTAGCCTTAGTAGTTTCCTTGGAAGCTCTATTAAGGTTTGTCTTGATTTTACAAATAACGGGCCTCTTCTTAGCAATCACCAAGTGCCAAACAGTGGCCATTCTGATGGCCACCACCACAAAAGTCACATCTCATAACTTGTTGAACTTGATGAGCTTGGTGTGTTTTTTGTGATCCACCTTGTTGAAATTGTTGAGGAACTTGGCCTATTTGTTTTGTTAAGGCTTATATTTGCTGAGTTAAGAGTTTGTTTTGTGCTAGAACTTCATTCTGAGTATCTAGCTCCATTTTACCTTTTCTTTGAACAGGAGCCCTATCATGGTGACTTTGATAATCACTAGCTGCAATGGAGTCAATGATTACAATTGCTTCCTTCGGGCTCTTAGACATCATAGTACCTCTAGCTGAGGCATCAAGAATCATCTTTGTATGAGGTTTCAAACCACTGTAGAAAATAGGTAATTGTGCAGCATCATCGAAACTATGGTTTGGGAACCTCCGCAACAAAGACTTGAGTCTCTCCCATGCTTCATAGAGAGGTTCATCAGACCCTTGGAAAAAAGTAGCAATGACGGATTTTGCACTAATGAATCTAGATAAAGGAAAGAACCTTGCAATGAATTTTTTTCTTCTCAAGTGTTGACACTTTTATTTGGATGTGATTGGAGTCATGTCTTTGCCTTACTTGTCAAGGAGAGTGGAAAACAACTATATATCCTCGTGCATGGCACGGGTGACAGACTATAAATATAATTATCATTATTGAAATTGATTTCCTTGGCTGAAAACATGATTTAATTTGTACCAAAACAAATAATATTACTATGAAGATTTATTGACTTAAATATAAAATATTATTATCTAAATTTAAAATTAGGATAAAATTAGATTATATCATCATTTTTTAAAATGTTTTTTTAATGGTTACTTTGACATCCAAATTGAAAGTGTAATTCAGTGTAACTTGGGTCTTGAAAATATTAAAATTTTAAAAATATTTTTGAAAGTATAATTTATTTGTCATTTTAGTTATATCGTTAAAAGATTCCTGTTAAAGTTAATGTATGTATTTTATGTGACATGTTATCTGCCTATTTGAGAGTTGAAGGTACACATATAAATAATGTGTGATAATCCAATGCATACATGAAAACTTACGGTGTACATGTGATAGTAATGGAATCGTTACCAGTTACCGCATTGTGTGAAGACAAAACAAGAAAATGAGTACTAAATAAAAAAAATAATTAAAATTATGAATTTCATAAAATGTAAAGACTAAAATCACGCATAAAAATAGAGAGAGTAAAATCATAAATTTAAAATTTAATGAGATCAAAATTATAATTTAGTCTAAATTGTTTTTCATGTTCTTTTTATAAATAAAGAAAAAGAAAAAAAAAATCCCAAAGATCGCCGACCAAAGAAACTATATTATTTTGGAGGCAGCTTTGATTTAAGATATTAAAATATAGGTTAAATTAATCATTTCATTCCTATAGTTTTACAATTCATATCTTTTTTATCTTTATAGTTTGAAAGTAATTTTTAAAATTCATATAGTTTAATTTTAATTTTTTTTTAGTCCTTATAGTTTAAAAGTGGTCTTTTTACTTCTTATAGTTTATATTTTAATTCTCTTTTAGTCCCTATAGCTTGAAAGTTATTTTTTCAGTCTCTATAATTTGTATTTTAATTACTTTTTAGTCCATATTACAAAAAAATATATAAAAATAATTAGTTACAAATTAGTTATAAATTATCTTGCGATAAATTGGTTACAAATTAATTGTTAATATTTTTGTAGTTGATTGTAATTGATAATATTACTCATATTTTGATGGTAAATGGACTAAAAAGATTACTTTAAAACTATAGGAACTAAAAGGGAATTAAAATAAAAATTATAAGGACTAAAAAAATCACTTTCAAACTACATGGACTAAAAAAGAATTAAAATGTAAACTATAGGAAATAAAAGAGAATTAAAATGTAAACTATAGGAACTTAAAAAACCTCTTCCAAACTATAGAAACTAAAAAGGTATGAATCTTGAAATTATAGGGACCAAATGAATAATTAAACCTAAAATATATTATTTACTACTAGTACATTTCATTATTCTATTTTTTATTTTTAAAACTAAAAATTAAGATTACGTCATTATTTAAATTCAAAGTGAATTATTAATCAATAGTAAGATTTATGTCGATTTTTTGCCATCATTTTCATTTTTGTTTCTCTTTTAATTCATATATTATTTTCATTGACTTTTATAAAATATTATGATTTTTTATTTACTCATATATATATATATATATATATATATATATATATATATATATATATATATATATATATATATATATATATACTTTGATAGTATTTTTATTAAAATCATCACATATAATCCGAGGAATGATATTAAATAACCAGATATTATGTTTTTTGTCTAAAAACACGTATATTTCATAAAGTAATGCCGGTATATAGAGCTGAAAGTATTAATTATTAAAGTTTGAAATATAGTTGACTCTAGAAAATTTTATGTTAACTTCACATATATTTGTAAATAATAATAATAATAATAATAATAATAATAATAATAATAGTAAATGAATCCAGTGGAAAATGTATTTTTATATCTTTAATTTTTAAAAAGGAAAAAAAATTGTTTTTTACCCATCATAGCCGGATAGGATAACTAGTATGCCACACAGGAAGTCTACTCGAGAGATACTACTTAAAACACCCAACCACCGTATCTACGCTAGGAAATGGTTGCTCCATATCACAAGAATTTAAAAATAGTAAAGAGCACATGATGGATGCAATGTGCAAAATGAACACAACGTTGTTGGCACACAAAATTCCAAAATACATAAAAAGGGATTTCTGGAAGGAAAAAAAAAACAATAGAAGAAAATGTTAGAATTAATGTCTCATGTGAGAGGCATGTGAATTTTGTAGGGACTAATAAATAAATAATTAATAATTAAGGACTAAATTGTAATTGGGCTTAATAGGAGAAATTTCTAGAGTTAACTGTTACTTGATGAATACCCAATAACATGAAATAAGGTCCCCTTCCTGACATAAAAGTATTTTCTCTCACCCATAGCCATTGCGAACGAGAGTGAAATCTTATTTTTCTCCTCTTCCAAGAAAATCAAGGTACACTGAAGGAGAGAAATTTTTCTATGGAGAAAGGTACACATTATCTATTTATAAGTAGTGGATACTTTGAATTGTATGTATTAAATTTGGAAAAAAAAAATCAAATTTGTATTTTTCGTACAATCTAATTTGATTTAATGATAATGATGGCTGGTGTTGGTATTTTTTCCTTTAACATATAATGGAGAAAGCTAGGCAAAATGACGTAGATGGATCACTTATACAAACTATTTACCGTAGGGGGTCTGTTTTGAAAGAAATCCTGAAGGGGGTTTATTTTTTTAGGGTTCCGTCATTCCTGGTGGCGGAACCCTTATTCCGCCATCACTGCTGGCGGGATACCCCAAAGGGTTACGCCAATACAACCAGCGAAATACATGCATGTGGGTTCCACCATTCCTGCTGGCGAGAAATACCCATGCATGCATCATCCATCCATGCACCCCACCCCATGTGTAGCCACCAGCATGCATGCCACGGAATACCCATGCATGTGCTACGTCAGTCCCTCTGGCAGGACAGTCATGATCCATGTGGTTGCGCCAGTCCCTCTGACGGGACAGTCATGATCCTATGTGGTTTCGTCATTCCATCTGGCAAGATTCTCGTTATATATATGAGAAAGTTAGAGAGAAAAACGTGCTTGTGTTTTGTATAACTAACTTGGGTAAAATTTTCTATGGAGACTCATCAGCCTTTTATTTTAGGTATGTTTTGTGCTATTTTAATTTTTAAATTTCTCACATTTTGTCATTTTAATATATGTGCTATCTTTATTTTTAAATTTCTGGGAATCATTTATAATTTTTTTAGAATTAAGGTTTATTAAGTATTTTCAAGATTTAGATTATTTAATTTTTAAGGGATTAAAATTGATACCAATTAATCTTTTGTTAATTTTCGGTATGTCTCACATTTTAATATTGGTTGTATATGTTAGTTTTAAATCCTCATATGATTTACAAATTATTGTTTAGAATTAAGTTTTCTATTGTAGTATTTTGTAGATTTAGAATATTTAATTTTTAAGTTATTAAAATTGCTCCGAGATGAAGTTTTATTATTTTTTGATATGTCTCTTATTTTAATATTGGTGGTATCTTTCATTTTAAAATGATGACATTATTTATAAAAAAATTTTAGAATGAACTTTTAATATGTACTATTTATTAGATTTAGATTATTTAATTGAAGATTTGTTATTTTTTGGTATGTCTCCCATTTTAATAGAGGTGGTAATTTTTTTTTAAATCCTCACATCATTTATATATATATTTTTTTAGAATTAACTTATAGTCTGTAGTGTATTATTTTTTAGATTTAGAGTATTTAATTTTTGAAGTTATTAAAATTGCTTCGGAGTTGAATTTTTGTTAGTGTGATTAATTATTTATATAAATTTTTGTAGGTATATTTTGGTATAAGATGAATTCTATTATAGCAGTCTTATATTTCAATGGAAGAGTATATGAAGAGAATGACGGAATAATATTTGAAGGTAGTAAAAAAGAAATTCAAATTAATCATGGAATGAGTTATAATGCTTTGAAAAAAAAAATAGGAGAAAAGGTAAGGTTAGCAAATAATGAAATTATTTCTTGTATAAGCTGCAGATTTTTAGATTCAGGAAAATATATTGCGTTACAAATTTGTAATGACGAAGATGTTGAAACTATGATTGAAAGTTTTCGGCAACAAGAACAAATGTCAGTTTTAGAATTATACATAGAAAAGGATGTTGCTAGTGGTTCTGCGTTTCATTCTGCAAATTCTGTTAGATCATGTGGAAATAATTTATCTAATAATGAGTCGGAACCGTCAAGAAATGTAAGCAATTCACATTAGGATGAAGATGAAGATGATGATTATCTTGTGTCTAATTCATACGTTGAAGACTCTTTAGATGAAGATGATAGTGTTGATGGTATATCTAATACAGATGATGAAGTCGCCGACATGGTTCAACCAGTTACAATTGTTCAACCAAGAGAAGGTATATTTAATTAAAATTTAAAAAGAGTTGAATACATTAATCATCTTATAACATTTGTATTTAATGATAAATAAAAATTTTGTTGAAATTGACATGAATTAAGATGCACATACCTCCAATTGATTTAGTTTTATAATTGGTAGCGTTGTACATCTCTCTATATAAATAACCAAGTACAGCAGATCCCCATGAATATGTGATGCACTCTCTAAAGTCCCGTAAAAATTGCAGATATCTTACCAAAACTTTATTACTACTTTTGTCAACAAATAAGACACCTCTAATGAATTGAAGGATCCATGCACGGGTAAACCTACCTTTCTACCTATTCTAAATTACTGTCATGGTTATTTAAATCTGGAAAATTGTGAGTCAACCAACTTAATTTAATCATACTGCCTTGAAGTTCACTTTCTTCTGGTCTGACTCCTAACAATTCTTCACATAAATCAGTCTAACCAAGGTTTGTTGGACCAATTAATGGTGACCCATCTACACGGAGACCTAATAAAATAGAGACATCTTGAAGAGTAATAGTACACTATTCGCATCTCATGTGAAAAGTATGTGTTTTCGGCCTCCATCTTTCTATCAAGGCAGTGATTAATGCCGCATTTATTTTTAAATATTCCATCTTCATAATCCAGTAAAAACCAGATTGACGAAGTAGAGGAATAATCTCTTCTGGTATTTCTTCTTGACCTTGATATGTAGGGATAACTCTTCTAATATGTAGTTTTCTATCTTCTTCATCATTCCAAATATGTTGTGAAATATGTTTATCTTGCATCCACAACACGTCACCATCAACGAGACTAGAATTAATTGAAATATTTGACGAACATGACGAAGAAGAAGCCATTAACACTGCACCACAAAAATTATGTGTTTAGTTTAAAAAAATTAATATTGTCCTCTAAAGAAAAAAGTCTTCCTACTTATTCATATTCTAATATATTTAAATAAAGATAATATTAATACCAAATTCTGGTCCTAAGGCTTGTCAAAATATACTCAGATTGCAATTTCAACATCTCAATTAAAATTAGTATTAATATTATAAAATCTATAAAATTAGAACATGACAAAAAATTTCATGCATATTTTACACTAAAAATAATTACGAAAGATTAAACATAGATAATATTTTCTAAACGCACCTACCTAACACTATCGATAATTTTTTTTATAACAAATGACATTAATTTATTTTTACACTACAAATAAGTACAAAAAATTAAAAACACATAGTATTTTTTAAACTCACATAACCTAATACTATCTATAAATTTTTTTTATGACAAATAAGATTAAATTATTTTTATATCAGAAATAACTACAAAAAATTATATACATATATTTTTTAAACGCACCTACCTAATACTATCTATAATTTTTTTTATAACAAATGACATTAATTTATTTTTACACTAGAAATAAGTACAAAAAATTAAAAACAGATAGTATTTTTTAAATGGACGTAACCTAATATTATTTATAATTTTTTTTTATAACAAATGACATTAATTTATTTTTACACTAGAAATAAATACAAAAAATTAAAAACAGATAATATTTTTTAAACGGACGTAACCTAATATTATCTATAATTTTTTTATAACAAATTACATTAATTTATTTTTACACTATAAATAATTGCGAAAATTTAAACAAAAATATTTTTTTAATGCACCTACCTAATATTATCTATCATTTCTTTTATAACAAATAACATTACCAAAATTTAAATGAAATATTTTTTTAACACTAGATATATGTATAAAAATTAAACACATATAGTATTTTATAAAAGCACTTATCTAATACTATCTACAATTTTTTTATAACAAATAAAATTAATTTATTTTTACACTAGTCATAACTACAACAAATTAAACACACCTACCTAATATTATCTACTTTTTTTCAAACACATCTACCTACTACTGTCTATAACAAATAACATTAGATTATTTTTACACTATAAAATACTTCGAAAAATTAAATACATCTACCTAATACTATCTAATATTTTGTTGAATTCACTTATTTTTTATTTTAAATATAATTACTAACTAACATAATTACAAAAAATTAAATATAAATTTTAATTATATTACCTGATTGAAAATTGAAGTAATATAATTACTAACTAAAATTATTACTAACTAAAACAATTACTAACTAAAATTCAATAATAATAATATGAAAATTTAAGTCATACTTGATTGAAGCTTTCAATAACACCACCAGCAAATTTTTTTTCAAGCACCACAATCTCTAACTCAAACTCAAAAAACTCAATCAAAAGAGAAGAAGAGAATGTGTATTTGATGGATATTGTAGGTCCAAACAGTCCTATTTAAAGGCAAAGGCATGGCTTCCCCTACAACGTTAAAAAAAAAAAAAATTAAAGCCTGTTCAATTTTTTCATTATTTCTGAAATCCTGAAGCATGTTCAATTTTTTCTTCATTATTTCTGCAAACCCTATACCTGAACCCTAACAAAAAGTACACAACCATGCATGAACCCTATACTGAACCTACCCTCATGCATGTTGCACTGTTGCACTAAACAGGTTGCATCTCGACTAGCGGAACCAGTGGATCCGCAAATGCTACCTGCAAATGCTACTGGCGGAACCAACCTAAGGTCTTCTCGCCAGTCTAACTGGTGGAATCAAACATGGATGCATGGCAGCTATGATGGATGGATGATGGGTTGTGCCATGGGGTATCTCGCCAGTGGGATTGGTGGAACCCTTTGGGTTGCTTTACGCCAGCACCACTGGCGGAAACCATGGATGCATGGGAATTTGCATAATCAAGGGTTCCGCCAGTCCAAGTGGCGAAACACTTATATAAAATAGACCCTCCCCAGAATTTCTTTCAAAACAGACCCCCTACGATAAATTGTTTGTAAAAGTGACCCATCTACGTCATTTTGCCGAGAAAGCTATTACCTGATGTAAGTTTTCAATTCGAAATGCGTGCCTGCATGCAATGGAGAAGGATTGCTTTTCAAATTTCTATTTGCAAACCCCATTTTGTTATTCTTAATCCCACCTGTTCACTTTTTTTTCGAATACTAATGTTAAACGTGATTAAAGAATTGAAAGTTTATATTCTGCAATTAAATTAACGTGAATGCTTCGAACTTATTGGTAGCAATAAATATGTATATGCTGCATATTCCTTTGAATGTGTTTGAATGCAAAACACAAATAAATATGAATATTATTTTATGGCATCGAATGAAATTAATAGAATGGCTATGAATTGTTAATAGCAATAAGTATGTGCAGGCCATATATATTTGGTTGGAATTAAATGTATGTTGAATTTGTTAGTCACCAAAGTGGTCAAATTTGTAAGGTTATTTAATTCTAAATTAATGATTATTCCAATTACTTATAAAATAATGGATGCTAAATTATATGATTATTGGTTTATCGGTAATTGAAATTATTGTTATAAGGCATTTATGGATCACCCAAAGGTTGATTAGTTGTTCTTATAATTAATGAATATAATTGTAGGCGATTTATGTGTATCATTAGTTTTATTTATATACCCAAAGGAAATAGATACTACTAATTGGTGCATATTTAATTGCCAAATAATGTTAAGAATTTTATTAGCATCATCATGTTTGTATGTTGTGTTGGTGTATCACCCAAAGGAGAACATCAATATACATTGACCGTTATCTGAATGAATCATATGTATGACATGTATTTTATGTCTCAAAACACTTATGTGAATTTTATTATGTAATACATGTTCTCAATTCACTGAATTCTTATGTATCATATGTGTCAATTTTAATAGGCTTAACTTCTCTGACTGAAATGAGCAAGTCCAATTTCACCTTGGTGTTTCGGATCATGATCTTACTATGTTGGAAGAGAAGTTTGTTACTATTATTGATGCTAGTAGCAATGAAGAGAAAACCCATTATAAAGCTTGGGAAAGATCTCAGAGACTCAGCCTAATGTTCATGAGAATGACTGTTGCAGATAGTATTAAGACAGGTCTCCTTAAGACCAATAATGCTAAAGAGTTTATGGGGTTAGTGGGAGAACACTCTCAAACAGCTGATAAGTCTCTTGCTGGGACATTAATGAGTACACTGATCACCATGAAGTTTTATGGTTCGCGTACTATGCATGAACATGTCATCGAGATGACAAACATTGCAACAAGACTCAAGACCTTGGGAATGGCTGCGAATAAGAACTTTCTTGTTCAGTTTATTCTAAACTCATTACCGTCTGAGTATGACCCGTTCTAAATGAGCTATAATACCATGAAAGATAAATGGGATGTGCATGAATTGCACAATATGTTAGTTCAGGAAGAAATGAGGCTTAAGAATTAAGGAAGTCACTCAGTGCATTATGTAAGCCACCAAGGGAATCAAGGAGCTAAAAAGAAATTTATTAAGAAGCATGATAAAGGCAAAGGGTCATTAAAGATCAATGACGACTCTTTGCAAATGCAGAATAAGGTATCAAAGGGAAATAATTGTCATTTTTGTAGAAATTCAAGACATTTTCAGAAGGATTGTCTAAAGTGTAAGTCTTGGTTCGAAAAGAAAGGTGAGCTTAATGCTCATGTATGTTTTGAATCAAACTTAACTGAAGTTCCCCATAATACATTGTGGATTAATTCTGGATGTACGACTCATGTTTCTAACATTATGCAGAGATTTTTTACAATCCAAATCATAAGCCCAAATGAGAAGTTCATTTTCATGGGGAATAGAGTGGAAGCTCCAGTGGAAGCAGTTGAGACTTATTGTTTAAAACTCGACACTGGACATCGTTTAGATTTACTGGAAACTCTTTATGTACCTAGTTTATCTAGGAATTTAGTTTCATTATCTAAACTTGATGTTACTGGATACTCTTTTAATTTTTCTAATGGATGCTTCAATTTATTTAAGCATAATCATCTCATTGGTATTGGTATTCTTTGTGATGGTTTATATAAATTGAAATTAGACCGTTGGTATGCTGAAACTGTTTTAACTCTGCATCATAATGTTGGTACCAAATATAGTTTAGTGAATGAACGATATGCTTTCTTGTGGCATAAACGTTTAGGTCACATTTCTAGAGACAGGATGAAAAGATTAATAAAGAATGAAATTCTTCCTTATCTAGATTTTACAGATCTAAATATTTGTGTGGGTTGTATTAAGGGAAAACAAGCAAAACATACAAAGAAATGAGCTACAAGAAGCACTTAGCTTCTTGAAATTGTGCATACTGATATTTGTGGACCTTTTTATGTTAGTTCTTTCGGAAAGGAAGGATACTTTATTATCATTATTGATAATTATTTACGTTACGGTTATGTCTACTTACTTCCTGAGATTTCTCAGGCAATGAATGCCTTAAAAATTTACTAAAATGAAGTAAAAAGGCAATTAGACAGAAATGTGAAAATTATTAGATATGATAGAGGTGGTGAGTATTACGAAAGATATGATGAAACTGGAAAACACCCAGATCCATTTGCTAAGCTTCTTCAGAAACGTGGCATTTGTGCGCAATACACAATGCCCGGTACACCACAACAAAATGGTATATCAGAAAGGTGTAATAGAACTTTAATGGATATGGTTGAGTATGTTAATCAATTTGAATTTACTCGTATCTTTGTGGATGTATGCCTTGAAAACTGTCATGTAATTGTTGAATAGGGTTCCTAGTAAGGCAGTTCCAAAGACACCTTTGAAACTCTGGACAAATAGGACACCTAGTATAAGGCACTTGCATGTTTCGGGTTGTCAGGCAGAAATAAGGATTTATAATCCGCAAGAAAGAAAATTGGATGCAAGAACAATCAATGGATATTTTATTGGTTATCCAGAAAAATCAAAGGAGTATATGTTTTATTGTCCTAATCATAGTATGAGAATTGTCGAAACTAGAAATCCAAGGTTCATTGAAAATGGTGAAATCAGTGGGAATGCAGTTCCACGAGAAGTGGAAATTAAAAAAGTTAGAGTGCAAGTCTTTTTAGCTTGTGCCTCTAACAGTAAGGTGATTGTTCTTTTTAGTTGTTGTTACAAAATTAATGAAGATGAGCAACACAATAATGAACCCATGATGGATAATGAACCTATTATGGAAGAACCACAAGAAGTAGCATTAAGGAGGTCTCAAAGAGAAAGGAGACCTGCTATTTCGAATGATTATGTGGTATACCTACATGAAACAAAAAAAAACTTAAGCATTAATGATAATGATCCAATTTTGTTTTCACAAGCTGTAAGTTGTGATAATTCTGAGAAGTGGTTAAATGTCATGAAAGAAGAGATAAATTCCATGGAACATAATGGTGTTTGGGACATTGTAGAATTACCAAAGGGTTGTAAGAGAGTTGGTTGTAAGTGGGTCTTCAAGACTAAACATGACTCTCATGGTAACCTTGAACGTTACAAGGCTAGACTTGTTGCTAAGAGATTTACTCAGAAAGATGGCATTGATTATAAAGAGACATTCTTACCGGTCTCACGAAAGGATTCTTTCAAGATTATCATGACATTAGTAGTCCATTATGACTTGGAGCTACATCAAATGGATGTGAAAACTGCATTTCTTAATGGAGATTTAGAGGAGAATGTTTATATGGACCAACCAATGGGGTTCTCAGTTGAAGGAATGGAACACATGGTGTGCAAATTAAAGAAATCAATATACAGTCTTAAGCAAGCTTCCCGCCAATGGTATTTGAAGTTTAATGATACCATTGTTTCCTTTGGATTTAAGGAAAATATTGTAGATCAATGTATATATATCTGAAGGTCAGTGGGAGTAAGGTTATTTTTAATTCTGCATATGATATCTTGCTTGCAACTAATGATCTTGGTCCTCTTCATGAGACTAAGAAGTTTCTTTCTCGTAACTTTGAAATGAAGGATATGGGTGAGGCAAGCTATGTGATAGGAATAAAAATATTCTGTAATAGATCACAAGGATTGTTAGGCTTACCTCGGAAAGCATATATCAATAAAGTACTAGAGAGATTCAAGACGGAAAGGTGTTTAATATCACCTGTTCTAATTTAGAAAGGAGAAAAATTTAGTCTCGCATAATGTCCTAGAAATGATATGGAATGAAAACAAATGAAAGCAATGTTGTATGCATCAATTGTTGTTGCATCTGAAAGTTGAATTTGTAGTATGTTTTGAGGCTACAATTCAGGCTAATAGGCTGTAGAACTTTATTTCAGGGCTTGGAATTGTCGACAGTATTGCTAGGCTGCTGAAAATGTATTGTGATAACTCCACAACAATATTTTTGTAAGAACGACAAGTACTCTAAAAGTGATAAACATATGAAATTGAAGTACTTTTTCGTGAAGGAAGAAGTTCAGAAACAAAGAGTGTTGATAGAACATATTAGCACAAACCTTATGATAGCTGACCCTTTGAATAAGGGATTACCGCCCAAGACATTATAGAACATGTTGAAAGCATGGGCATTATTGTTGTTGATGATCATTAGGTGTAATTCATCTTATGCATTTTAGTGACACTCTAAGCTCAATTATGATATGTTTCTGATTACATGTTCTCTATGTTTGCATGTATGTTTGTGTTAGAGTAATGTTAACAAGTTTTGTCTTCAATGAAGACATTATGTTGGATCAATTATGTACTCCTAACTAATGGTCATATTAAGGAGAAGACTAATTTGTAGTACATGGAAGGGACTATGTCGGTTAGATGATGTACAACCGTCATGAATCGAATTGATTCCTATTCTTATTCATGAAATTATGATGTACCCAATGTATAAAACAATTTAGTCGTTTTTAATGCGCATTATGTTAGTTAATCTATTTATTTATTTAGTCCATAGTGTTTATTAATGTCACATGAGCCAAGTGGGAGAATGTTAGAATTAATGTCTCATGTGAGAGGCATGTGACTTATGTAAGGACTAATAAATAAATAATTAATAATTAAGGACTAAATTGTAATTTGACTTAATAGGAGAAATTTCTAGAGTTAACTGCTACTTGATGGGAGTGATGGTTATAAAAGGGGGTTAATACCCACTAACGTGAAATAAGGTCTCCTTCATGATGGAAAAGTATTTTTTCTCACCCATAGCCATCATGATTGTAGAGAGAGACAGAAAGAAAGGTCTAAGAAAGTGAAATCTTATTTTTCTCCTCTACCAAGAAAATCAAAGTACACCAGAAATAAGTCTTCCTATGGAGAAATGTACACATTATCTATTTATCTATTGTTTGTGAGAATCATTGTAATTGATAATCTAGGAAATCCCATAAGGATTTTACAGAAAATGTCAAGGTTACAGTGCTTAAAGCCTAAATAATCACAAACAAATTATTTATTTAAAACAAGCAAAAACGAATATGCTAAATAGGGTGCTAAAGGAAGTGAGTAACATGAAAATTGGAACAATTGAAATCCATATGGTGATTAGAATCACCTTAAACAACAATAAACTAAAATCAGAAATTATGAAATACGAAAATGCATATCACTCAAAATGTACAAAGAGTAAAGTATTAGAAAATGGGATTGAGCACTTCCAAACACACCATTACTTTCAAGTTGACGTTGTCAAACAAGTGGCGTTGGGTTGTTGGGAGACTCAATTTGTCCAACGATGTAATTATAATAATCATACACATGAATTAATATGCAACTAGCACCAAGTACATGTTTCGTTCGAATGTGACTACAACAATAACTTTAAAAGCCTAACGCTCCTCCCTTTCATGACTAAGATACATAAAAGTGTGAGGGAGGTGATGACATATTTCCTAGATTAAAAGATTGAATCAATTTATGTTGAGCGGCCTTGAAAAATATTTTAGGTGCTTATGAAAGTTCCAGAATTGGTTTCCTTACAAAGGAGTTTTAAGAACACTAATTAATACAATTTTTTTAATGAAATTATTTGAAATCATTGATTAATGTGTGGAACTTAAAATTGAATCTTTTATGATATCTAAATTTAATCGTTGATGTAAATAATTTTTTATCAGACTTTATTTATCTCTTGGTTAAATTTTGGATTAGTCAATATCTTTTTTCCTTGATAAAATGGAGGGTTAAAACAAAAAATATATAACTTTTTTATATATATTCTCTTATTAATTAAAAGTTATTAAAAATTACAAAATTAAAAAATAGATTCATTAATTAAATAATAGGTAACAATCACAAAATTTCTTGGCTTCCAATATATTTCAACAAATTAAGAAAAATGTATTTAAAAGAATATATTCCTAATATTTCTCTTAAATGCTTCTTGGACTTATTTCTTTCTCAAGATTGTCTATGCTTATCAACTTGTGGATTGAACAATTGTCTCCATTACTATCAATCTTATCCTCAACATTTGCGATTGTGTTTACATTCATCATATGATGATGAGAAGTTTTTTTTTAATTTGTTTAGTTTCTCCTCTCTCTTACCTTCAAAATAGTATACAGCTATGTCATCGATATAGACATTTATTATATTTTATAAAAATATGTCGTGTATATTGGCATTGTTCTTCGCATCTATCTACCGTAGGCATTTTGTTTATTTGTTTATTCATATTCTATACACTATCTATAGGAATTTGAAAGCATTTAATTCGTTCATTGATAGATATCCAATGAAGGTTGGAACTGTCCCTCTCATATGACTGTCCCTCAAAGCTTGGGGTACCCGAATATGAATGGTTCCGATGAAGTCTATACTTAGACGAATTGTAGAAGTGGTCCAACATTTAATTGTTCAATCCACAACACCAAAATAGGGTAGTGTTTCCAAGAATCTGCCTTTGCCAAGAGTGAGCTATATGTCGGCAGGAACCAAAGGGTAACATTTTTAACCACTATATGTACTAATTTGATTGTACGAATGAAGAGTGTATTTTCATTGGTATTTACTCTGGAATTGTTAACAGCAGTTATGATTCATTGCCTTCAATTAAAATGTTATTGAAAAGTAGCCGGGAAAAAATGAAAATTTTAAAGCATTAGGTTGATTGGTTCAGGTATCAAATGTCTCTTGAGTGAAAAAAAACGATAACTTTTTATAACGGTAAAAGTAATTTATTACTTGTCACTTCTTTACTATAATAAAATAAAATTAAAAAGCTCATTCTAATTTTAAGAAATGTTTGAATTATATTGCCTTCTCTTATTTAAAATTTCACTTCCTTTTCACCAGATAGATGTATATTAAAGGAGTCTATTAATTTTTTATCAACAAATATTAATTATTAATTAAGAGATTAAATTCACAATCTTTTTTTGTTTTTTTCTTTTTTAACAACTGAATCAATCTTAAAGAATCTATTAATAATGGAGTAACTATGAATTAATCTCCTAAGCATATTTTTATTTTTTTTTTAATTTAAAAGACAATAACAAAAAGACGGTGTACCATTGATTTATGGACTAGATAAATGATGTTTTTTTTTTTATATTAGGTGAGAAGTATTTATCATTTTTGTTAATGATCAATTTTTATCAAAAATCTTACTGACAACCTTTAGTTAACTATCTTCTCCCAATTATATTTTTCTAAATCTTAATTTTAACTTTAAACCTAACTTAAATGATTTAATTAACTCAATTTTATTCATACCAACAACATATCAGTAATAAAACTATGTTGAAGAACATTCGTATAATTCAATTTAAAATTTTACATAAAACTTATATTAATTTCATCATTTTGAAGCTCTAATTTATACGAATAGGAATTACTAATGATAAGTTGAGAGTTATAAAAAGGAAAAAAAAAATGAATCTAAGAGGATTTTTGTACATATCTATATGGATCAAACTCAAATACCAGAAAGTTTATAATAATTTGTGCATAAGAATCAACCAATTATGTTTGATTTCTTTATTCTTTTATCCTAGGAGCGCACATTAATTCTCAAAACAAAATGAGTATAATTTTTAAAATAATAGAGAAGACAATATAATCTATGTATCTCTTAAAATATAGGAGTATAATTTATTCAAATAAAAATCACTTTTTGTTACGCCCGTATCTCATCAAAGTTATGTGTGTTTTAATTAATTTATTTCATAGTTAAATGGTTTATAAATAAAATATTATATATTATAGATCTAAGAAAAAAAATGGTTCTATTTTAAAAATATTTAAAAATAAATTACTTTTATATAAGAAAATGATTAAAAATACATTATTAAGAAATAGTCAACTCAATAAAATTTTATAAGCTAGAAATAAAGCATAAAATCAAGTAGAAAAACCCCCTTCATTTAAATATCATAATAACTATTAAAACACTTTCATTTAAATAGCAATATTGCATATTATAGATTTAGGAAAACAATGATTTTCCTTTCAAAATACTAAAAAAAACATGTTATTTTTTTATAAGCAAATGATTGTTCATTTATCAGCTGAGGATAAGAAATACTCAACTCAATATAAAATTTGATACAGCTAGAAATCAAGTATAAACTCAAGTAGTAAACCTCTTTACACACACACACAAAAAAAATGCATTATCTTTTTATAAGCAAATGATATATTGTTTATTGATCAGCTGAGTACAAGATGTACTGATACAGCTAGAAATCAAGTATATATAAACTCAAGTAGCAAAACCCCTTTATACACACACACACGTTATATCATAACTAATAAAATACTTTCATTTAAATTATAACTATATCGAAGTCTTATGTATGGAAGTCTTCGCACTAAATCGTTAAAATCAACCATAAGATCATTTGATTCGGTTAGCAATCCATGTCCGCAATTTTTTTTGTAAATATAGACTTTCAAATAGATTTTTTAAAGGGTGGAATCTACTGCTAAATTCCTAATTTTTTTTATTGACGAAATGGAAATATCCCTGCAAGAATTACTATAAGATATAACCATTCTTCGGATACTATCTATAAATAGGAGTTAAAATAATAGGAATAATTAAGGTTTCAAATGATAAGATGTAGGAAAGCCAAGTTTGAGAGGGAAATTTCAAGTTCTATTCAATGTTGTAAAACTAAAATTGAAAAGGTTTAGTCCAATTATAAAGCTGAATGGTGACAATACTGGATGTTGACGGGATCGGAGCTCGAGGGAGTTCAATTTGCGAAAATAACTAATTGGAAAGTAAAAAAAAATTCTAAAAGAAACAAATCTATTTTGATTACCAAGCTACTTTTAAGAAGATGCTATTTACCTCGAGCATTCAGTCGTTAAGCATATGCATGATCTCAACACACGTGATCCACACTTGAAAATGAAAAATTTGCAGAAGAATAGAGAGAAATATTTTCGTAAACTGTTAATGACATAATCACAAAGGTGTATATTATGTTGAAGACAAAAACTGATTATCATGTTAATCATGAAAATTATATTTATTGTTTGAAAAAAAATCTTTTTAAGATAATAAAAAAATAAAGGGTTTAAAAATGAGACTATGTGATTTAAGAGAGTAATTTTGATTGAGATCGTCCATTTCAATAATTTCATTCATGCACATGAAATTGGAAAGTACCGAAGAGTAAAGTATTTTTCAACAAATCGAAAAACTAGTTCGCATGATTGCAGAGAAGTGATACAAAGACAGTTACTAGTATTAGTTCAATATAATTAGAAATATCTTTGTACATTGTCGAAATCATGTGATTCAATCATTAGTATTATAAATTTATACATAAAACTGTTGATTGTCAATTTCGAATGAGTTGATACACAATCACTTAATTCTTCAAAACACTAATATGCTTACAATTAAAATTGACAAAGGTTCAGGTCATCGTATATGTATTCAATTCATAACTTTATGAATTTATGTCTATTTATTTTACTACGCATTTCTAGATCCTTTATTTTTTTTAATCTTCATTTTGTCTCAAAACTTTTATTATTTCAATCCCTATTTTTTATTATTGTTGAAATTATTTAGAAACTAATCATTAAATCAAAAGTACTTTTATGAAAAGTTATTCTATTATCTTATTAATTACAACTTCATTATAATTCAAATGTGGACATTATTATCGAAATTAGAATTGTGATTTGTATTAAATATCAAACAATTATTTATTAAGTTGAAAACTAAGAACTTGTTTGTTTAACCAAAAAGAACTCATAATCGAAAATGGATTATATGTCTCACTTTTAACATTTTCATATTGATAGAATCATTTAGTGAAAATTCCTTTATTATCTTGAAAATATTTTCCTTTTGAAAAATAGATATAATTTCATAATTAACACCATTCTAATCTATAAATCAAAGATCTGTAACATTGCAATGGGTCTAGAATATTATACACTCATCACAAATATAGAAGAAACAAATTGAAATTATTAGAGACTTATATCAAGTCATGTTTGAATCAATAGAAGTTGGAACAAAAAGTTATTATTAAAAAAATGGATTTATAATTTTTTTTATTCCTAACCTTTTATAGATTATTTTTTTCTTTTAATTCTTAATCTAAATCTTGACATGTAGTTAAAGTGTACTGTCCAGGACTCATAAATCCTACGTGACACTCAGAGACACGTGTCCACCATTCACGCCAGGCCTATTACAGGAGTGCAGACGCCTGGCCCTTACTAGCCGAGCTCCCCAACAAACAGGTTATCTCTAACCTAACTACTATTCAAATATATTTGAATATCTTATCTATTGGCAGGTATTAAATTATCTACAACACCACATTATCTATAAGGTACGATTATCTTCTTCCTTTATCTCCAATTCAAATGTTTATCTCTAACATTATCTCTAAGCTCCCAACTATTATCTATAAGTCGGGAATTATCTACAAGGCTAACAACAACCCCTACAAACAAGGACCAGCACCCTTGCTCAACTAATATAAATACAGGTTCCATCGAACTCCTCTACACAACGGTCATATACAACTTGTTCTCACACACTCAGCACACGACAACAAGCATGTGTCTCTCTCTTTATCTCACTCATACGAGCTATTTTACAAATATTACTTGCTTTAATCTCCTTATACACATTCTCACTTAAGCATCGAAGTCCTTCGTTTTGCATGTCCCCCCTCCTGTCAAAGGCACCCTCAATGCTGGCGTGTGAAGTTTGGGACCCCACTCAACCATGTCAATCCTGACGTGTCAAGGTTCCAGATTTTGGTAAGAATATTTGGCTTCCACAATGGGGCCGCGGTAAAACATACCCCATGGCCTTTCATCAATCCTCTCACATCTATCCATGATTAGCACTAGGTCTGGCATCAGACTGGAGACCCCCTTGCAAACTCACAACCTCATCCGGTAACTATGATAGACACAGACACCCTACAACAACTCCAAAACCGCATAACACAGATGGAGAGATGCCATGAGAAAGAGTTGACAAAGCTAAAGGATGACCACGACCAGCTAGAGGCTCGTGTCAGACATCCCCAGGGAAATGAGCAATCCACTCACACCTTGCCTGAACGCACCTAAGGGGAATCACACTCTTGATGCACGGACAACATTGCAGACGACCTAAGTCCCTTCTACATGCACCATCCAACAACACAAACTGTCCATCGGCATCCTTTCGTCGACCATATTATGGAGGCAGACATACCCTTGGGGTGGAAGCCATTCAACCTCAAATGGTACGATGGGACAACCGATCCAGATGAGCATCTGGATGCCTTCCTGACACAGGTGAACCTCTACACCAACAACGGCATGATCCTATGTCACGTCTTCCCTACATCTCTCAAGGGAGCAGCATTGACCTGGTATGGTGGACTCCCACCCAGGTCATAGACAGTTTCGACACCCTCATCAAACGATTCAGTGCTCAGTATGCCACCATCAGGTCTCATCGCATGGCCAGTCTATGACAATCAGACGACGAGTCCCTCAGAAAGTTCATGGACAAATTTGGACGCACGACCATCCAGATCCGAATTCTCAATCCCAAGGTAGCATTGCATTCCATGCTCCTCGCCTTACGCCCTGGCAAGTTCATAGGCAGTCTATGCAAAAAGGCACCCAAAAGCATAGACGAACTGCGCAAACGAGCCAAGGGCTACCTCCTGATGGAAGAAATGTCCAGATTATGAAATGAAGTCCGCCAAGCCGGACAGAAGCACAACAAGCACGAAACAAACACCAAGGCCGACTTGCACAAGTTGGACAAGAGGCACAAGCCAGACAAGCGCTAGCCTCTCTCCAAAGGGCCCAGATACGAGCGCTACACACCCCTAGCGGTCAATCGTACCACGATTCTCGAGAAAGCATTCAACCTGGAGGTACCCATCCGGCTACACTAGATGAAACCTCTGAGGTTGAGGTCAGACGCAACCAAGTACTGCAGGTATCACCGTGGTATTGGTCACAACACTAAAGACTGTTGGGGCCTGAAGGACAAAATAGAAGAACTTATATAGGCTGGGTTCTTAGCCCAATTTGTTAAGAGACCAAACAATAATCAGACATGACCGAGACTCGAAGGACATCAAGAGGAGTAGCATAGGAACCAGGAAGCAAATAAGAGAAGAGCAGAAGACCGAAGCAGACAAAGACCACATCCACAATGGCGTGAGCGACCACCTCCAGAATAGAAACCTCCCCAACACATCAAAGGTGTAATCAACATCATCGCTGGAGGCTTTTCCTATAAAGGATAGTCCAGCCAATCTCGAAAACAGCATCTACACGCCATCCGGGACATCGACATTAATTTTGTTGACTCACCCTTACAGTGAAGTCTTTTTTCTATTACCTTTACAGACAGGGACTTCAAGGGTATCAACCCCGTCAACCAAGAAGACAGTGGTTTTCTCCATCATCATAGTGAATTTCATGGTGTCCAGGGTCCTCATCAACCAGGGCAGCTCCATAGACATCCTTTACTAAAAGACTTTTCAAAAACTTGAGGTCTCACCCGATATTGTCCACCATCACGCAATTCCACTCCTCGACTTTGCAGGCGAAAGAGTCGAGATCAAAGGCTACATGGACTTGATGGCCACCTTCAATTAGGGCATGCTCTCCAAGAGCTTCACCATCATATATTTACTGGTTGATGCAAACACATCATATTTTTCCTTAATCGGCAGAAAGACACTCAACGAGCTCAGAGCCATAGTCTCCACGCCTTATTTGACAAAGAAATTCACTACACTAACAGGGGAGATTGTAATCGTTAAGGATGACCAAAAGCAAGCACGCCAATGCTATGCAGAGAGCCTAAAGGCAGCACTATATCCTCCCATCAGGGAGCCGACCATGCCTCACCTCACAGCGGCTGAAGGTACTCAAGTCATGACAATGGACGAAGGGTCTCAAGTTTGAGCCCTAGCCGTCTACCAATCCAACATAGGCAGAGAATTTGACATAGATCCGCGAGACGACACCTCCAACAAAGGCTTGAAATCCATCGAAGAGCTTGTCTAGTTGGAACTTGGACCCAAACTGGAGTAGTGCATGCAGCTCAATAAGGACCTCTCTCATCATGAGCATCGGTGCATCGCTAACGTGCTACATAAAAACGTGAATTTATTTGCCTAGCAACCATCTAACATGCTAGGAATCCATCCCGGCATAATCTGTCACAAACTGGCTATCATCCCCCAGGCCAAACCTATATCACAGAAGAAAAGGAAGATGAGAGAAGAGCGGCGCAAAGCTGTTAGAGAAGAAGTCGACAAACTCCTTCATGCAAACTTCATCAAAGAGGTCAGGCTGAATGACAAATGATGTCACATTAAATTATCTATAATGTCACATTATCTACAAGGTATGATTATCTTCTAACTTTATCTCCAATTCAAATGTTTATCTCTAACATTATCTCTAAGCTCCCGACTATTATCAATAAGTCGGGAATTATCTACAAGGCTAAGAACAGCCCCTACAAATAAGGACTAGTACCCTCGCTCAACTAATACAAATACTAGTTCCATCAAACCCCTCTACACGATGGTCATATGCGACCTACTCTCACACACTCAGCACACAGCAAGAAGCCTGTGCTTCTCTCTCTATCTCGCTCATACGAGTTGTTTTACAATTATTACATGTTTTACTCTCCTTACACACATTCTTACTTGAGTGTCAGAGTCCTTTATTTTGTCGATCCCCCCTCCTGTCAAAGGCACCCTCAATGCCGATGTGTGAAGTTTGTGACCTCACTCAACCACGTCAACCTTGACGTATCAAGGTTCCAGATTTTGGTAAGAATACAAAGTTCCCCACCTTGATGGGAGAAATCATGACTGTTAAGGCAAATCAAAAGCACGCACAACAGTGCTTCACAGAAATCCTGAAAGTGGCATCCTATCCTCCCCACCAGGGAGCCTATCAAGTCTCACCCCACAGCGAATGGTACCACTGAAGTCATCAGCATGGACAAAGGGTCTCCAGTTTGAGCCCTGACAGTCTACCAAGCCAGCCTAGACAACGTATTCGATGTACATCCACGTGATGACACTTTTGATAGAGGCCCAAAGCCTATTAAAGAGCTTGTCAAGCTACAACTCAAATCCAAAACCGGGTAGTGCACGTAGCTCAACAGGGACCTCACCAGACATGAGCACAGACGCATAGTTGATGTCCTACACAGGAACACGGACCTATTCACTTGGCAACCATCTAACATGCTTGGAATCACCCCAACATTATCTGCCACAAGTTAGCCATCTGTCCCCAAGCCAAACCGATGTTAGAGAAGAAAAGGAAGGTGGGAGAGGAAAGACGCAAAGCAGTCAGCGAAGAAGTGGACAAGCTCCTTAAAGCCAACTTCATCCGAAAAGTCAAGTATTCCACCTGGTTCGCCAATGTTGTCATGGTCAAAAAGGCCAACAACAAATGGAGAATGTGCACCGACTATACTGATCTGAACAGGACGTGTCCCAAGGATGCATATCCTCTGTCTATCATCAATAGGCTAGTTGATGGAGCATCCAAGTTCCAAGTACTAAGCTTCCTAGACGCCTACTCTGAATACAACTAGATTTGAATGCATGCTCTAGACGAAGAGAAAATGACATTCATCACTGATGATGCCAACTTTTGTTATAGGGTCATGCCTTTTGGCCTTAAATACGACATGGTATTCAAGTCTCAAAGACCTAGAAGAAGTCTTCGGGGAACTCTACAAATACGACATACGCCTCAACTCGGAAAAATGCACTTTCGGGGTTAACAAAGGCAAGTTCTTGGGATTTATGATCACACATCAGGGAATAGAAGCCAACCCCGACAAATGCACAACCATAATGGAGATGCACAGTCCTACCAATGCATAGGAAGTTCAAAAGCTAAATGGTAGACTAGCATCCCTATCCAGGTTCCTCCCAAAGCTCACCGAAAAGGTGAAGTTGTTCAACAAACTGCTTAGGAAAACTGAGTCATTCCTTTGGGACGAGACCTGGGAGCAAGCCTTCCTGGCTTTCAAGAACACCATTGCCACACCACCCGTCCTGAGTCAACCCTAACCAAGAGTACCCCTACTCATGTATCTCCTGGTAACTAACAAAGTTGTTAGTTCAACCCTCATACAAAAGGAAGGAAAGCACCAACTTCCCATCTACTTCACTAAATGCGTACTCCATGACGCTGACAAGCGCTACCAAATGATAGAGAAGGTGGCGCTAGCATTCATTACCTTGGTCTGACGTCTCAAACCATACTTCCAAAGTCACCAAGTGGTAGTCAAAACGAACTACCCCATCAAACAGGTTTTGGGAAAGCCTGAACTAGCAAGGAGGATGGTGCCTTGGTCCGTAGAACTTTTAGATTTCGATCTCCAGTACGAACCCTGTGGCCCCATGAAGACACAATTCATGAAAACTTTATGGCAGAGTTTGCTGGAAACAACTAAATCACCCCAAACTAGTGGAGCCTCTACGTTGGTGGTACGTCCAACGTGAAGGGGAACAGAGCAGGAATCATCCTCGAAGGCCTTGACAATGTCACTCTAGAGAAAGCCCCCAAGCTCAATTTCAAAGCCTCTAACAATCAAGCTGAGTATGAGGCCCTTATTCCAGGTTTGAAACTAGCAAGAGAAGTCAGTGCCAAAAAGCTAGGATGCTACATAAACTTGCAGCTTGTCTAGGGGCAAGTTGCCAACAGATACCAGACCAAGGAAATAGTGTTACTCAAGTACTATCACATTGCCAAAACTCTCATTGACAACTTTAAATGCTTTGAGATGCATTACATACCCAGGGAGAACAACACCAGAGCAGACCTGCTCTCTAAGATAGTCAGCACCAAAAATATTGAGCACCTCAAGACTATCATCTAGGAGACGCTCCAAACTCCCACCATAGACACTGAGGAAGTTATAGACAAAGAAGAGGACAAACCAGATTGGATAACCCCCTACAAGAATTTCCTAATTCAAGGGATATTTCCACCAAATGAGAACGAAGCTCGACGCCAGAACTGGAAGGTCAGCTACTACGCCATCCTTGATGGTGAGCTACTCAAAAAAGGGTTGACAACACCCTTGCTCAAATGACTGAATAACCAACAAGCATACTACGTCATGAGAGAACTTCATGAAGGGATCTGTGGTCTTCACACCAGGGGATGCTCCCTTGCCACCAAAGTGGTGCACGCTGACTACTACTAGCCAACACTCAGGGCTGACACCCTTCATTTCACAAAGAGATGCAGACAATGCCAAGAGTTTGCAAACATTCCACGCACCCCTCCTAACAATCTCCACAATATGAGCTCCCCTTGTCCCTTTTCCATGTGGGGAATGAACATATTAGGACCACTACCAAAGGCCCCAAGAGCAGTCAAATATCTACTAGTTGATATCAACTACTTTACCAAGTGGATCGAGGCAATACTATTGTAAGAAATTACAACCAATGAGGTGGAGATTTCACCTGGAAACACCTCATGTGCAGATATGGCCTCCCTTATGCCATTGTCACCGACAACGACACCCAATTCAAGGCTGAGGCTTATGAAGACTTCCTGACGAGGCTAGGCATCAAGCACCTCGTCACCTCTGTCGAACATCCCCTAATCAACGATCAGGCAAAGGTAGCCAACATAGTTATCCTCAAGGGCCTACGTACTAGACTCGACAAGTATAAGGGTCTATGGAAAGAGGAACTCCCTAGTATACTCTGGGCCTGCCATTGTTCACCCCAGACAACCACCAGTGAAACTCCTTTATGACTCACATATGACATAAACACCATGATCCCTGTCGAAGTCGGAGAACCATCGACAAGGAGACTTCGGTTCCAGCAACAACAAAATAAAGAAAACATGAAGGTAGAACTTGAGACAACAAATAAATTTCAAGAAAGGGCTAGAATCAGAGAAGAAACTACCAAGCTCCAAGCATCAAGAAGATACAATACAAAGGTTCAACCACGAGCCTTTCAACCCGGCGACCTCGTATGGCGAGTCCGAAGTGAAGCCAAAAACGATCCCCGAGCGGGGAAGCTTGGTCCCCAACTAGGAAGGCCTATTCAGGGTCACAACAAGCCTAGACAAATAGAGCATATAGACTATAGGAACTGGATGGCAAAGCAATTCCAAGAACATGGAACGTTACCCATATGAAGTGAAGGTGATCACAAATCAAATGTCTACTCCATTTAAAGAAGAGGTAGACTCTTCGGTAATTGGCGGGAGCTGAAGAGGTGCCCTAATTTTTTGTACCACGACGCAACCCCACTCACCCACGCACCACATCTCCAGTATGTGCCTACTCCACGAGTGACATGTATGCAAGAGTACTATGCGTGCATTGCACACACTTGCAACAAAAGACAAAATGTAATGTTTGTCTTAAATCTATTCTCCAACGGTCAAAAAAGGGCAGAGTTGTCAAATACAGAGACTTCCTTCACCTGACATGTCAGACCTGGCCTGCAAAACCAAATGCATGTCCACCCTGGACAACTTGACAAAAGCAGCCCAGACAACACTTGTCCAAGCTAGGGGGCTTGACAAGCCTCACTAACCTGCAACTCTTACACTTGTCACAATTACCACTCTATATTGGACAACTCTTGTCCATGCTTGGGGGCTCGACAAACTCATCACCCTCCTACTTGTCAAGGCTACTACCCAAACATGAGGCAGCCTCCTTTGACATGGGACAAATTCCTTTGACACTGGATAACCTCTTTTGCCCACAAGCCGGCTCAGAGCTTGGGGAGATTATCTGTTGTCCAGGGTCCACTAAATACATGTGTCAAACTGCATGGCACTCCGAGACACATGTCAGCCCTAGCATAGGAGCACAAACGACACACCCTTAGCAGTTGGGCTCTCGACTGACAAGTTATCTCTAACCTCTTATTATTTGAATATATTGCAACCTCTTTATCTCTTGGCAGCTATTCAATTATCTACAAGCTACACATTATCTATAAGTTACAATTATCTACTAACAATTATCTCTAAGCTACATATTATCTATAACATTATCTATAAGCAACCATTATCTACTGGCTATTATCTACAAACCAGTAATTATCTACAAGGGTTGTTACGTCATTGTAACAACCCCTACAAACAAGGACCCGTAACTCCCTCTCCACTCTATAAGTATCAGGTTCCCTCGTACTCTTTCCATAGACACACACATGTTCACATAAGCATACATGCTAACATAAGCATACATGCTCATTCTTACTTTCCTAACTCACGTACTTACTTTAGCATCAGAGTCCTTTGTTTTGCATGTCCCCCCTTTTGCCCTCCTAACAAATGCCACTTTCAATCTGACATGTGAAGTTTAAGAGCCAACCTTAGCCACATCCAACTTGATGTGTGCCAGCTCCAAATTTTGATAAGTACACATCAAATGTGTGAAAAGCTTTTCCAAGTCCTTTATTCCATAGCTTTTCACCAATCACTTTAACTGGAGTTTTTGGCACTTTCAGCCAATGCATGTTGAATTTCACCACTGATAATGGAAAACACATTAGAACTTTAGTTCCATAGAATGGTCTTTATTTATTTATCTTTGGTTAGGATCTTTCTCAATTCCAGCAGGCAAAGCATCATGTACACTACTTTAATTATTAATTTATTTATTTATTTATCTTTGGCCAGGGAGTGCTTTTGGACCTTTTCACCTATCTCAGCAAGAGAATGAGCAAGAACATCATATGAGGACTACCTCCTTCGACTGTGCAGGTCATATCTATTATGGCTCGGGGAATGGAAACTTGTTCAGAGGTGGCTATTGGCTACTGGAATAGACTTTTAATTCTTAGTTGATAGAGCAGTTGAAGACTGAAAAGGAAAAGCTTCTTGCACAAGTCAATCATTTGAGAACTAAGCTTCCTTTGCTTAGGTGTGTTTTCCACAATGAAGCCTTTTTTGTGGATTTTTCAAGGGATAGTTTCTTTGATTTCTTTAGTTTATTTACACAAATGTGTTAGTTTAAATTTTAGGGCTACAAGAGAGAAACAAGTTGCGGATTATCAAAGGCTTTAACAGAGGAAAGACAAAAAAGTGAGACTCTTGATTCTTTTTTTGGTTCTTCATATTAAAATTTCATTGCTTGTTAAACAATTGTACACATGTTGACAATTTTTCTTTTTTAAAGTTCCTGATGCACACAGGTATTAATAATAGCAAAGCAAATGTTGAAAATAATACTTCTTAGAGGGTCTTAAATTGTTGTTCTGGTTTCTTTATTTTCTTTTCACTGCCATTATTCATCGTTTCCCTCTTTATGGTAAATTATGCTCATGAAGTTACCTTGATTGGTTTAAAAAGTAATGCAAGATGTTGATCCTTAATTTTGATTTAGAAAAGAACTATTGTAGCTGTCAAGCTTTCTAATATTGTGATCTCCTTGGTACATTCTGCACCTCACTTATGACTTGAACTATCTTTCTATAATTTATTTGGCTTTTTGTTGCTCTCTGGATTTGCTATGCTACCTTTCAAGCTTGCTTGAATTAGATTTTTTAAATCTTGAAGTAGAACCTCATTTTTCTAATGAAAAAAATGTTTTACATAATTTACATAACAATTAGTTTGTGTTGATAACAACTTATGTGTTTTACATAATTTACATTATCTTGAAGGATTATAAAATTCATATTTCTTAATTGTTATTGTTAGTTAACTATTTTGTATGCATTAGGTATTACAATGTTTGAAGGATTATAAAATTTAGAAACAAATATTGATTGTTAGGTCATTATATCCATTGATTTTAAATCTAAAAAATTAGGTGGGAACATAAAGAAATCAAGGTATATACTTAGAGACTGATTTAGTAACCAATTTTTTGGTCCTTATAAAATCGGTCACTGGATCGGTATCTGCATAATCGGTCACTAAATTGATATCTTCACAATCGATCATCGAATCGGTATCTACATAATCGGTCACTAAATTAATTTATGAATCAATATGTAAATCATCTTTAAAATTAGCTACCAAGGGTTTAGCTACTTACTAAAATTAGATTCTAATGTAGTCTCTAATTGATTTATGGATGATTTTCTCAATTTAGAGATTGATAATTATAGTGGTTGTCAAGTACCAACATTGATGACATAATAATTAGAGGAAAATTGTGATTTGTCACTTCATTAAAAAGTATAATAACATAACTAGATGTAGTTTTTCTTTATAAATTATATTTTAGTCTCTCATAAACTAGTTTGACATTATCAACTAATTTGAATAAATAAGGGACTGAGAACATAGTTTTTTTTTTTTAAAATTACATGTGACTGTTATATAAGACTTCTAAATGATGTAGCAAATCATTGAATTTTAATGTTGTTGTTATGTCATTAATTAATATTGGTTTTTTACAACAGAGACTAGAAATCATAACAGAAAAATTTTAAAGATTTTAATTGGTCAAGATTTAGGTTAAGAAATAAAAGCATAAATTCGAAAAGTTTAGAAAAAAAATAGTAAACAAAATTTTTAGAACGCTAGTAAAAGATATATGTCAGTGGTTTAAACCATTACAAATGAAAGCACTAACATAGATCAAATAATTTTATTTAGGCATGTCAAAGAAATCTAAACGTGTGGATGCTTATTCGAATCCATCTCAACTTTAACAAAAAAATACATACTTTGACTTGGTATAAGTACGGATACATGTATTATCCGGTTATTTTTAATTGAAATAAAGGCGTGAATGAATATCTAACTATTTTCATACTTATACTTGTCACCATCAGATTTTTTTATAATATTTTATTACAACTTATCATAAATAATATATATATATATATATATATATATATATATATATATATATATAAAAGATTTTCTTGTTATAATTTTTTTATATTTTTTAAAATATAAATTAATTATTTTGATAGTTGTTACATGTATTACCCGAATGTTCGATATATTAGGTCAAACATATGTAAAGGTGTGCTGACGTATGTAAAGAAACATGCACATATGAAGTCATTGATGTAGGCTATGAAACGCAAATATTATGACTATACATGAAATAAGGGATTCTAATTCATTTATTTGAACAACGATATTCTCTCTCTCAAATAACTAACTTAAAATTACACGGATAACTAAAAATAAAATTCAATTCTTAATTATTTATCTTTAATTTTTTGTTGTTTATTATTTATCATTTTTTTTACATTGTTTGAATTAAAATATAATTAACAACTTAATGATTTACCTATTACATTTTTTTTACAAGACCTATTACGTTCATGAACATTACTTTTTGTAATTTGTAATGTAATACTAAACGTGACTTTAAAGTTCAATGGACTTAAATATTATTTCCATCCATTGGCTATTTCGCCACAAATGGAGGAAGTTTACCTTCTATTGTGCAAATTACCAATTTTTTCTTCAATAAACTAAAGTCAACGTGGTAATTATTTGTTGAGTCCACGCATAATCATTTCAACCAATGTTTACTGTCGTATCATTTTCTTTTTCAGAAAAAGAAATTCCTTCGACCTTTTTGCTTTTTCTCTCTTTTTCCTGGCCTTCTTACTTTTCTAAACAATTAAACGTAGGTTCGTATTCGTTTTTTTTTTTTCCTTTTATCTTCTTTTCAGAACAAAACGTAGGTTCGTATTCCTAATGTATCACGATACGATTTTGATACTTATTTTAAAAAAAAAAAAATTTCTTTCTCGTAAATATAAGATATTCAGAATTTATTTCTCTAAATTATTAATATGTTTTTCATTCTTACAAAATTAAAATGTATCATTTCTCAACGTATGTTTGGATAATTTAAACTTATAATAATAATTTTTTACATCGATTATATATATATTTGATGTAAATGTGACATCTTTTATATCGATTATACGTGTATCAATATAAAAAAATAATGCACCTAAATTTAAATGTCTAAATCTTATTTAGACAAGACACATTTTAATTTTTAAAAAAATGAAAAATGTATTCAAAATTTTAGATGAACGAATCTTAAATATTTTCATATTTGAAGAAACAAAATGTATTTTACTTTTTTTTACAACTAATTAGTTTAGTAAATTTTCTTTCACATTTTAGATACGTCCGGATCCTCTTCATTTCCAAAGGGAAATGGAGATTTCTAGTCCAATAATTCTTGAAAGGACACGTACAATAAAGTTATCCATCGGCTGAGATTCAATCTTGTTTTATTCAATTTAAATTTCACGAAGGCATGAAATGTGGGTTACCGCGCATCCCCGCCATACAACATATATCAACTTCTTAAACTTTTATATTCCCACTTCATGCCATTCTGAAAAGACCATTTTATTAGAATTTTTAAAGAATAATACATACCGTCCAAAGCTCAAGGCTTTCAAGATATATGCATTACTGCATAAGTATGCTTTCATTTAAAGAAATGACATGAGGAAAAAAAGAAAAAAGGTCCCTCCAGTCCTTTCCACTAATAACAAAACAATTAAAAATTAGTTCGAAATAAACATGCGTTTTTGCTCTTACTTGATTCTATTTACCTTTCAACTTATCTTATAGAAGACTCGATTTTGAAAAGCATTTTCTAGTCAAATCCCTTTTTCAGTTTCTTGCTTGACAACCAAATTTTAGAATACCAACACTCTTTTCTAAAATAATTTGTGTTAAGGACGTGTTATGTGAAACTCAAACTGTCAAACATGATAGCAACTTGCCGTTCCCTTCCTTAGTTTTCCCAAGATGCCCTTCTACCTTGAAGCAATTTTTGTTGGTTGGCATCAAAGAGTATATTTTTTATACAAAAAACAAGAAGGCTAAGACTAAAGTGGCAGCATGAAGTTTTCGCAACTCTATGACACGTTGGTTGGAACTAGGAAAAGAACAATCACATCTTTAAAATAATTTACAATTCCCCTTCTCACCAAGCATTTTGTAATTTGTACCTCCTTTCCTTCATTTTTGAGTAATTTTTTGTTGTGTGGTCACACAAAAATGTGATGAAAGTCACACATGACATGACAGATAGTCATGAAAAAAAAATAAAATATATTAAAATCATACATTAAATAAAAATAAATAAATTATATGATAAATTATATAAGTGAAGAGTAATTTTCATCTTTCATATCGATTTTATAGGATTGAATTAAAGTTTAAACCCATTTAATCTTAGCAAATAAAGCACAAATTAACTTTCTAACATTTTTGTTTTCACCTTACCTTATACATTTTTTTCAAATTAAACTATAATGTTCTTCTCTTCGGATCCTCTGTTGTCTGGAAATGAAAGTTTCAGTGCAAAGAAATTCCTCGTTGCCCATGTACGTTCAGGGCACGAAATACGGACCAGTTATTCAGGAGGAGCAGGTTTAATGCTTTGGCTTTTCCTTCGCACAACTGTGTAGCACACAACGTCTGAAGTAACATCCAATGAGAAAATCAAATAAAGTTCCAGGAACCGCAAGTTACCTTCGAGTACATTCCTAACCAGTTTGAAGTTGTAACCTTCGTCGGGGTGGGATGCGACGACGGAAGGGAGTACCGTACTACGTAATACATTTCACTTTTTTAATTTAAATTAAATTTAATGATTAAATCTCAGCAGTTAAATAATTTTAGTACACGTGCCATCCCATGATTCATTGGAGTACTGGAAATCTTCATTTCCACAGGAAAATGAAGAGGATCTGAACGCATTTTAGATTACTAAGTTTTCATTCCGATATGATTATGGTACTTTTTTCTTTAAAAACATTAATACAACTATTAATTCTTGTATAATATAGGAGTTTAGTCTAACTCTTTCACGACTCTATATATATGACTAATCTCCATATATACAATAATATACCTTAGGAAACTAATATAATGCTATAACGATTATATAATATAACAATTAATATTTTCATTCATTTTTAAACAAATTTGTATAAATCAATGTCAATATTCATTTTGCATAATCCTTTTATCTTTTAAAAATGAATTCAATTAACACAATTTTCTTTAGTTTATTACGATATTAAAATTCATACTAGAGACCCAATTAAGCGGATGGATTTATCTGCATATCTAGCTCTATTTGCACCTCTAAATGCAGTTAATTTTTTCATAATGGAAATTAGATGAGAGGACTCAATTGAAAAAAAAAATCAATAAATTTTTAGAGACTCAATTAAAAGAAAAAAAATTTCAGAAACCTAATTAAAAATTTTGTATAAAGGTATGGGGATTGGAGGATAATTAAAACCCAAATTATGTTATCATGATTATAAATATTTTTATTTTCTATAAAAATTTAAAATAAATTTGTGTTTATTTATTTTATTATTATTATTATTTTGATTGAATACATAATAGATAAATGATTTTAAATTATGTGTTAGTGAAAAACTTGAATAGAATATATTTAGAAAATAGAATAAAAGAAAAAAAAAAAAAGAGAAAATGTATGGAGTGATTTATGTGCTAGTTGAGAGAAAATTTACCAATAACTAATATTGAGGATAATTATAATAAAATTTAATGCGTACTTTTGTGTGCATATACATATATATATATATATATATATATATATATATATATATATATATATATATATATAATTTATTTCATAATTTCTATTCGACTTGAATTAAATTTGATTTATAATTATAATTTCATATTTGCATTGAAAAAAATATATGAAATTATAACTATAAGTTAAATTCTAATTTTAATGATAGTGGTGATAACACAAATATTAAGCTAATTTTTAATTATTTTGATTAGTATAAGATTTATATAAATATATTTCCTTTCCCCTTAATTATAAGATTTTTTTAGAAATTTATTTATAAGACTATTTTCTAATTTTTAGATGTATTATTATTTTTTTATATAATGAGAAAAAATATGTGAATATAGAGATAAGAAAAATATAATTTTAAAATAATAATATAAATAATTGATAAATTTAATATGATTAACTATTTTTTTAAGTAACACGAGTTAACAGTTTTTTTTATAATTAGGTAGAGAGGAATATTTTGTATAATTGTTGAGTAAACTGTACTCGTATCCTCAGTATCCTTTCTGCAGAAATGCTAAATACTACATAATCAGTACAAATATTTTGATGAATGAAATGTTAACATTTGATTGGTTACATTATAAATTGAAAAAATTTTAAATTCAAGATTTTCCAAAAATCACAGTTATTATATTACTTTTACAATTTCGAACTTACGAATTTATGCCAAGTAGCATTTTCCTTTTCTGTGAATTATTTGATATTCTATAACGGTGATACGATAAAGATAAAAGTAATGTAAAATAATATAGAAATATCATATGCAATTAATATGTCTCTTGTATTTTAACCTTATTTTTCTTCTTATCCCTCTCTATTTTTTTGTTTTTCCTGTCTCTCTGTCTCCTCCACTCAGTCCACCCAGGATGGGGTCTCTCTTTGGTGCATGCGTGGGAAGTTAAATAACGAAACATGCGGTAACCAAACAAAGTCCTAAAAGAAAACCAGCAATAACAAATAGTAATAGTGAATAACAGAGGATGTAAAAAGCCTCACACTCAGAGTCACAGAATCCTCGCGCCCACAAGCAAAACAGAGAGAAAAAAGAAAGCAGAAATGGGATCATTCCCAAAAGCAAAACCCAACAACACTCACACCGACACCAACACCAACACCCATAACAGGGTTATGGGTTTTCTCCTAGTTTTCTTTCCGGAAGAGAATAACAATACAACACCAACCATTGCTACCAAAAGTACCAAACCCAACCTTGTATCTTCTTCTCCCTCTCCACATTCCTTGAAGAGAATTAGTTCCAGTTCCAACAATGCCCTTCTCTCCAAAGCCCAGTCCACTATCTCAATATGCTTCCTCCTCCTCTTCACTACCCTCCTTCTCTTCACACTCTCCACATTCGAACCCACACACCACAAACCTCGCTCCATACCCCCCAAATCCAAACTCCGCAAAAACACCTCCTCAAGCGACGTCGCTTTCCCCTCCACTGCGCTCCAGCGTATGGGCACGCTCTACCGCAGAGGCACCCGAGCCATGAACGACATCGTCGTTTGCCACGTACCCGAAGACACTACTCACGACGAATTCCGAATCTTCCTCAGACTCCTCCACCGCTCCGGCCTCACTTCCAAATCCGACGTCGTCTTCATCTTCGTCTCTGCCTCCTCTTCAACCACTTTCGCTCACATTGTCCACGAAGAGAACACCTCATTCCTCTCGCTCATTAACCTCCACGCTCAGTTGAACTCGACTCAGTGGGCCAAACCGTCCGAGTCGAACTTCGACGCGACTCGTTTCTTGAAAGCTCCCAAGAAAGGAGAACCGCTCTGGGGAAAGAAAATTCGGACGAATTATAGTGGCTCGGAAGGTGAGTTGAGTCGGGCGAGTTATGGGTCGGTGCTTAGTTTTGATGCCAACGAACTCGATCCAGAGAACTCGTTGGCTGGTTTTTTGGACCGAGTTCCACTCAGTTTGAGAAGGTGGGCCTGTTACCCCATGTTACTCGGGCGCGTGAGGAGGAACTTTAAACACGTGACCCTTGTGGATGTAAAAAATGTGGTCATTTTTAATGACCCACTCGGACGAGTCAGGAACCAGAGTCCCGAGTCGGTTTTCGTGTACCCTAATGCAAAACACGGTAGGAACTCCGAGAGGACTCAGTCGCATCACCCGGTTAACTCAGTGATTCTGATGGGCGGCGCCCGCGGGATCCGGCGCGTGTCGCACGCCATGCTCGTTGCGATTGTTCGGGCCGCAATGCAGCCGCACAAGAGGAAGAACTCGGTGTCCGACTCGGCGATTCTGAGTCAACTCGTAAGGAACAAGTTTGCATTGAGGAACGTTCACTTAATTGTCTCGGGGGAGTCGATTCCGGAAGCGAGTTCACTCGCTGGGTCAACATCGTTTTCGGATTGTGCAATAATTCAGCGGGGTACGGGTAATTATTATGACCTCAATTCTATTGTTAAGAAGCAAATTTGTTCTTCTGTGATGGATTCTTTTGTTTATAACAGTGATTGTAAGCATCTGGTAAAAGTAGAACAATAATGAGAAAATAGGGGGGAAAATTAACGAGAAAATTCGTGTATTTATTGAACTTACTTGTACTAGTAGTTTTATAGTAGCATAAATTTTCCCACCGTCTCTCCTCTATTATTAGTTTTGTAGTTAGTTGCATATATTTATTGTTCTTTCCCTGTGGACCGGTGTGAAGTAATGAATGATTGGAGTAGACATAAAATTTGACCGTGCAAGAAGCAATTCTTGTAACTTGACCGGTGTCAATATTGAAAAGTATTTTTAAACAATTTATCATTTAGAGTACCTCCGGGACAAATTTTTTAAATGGGTTTCTTAATATTTTTTTGTTACCCCATTAATTTTTGTACTTCTCACAATGTGACTCACTCATAACAAACTCATACATAATTTGTTTTACTTTAATATAAGAAATCGCAACAAATTTAAATATTTAAATTATTTTATTATAACTTAATTATTATTCCAATAAAATAATTAATTCATTTTTCCAATTTTTATGTATAAAAATAATAAATATGAATAAATGAAAAAAATATTAAATATAAATTAAAAATAAAAAAACATTACATAATATTAAAAGGAAATGTGTAACATTAAAAAATATATTTTTACATAATAATAGATAATTAAATACAATAACATTGAAATAAAAAATATAATGATGAAAAATAAAAAATATTACATAAAAATAATTATTATTTTCATTTCCCAAACGTTCCCAAATATGATAAAAATAATTATTATTTTCATTTTCCAAACATTCCCAAATATGCTCAACTAAATTTGTTTGAAGTTGGTGGTGTTTTTGTTTGTTTTGAAGTTGTGTTTTCCTTTGGAGCTATGTTGATCTGATACTAGGGTGAACACCTAAAGATACTTCGAATGATGAAGTGTTATTACCTACACTATCATAATCAATAATATTTTGATATATGTCACGTTCGTCCTCAACAATCATGTTATGCAATGTGATGCATGCATAGATGATATTTTTTATTTCACCAGTATCCCAAAAGTGTGTCGGACCATGTATAATTGTGAATCGAGATTGGAGCACTCCAAACACCCATTCTACATCCATTTAACACAGTGATGTCATTATGTGAATTGGCGGTTCCAAAAAATACATGCCAAATCCATAAGTCTTGTGATGCCACGACTTCAAGAATAATTGTTGGGTTGTGATGATCACCTCAACAAAATTGACCTTTCCAAACAATTAGACAATTTTTTCATTCCCAGTGCATACAATCAATGGAACCTAACATACTTGGAAATCTGCGTGCTGCTCCCATTTGTAGTAGTTGTTCGGTGTCTTCGTTATTTGGTCTCCTCAAGTACTCATTCCCAAATATGGTACAGATGCCTGATACAAATTGCTCCAAGCATTCCATTGCAGTTGTTTCACCAATTCAAACGTATTCATCCACATTGTCAGCAGGTGATCCATAAGCCAATATACAAATAGTTGTTGTACACTTTTGCAATGGAGATAAGCCTTTTCAACATAATGCATCGACTCTCATTTGAAAGTATTCGTCATGGTTGTTGAGCGCATCTACAATTTGGAGAAACACATGCCTTTGGATACGAAACCTTCTTCAGAACTGAATGTCTGTGTACACAGGATTTTCTAAAAAATAGTCATTGAACAATCGATCATGACCTTCTTCACGATTACGATGTACCACTCTTCTTCTTTGGCTATGCCTAGTGGTGTTGCCATGTAGATGTTGTTGGCTCTCAAGTATCAACCTAATGATTTCTTCATTGGTGTTGTCTACCAATTCCTCATCTATCATTTGATCTAAAACTTCATCTAAATCGATGTTTGGATCCAATATATGGTAACCGAAGTGTTTGAAATAAAAGAGAAATATTGTGTATTTTGTATGAGAATATGTTAGAATGATGAAACATTGGACATTTATATAGCTTCATTTATAACAATTAGTTTTTCAACGGCTACTTTCATAATGGCTAGTTTTGCAACGACCAATTTTATAATGACTACTTTCATAACGACTAGTTTTACAACATAAAATTCTGAATTTAAGACACAACAAATACCTACACTGCTAAAATTAAATATCAAACACCATATTAGCATAAGAACTAAAAATTTAATATCCTAGTTTTTTCCTAATATGGTCACAATACTTTTCGTGGTCTTTGTGTTGCTATTCAGACATGTTGGATGTATCCTTCATGGGGATTTCATACTCCATACGTCGTTCCTATTCTTACAAACACCCTTCCTGTGCCTCCTTTAACTAAATAAGTTTTGATGTGTTCATATTTTTGTCCTTCATTACACTTTCTATGCCAGATAAATCAAGAGTGTTAGAAGATTCTTTTCCTTTGCTCTTCCTTTTTGCTGCTTTTTGTTCAATTGGGTGTGACATTGGCGATGACATATCATATTCTTCGACTTTAACGGGTGTCTCTGGGTTTGAAGACGACGAGTAATTTCCAGAAGCAGAAACCTTTGTCTTTTTGAACACGTTGACATAAATTCTGCACTGAATTTTGGTTGATCTTTCAACAACAACCAAGCATGCTCAACCTCAATTTTTTTACATGTATCTTGTGAGTAAATCATATGAGCATCAGCCAAAACATTCTTCTTTGAACTTTCACTTCTCCTATGTTTATCTGCTTGTCTGTAACACCTGTTAAACTTTTGAACTGGAGGATGGATCTTGTTCCATCAAGATTTCAATTGAGTTCAGCTTCTTTTACAAAATTGTTTGCTTTGATGCATATCGTCATTGTTGTACACATTTTTTTTATCCTTGCCCAATATTGCTTTGATGTATGGTCGACTCCTATAATTAAATCCTTTGACACATTGAGCCACAATCGGATGAGAATCACATCTTATGTCATCGAGAATGCGGTACGACTTTTTTTTCCACCTGAATTTTGATCTCCTTTTTTTTCCACCTGAATTTTGATCTCCTTTTTTTTCCACCTGAATTTTGATCTCCTTTTGTCTAGTTGAATACTGTCTACACCGATGGGTGATTCAATTTCATTGCTAGGGGCACAATATTGGATAAAGAAGGCCTATAACACGTGTTTGAGTTGGTGGGAGTTGATGGTTGACTATAAATTTATGGATTTTGAGAACTACCACTAGTAGGTGGCTCTACATTGGATGAAGGATGCATATACCACATGTGTGGGGGTGGTGGATACATAACATACCGTGGTGGATTTTGAAAATTTTCACTAGTGGTGGGTGGTGGTAAACACATAACGTATTGCGGTGGATTTTAAGAATTTTCACTGGTATGGGGTGGTCAATACATAACATATAGCGACGAATTTTGAGAATTTTCACTAGTAGGGAGTGATTGGTTTTGCAAATACCTATAGTAACATTGATAATTATACTAATTGGAATCCATTTCAAAGAGAATAAAAAAAATTGACACTTGATAGAAACAACAACAAAAAAAATAAGCAGTATAAGAATTGTGCAAAACATGCTTAACCATGCACAAATTTATAGTGAACAGTGCAACACAGTGAAAAAATGCTACACAACGGTCATGTCTCCACATTCAACGGTATCATTTGCAAATCAATAGTAATAAACAATGGTAACATTTGCATCAACGTTCAAATTCCTTCACCATTAATTACTTAAGCTATTCAACAGTCTAGATTCATCCTCATTAATAAAATGGATGTTCCAGATTGTCCAAAGCCTTCCCACATAAACAAAGGGTTCAGAAGGTTCTCCTCACTTCACCACCTACCCACTTTGTGCCTTTCTATCTTCTCGAGAGAAATCTTTCTCTCTTCCACAATTCCAGAAGCTTCCCCCTTTGCTCTTATCTATCTTCTTCCTCTTCGCGATCGTCCTTCATCTCTCGTCACCTTCGCTGGCATCAACACCTCCGACCACCACCGCAACACCTTCGTCTCGCAACACCTTTCTATCTTCTTCCTTTTCGTTGTCGTGATAACGTCTCGTAACACTTTCGTTTGGCCTCACCTTCGCTTCACATCACCACCTCCGCCCATGGTAGCGTCTCGCGTCACTTTTGCTAGCGTCAACACCTCCGACCATGGTTGCGTCTGGCGTCAACACCTCCGTCATGGTGTGTCTGTCCTCACCTTCATTGCGTTTGGTTTTCCCCTTTTTCTCCTTTTCCCTCTTTATTGTTTTACTTGAATCTGGATTTGAATCACCTTTTTTTTCAAATTTGATGACTTTTGGGATTTATTGTGGTTGTTCAACGAGTTTATGTTCCCTATTATTCTCTTGAACAATTATTTTCCCTCGTGTTAAACATGTTTTGTGTGAGAAAATCATTTTTTTAATGATTATATATTTGTTATGTCTAAAAAAATCATTTTTTTAATTGTCTAAGTATGGTTTCTTATATAAGAAACAATTCTCAATAATGGAGGAACGCAACCTGCATGGAAGATGCTCTTAGTATTTCACTTCATTTTACATTAAAAGGAATACTATTTTTAGTATTTTAGAATTGTAAAGATATTGGTCAAAGTATTAATAAAAAAATGCATTTGACTTAACAAGTGTTTTAGGTATTAACCAAGAAATTAAAAAGAAAAAATATTTATTGAAAAGATTACATGAGAATGTAAAATAAGTCATCGTAACATAATTTTGTATGTCTCAATAAAAAAAATTAATTCTTTATTCAATATCAGTCATTAGTATTTATCTAAAAAATTTATTGAAAATTGTGCATAAAATTAGTGTCTTTAAAACATTATTTAACATTTATTTTATTTTGTTATTTTAGTTTATTACTTATTTTTTTTACGCTGTATTTTGAGTTTTTGATTCATTCTATAGGTTTTAATATTATTTCGCCATTAGAGTTTAATTTCATGTATAGCTGCTAATATAGTCAACATTTTTAGGAATGTAGTAACATACTCACGATTAGCTCTTAAAAAGACATTTCTGCAAAAGTTTAAGGCAAATTTCGGTATCAGTATAAAAAGTAAACGTTTACTTCAATTTGAGATTAATTGTAATTTTAGATCAACTAAATTAAAATTTAACTCAAAATTTATGACAATAATTCCTCCATTCCTATTTATAAGATATTTTTAAAATTTATTTATCTATTTTTATAAGATGATTTTTATAAAAATTATGGTAGAGACACATTGTTAACTTGTTTTCATAATTTTTACTTTTATTTCTTTGACAACCGTCTCCAACACAAGTATTAACGTTCTAGTTTATTAGTAATTTACCGCCATTGTTAAAAAGGATAACTAAACAAGTCTCAAGTTTCCAAAACATTTACTCTTGTAAATTCATGTATAAGAAAAAAAAGTTGTTATATGTTGGATTCAAATATAAATAAATTTAATTAATTTTATTTTTATTTAATTATATTATTCCTAAAATACTATTTACTTAATTATAACCCTATTTTTAATAACTCTTTTTTATTTATCATAACAAATTTTAATAAAATATATTTTAGAAAAAAATTTAATTTTTAATTAAAATTATTAAAATTAAATAATATCAACTAATTTTTTAAATAGTATAAAATGAATTAGTTTTTCTTATATATAAATTCAGATAAAATATTTATTTAGCACAAATGTGAATGGACATGGGTAGCGTGCTTCTTTTGGGTGGTAAGTCCAAAAGAGAGGGCAAGAAAATTGGGGGCAAAATGAGAAAGAATAGAGAAATGTTTCAGTGAAAGGGTGATAGCTGTAAAGCACATTGATTGTGCCATGTGCTTGGTGATCTTTCTCTGTGGCTCCGCTGCTCTCGGCGCTAGCGATCAACAATTAATAGCATTGTTTGTTTTTGGATTTTCGGAATTCCAGCTTTGTAAAGCATAAAAGGCAGCAAAACGCGCTTATGTGCGCCTTTTTTTTTCCCTTCATATTCTGCACTGTCTGACTTTTATGGCCAAACAAGGCGTATTGCTTCGAGCAGCGTAAAAGCAATACTTTTGGGTTTTGTTTAATCACGGAAGGTTATGGGTTAATGTCTTGTAATTTAGCAAGAGCATGATGTAATTTATGGGTGTTGTTCTTTATACCGATATTATTTAGGGGTGAGATTGGTTACATCCGTTTAAGAATAGGTCCACACAAACTGTGTTTTAAAGTGACAGGATAAATTTGATATGGGAAATAATTTTTTTTTTTAAAGTTAGTATTTGTATAAGTGCGTAGATAGACCGACTGGTTCACGTGTTTAAATATCCTACTAGGTGGGGTCGGTTACATGGATCAACTTCAGCCATAATAATAATGTTCTAGTACCATACTTTTATCCAAATCACGTGTTTAAATAGTAATTTAAAAAAAATATTTTTAAAAAGTAAAAAATGTATAAAATTAAAAAAAAAACTTTATTTTTAAGTAAAAACCTATTACATTAAAATATATTAATATTTTAAACACAAAAAATTAATACTTAAATTAAAGAACAAAATCTTAATAAAACAAATTAACAATATTTATACCATGAATTTAGGCAGGTTAAACTGATAATTCGAAAGTCCACGAATAAAGTCAGTTAAGTCTATAAGACTAATGTATCATATTCAAAATTCGATATAACTATGTAGATTAAAAAAAAAAAGCACCTTATCTACAAGGTCGAGAGATCTGGTCGTATACCCACCCATTATTACTCATCTTATTTTTTATTAAGAGGAATTTTAATAGCCTAAGTTGTATAATTTCTCTATTTTGTATTATTTATTTAAAAGAAAAATTATACTCATTAATTTAGTCCATATAATTACATTAACTTTACCTTTTTAGTAGTTCAGACACTTAAAAATAATTTATTCCTTTTTAGTTCTTATACAAACACTTTTATATTTCTTTTGGTACCTCTTATTTTAAATTAATAAAGATTAAAAAGTAAAGTTAGTGTCACAACAAAGATAAAAAAAGATCTAAAATTACTTATATGGGAACTAAAAAAATATTTTTATGTAGAAAAATTAATATGTTAAGTTTGTTCAACTATAAGAATTAAATACATATTTTTTTAAATAAAAAATGAAATATATTTAACAAAACAGTAAAGAAAAATAAAAATATTTTAAATATTCTTTATTAATTCTCACATATATTTTTGTGTAAGAAACAATTTTATTTAAGATACAATCGGATACTTGATGAATGTTTAATGAAAATTCTAAGTGCAGTCCCTTTCACTAACTCACCTCATTGATAAATTCTTTATTATTTGAAAGTTTGAGGAATGCTTTATTATTTAACATTTAAGAGCGTTTCTAATTCTCGTATTAAAAAGAGTTTGAATATGCTATTACATTAATTTTGTCAACAAAAATATTATTAAACTATTTTCTTAAAACTAAAAATAATTTCAAATATGTATTTTTGTATCATTACTTTAATTTTTATAAGAATAAATATAATGATATTAATATACTCAACAAATGAATTGATTTAATGAAAAAAGTAATTTAAAATGGACTGAAAATCAAGCTTTTTACAAGGGTAAGTTAGTTGAATTCATCTTAACAATAAAATTCTCTCTCCCTCTTCCTCTCTATGAATATATGTATGTGTGTGGACACTCTCTCTATAAATATATTAAGAAATTAATTTCCCAACAATTTTAATCTTCATAAATCTTCACTTTTAGAGAACGGTTTTGTAGCGTTGAATCTTTGATTGCATTCATTATATACTTAAAGTGGATCAATTAATTAGTCACTGGAAGAGATTTGAATAATGATACTTGACCGACTATAGCCTTTTCTGTACAAAATAAACTAGCTTCAGATATTTTTCCCTCAAGCTCAAGCTTAAATATAAAAAATTCTGTTAGGAGCAAGAAAACCCTTTTTATATACTTGGCTCTAAAGAATAACAATAAAAGGAACTTGAAGTTTATATTATGAGAAGATGTTTCTCAAAATAGTTCTATAATATATTAGATTTTATTTATATACAATTGTTATATTTCCTTTTTTTTTTAAAAGTTGTAATGCTACTTTTGATGATTAAATTATGTTTCAAAAATCTTTTTAATGCATGACTAAGTTAATACTTATTAAAAAATTAAGATTTTTAACAAATTAAAATAAATATGCAACATGCACATAGATATGAGAAACAAATAAGGAGGATACAACACAACAATTTTATATTAGTTCCCTCGAACCTTAGACTACATCCAATCCCTATACTTGTAGGATTTCCAATGAGACAAGCACCAATTACACAATATATTCTTTTAACATTAAGTTTCCTCAAGCTTTCACAGTATTCTTTCCAAGCCTCTCTAGGCTCTATCTCAACACTATTCTACCCTATACAAATCTGCACTAAGTATCTTATACTCTTCAAGATAATATTCTAAATCTATGTAGGTTTTACTCAGTATTCTCAGCCTCTGCAAGCCTTTCACCTCAGTATTCTCAGCCTTTACAAGCCCTTCACCTTAGTATTCTCAATATCTATAGGCTCTACTTGAGCCAAATATCATTTCATAAGCTTCTCCAAGCTTTACCCAAACATCAAAATTGTTGTAGACTCACACAACAAACCTTATTGTGTTGGAAAAACACTTTAGAAGCTAACAAATCCTCTAACTGCTCTTTTGAGTTTTCCTACCCACCAGGTTTTGTAATAGACAAACTCAAATTCACCTTTTTTTCACAAAGGTTCCCTACACTTAGGGTGATTAAATATAATCTTTTAGATGGACACAAGATTGGCTCTAATCCTAGAGTGTTTGGCAAAGAAAGACTCTATTTAAAAACTAGAGTTTCACTCTTAAAATGCTCAATTTTTTTTAACCTAATTTTCATTTGGTGGTTTCTCTTCCTTGCAATGTTCTTTTGTGAAGGAAGCTCTTTTTATAAGCTTTCAACTAGTCATTTATGATTGTTGGCAGGAACTTTAAATATATTCAAGTGCTGCATGAGTTATCCTTTTCACTCATTTGTGTATGGATTGTATTTCCCAATGTATTTGCCAGTTTTGAGCTTTTTTTCATATTGCATTCTATACTCTCCTTTGTCCATACAATTAACACAAATTTGAATTTGAATTGTGGTAGTTGGTGTTTACTGTTGTTTGCGTAATGCCTCATAACATCTTCTAATACTTGTCATTGGTACTATTTTTGAAGACTGATCTTCTGCAAGATACTTTTAGTGGTAGCTTCTAGTTACTAAGGTGCTTGTGCTATAGTTTTCTTAGCCTCTGCTTGCTTTGTTCTCATACAAACTTGGTGAAATATGTGAGTTTATGCTTATGAATACTTGAATGTCTTCTTCTAAGCATGATGCTTCTGGTATGAGTGCTTTTGAACAATCCAAACATTTGTATGTCATTCTTTATTTAGTTCTATATCTTCCGGTGATTCTCTAATTATGTGTAACTTTATCATAATACTCCTTAACTGGAGACACTTTTTAGTCACGTGCCCCTTAACCGGAGACACTTTTTACTCCTTAAAAAACATGATTTGTCTTTAAGACTAGACATCAACAACCAACATTGATATCACTTGTAATGCTTGATTGCTTTATGGATCGTTGACTATCCACATAAATCAACACAAGACTAATTAGCGTACTATAGTCTCACCACATGTTTCTTTGGCTAATAACCCACAAGTCTTAGGAAGTGTGTAAGTGAGGTCAAAGTACGCTAGAAAGTCTCATGTTGGTTTGTGGAGACCATCATTGATCCTGAAAGTAGTCAAATGTTACATTTTCCATGCTTCTAGTCCTTATCACAATTTGTTGAGTACGAAATAACTAACAAATAATGGATACAACATGCAAATTTATTATGGCTACTTTTAATTGACAATAATGGAACATTCATTGCCAAGGTACATATGACTCGCTTAATTGCCTATTCCTTTTGAAAAATCATCATGAAATGTTTTCTTGATTAAGTTACATAATTCAAATGATGATTTGTTGTGGTATATATTCATTTTAGAAATTTTTCATTTTTTCTTGATTAAATTATTTATCTAGAAAGGAATTTGGTTTTTATTTTCCTATTGGTAATATTTTGAATAAGGTATGTGAGTTTAAAAAAAGACATAGAAAATCATTTCCAATTAGAAGGTCTTGGAAGACTAAGAAGCTATTAGTGATAGCTTATTTAGATTTGTGTATAATTGAAATACCTACACATTGTAGTAGCAAGTATTTTATTACTTTCATCATTGATTTTAGCATAGAGACATGAGTATATTTCTTGAAGCAAAAATAAAAATAATGTAATACTTTTAAGATGTTAAAAACATATGTTGAAAAAAAAGTGGATGCAAAATTAAAAAGCTCAGAACAAGAAGAGGCGAAGAATGCCCTGTTTTTGTATATTTCTTTGACCACCATGGAATTCGACATCAACTAATCACAAGATATGCAACTCAAGAAGAGGAAGTTATTGAAAGGAAGAACAAAACAATCATGGATATGGTGAGATGCATGATGAATTCATATTTGATGAATTTATATGCACAATTTCACATATAAATAAAGATAAAGAATTATAGAACATATAAAAAGTTATAAAAACAACAAAAATATTGTAGTTTTAGTTTTATACGAAATAAATGCGTGAGAAATATACTTATTTTAATGGAAAATAAAGCAAAACACATACAATGTGGATGCAATGCGATGTTTGACACGTTGGGGTGCATCCGACATCAAGTAACAAAATGAAAACAACAATTTCTTAGAAGCTCAATGTGAAACACTGACAAGAGTTTAAATACAACGAAGGATGCTAAAAAGGAAAAGAAAAAATTCTTTGCTAATCTAGCATCTAAGACACTAAAAGAACAACATGGACGCTGTTTGAGACATAGAGTCACATGTTCCATATTGGGTGACCAAAGTCTTAGATAATCACTCGACATCTATCTTCTCATAGAATTTCATATGTGTTAAGGTCACGCCCTACACACCTGACCAACATTAGACATTGTTGCATTAAGCTATCTTTTATTAGAGTGTTATAATTTATAACAAAATTTGTTATGTGATTAGACCCATTCTAGGTGCTATAATACCTAGTGTATGTTCTAAAACATGTGACAATAGGTTGGAAGACATATTCTCACATTACTCATCCTAGAAATAAGATTTTATTAATTGTTACCTTGGAGATTCATGGAATCACCATCTCTGACTTACACACTTCTAATTTCTCCATGTTTTGTTAATTCCATTGTAGTTAAAATTAGATAAACTTCTTAGAATTCCTTTGTATAACTCTTCTTATTTAATATAATTTCTTATCTTTGGAGTAACTTGTACTATGTTTTTAATTCTTTCTCCCAATAGAGACTTGTTGAGAATGATGTGAGTATAAGCATAATGATGAATAATATGTTTATGCAGCAATTTAAGTATTAAATTATTGTGTCTTACATTGATACCTATAATGGTACTTTGTAATACATGTTTTTATATAAATATCAACACATAAATGCTTGATGGATTGTCGTGTGGCTGTGAAAGTAAGCCCATGTTGAGGGATCAAAGGGGTTCTATGCCAAAAAATTGGATGGAATGTATAATACTAAGATTTTAACTTTTGAAACATGTTAAAGTGGTGTTGAACCAAAGAAAAATGCAAAGGGTGACAAAAAATGGAATCTAATAGCTAAATACTCTTACCATCATTATAAAAATCTTTTGAAAAACTATAAATATAATAATATTTGTTTTCTTGCATTTTTACTTTTTCGGGCACTTATGATTGTGACATCATATTTGCTTTCCTTTAATAACAATTGTGAGTAAAATTGAAGCTCATTACACCAATTATTGGAAGAACAATACCATATTGAGTTTACTACTTGACTGACCAATATGTTTGCTGAAAATATGTTTAAATTAATTTGATAACATATTTATAATTTGTAAGCACACTGAGCCTCGACAAAGGTCAAAGAAATTGTTAGAAAGTTTTAGGCATAAGAATTTGCTATTACTATCTATATTTCGAATAGGTGTCAAACAAAATGTGTTCATGACAAGACACTGGATGAAGCCTGGAGTGGAAGGAGACCATTAATCAGATACCTCTGAGTTTTGGATATATAACATATGCACACATTACAAACCAACTTAGAAAGAAATCCGGTGACAAAGGTGAAAGATGTATTTTCATTAGAATTTTAAAATTTAGGGACAAAGAAGGTTATTACTAGTTGAGATGTGACATTTAATGAGAAAAGTAGATGAGATTGGTCTTGAAAGTCCTAAAAGGAGTCACTATTGATCCCTAACAACTATAAATAAATTGAAAGACAACCAGATCCAATCCTTGATGAACCAAAATAATCCAATAGCCCATGGAAGTATAATCAACTATCAACTACTTTGGCGAACCATGTTATATGGGTAATGACAGTGACCTATCTGATGAGGAAATTATAGACTTTGCTTTATTATTTGATTGTGAGATAGTGAACCTTGATGAGGCATTAAGGGATTTGAATTGAAGAGAAACCATACATGATGAGATTCATGCTATCGAAAAGAATGAGATTTGGGAGTTAACAAATTTTCTAGCGACTAAACGACCTATGGAAGTAAAGTGGGTGTACAAGACAAAGTACAATTTCAATGGAAAAAATAATCACTTTAAAGCAACATTGGTTGCAAAAGGGTATAAACAAAATCTAGACATTGAATACTTGTTTGCTTATGTTGCAAGATTAGACATAATTCTCATGATTATTTCTCTATTGACTTGAAATTATTGAAAAATATATAAAATGAATGTTAAATCTGCTTATTTTTCAAATGGTATTTTGCACATGTTGAACAACTTGTAGGGTATAGTTAGAGGAAAAAAAAGATAGAATCTACATATTGAAGAAAGCTTTGTATGGTTTGAAGTAGGCACCATGAACATGGTATAAGAAAATTGTTTCTTACTTTGTGCAATATAGTTTTGAGTGATGTCATAAACATACTTTATATTTTAAATTTGTTGATCCTAGTGATATTATTCTACACTGACTATTAAAAAATGGTTGAATAATTCAAGGAGACTATGACAAGTTGCTTCAAGACAACAAACTTAGGCCTAATATCCTATTTTCTTGGCATTGAGGTCATTTAGAGTAATGATGGGATTTTTATCTCCTAGAAGAAATATGTAGGTTACATTTTGAAGAAATTCAAGATGGAGAATTCAAAGTCAAATTCAACTCCAATTGAAGGAAAGTTAAAGTTGACAAGTTGCTTTAAGATGACAAATTTAGGCCTAATGTCCTACTTTATTGGCATTGAGGTCGTTTAGTAGAATAATAAATTTTTATCTCCTATAATAAATATCCAAGTGACATTTTGAAGAAATTCAAGATTGAGAATTCAAAGCTAGCTTCCACTCCGGTTGAAGAAAAGTTAAATTTGACAAAAGAAAGTGAAAGAAAAAAGAGTAGATGCAACCTATTACAAAAGTTTGGTTCAAAGTATAAGATATTTGACCGTGACTAGATAAGATATAATCTTTGGAGTCGAATTGCTTAGTAGATTCATACAAAAGTCATGTTGTGCCATTTTCAAGGAGCTAAGAGAATTCTTCAATATATGAATGTTACTTAGACCAATGGAATTTTTATGTGAATGACAATTATGCAAAACTTGTTGGATATAAAATAGTGTTTGGCTTGGAAATGTAGAAACAAGAAAAATCACAATAGGGTATGAATTTCATCTAAGTACAAGTGCAATTTTGTGTTCATTAAAGAAATAATCAATTGTTGCACTCTTAACAATTGAAGTAGAATATATAGCAACAACTTGTTGTGCTATATAAGCATTATGACTAAGACAAATTTTAGAAGTGATATACTAAAAACATAATATTGTCTAAAAAATATTTTGTGACCACATATCAATCATTATATTGAGTAAAAATCCTATTTTTCATGGACGGTCCAATACATTAATATGCAATTTCACAACATGTGAGAATTAATAGTTGAAAAAAGGTGGAGATTAATTATTATCTAACCTAAAGATCAAATTATAGATATAAAAAAACCTTTAAAAGTTGATTTATAGATATATGAATCACTAGAACCAGTGAAAAAGAATGATGCATCCACCAAAGAAAGAGGTTGACAGGTTCACCGGTGGAAGAATGCATGCATCGATGGAAGAGGCCTGCATGTTCACCACAGAAAGAGGATGGTGCATTCACCACAAGAAGAGGCCGATGCATTTATGGATTGCATTTGAGTACACTGATGTTTCTGTTTTAGCGATTAAGTTTGGAAAATTCCAAGCCAAAGGGTGAAGTGTGGGTTCAGCAAGTGAAAAGGGCGCATTAATGAAACATAGAAAATAAAACGTCTATGTTATTATTTCTTTTAAAATGTAAAATTTATTAGATTATGGTTGTTATAATGAAATTGCCGCAATTGTAAATCAAATTGTGCCATTTTTATAAAACTGTCTCCAATGATAAATTAAATTACGAAAATTAACTTAAACCATGTACAAAGCACTACAAAAATATAGTGGAAACAATTTCCTCCAAACTATTGTTAAATTAGTCCCACAATTTTATAGTTTTTTGGTAGTAATGGTACAAACTTAATTTAAGAAGACAATGTCAGTAATATTAAATCAAACAGTAAAATACTACACAACTGTAGCTCCAACTTGAATATACACTACATGTATCACCAATTATTTATATTCATCATTATGACATTTGATTGGATCAAATATGCTTATGAACCATCCTTTCCAATTTCCTTAGCATTGTCGACTCACACTTATGCATTTATGCCAATAGACTCGACACTTGGATGACTGTGGACCGTCCAGGACAAATCTCTTTAGAGAGGTTGGCTCACACTTAATCATGGTCACAAGTTAAGAACTACAAGCTGATGAAGGGTGAAACTCAATCTTGGTTATCCTACTCAACTGATTGAGTTACCTTAAGAAACTAGTCTTGTACTAAATGTACATGGCCAAAAACCATTGAGACGTGGGGATAGGATTAGAAAGGCACCATGACCTTACATGTCAGATGCATACAACCATGCATCTCATACTATGTATGAAAGAGACAAGACTATGCTCGCATAGTGGCATGGCGTTGGAGAATCAATAAAAGTAGGACATATGGATAGGTTTGTTAGAGAGCATCATGTATAAGTACAGGCGAGCTGTATGACTCACATCAAGTTCATGGTTAGGCAAAGCCAAGGGGAGATGCTGGTGAAGGCTTGAGTTAGGACTTTTTGTTCTCTCTCTAGTATTCTCTAACGTGAACATTGATGCCCATCGTGGGGTCTTCATAAAAACTCTTCCGGACAACAACTATACCCTGACCAAGAATCCACCCTCATAGTCTCTTTCCTACTTGTTCTTCAAGTTGTTCATTGTGTGTGACCATTATGGTTACTACAAGGAACAAAAATAGGTTAGAAGGAGGAGCCAACACTAACAACAGAGCTAAAGACAACCCACTCTTATAAAAGTTACTTAAGGTGGTTGAAGACTTGCAAGACAAGAATAAGGCTTGAAAAAAGCTCAACGAGGAAACTCAACAACAATAGGCTGAAGTAGAAACTTGATAAAAGAAAGCTAAATAAAGATATCTCACAGACATGATGGATGCTTAGGAGAGAGAATGGCATTTTAGGAGGCAACTGGAAGATTTGTGTGACAATGTAGGAATAAAAGAGCCAAACCATCCAATCGTCCATTTTGGACAACCCTTCTAGAAGGAGATTGATCAGGTGGTGGTACCACCTATTTTGAAGGAGCTCATAGCCAACACCTTTGGTGGTACACAAGTTCCTCAAGAACACCTATAGACATTCTAAGCCCAAATATACATCAGTGGGGGGATGATACGATGAGTTACAAAGAATTTCCAACCACTTTGAAAGAATCGGCTATGCAATGGTTCTTTATCCTGCCTCAAAGATCCATTAGTAATTTCTAAGAGTTGGAGAGGCAGTTCGAATCCCAATTTGTTTTGAGTAAAAGCAAACATTTACAAGTGGCCAACTTGTTTGATGTTAAACAACAGAAGGGTGAAACTTTGAAGCAATACCTTGCTCGGTTGAATATTGTTACTTTGAAAGTAGAAAACCCCGACCAAAAGTTCTTTATGAAAGATTTCCGGAAAGGCTTATTGGCATGATCATTCTCGGACTCTCTGGTATTGAGATGATTGAGGAACATGGAACAAATATACACCTGGGCCAAGAAACACATAGAGGCAAAAAAGGATGCGACCCATAGAAAGGAAGTCAAATGAGAAATTGAGAAAAGTAATCATAGAGAAAACAATCGACCCTACAATAAAACCAGACCATGGGGTTCATATAAAGGAAATCGAAAAAGGAACTGGGAGTCGATACTTGATTTCAATCCCCTTAAAGTTCTTAGAGGGAAAATATTGAAGGAAATTCACCATACTCGTCTGCTTAATATGCCCAGACCAATGGACACACAAAAGGGGTCCATGAATGATAGGTGGTGCGAGTATCACAAAACTAGGGATCGCGACACTAAGGATTATAGAACCCTGAAGGTTGAGATTGAAAAGCTAATCAAGTTAGGTCACCTAGCAAGGTATTTTGATGATAAATCTAACCAAAACGGAAGGCAAAGATCCCATTTGACCTAAGAAAAGATGCCTCACCTAGCAGTCCCCAAATCGGGATGAGAAAGGTAAAGAGGCAGGAGACATGAACATGAATCGTCTCATAAAGAAACCATTTCCATCATATCAGGATCACCTAGGGCTTGTGATTTCCTTAATTATGGTGCATTGCCAATGACATAGATGGTTTGACTGTGCATAATGGGTGCATGTCGACAACACTACCAACACTCACATTCTCGAGTAAATACACTGAAGGAATTATTCCCCACAAAGAAGACCTCATCGTTATTGTTGGGGCAACTGTAGGGTTCAAAGTCGAGAAAGTGGTAATAGATCTGGGAAGCTCAATCAATATAATCTATAGAAGGATGAAAATGTCAAGCGAGAAATTATGGCGATGCCTAGGATCTCTTATTGGTTTTTCAGGCTAATAGATTAAGTTCAAAGGTAGTTCTAACTCAAAAATTACATTTAGCTTGGGAAAGGATGCAAAAATAGTTGTCATACAGTATATGGTGATTGATACAACAACTCCATGCAATATAATCATGTGAAGACCGACTTTGAATCAGTTAGGTGCAGTGGTTTCAACACCACAATTTTGGATGAAATACCCATTTGATCAAGATAGAATTGACACCATTCACATTGATACAAAATGGAAAATAAATGTTATACAAAAAGTGTTAGATTTGGACGTTCCAATATGTTGTAACTAGATGATCCAAAATAACCATAGTTTTGATGATAACAAAGATATAAATTATTGATGAACTAATGGTTTATGTGAAATGTAACAAGACATACTTGATATAAGCTTGTATTGTAAAATTCCTTATCTTTATGCTCTTACAATTTATAGTCCAATGACTTAAGGCACTTGTATTATTAAGCTGAGTTATTCAGCGTCCAATGCACTGTTATTAAACAAGTCTCCAATGGTTTATGAAAACCAGTACTCATTTATTGTGTGTCTTTACATGTCCAAATAAGACATAACTAACTTACACAATATTTCATACTCAGTTAGTTAACATCCAAACAGTCTTGCCTGCTCAAAAGCATCTTGAGAATGATTCGCTCATAAAATATTCCTATGTTTGAAATTTCCCTCTTAATGCATAACTTTGATATTACTCTAACATTTGAAATTCAAGTGTACAAAGGTAAAGACAAAGAAAATGTTATTAATGATGGAATCATTCGTACAAGTATTTGAGTAGAGGGTCATAGAAGCATTGTACCTTTGCCCCCACATTCTCTCCTCAACAAGTTGCCATATAGCAGAAAAGACAAATTGTTAATAACATGATTACTTGAGGAAGGCACAAATCCCACAACGAATATCTTTCTTAAAGCCTATAAAAGCATCCTCATCAATCAACACAAGTCAGAGAACTTTATGAGATAATACAAGTGTTGAGACTTTGTCAAGAAGTGTTGGACGACAAAATCTTCAAAACTTAGAAAGTTTTATTCTTTGCTTAGAAAAGTCATCACTAGTATTCAGACTTAATTGTATATCTTCTCTTTGAGAGATTTGAATCTTGTATTCATTCAAATTGTTGTTTGGAAAGCTAGGAGAGGCTTAGTGATCAAAGAATTCTTGGATGTTCTTAATCTCAAGAGAGATTAAGGGTAAGCCAAGAGCAACATAAAGAATAATTGTTGTAGCCAAGAGTGATAGAGTAAAAAATCGTTTGTAATCAATTGAGATTAGTAGAACCTTTTACTGTTTGTAAAAGAGAACTGGACGTAGCTCAGATTGAGTGAACCAGTATAAACATAGTGTTTTTGCTCCATCTTATGTTATAATTTGTTTATTTTTAGCTACTTCAATCTTATCTTTGGACGCACAAGTTTTTATAGGAGTTTTTGTGAAAATCTATTTATTTTTGTGTGGACGCTCTTATTAAGAGCTTTCCTTTTAAACTCATGTTCAATTCGTTTTGATAAACTCTTCATCATTTTTAAAAAGCTTTAAGTTTTATTTAAAACACTATTCAATCCCCCCATTCTAGTGTGATATATGTTATTTCAAAAAGTCTTCAAGTTAAAAGAAGTAAGGAAGGGTCGACTGCCCGAAGATGGTCGGTTAACTTTCTCAATCTAAACTTGCAAAGGGATCATGTGGAGCATCAACCATAACTAATGTACAACTTAAAAGAAGTCCATATAAGAGATAAAATAGAGCATAAGACAAAAACTGGAGGATCAATGTAGCTGACAATTGAAAAGGAGCTAATTGAATGCCTCGTAAACGATAGTGACATCTTTTCTTGGTAAGCACAAGGAATACCATGTATTGATCCCAACTTCATTTTCCAAAAACTCTCATTGGAACCAAAGGCAAAACCAGTGGCTCAAAAAGAAAAAAAAAGATTTAATATGCTTCCATATTAAATTTAATAAATTTACTCTCCTTGGAGAGAGACTGTAACACCCTGAAATATTACTAATTATAAATCGATGTTTAATTGTATTTATCGTGTTATTTGACTATATGGTTGACTTGAATGAGTTGAGGTATGGATTGAATTAGTCATGTGTGAATTTCTTGATGTGGATGTTGAGTTATGTGGAGTTTTGTTGAGCTAAGTTGAAATTATGAGATTTCAAATTTTACCTAAACCTATTTTAGTAAAATCACGATCCCAGATTTGTTAACCGTTGGATCATATTCAAATTTTTTCTGGAGGTTCCTAGGACAATTCATCACAGTCTGACCGTTGGGATTTTATAAACAACAATTTTGGTATCTTGCTAAGCGCGAGGAGCGCGCTAAGCGCAATTCCAACCCGAGAGGGAATTGCGTTGAGCGAGAATTAGCACGCTAAATGCAATTCCAACCCGAGAGGGAATTGCATTGAGTAAGAATTAGCATGCTAAGTAAGTATCAGTGTAGAGGGAGTTGTACTCAGCGTGAATTGTCACGCTAAGAGCGAAAAGTGGACTCCCACTTAGCGAGATCTACAGATTATAAGTACGTTCTTCAGTGTGAAAAACATGATTTTTCCCCTCTCCTCCTCTTCAAACTCCACACAAATCCTAACATCTCACCCACGACCATCGGTGGCCACCACGAGCTGCCATTGCTTGCCACCAAACCTCTACACCAAGAAGAACGTTGTAATCGGAGTGGAATCCTTAGAATCCTCCTCAAGGATTTGGTGGAGAAAATTTCTCAATCCTTCATTTCATAGCTTCTCTGAGGTAATCTTGACTTCTAAGCCTTTCTCCTAGTTAGTTTGAGTTTCTCTTAGTACCTCTTGTGTTTTAGGTACTGTAGTAGGGTGTTTTTACACTTCCTTTGAAAAACCATTGAGAATGAGACATTGTAAAAGTTATCTTTTTATAACATTGATATTATTTTCGTGACCTTCACTGAACCCCAGTCACATTGGTGTGAGCGTTACTAATCTTGTTTTTGAAATCTATACTAAATTTCGTTCAATTTGGTATATAGAACCTTGCGTTTGGACTGACAAGCATGAACAAGAGAGACCTCTGAGTGACAGAAAAAGGAACTGACGGAGAGCTCACGATAGGTGAGGGGAGTTTATTATCATTTACAGTTTTTAATACCGTAGTAGGGGGTTAGGGAACCTAACTATGGGGATGTATGCTTGTCCCTGTTGCATGTTGGTTTTCAAGAAAACAATACTTTTGACTAATGGGATGCGATATATCTATTATTCATGAATAACATTATTGTTTCTATTAGACTTGTATGGTCTGAAGACCTGGGGAATGTGAATCTCAGGCATGAGCTATACATGTATGTATATGCAGAATGTGACTTACTAATGATACTATTATTGAGGATATTAATTGATATGAGATGATATTGTCATTGATGATTATGTTGATATGAGTTGATGTTATTATTGATGATTATGTTAATATGATATGATGTTGTTGTTGTTGATAATGTCATTGAAATGAGATGAGGCAACGTTGATGTAGATAATGATATTGAGGTGAGATGTTGATGATGTTGAAAATGTCATTGTGATGATGTATGTTGTGTATGTACATGGGGGGTGCAGTGACCTTGTTGGATATCTCTGGTGGGGGAAATAGAGTGGTTAAAGAGTTTTAAGCATCTCTGGAAGGGGATGACTTAGAATCTTTAATTATCCACGGTCAATGCATAGATGGTGCCCATGTTTCATACAGTGTATGTTGTTTATGTACATGGGGGGTGCAGTGACCTTGTTGGATATCCCTGGTGGGGGGAAAAGAGTGGTTAAAGAGTTTTAAGCATCTCCTGAGGGGGATGACTTAGAATCTTTAATTATCCACGGTCAATGCATTGATGGTGCCCATGTTTCATACGTTGTATGTTGTGTATGTACATGCGGGGTGCAATGACCTTGTTGGATATCCCTGGTGGGGGAAATAGAGTGGTTAAAGAGTTTTAAGCATCTCTAGAGGGGGATGACTTATAATATTTAATTATCCACAGTAAGTGCATTGATGGTGCCCGTTTCATACTTTGTATGACATGGAAATAGTATAAACTTTATCAGTAAGTACTTGTAGTTTCTCATGAGGAGGAATACTTGTACTTGGGGACATGTCACTCGATTTGGAACTCCCTTGAGACTCAGGCTGATCACCGTGAGGGGGGGGGGGGAGTTGCCTGTGCACGAAAGGGTAACCTTAACACTTACTGCCTAGTTTTCCTAAGTGAGAGTGTCGTGTGGATACACTTAGGCTATTTCCTTGGAGATGGTACCACATTGCATTTGAGAGTTGAGGTCAGGTGCATGCATCATACTGAGCATGATTGGTTGGAACTACGAACGAATGATGACTACTTGTTGAGTGTATGTTGGACTAATGGATGTTTGTGTATGTTTATGGTATTTGATATTGTTTTCTTAATAATTATTATTAATTGATTTTTGTATTAACTTCTTTTATAATAAACTCACCCCTCGTAATTTTTTTGTACCGTGTGGTTCATACATGTGATGATCGCGAACCTTTATTCATGGGAGTAGAATGACAACAGTAGAAAAGTGAGATTCTTTTGTGAAGTCGTCAAGCCGACGTGATGACGTTGGGATTATTTTGGGAGAGAGTTGTGTTTTGTTAATCAACTTCTCCGTAGTTGGTTACATAATTCTTTTTTTTGAATTGAGGATGTAAATCACAAATTTAGGTATATGTGTGAACAAATTTACTTTCCATTATGTGAATGATGTGTACTGAGTTACTATGCCTATGTGTATATGTATTCATTTAAGTAATGGTGCGTTGTTTGGGAATGTATATTGTGAAAAAATTTACTTTAATTTTTCATAAGCAAATTAACAGAGTTTTCATTTAAAAATTGAAATTCTCGCGGTTTAGAGTGATAATATCGTAGCGACGAGACGAGTCATTACAAAGACTGACTCACTTAATCATGACCATAAGTTCAAAACTACAAGCGATCAAGGGTGAAACTCGATCTTGGTTATCCTAATCCCGATCGGCTTAGGTACCATGAGAAAATGGTCTTGTACTAAATGTATGGGGCCAAAAATTGTTGAGACATGACAACAAGATAAAAAAGGCATCATAGTTTAACATATCAGACGCACAACCACACACATCCCTTACTATGTATGAAGGGGATAAGATTGTGCCTGCATAGTGGTGTGGTGTTGGAGAATCAATAAAACTAGGACATGTGGAAAGGTTTGTCAGAGAGCATTGTGTATAACTAGAGGCGAACTACATGACTTGCCTCAGATTCATGGTTATGCAAAGCTAGGGGGAGACACTGGTGGAGGCTTGAACTAGGGCTTTTCATTATCTCTTTCAAGTGTTTTCCATCATGAACAACTTCGAAGCTAAATTTACCGCAAAGATTAAAATCTACATTGAACTACTGAAGTTTTAATGCACACTGCCTTCAAATTATTTTCAGTCATTAACAAGATTTTTTTTTAATGTTGGCGTTTTAATTTACTGTCACAATCAAAATTAGTTTTGAGAGGATCTAGCGTTAAGCAAGATGCATGAGTTTATAAATCTTTTGATACATTAAAAATAATCAAAATAAGTTTTTTTTTTCTCTTTCGGTTTATCTTTGTATGCATGAATGTGTGGAGGGAAAAATTTTTCTCTCGTTAATTTAACCTCAAGTCTGTTTTGGATGCAATATTTAAAACAGGAAAAGTAATTTTTTAGAGGATTTAAAATTTCTAAGCCTAAAATTTTCTGTTTGGATGTCCTGTTGAAAGGAATTTGAAATTTTAGTATTCTAATAGATGATTCTTAATTAACTAAAATTTTGGAATTGTAAATCTTGTCCAAAAGAGAGGAAATTCTAAAATCCATGCTCGCTTTCATGGAGGCGAACCTCTCTCTCTGAACGCGACTCTCACCTGGAGTTTTCCCAATTTGGGGGCTGCGATTCTCATTTTCTTCGATGAGCGCGTGGCGCGAGGTAATGTGGTTGAGCGTGATCCTCAGCCCGTAGAAATCCTCTTCCGTCACGAGGCATGGAGTTCGAGCCATCGGAGTGGTATAAGTGTTTGCAGGGTAATTGTTTGGCTTTGGCAATGGGGGTAATTTGGTCTTTGCAGATGACGCTGTGAACGACGACACCGCTGGGGTCGAGGGAGGAGAGGAGGGAGGGGGTGACGTGGAGGGAGGGGAGGGGGCGGGGTTTTGAGGAAGGGGGTTGAGAAGTAAAAGAGCGTCTTGGAAAACGACGTCAAAGAGGGAGGATTCAATGTCATTTTGGGAGAGGGTTAGGGAGTCCATGAGCTTGAGGAAGTGGGTGTGACAGGGCGGGTAGAGGAGAGGGGAGGGTGGGAGCGTGAGGGACATGCTCATGTCGCACTCGTGGCACCAATAGGTTTTCGGACCCGCCATCGGTGGCGGTGGCGGCGGCGGAGGAAATGGGAAGAAGCACTAACTAGTGTGTGAGGTGAGGTGTGGTGTACTTGTGTTGGGTGTAATGAAATTTGGAAAATGAAAAAAATTTAATTTCTTTATTCAAACACAAAATTTTGAAAATGAAAAAATTTAATTTCTTTATCTAAACACAAAATTTTAAAAATGAAAGAATTTCAATTAAAATATTTAAAATTTTTAAAATTTAAAATTCTTTAATGTTTTAAATTACCTCATCCAAATAAATTTTAAAGAATCCTATTAATTGTAAGCAAATTCTTCTTCCTTTCGAATTCAGAGTAGTTACACTAAAATTGATAGGATTCTCATGCATAAACCAAAAAGATAGAATAGGTATGGTAGGTTTTTTGAATTTTGTGCTGCAGGCACCACACAATCCGTATGTAGGGTAGAGCGGGAACGAACGTAACAGATAGGGTTGTCTCGACATTTACTATTAGTGGACGTTATATAAGAGCCTTCCATACAATAACGTTAACGTTGGATATTTATTTGGTCCACACTCCCACATGTACTTTCATTTTCTACAAGAACTTTAAGATTTTGCATGTGAGTCCCATATTGTTTCATATTCTGGTGCAACTATGGAAGTGTATTGTCTTAACTCCAACTAAATGGAATCGTTCTCTTACTTAGTTACCACGATGAATTTTTATGGCTCCTTTTTAACTACCCAGACCTGGTACGAAACCGGAACTGCCGAACATTAATTCTTCTATTATTTTCTTATAGTAGATATAATTTCCAAACACGTGAATTTATAACTTCATTTTTTTTAACTTAAACAGAAATTTCAAGTTCAAGTCCTTCAAGTAAAAACTGACATTTTTTTAAATGACAATTAATATAACGTTCAAAACCTGTGTATAAATCTCTTAAATTCAACAAATAAATCTCTTAATATATTTATAAATAGCAACTAAAGTAATAAGAAAAACTTGAACTCAGTAGCTACGACAACGGAAATTTTTGACAATTATAATACCTAAAATCTCTTATTCAATGGTTTAAACAATTCAGTTTCATTATAGAATCACATGACACTATGAACCTAAATATTTTAGGGACCAACTTCACAGTGTAATAGGGTCCCATTTGTTTGTATTTTCAAAAATAATATTTAATTAAAAATTGAAAAATTATATTTTGTTCCTATAGCTAACACTTTTTTTATTTATGCTTAAAATTTTCTTCTGTCACAAAACTTGTACATTTTGAATTTAAGAGAAATTAAAAAAATATTAAATTTCATCAATTTCGTTTATTAATTACAGTTTTGTATGTGATTATGACATTTCCCCTCAAGCCATACTTTTGGGTTTGATGACGTAAAAAAGAAAACTTAAAAAAAAATTAAAAAAGTGTGTTTAGTAAAATATTTTATAACAATTATGTAATTTTATATATATACTAAGACCAAAAAGATATTTTATTTTCTTTTCAAGAAGCTAAATATGTCTACTTTTGAAATAGAACTTTAATAAAAGTTATATCATATAAACATTTTTTTCAATGATGAAATAAATGTTTCCTTTAATAAAGTCAAACAAATTTTGTAAAAAAAAAATTAAAGTCAAGCAAATATTAACCAAGAATATCCTTTGAAATGAAAATAAAAAATTATTAAAGTATTACTTCTAACAAAATATTAACCAAAAATATTAATGTATTTTATCATGATTTTTCGACTCATCCTCTCTAACAAAAAAGGAAAAATAAAATGTACGACAATAATTTTCCTTCTCTAAATTAACCTAGTTGATTGAATTCATCATATAGTTATCCGAAAATTACGGTCTATGTTATCAAAGGCAATTTCAGTCAAGGTTACGGAAAATTTCGTTGCAACTTTGTAACCTTTAATTAACGACGTGAGTTTGATTAGGTAGAACAAAAAACGCATTCTTATATGGAGAGAAGAAATATCTTATCCGAGTAATAATTAAATATACAGTATGTAATCAAACATGAACTATCATGTCATCACCTAAGAAATTATTTTTTAAGAAATTATTTTTTAAAAAATTTATATGATTTTTTAACATTAAATCTTAATTTTTATGTATGATTATTTCTGACACTCACACATATATAAGATATTTCGTCTTATAAGATATGTTGTATATATATTTTTGAATTGAAAAGTTACAATATAGTTTTACGAATTGAAAAAAGATAAAAAAAATCTCTACAAGTTTTTTTCTTAATTGTATATTTTTTTTCCGCTCAAACTATTCTTTACTTTTATTATTATAAAGATATTTTTTTTATGGAAAAAATAATTTTTTCTTAATCAAGTTACTATTGAGTGAGTTATATTATTCATAAACACTTTTTTTTTCTAATATTTCTATTACATTATATTTTTAATTCCTATCAATCTCTTTAATTATTTATTTTATAATTTTTCTTAATAGTACAAAATTTTAAAAATAAATATTACGGTATATAAATAAAGCTTATCGTGTTTGGAATGGCCGTTACTGATTTTAAGTAGATATAGAAAAGTTTCATACTTCATTAAAAAGATACAAATTATGATGCATAAAAAGCAACCCATAATAAAAATGGCTGAATCAGTAAGAAAAAAAACAAGGAAGTAGTGACAGCCAGCTTATGAAGTTGGTCAGTGAATAAGCTGTTTACAATTTCATTGGTTTTGTAGTGCACACTGAACTGAAGTGGGCTCCTTCAACTTTTATACACTTTTGGCAAATTTTAGAATCAATCATTCCCTTATAGCACCCCTTTTAATAAAGATGACTTTAAATGATGGCTTGTGGCGCCCCCCGACCAATCCAAATCCTTTATTTTCATGGTTTAGTAAAAGGGAATTGCAATCTACTTAACTGATTGTAGTTGGGTCACAACCACTAATTATGTATAGTACCAATTCTAGTGCCGAACAGAGCAGAGTCTCTGATTTAATTAAGGACCAAATCTTCCCAGGCTTTTTTTTTTATATAATATTATTGCTTGAATAGTTAAGAATTATATTTTTATATTTTCAAAATATCAAATGTTAGTATACCTATTCATTTTATAATGTAATTAAGAGGTAAGAACATCCACTGGTTTGACTTCATTCATATATTAATTAGGTTCAAATCAAACAAACTAACAAAATTAGATTGTCTTTAATTTGTATATCGGCTCCAAGATTTAGAATTGAATAAATTTTACCCACCTTTCGTGTGTTTAGGACATGTTATATCAATATATCCCATTTTTGGACCTCTACACAAATCTTTCCTAATTTTGGTAATTTCATTACAGATGCCCCCCTGCATCTTAACGGTGTTATTTTCATTTACTAAAAGTCATCACATGTCATGCACATGCTTGTTTAATAAAGACTCAGACAAAATTGCCCTCATCATCCTCAGTCCACCGATAAAAAGCCACTGATTAAAAGAATGGAGTATTTTGAAATCAAAATCTCAAACAATTTCCAGTTCTTTTCTGCTACATGGTTCATTCATCTAACACGAATCCAACAATGTGATAACAAAAACAGAAGAAATAACACAATTAAAAAATTGGGTGAATAAAAAACAATAGCTTCCAAATTCATTAATTCTTAAATCTTAAAATCTTCAACTCCAAAAGAAAATGTTGACCGTATTCATTGATTCTTAAACAATGCATTATTCCTAAATTATAGATAAACATCCATCAATTCCAAAGATATTAGCCCCTGTAGCTTTGTATCTAACAAAGAAAACAAATGGATTTCAAAACTTTTTTTTTCTCCCCCTATGTCATTCCTAAAACTTTACAAACACTATATGGGAGTAGAAGGACCGTAGGGCAACGTTGGTGAGGTGAGATCTGTAAATTTTCTGTTTCCCCCTTTCTCCTTTAGATCTGTTTCCATTTTGGCTTTTCCCTAATGTAAGCCATCCAATTTCCCCTTTTCTCCTTCAGATCTAAACCACCACATGCACCACCACATTCTAGCATTGATGAGGACAAGCGACACTGATGCAATCCTATCCTTCAAGGGCATTGCATAGAAGACTCCAAGAAGATTGGGTCAATGATGCAGGACAATGCCCTAGGGTTCTCATGAACTTTAGGGTAGATTTTGGACTCATGAGCTAAGTGTGAACCCACTTTTCTATGTAAATATTAGAACGAGTTTTCCTTCTTTTGGACCTTGTATTTTGATCATTTTAGGTTTGTAGAGTACCCTACAAATTAAGGGTACAAGTTAAGGATACCCTAGTAGTATAGGGTTTTAGCCTTGTAGTAAGGACTTTTTTTGTATTTTCATGTATCTTGTTGGGATGAGCTTAGCTATTGGAGGGGTACGTGTTTTCGTGGGGATGAACTTAGCTATTGGAGGGGTGTAACACTTGCTTCCTAAGGAAGCTTCTCAAGGAAGCTTTCTTCCTTCATGTATTTTGGCATGGGAGTGAGCTTAGCTATTGGAAGGGTGTAACACTAGCTTATCAAGGAAGCTATCTAGGCTATAAATAGAAGCATGTATAACACTTGTGGTAACTTTGATGAATGAGAGTCTTGTGAGACACACTTCTAAGTTTAACTTCTCTCCCTCTCTTTCCTTCATTCCCACACCACTTTCTCTCTTTCTCATTATGTTCCTCTATTGAAGCTTCCTCTCTAAGCTTCTTATCCAAGACACTCTCTTGGTGGTGAATCTCCTCCTTCCATGGCTTATTCCCTAGTGGATGATGCCTCCTCTCACATCTTCTCCTATATTTTCTGCTGCATCTCCATGGTTGAAATCACCATTGAAGGACCTTAATGAAGCTCAAAGATCCAACCTTCATAGAAGCTTCTCAAGAGAGCTTCCATCAAGTGGTAATCAGAGCACAAGAGCTTCAAGTAGGTGCTCCTTAAACCTCCATTAATTTTCAGTTTTACCTTTTCCTCCATTGTTGTTTCTTCATTTTTCTCCATGTATCTCCTCATGTGTCTTGTCCTAAATCTTGTTAACATGATTCTTTATAATTTGCATCGAATAAACTTGCTATAGAAGCTAGATTTGATTTGCTATGGTTCAAATTTCTTGTTCTTGTTCTTGTTCTTGAACCATGAATTGTGTTGAGTTTAGGTTCCTTTGAGTCTTTTTTGCTATTTTTTGTGGCTGAAACCTAAACCATAAAATTCTTACAAAAACATTAAAGTAGAAGAAAATCTCAAAAATCTAGAGTGACTTGTTCACCTATTGTAGTTTTATCATAGAAGTGATGTCTAGTCATGAAACTTGTCACATAAGATTCCTTATGTTGTGCTGAATTTTATTTTTCTTGTCTCTTTGTCTAACTCATTTGTTCATAAGTGTATGCAATTCTTTTAGCCTATTAGTTGATTTGAGTCAAATCTTGCATGTTAATTAGTCCTTAACATGTTCATGCAAAATTCTTAGAGAGTCTTTGATTGTGAACTTTTTCTTGAACTTTTAGGTTTCCTTATGATTGTGTCTATTGTGAATTTGAGTTTTGGTGATTGAATTGTTGGCTGAAATTTTGATACTAAGTGAATATTGAACTCCTAAAACTATGGTAAACAAGCCTAGTTATTTCAACATACATAGGAAGGTTGAAAGTAGGCCTAAGGCAATCAATATACCATGCTTAAAAAATTCAAAAGTCTGAAATCGCTGGTGCTGGCAGCTTGAACATACAAACTTGTAAAAATTACTGGGAATTGGTCACTATGAATTTTAAGATGAAATTTTTACTGAATTTTCTAGAAATCTGGAAAGAAATAAAAAAAGAACCAAGTGATTTGGATAAAAGGAAAAAATGAGAAAAATCATACAAGTTGGAAGGAAAATCAGTGTCCAAGAAAAAAAAAGTGAAAGGGAAGTGTGCTTGTTGTTTTGGCTCAAAATTTGTTCTATAATTGGTGCCTATTTTATACCAATATTAGTTCTGAAATTTTAATTGAAAAGTAGTGTGAAAACAAGTGTCAAAACTAGAGGTTTCTTGAATCTTTTTTTTAGTTTTTTTACTCTACTCTAGGGTCATTCTAGGTTTCTCTTTGAGTCTTAGCTTGCATTTATGTGTTTTTCATTTCTTTAATTTTTGAGTAATCCTTGAAAATTTATCTTGTTAAAACTCTTTTGGTTTAGCTTTCATTTCATTTTTTGGTCTTTGGTTATATCCTGTCTCTTTGTTTCCTTGTTTGTGAGTTGCCATATAAGAAATTGGAAAGGAGGATTGATGTCATCCTTTGAAGAATTCGAGTCAAGAAGCAGTGGGCCAACCACCTTAAGAGCTATTGGACTAAGAAACACTCCAAATTGAGTGAAACACCAAAGAGAGAACAACCACCAAAATTGAGGACTTTTTTGTAACTTTGTAGTTGGCAATTTACTTACCTTTATTGCTTTCAAATTTTGTAACAAAAAGGCATTTCATTGGAAGTGTGTTGGGAGCCTCCAATAGGTTACCAAACTTCCATTTTTGTGTAATAATTTTAGGCAAATTTTCCTTAGGATAGTGAGTGTTTTGTTGGGAACCTTAAAGGTGGTCATCCAAACACTCTTAGGATCCACCTAGTTTTCATTTCTTGCACTTTAATTTCTTGCTTACTTTCATAGCTTATTTTCTTTACTAGTCACGTCTAGTTTATCTTGTTATTGTATAATACTTTCTTCTTGCTTATCACGCTTATCTTGAGTTCTTTTGGAATCCTAGCTTTTACCTTTTGCAAACCCCCAACAAGAAAGAACCACAACTTAGGAACCGACATGAGTCGTCATTCATCTAGTGTTAATGGTGAGGGTACTAGTCATAAGGACCCTCTATCTAGAATTTTATATGGGTTGAGTTCCCTCAAGTTATGGAAAGAAAAACTAGAAAGAAAAGAAAAAGGAAAAGAGAGGGTATAAATAAGTCAAGATGAGAGGGAAAAACATGCCTCCTATAGTAGTCATGAGAAGAAAGAAAGAAAATACTAAAAGAGTTAAGAAAAGAAAAACATGCCTCCTATAGTAGTCATGACTCCTGCAAGAGCCTAAGTGAAGAACTTAGTGACTATTATAGAGGAGGGCATAGGTCACATCTTAGACCTCACTTTCATAGGAAAGAAAAGGAAAGAAAGCCTCAAGAGGCTAACATTAACCTCTCATACTTTCATGGGAAGAACAATGTAGAGGCTTACTTAGATTGGAAAATGAAGGTTGAGCAACTCTTTGCTTGCCATCATACAAGTAAGGAAAGGAAGGTTCCTTTGGCTACCCTTAGCTTCCAAGGGTATGCCCTCTATTGGTGGACTTCCCTAGTTAGGGGAATAATGATTCATGGGGATCCTCCAGTAGAGTATTGGAATGACTTGAAAAGTTCCCCTAGGAAAAGGCACATCCCCTCCTACTATGAAAGGGAGCTTATGGACAAGCTCCAAAGTCTTAGACAAGGGAGTATGAGTGTGGAAAAGTATAGGTAACAAATGGAACTACTCCTTTTAATAGTTGGGCTTGGGGAGGAGGAAAGAACAAGTATTGCTAGGTTCATTAGTGGAATTAATATGGAAGTGAGGGACAACGTTGAGCTCCTTCCATATAGGGACCTAGATGACCTAGTCCAACTTTGCATAAGGATAGAACAACAACTTAAAAGGAAGCCTACTTCGAAATCTTATGGCTCTCACTCTTATCCAAAGAAAGACCAGGGTAAAGGCATCTTAGTGGCTGCATCTTCTAAGCCCAAAGATGATAAGAGGGATTAGGAAGAAAAACTAGAAAAACAAAAGAAAAAGAAGGATAGTAAGGCCTTGTCTTCAAAGGCTAAGTGGAAGGGAAAAGAGGAAAATAATTCCTCCAAGAAGATTGTTAAGAAGGAAAATCATTTTGCAACAAGAAGTGATATCAAAAGAGCACTCCTTCTTAAACAATCCTTCTACCTTCTCTTATCAAGAAAAACCTCCCTTAGCACTACCATACCTCTTGAGCTTGAGGTTATTTCTCAAGTAAAGGAGTTGTTGGATAAGGGTTTGGTTTGTAAGAGCTTAAACCCTTGTGCTTTGTTAGTGCCCAAAATAGGTATTATGAGGCACTAAATCCCTGTGATAGATGGTATAATGAATGTGTTGAGTGGTGCAACCCTCTTTTGTAAAATCACCCATTCATCCAACATCTTCATGATTCACATACATAGGGACTCATTAGGTAGGTTTGTTCTTATTTTTGGTTTCAATACAAACCAAGGTGCTCATATGGGACACCTTAGGTTTGTCATACTTTTTGGTAGGATTAATCAATATGAAAATATAGAAAAATGTATATTTTATTGCATTATTTTTCTTAATTTTTTAAATAGTGATCAAGGGGTTCCCACGGACCTTAAGAGAATAAAGGTCATTCCTGAGTGGCTCACTCCACCAAGTATAAGAGAAATTTGGGGCTTCCATGACTTAACAAACTTTTACAAAAGATTTGTCCCATATTTTTCTATACTTGTAGCACCACTCGTTGAGTTGGTGAGGAACCATGTTCCCTCATGGGAAGATGCTCAGAAAAAGGGTTTTCAGACCTTACCCTACTCTAACATACACAACACCACTAATATATATGTTTTTGTTCTTTTTACAGGTGTCGATGGAAGAAGCCCAGAGTTTCAAGAACCTCTAGATTTGAGGTCAAATCCTTTTCAAGGGGGAAGGGATGATGCAATCCTACCCCCCAAGGGCATTGGATAAAAGACTGTAAGAAGATTGGGCCAGAGATGCAGGAGAAAGCCTTGGGGTTCTCATGAGCCTTAAGGTAGATTTTAGGCCCATGGACTAAGTATGAGCCCACTTTTCTTTGTAAATATTAGAATAGGTTTTCCTTCTTTTGGGCCTTATATTTTGGTTATTTTAGGTTTGTAGGGTACCCTATAAATTAAAGGTACCCTAGTAGTATATGGTTTTAGCTCTGTATTTCAGGGCATTTTGAATAGTATTTGTAGTAGGGACTTTTTCTGTATTTTCATGTATCTTGTTGGGGTGAGCTTAGCTATTACAGGGCTGTGTGTTTCCATGGGGTGAACTTAACTATTGGAGGGGTGTAACACTTGCTTCCCAAGGAAGCTTCTCAAGGAAACTTTCTTCCTTCATGTATTTTGGCATGAGAGTGAGCTTAGCTATTGGAGGGGTGTAACGCTAGCTTCTCAAGGAAGCTACCTAGGCTATAAATAGAAGCATGTGTAACACTTATGGTAACTTTGATGAATGAGAGCTTTGTGAGACACACTTCAAAGTTCAACTTCTCTATTTCTCTTTCCTTCATTCCCACACTACTTTTTCGCTCTTTCTTTCTCTCATTCTCTTCCTCCATTGAAGCTTCCTCTCTAAACTTTTTATCCAAGACACTCTCTTGGTGGTAAAGCTTCTTCTTCCATGGCTTATTCCCTAGTGGATGGCGCCTCCTCTCTCCTCTTCTTCTTTATCTTCTGCTGCAAATCCATGGCTAAAAATCACCATTGAAGGACCTTATTGAAGCTAAAAGATCCAACCTCCATAGAAGCTTCTCAAGCAAGCTTCCATTAGACACCATGGTGACAATGACGAGCACAACCAGGATGAGGCAATTGTCGAGCATGTGAGGAAGGAGGATCGAATGAGGCTGCCAAATGTCCATGCAGTGTCACTTTATGGCAGATCGGGGCAGGCCAATAACGACTCATTGTTTGGATTTGGTGGGGGTAGTGCGAGGTGGTGAAAGAGTGGAGTTAGGGATTGGGATGTGAGAAGTGTGAAGGGTGGGACGGGGTTAAGTGAGAATGGGCCCTTTTTGAAATTTCACTTAAAATTAAGACGGGTTACTTAATCTTGTTAGTTTAGGGAGACAAAAGTAATACATTTTAACGTAGGGATACAAGTGTAATAAGTCCTAAACATAGGAGAGGTGAATGTAGTTTGTGTTGGATCGAGTGGTCTCAGAATAATTAAGAAGGGTGGGTTGAATTAATTATTCCTAAACCTTTGCTAATTAAAAATTATTCTTTTAAGGCTTTTACTAAATTGTTAAGAGAAAGAGGAGTAGAAGAGAAACTTAACAGAAAGTAAAAGCGGAAATTAAATGCATAGCGGAAAGTAAAAGAGTAGGGAAGAAGGAAATAAACACACAAGGATTTTTATACTGGTTCAGCACAACCCGTGTCTACCTCCAGTCCCCAAGCAACCTGTGGTCCTTGGATTTCTTTCAACCTTGTAAAAACCTTTTACAAGCAAAGATCCACAAGGGATGTACCCTCCCTTGTTCTCTTTGAACCTAGTGGATGTACCTTCCACTAGAACTGATCCACAAGAGATGTACCCTCTCTTGTTCTCAGTCAAACCCAAGTAGATGTACCCTCTACTTGTGCCACAAAGGATGTACCCTCCAATGTGTTAAGACAAAGATCTCAGGCTGTTACACCTTTGATACTTTGTGAATGGGGATACAAAAGAATTCTCAGGCGATTAAACCTTTGAACGCTTTTGTATTAGGGAATGAGAAGAATCAAAAGAATTCTCAGACTGTGTCGTTTTGAATTCTTTGACAAGGGAGAAGGGAGACACAAAAGAATTCAGGCGGTTAGTCCTTCCTTCTTTTGGAAAAGAGAGAAGAGAGACACAAAAAGAATTCAGGCGGTTAGTCCTTGGCGAATTCTTTTTGGCAAAGGGAGAAGAGAATGAAAAGATGAATAGCACAAGTTTTCAAGGTTTAGAAAACCAGAAAACTTCAGAAAGCTTTTGGTACAAAGAAGAAGAAGAAGTTCAAAGAGATTCAAGGCTTGTAAAGGATTGTATGAGATCGATTAGAAAGATTGTTAGAAAATGCAAAACAAAGCCTTGCTTTTATAGACTCTTCATGTCTGGTCAAGAAGGCCATTAGAAGAGTTATAACTTTTAGAAAAACTTAAAACCCATTTGAAAAAGTCAAAACCTTTTTGAAGAGTTACATCTTTAGATTTTTAGAAACAAACACTGGTAATCGATTACCAAATAAGTGTAATCGATTACACAAAGCTTTTGACTGAAAGATGTGACTCTTCACATTTAAATTTGAATTTCAACGTTCAAGGCACTGGTAATCGATTACCAAAATATTGTAATCGATTACAGCCTTTTGAAAATATTTGGAACGTTGTAAATTCAGTTTGAAAACATTTTCAAACTCATTTTGCTACTGGTAATCGATTACAACAATATGGTAATCGATTACCAGAGAGTAAAAACTCTTTGGTAAAGGTTTTGTCAAAAACTCATGTGCTATTCAAAGTTTTGAAAAAACTTTTTAATACTTATCTTGATTGAGTCTTTTCTTCATTCTTGAATCTTGAGTCTTGAATCTTGATTCTTGATTGTTGTAGGCTTTCTTCTTGAATCTTGAATTCTTCTTATTCTTGAACTCTTGACTTGTTCTTGATTCTCTTGAGCTTTTTGTTCATCATCTTTTGTTGTCATCATTGTTATCATCAAAACATCTTTGAATCATTGTTGATTCATCATGAAGCTTTGCTTCCACACTTTGCTCTTTAGAATTAAGTGACTTGTAACTTCAAAACTTAGACGCATTTTATTTGCTAAGAGAACTTTCCTTTGTAAAATCAGACCAATAATTAAGCTATCCATGTATATTTGTTATTGAGACACTTCTTCATGATCATCAAGAATCACTTAAGCATTAACGTTGATATTATTATTCTCACTCATTTTTGTCACTATCCTCATCACTCTCAAATTAATTATCATCATAAATAGATTTATAGTCAAGGAGTGGGGGCAATTGCCCTACTAAAAATTTATGTTTTCTTATTATTAATATACTGTTATATTTTCATGAATAAAAACATAGTTACATTTTAACTGCTATTGTTATGTCTAATATTACTCATTTTATTTATTTCATTTATATTTTTTTATGTTTTTATTTTAGTTTTGATTTCTTTTAATCTTGTATGTTAATGTGTTTGTATGCCCATTAAGTTCAACTTATCATCAATCCAACCCTTTTATTCCTTTTACATTTTCTATTGAAATATGGAAAAGGTCCATTCAATGCTAGTAAAATGAATTTCCAAACACATTCATAATTTTTCATGCATTTGTTTTCATAATTATTTTATATTTTAGTTACACACGATTAGAAAATAGACTTTCAACATATGTTATTATGGACTTTCAACATCGGTTATGAACTGATATTGAAACTATAGTCATTAAAAATATCAATTTTAACATCAGTTATAAAAATTAATATTGAAATCCACTATACAACATCAGTTCTTCCAAAAATCCTTGTCATATAATAAGAAATATACAAAAAAATGCAAACATATCATTGGTTTTGGTCAAAACCAATATTGTAAGGAGCATTCTGAAGTGCTTTCTACATCGGTTCTGAAAAAACTGATGTTAAATTATGTATTCTGAAACACTTTCTACATTGGTTCTGAAAAAAATCGATGTTGAATTGTTTATTCTAAAGTGCTTTCTACGTCGGTTCTGAAAAAATGATGTTGAAAGTCGTATGCAACATTAATTTTTGGCCAAAACCAATATAGAAAAAACACTTTCTAAATTAGTTTTAGACCAATCGATGTTGTGTTTTGCAAAAAGTACAATAATAATAATAAATATATTAACGGTATTGCCATTTTCTATAGACTTCATCTTCAAGACTCAGTACTAGAGTACTACTTAACTTCACTAGTTAACAAAAATTCTAGCCAAATTTAAGGCAAGATAACTCAATCATTGGAAAACAAATAAACTACTAAGTAATCATTCCATTAGAAAATAAATAAACGTATTGTTTTGTTGCTTGAAGAACTGAATAGGCCAAATCTAAAAATCCTATCCAACTATGTAAATAAATTCAACAAGTTGGTGTTTTATCTGTATGTATAAATGTGTATGTCAACACAGACAAATATGTATAAAATGTAGGTAACTTTTGTCAAAATATTTATCAGTTTTCATTCATTCTAAAAGCAGAGAAGATACAATAACGGAAAATAATATCCTGAATTAACACTTAATATATATATATAATAATATATATAAAAAAATATAATATATATATATATATATATATATATATATATTATATATATATAAAGCCACAACTAAGGCATTTCCACAAGGCTTCCATTTCAGACCTACAACCATAAATAAAACAAGAAAATATTACGAATTTATATTAATAGACACAAACTCAGTGTCTATTAAACATTTCAAAGATCGAAATCTGAATAGCACTCAACTATCCAAATTTTGAAGGTTTTACAACCTCAACATTTTGGGTTCAATCTGAATCAACCAAAGAAATTTTCTGCTCCATTTGATCCAGCAGGTTACACCTATTGGGACTACATTGATGCCTGGACTAATGTATTTTGGCATCAAAACAACAAGTTTAAGCATTCTTGGTTGATTTATTTTAAATCCAATACAATTTATAATTTTCTGAATTGGTTTTTCCAATGGTGGAATTTCTTCGGACCAACATCAGAAATTTACCCATAACAAGTTCAACAAGGATTTGGACAATTTAAAAAGATGTTTAACATGCAAGAATCTAGAATCCCTGCCAACTTGATGTATTTTTCCAATTTTGCCTTGTCATGGATATTCTCATGGCAATATAGATATGAGAAAACCGAAAGCAACAAGCAGTTCCCACCATTACTGACACATGCATTCATCGAATGGTGGAATCAATTTGACACCTCTAAAGCAGTGCCAAACTTATATATATATATATATATATATATGCTCTCTTCAAGTATCCTGGAAATAGCCTTTGTCATCAGTAATGGTCCAAAATTGATAACCCTGTTAGGTAATAATAAAACGTGTCAATTTATTTTTTCCGTAGTGGCTCAAAGTTGTTACTAATATTCTTTATTTATTTTTTTGGACATACTAGTATTCTACTATTCTTTATTTAAATGGTACAAGGAAGTACGTAGTTTAAATGTTACCTTACATTCTCTTTGCCAAGATCCAACCTCTCCTATGGCTGCTAGTCCCACATAAGCACCGCTGATTAGGATCATCATTGATGTACCTATACAGGTTTAGCTATTGAAAAAATATATCATCTCGACATAAAAAGGAAGAAGATATAAATACACCCAAATATCTAGATTTTTGCAAATGGAAAGACAAGAAGAAATTATGCAATGTTAATTTTTTTTAACACCACATTAGCTATGTAAAATACACTATCTCATCATTTTTTGTATATTTGTAATTAAATTCAAACATTTTTAGAGTTTCTTTTGGTCATTCTTTCTAACAGAAATTAACAACCTTACACATATTAATTAACATTGAATTATGTGTCTATGATAAATGTTGCCCACATATATTCTGCAAAGTAACTCCTAGTTCTACCATAAGCTTTTAAATTATTATTTGATATTGTGAATGATAAGATAAAAATATTCTCATGAAAAACATTTACTCATTTTTTATTCATTTTGAGTACGTTAGAATCAACGTGATGAACAACCGCTCTCTCATAATTTTTCAACATGAAAGTTAGGCAAGTGATACCTACTTGTCTCGACCAATAAAATTATTCACACTTACAAAAGATCGTGAGAATACAACAAAAATTACACCGTAAGGAAAATAATAACAAACACAAGAATTTAATGTGGTTCGGTACCTCTTCCCTACGTTCACGAAATCATCTCAAAAAGTATTTCACTATCACAAAAATGATAATAAGATTGTAACCCGTCCCAAATAATATATCACTCTACAAACCCGAGTATCCCACTCAATGGTTACAAGAAATGATAACACTCTCACACAAAGACACTTTTCTATAAACAAAGTGACTTTGTTTCATAATCTCTCTTCTCACACTCTCTCTCTTCATGTGTTGTTTTTCCACTCAATCTCTTCTCTATTTATAGTGAAGATTGGCACCAACTATAATAAATAAGTTTTGTTGGAAGTTGAAACAAAAACAACTTCCAATGCATTCATTCAACTAAGGTTTATATAGTAAAATGCAATCTTTCACTTTGCATTTAAGCTACCTAAATCTTAGGATAAAGTCCAATTCCCAATATACATGCACCTTATTTTTTGGCTTAAAACTCTATAATTCTCCCCTTCAAGCCAAAAGAGAAATATCCTTCAATCAATTTGAAAGTGAACAAACTCCCCCTCCAATGGAAGTATCTCCCAACACTTCCACAACATTAGAAAACTTTACTTTTTTCTTCACTTTGCTATCATGGTTCCTTTTTAAGACTTGATCATCCAAATAACAAATGTTACCTTTATTTTTCTGTCCTCGCAACACCAAGTGTCTCCCCTTGTACACCTTGCATCCCCACTTTGAACCAACATACTTGTACCCTTGTGATGTCATCTCCCCCATATAAATTATATTGACAACAACAAAAGGTACAAACCTCACATTTGAGAAAGTTCGAATAACACCATCATGGAGCTTCATCTTCACGCTCCCTATGCCTTCAACCTTTATTTTTCCATCATTCCCTAACTTGAAATGGTCGAATTCTCCTTCAGTTTACAAAGTATCAAACATCTTTCGATCTATGCAAATGTGTTTTGAGGTAGCAGAGTCCATCACCCATTTTGTTTTAGCAACCTCATCATTTTTTGCCAAAAACACATCATCTTCATCTTCAACACTTTTTACTACATTAGCTTGGGATTTGGTGCCATCTTTGTTCATATCTCTTAATGTCTTCAAGTCCTCCCCCATTCATTTGCACCTCACTTGCACATGACCATTCTCACCATAATAGTAACATTGTATGTTACTCATATCTTGTTGCGGACACGATTGTGATTTTGATCTTTCTTTTGGTCCATCATGTCTCCTTGAATGATTTCTCCTTCGCTCAGACTCCACCACAGTTATTGAATTATGTTCATCATCAAAATTTTTCAGTTCTCGTCACTCTCTCATTTTCTCTAAGAGCGGGGAGTTACATCATCCAAATTCAAAGTTGATATTCCCACAAGCAACATTTGAATCAAAGTTTTAAAGGACCTTGGTAGTGAGACCAACAACAACAACGCTTGCTCCTCATTAGAGAGTTCATCATTTGCATTCAACAATTGACTTACTAGCTGATTGAACTTGTTGATGTGGTCATGGAGATCTCCTCCCATCTCCATATTGAGTTGATACAACTCCATCTTCAAACAAAGACGATTGGTTAACGACTTTGACACAGATATTCTCGAGCTTCTTCCACAAGGCCTTTGGTGTTGTCTTCTTCAACACGTTGTGTTTTATCTCGAGAGCAAGGGCTAACAGAATCATGCTCACAACCCTCCTTTGGATCTTAGTCCGCTCGATTTAATTTATAGAAGCCAGTCTTTCATCTTCTAATGCGTGATCAAGACCTTGCTGGCACCCAAAGGTCTTAAATAGTACTCTACCAAATCATAAAAATTATTTTTCCATCAAACAACGGTATCTTGAACCTTTGTGTGCTCCCGACCATAGCTCTGATACCACTGTTGGGTAATCAACACTCTCACAAATAAAATTATCCACACCCACAAAGGATTGTAAGAACACAACAAAGATTAGATCGTAAGAAATAATAACAAACACAAGAGTTTAACATGATTCAATACCTCTTGCCTACGTTCACGAAACCATCTCAAAAAGTATTTCACTATCACAAAAATGATTACAAGATTATAACTCACCCCAAATAGTGTATCACTCTACAAACCTGAGTACCTCACTCAATGGTTACAAGAAATGATAACACTCTCACACAAAGATATTTTTCTCTTAACAAAGTGACTTTGTTTCACAATCTTTCTTCTCACACACTCTCTCTTCATGTGTTGTTTCTCCACTAAATCTCTTCTCTATTTATAATGAAGATTACCACCAACTATAATAAATAAATTCTCTTGAAAGTTGAAACAGAAACAACTTCCAATGCACCCATTCAACTAAGGTTCACCTAGTAAAATGCAATCTTTCACTTTGCATTTAAGCCACCTAAATCTTAGTGATAAAAATTCAATTCCCAATATGCATGCACCTTATCGTTTGGCTTGAAACTATACATAATCTACCTTCAACTTTACCTCGTTGGTTAGATGAGAGAAAGTCCTCAGAAGCTGGAAAAATATAGGGCCAACTTTCAACTTCATTGACCATCTGTCATTATTATTTATTGTTTTTAAACTAAAGTCTAAAGTGGGTGCACTTAATTGAAACAATCGTTACGAGGAAATGGAATATAATTTGCAGGGAAGAATGTAACAACAACAATAATAATAATCTCAAAAATGAGTTTATCTTTAAACTTAAAATTCATAAATAACGACGAATCTACCCTTAATATTTAATCAGTTAAAATTAAACTAAAGCATGTGTACTAAAGAGAAAATTACAGTAGTGGTATACCTATTGTTTGGCATCCTCCCATAGGCCGATAGGGCTAAACTTGTTAGATAGAGAATTAACGATGACGAAGATTGATTTCATCCTTGTCCTTACTCACACGCCTTACTCAGTCAGGTGCAGGTTTTGATGGATTTTTTTTCTCAAACCCACACTCACTCGACACAACCCATCTTAAATAAAAAATTCAACCCGCTTAATATGAAAATACGCTTGAACCCACCCGATAACAACATTTCTTTTGGGCTTGTCAATTTCAGTTCGAGCACCGAGTGAATACTCACCCCTTCTAATATCCATCCAAGTTGGTGTGCATTAGCACTCAACACCATTTTTTTAAAACTAAAAACCTATTAGTTCTTTTGTTTCTTAAAATTTAATTTAAGAATATTATCATACTTTATTATTTAATTTTTAAAAAAATTCTCTTTGCTATCTTCTTTTCACATTTTTCTCTTTTCTCTCACATGTCAGTTACATGTCTCTCATATCAGATCACTCATTTTTTTGGATTTGGATTTTCTCCTTTTTATGGTAAATAAGAGAGGTCCTTTTGAAAAATCTTAGTCATTCATTGTTTATAAAATCTAATCTACGAATAAAATAAAATAAAAACCACTAAACCAAGCACAAGTAACTGTGGTACCACTGCAACGACCATCAATGGTGGTTCTCACCAACATCCTAAGCAAGAACAAGGGTGACTCCAATGATGGCTTTGAGTGGTTTGAGCATGCATTGTAGAAGATCACATGGACAATAGTTCAAATGTTGGATGCAAAGAAAAACCTATAAAACTAATTATATTTTTTGAAATGAGTGAGAAAAGGATAGAGAGAGAAGGGGTGAGTTTGAGAGGTGAGGGTGATAAGGAGTGGACAACGAAGCAGCGAAGGAAAGGCAAGTCTAGGGTGAACCAGGTCACCTTCTATTTTATGCATTTCCCTTATGCTTATCTTGAGGAAGAATTGCATAAGGTATTTAGCTATTGGGGGTTTGTTAAGGAAGTTTTCATGGTACCTAGGAGAAACAAGGGAGGTTTGAGATTTGGCTTTGTGACATTTAAAGGGTTTGCTGATGAAAGACAACTTGAACACCAACTTGATCATATCCTTATAAGAAACATGAAAATTCAAGTGAATATCTCAAAGTTTGGCAAAAAAAATGGATAAGATAAACAAAATTGTGGGAGAAAGCAAAAGGTTTTATCAAAATACTGAAGTGACTAAGGTTTGTTAAGATAAAGGGAAGGGCAAAGCAGTGATGCAAGACAAAGAGAAAGTGGTCATGGGAGAAGAAACTAGTTATGGGCCAAGTAGAGAAGCGGTGTCATATGCTCAGGCAACAAATAAAGCTAAAAGTAATGTGACAAGGATTTGGAGGAAAAAACAACAACCTTATATGGTTGTAGATGATTGGAGGGCTTGGGACCCGAATACTGAAATCTCAAACATGGAGTGGCTTATCAAGAGTTTGGTGGGGAAGATGCGAAATCCACAAAAATTGACTATTGTTATGGAAAGATTTATCATTCAAGGGTTTAGCATGATCAAAATCTGTTTGTTGGGTGATGATTTGGTGTTGTTAAGTGATGAAACCAATATCTATCAACTGATACAAGATAAGCAAGAATGAATGGGGGAGTGGTTTGAATATATTCAACCTTAGGAGCCAAATATCATTTTGGGCTAGAAAGGTGTGGCTAAGGTGTTATGGTATACCAATAAATATGTGGAATGATGACTATTTCACGAAATTGACCAAAACATTTGCAAACTATTTAGCGTGTCTTTATGAAACTAAAGAGATGTCATGTGTGGAATATGCTAGAATCTTGATTCAAACTAGTGCGCAATAACCCATTCAGATCTTCAAAAAGTAATGGTAAATGAGTTATTCACTTCTATTTGTTTGGTGGTGGAAGTCCTCGCATTAAATGATTTTGTGAATATGTCCATATTGGGTAGAGGGATTATCCAAGATGACCTCAAATTAGTGGAGTCCTTCAACGACGAGGATATGGTCTCTTTCATGTCTTAATGAGAAGAAGGTGGGGCAAGCTTGAACCTTGATGTTAATGAAGGGGATATGCCCTTTTCGGCTTATAGTCAGACTTTCCTGATGAATATGTGTGACCAATAGGCAAAGTCTTTTTTATTTCATGATACAGGTAAAGAGGGGTTTTCGAGGGCATTTAATGTAGAGGAGGTTAAAGCTGAAAAGGTATGGGGAAAAGGTGTTACTGGGGTTTGCGTAGATAACGGGACAATGCAGATTCATGATTATAGGGGTGGGCTAGCTTCAATAGATAAGGAAATATCTGATAGCCCTCCTACATAGAAAAAGGAGCAGAGGGTCTTAATCTTTATCCCAACGAGCAGAAGAACAACATAAAAGAGGTCTCTATGATAGGTGGATTGGGTTTGATGTCTATGGGAGGGGTGATGGAGGTGAGAAAGTTAGATGAGAGAGTAAAAAGAAGCGGGATAGATTTTCAGATGGCATTAGGCAACAAAAAAAATAGGTGGGACATAAAGTGACAATCCTGTTGATAGGGTGAAGCCAAAACACATATCATTTAGAGGTAGGCTATTAGGCCTTGGTGTGGGGCATTATGTTGGGTTGTTGTCTAGGGAGTGGGCCAAAGAGAATCATTGTTTAGGGGCTAGTCAAGAAGGCAATATGGTATCTTTAGTGAGATGTAAGTCTTGGGCCCAAATTTGAAGGGGGCAAAATAACACTTAAGGTTCAATAAGAGGCCCATGTTCTGAAAGAGGAAGAAAGGGCCTTATTGGTGGGTGTCTCTAATGATGAGTGTGCAAAACTCAAGAGTGAATAAACCTCTTATGGGTAGAGAGGAGAATGATATGATGATGAATGACAGTAACACATCAAAAATCAAGGGAGTCAATAGAAGAAAATTGAAACTATCTATGAAATTGGAGACTCCAAAGAAGAGCCAAGTGGTGATACACAAACCTAAGTATAATTGGTTTAAGAAAAGGGGTATGAAAAAACCACAGCCTGTGTAGCTTCATATGGCCAGAGTAGGGGCATACCGAGATATAGCAACAAAGTCACGACCAGCTTTAAGAACTCAACCAAGAGTAGTAACAAGAGTAGGAGGGTCGGGGGAGCTTGTTCAAAAGGGGATACTAATAAGCCACACTCCAAATATAGAAGGAAACAATTGAGATATAATAGGACAGTGTATGACTCTGCTTTACTGAAATATAAGGTGCTAGGGAAGGATGTGCATCTAATTAAAGACAACAAGGAGGAAGCAACTAATATTTGGGATATGGCTAAATCCATTAGAGTGGGCAATGCAGGTACAAAACAGGGTGTTGTAGCAAGGATTATGGAATTGGAAGAGAGGGACAATGATGTTGTACATTTACGAGGAGGTGTTTTAGAGGAAGGATAAAAAATAGTGCAAATATGAAAGTGGTTTCCTACAATGTCAAGGGTTTGGGATGTAATGTAAAATGGAGGAAAATTATAAGTCTTCTAATGAATTAAGAGGCTGATATGACATGCATCCAGGAAACGAAACTACAAAACATGGGGCAAAAATAAGTTTGATTAAAAACAATTTTGGTCATCTAATAAGAATAAAGCAAGATTTTCACAAAGGTTTCTCAAGTAAACACTTGGTGAGAAATTGTGTATAGATAAGCTTAAAAGAATACTCAATAAAACCACTTAAGAGAGACGTAAAAACACTTGATTTAGATTGGTTCAATCAAATAGAGGTACGTCTAGTTCTTCTTTACACAACTGTAAAAGGTTCTACTAATCAAAACTCTGATTACAAACAAGTATTTTGTCCTGCGTTCATGACTATACAAGTATTCTCTTTGCCACTCTTGACATATCCTTAGACTCCCTTTGAATCTAAGACCACCTAAGTATTGTTTAACACTAAGTCACTCCTGGCTTTCACAAAAAAAGTTAGAATAAATTCTATGATTCGACAACACTCAAAGAGTAAATAAATAGTTAAGCTTAATTACAAATAACTTTGCTTAAAAAAGGGTAAAGAAACTTAGAGTGTGTTTGGTTTGCATTTTTATTTTCTGTTTTCATTTTTTGAAAACTGTTTTCATTTTCAAAAGACTAGAATTATGAAAATATGTTTGGTTTGACTTCTTGTTTTCTGCTTTCAAAAAATAAAAGCACTGAAAATGCATTTTCAAAATGAAATGTATTTTTAGATTTGCTTAAAATTACATTCCTTGCCACTATATTTTCATTTTGCTCAAAATGAGATTCCTGGTTTCAACTGAAAACGAGATTTTATTGTTTCTAGCTTTTGGTTCGTTTGGGAAAATATTTTCACTGAAAATGAAAACAGAAATCTAACCAAACACATTTTCATCACCATTTTGTATTTCCAGTGAAAATGAAAACAAAAAACAACCAAACCAAACACCCCCTTAAGTATTGAGTATATCATCCACTAAAATATGCAGAGTTTTGCTTTAGAGAATTTGTGCTTTTTTTTCACTTGATTATTGTTTGACATTGGTTTTTGGAGCAAGAGACGTCTTTTATAGACTTTAGTGAAGGATTTGTTATGAGATAAGTGCTAAACCTTGATATGATTATTGTCTCACAACTGGAGGCGAAACACGTGTTGCAATTTGAATGGCAAGGATAGGAATAAAGGTAAAGACAATTGTATGTGCTTCTCTTCTACGATGAGAGCGACCTTTGAAGAATATTCTACAAATACCTTTTATTCTCTTCTATTTTGTCCTTTCTTTAAATTTCAAATGTTAGCAATTCAAATAAATAGAGGTAAAACTGAAATTCGAAAAGCGAGATCATGTACTTCCCTTTTTGGCTAATGTAATCCTTTATTACCTTGTTGGATGTCACTTGTGACGATATGAAATAAGTGTATAAGTGATTTTAAGTCCAAAGGATGTAAGTAAGAACAACTTAGTGAATAAACATTGTTTTTCACAATAAGTGGATGAGGTTGATTTAATAGTGCGTTGGACGTTGAATATATCTTAACAAAACTATTTTCTATTTACTAGTGTTTGTAAATGTTGATATAATAATAAGTGTGGATGCATACTTAGTAGAGTTATAAGTGTTGATATAATAATAAGTAAGCTTCTTTTATGAAGTAGGTCTTGTGCACTTAACAACTCATTAGTTTTTCAACAATTTATACTTTTGTAAACATCAAAATTCAAGGTATGGCAAGTCATCCAATGGTTAGTGAATTGTCCAGACCTAACAGTGTGTCATAGGCGACTTCAATGACGTGAGAAAGCTGGAAGAAAGAGTGGGAGTTGGAGGTTTGTCTTCTGGACATTCCTCATAAATGGATGATTTTAATGATTTTTGTTAGAAGATGGAGTTGATGGATACTCCTATGGTGGGTAGGAAATTCATGTGGTACAGAAGTAGTGAGGTTGTGAAAAACAGCTGGACAGAATATTGGTCTCGGAGGATTGGTTGAAGGTTTGGCCTAATTCAAGAAAATTTGTTTTGAATAGGAAAATCTCATACCAATGTCCTTTAATTTTGAAATATAAGACCATAGACTGGAAGCCAAAATCATTTCTAGTAAAATGGATGGTTGGCGGAACTTGGATTCCATAAGTTTGTCTCGAAAATATATGATGAAGTAAATATCCATGATTGGGGTATGTTGAGGTTAAAGGAAAAATTGAAGGCCCTTAAAAAAGAGATTAGTAGATGGAATAAAGAATTTTTGTTGTTGTTTGGAACTTCATTGCAATCAACTAGTGGACAAGATTGCCTCTTTGGATATAAAGAATTGTGATTTTGGTCTCCAGCCTCATAAATTGATTGTAGAAAGAAACTTTGGGAAGAGTTGTGGCTTGTATGTCGAGGAGGTTTGAATGTCTCCTACAAGAAAAATCAAGAATCAAATGACTCAAGGAGAGATGATAACACCAAGTTTTTTCATTCTATCAATAATTGGAAAAGAAGATCTAATGGGTTGAAGGGTGTTATGAAATATGGTAGATTGGTGGAGGATCCCAACATTGTCAAGGAGGAAGTCAAGTGCTTTTTTGAGAAGAAATTCAAGGAAAGCGATGATCTTAATTTGAATCTTGATGGGGTTGCTTTCAATTCCATTGGGAGGGAAGATAATGAGATTCGTGTTGCTCGATTTTCTAAATTTGAGATCAAACAAGCTATTCATAGTGTCTAGACCCAAATGGTTACAATTTTAAATTCATAGTGTCTTTCTGGAAGGTTCTTAAAGAGGATATTTGTTGTGTTATTCATGAGTTCCATGCAAACGGTAAAATACCACGTGGGGCGAATACTTCCTTCATTGCTCTTATACCCAAGATGGAGAACCCCGGGGCCTAGGTGACTATAGGCCTATATCTCTAGTAGTTGATTGTATAAAATTGTAGTGAAACTCTTCCAAAAGATTAAAGGGTGTCATAAGCAAAGTTATTGATGAACGCCAATTGATCGGCATTTATTAGAAGGAGGAATATTCTTGATGGGGTTGTTATTGCAAATGAAATGGTGGAGGAAGCAAAGAGGAAGAAGAAATCGATGATGGTCTTTAAGGTGAACTTTGAAAAGGCGCCCTATGATCAGGTGAGATGGGGGTTCTTGTACTACATGCTAAGAAGAATGGGATTTTGTGAGGTGTGGATTAATTGGATTAAATGTTGTGTGGAATCTGTTACTATGTTGGTATTAGTGAACAAAAGCCCAACAAAGGAGTTTAAAGGGAAAAAAGGGCTACGTAAAAGGGACCTGTGAGCACTGTTTCTTTTTTTAATAGTTGCAGAAGGGCTAAGTGGCTTCTTTAAGAGAGGCTTCAAGGAAGAATCTTTTCAAGGGAGTGAAGACAGGTGATGGAGATGTATCAATATCCTTACTACAGTTTGCAAAGAGTACTCTTTTCTTTGGGAAGCTTTCTATAAGGAATATCTTTGCCTTGAAGACTATTCTAAGAAGTTTTGAACTTGTGGCGGCCTAAAATTAATTTCTTTAAAAGCAAGCTTGGGGGTATAGGAGTGGATATACAATCTTGGAGAAAATTGGCAGCATGGTAGAATTCTAGATTAATGGAGATTCCTTTTCTTTTCTTGGGCATTCCAGTGTGGGGGTTAACCCATGAAGGCGTGTACTTGGTATTCGGCGCTTGAAAAGTTGAAGGCAAAATTGGCTAGGTGGAAGTCTAAACATGTATCTTTTGGAGGTCGAGTGTGTCTCATCAAGTCGGTCCTCTCTTCTCTTGCCCTTGTACTTCTTGACCTTTTTCAAAGCCCCTTCTAGTGTGGTGATCAGTAAGATAGAAAGTCTTCAAAGGGATTTTTTGTGGGGGGTACTAGTGAGGTTCAGAAGCTAGCTTGGGTCAAATGGTCATCTGTGCGTAAGTCTAGAGAGGAAGGTGGTTTAGGCATTAGAAGCGTGGGGCTATTTAATAAAGCTCTAGTGGGTATATGGGGTTGGCGGTTTCTGACAGAGAGTGAGTATTTGTGGGTGAGGGTCTTGAAAGCAAAATATTGCTTTTCATTTTTCGGGGTCTTGGATATTGTTCTGGGTATAGGGTCAACTTGGTGGGAGGACGTCAGGAGAGTGTGTCAAGTGGGAGAGGAGAGGAGAGGTCATGGTTTAGGGATAATTTGGTCAGGGAGGTGGGGGATGGGGCATCCACAAGGTCCTGGGACCGAGTCTGGGTATGGGATAAATGCCTCAGGTAGGTTTTCCTAGGTTATATGCATTGTCTTTACAGAAGGAGGGTGTTTGGTGCTGGAAATTGAGGAGGAAGAGACAAATCTTTGTTGGGAGCTGGTGGCAGTATTGATGCGTTTGATTGAAGGCTTTACTTGGAGGGAGGATATGAAGGATGGATGGGTATGGAAAGTAGGTGGCGAGGAGAATTATGTTGTTAAACAAGTATACCAAAATCTTGTATCTCTTTGGCAGCCATCTCTACCTAGGGAGGACACACATTTTTTCAGAAGCTTGTGGAAAGCATTGGCTCCCTCAAAAACGTTGGGTTTTACGGGGAAGATCATGTTGGATAGGGTGCTGACATGCAACAACTTGCTAAGGTGGAATATAAGGTGCGATCAAAATAACTATTCTTGTCCCTTATGCTCCTCTTGTTGGGAAACCACTCACCATGTTCTGTTCTCATGTCATGTGGCTTATAGTCTTTGGATGAGAGTTTATGAATGATTTAGGATCTTGACTGTTATTCCAAACGAACCTTCTACTCGTTGGTGCAATCATTGGGGCGGGTTGTGTGGGACGAAAAGAAGGAGAAGACGGTGGGGTGTATGGGTCTCGGTGCATGGTTTGGTCGTTGTGGATGTTGTGGAATGATGCTTAATAACAAAAGGTTGATGGGGAAGCATTATCTAATATGGTCACAATAACTTCTTGGAGGTGGCTGAAATCGAGAGCAAAAGGTTTTCATTTATCCGTCTAAGTGGGAGACTAATCCTAGGCCGTGTTTATAGTGTGGATGTGATGGAGCTCTCGAATGTGTTGATTGGTTACTATGTATTACATGCATGGCTAGGCTAAGCTTATTGAGGCTTTATGGGGGGATATTTGCATGGAATGTCTCGGGGTGCATATATGAGTATGGGATGGGACTGTTGGCAATATTAAATAGCGTTTATAATGGGATGAATGAACATGTATAGGGATTACATTTGGTCAGCTATGTTTTTTTGTGCAGGGTCTCTTTATAGCGATGGTCATTGGTTATTTATGTCCTGTTTCTTATAAATAATTAATTACCCGTTTGCTGTCCGGTGGTACTCTGTTATCTTTGTACTTTGTTTGGGTATTTCTTATGCCCATTTTTTTTCATAATAGAAAGTTTTGTTTGGCTGATTCAAAAAAACCTAGAAAACTATGGGCAAAATTGTAAAGACTTTTGAAATCAAATATTATCTATAGATATAACTTATGATAAAACTTTATGACATCGTTTTATTTATGTAACTCATCTAATAGCAAAAACACTTGGTTGTTATCTAAAGTGACATTTTTTCATTGTATTTGAGTTCATTCATATATTTTGGAGTAAATAACTTCTTTTTTTTTTTATTAAAAGTGTAAAGTGCTATCACTTTAGTTCCTGAAAGTAATAAAATAAAATAAAAATATTAAAAATGTAATTCATTACCCTGCTTTAGTCTAAAGTTCAAAAAATACATAACTTTAAGTGATGATATTAACATACTTGTAAGGATGATTAAAGTAACAATAAACAATTAAATTTAGACACCAATTTGATAGCACAAAGACTTATATAAATTTTTATTACTTTCTTTGACTAATATGATTGTGCTTTGCAATTTTAGGGATTGAAATTATGATTTATTTTATATTTTGATAATCGTATTTCTTCTTATTAATTTTTAAGCAAATATTTAATAAAAGAAAAATGCTAGGAAAGCATTCTTTAATACAATCCTTCAAACAAACTCTTTTATTGTTTAAAATTTATTAAAAATAACAAAATTTTATGGATTTTACATTATATTAATGATTTTTTTATTTCAATTTTTAATAAATTTTAACCAATTAAAAAAAGTGTACTTGATGAATGTTCTTATCACCCCTCTTAATAAAAAACATAATATGATAAACATACTAATTAAAGGTTATATTTTAAGGAAAAATATACTTCCGTCATCTAACTTTATTTTAGTTTTTGAATCAATCATTTCATTATTTCTCATTTTAAATTTCCCCTTTAATTTATTTTTATGCAAAACATTTCTCTCTTTTTTTAGTGATGCATTTCTCTTATTAGTAACTCGGTTAATAGCGGTATTGTTTTGTTAGTTTACTACAAGTACCACACAAAAGGAATCTAACTTGGATACGCCTGAGTTGTTTCTTATTTTGTTGTGTTTTACCCAGGCAAATTGACCAAATAGGGCCACTTTTACAAATATTTTTCTAAATAGGGTTTGTTTTAAAACTATTGACGAGGGGGGTATGTTTTTTAATAGATGTTGCCATTGAAGGTGGCGATACAGTTGAGTTGTCATTGGCATTGGCGAGATAGTGCTGACATGGAGGTGTTTCACCATTGGCATTGGCGAAACACGTGACGTGGAGGTGGGTCTAGCCAGCAGCACTGACAAAACAGGTGAGGCTAGGGCAGCTAGGTTAGGTGTTGCAGAGTAGGGGCACAGTGGTTCAGGGTGGTTTCGCTAACATGGATGGCGAGTTTGTTTTGAGAGTATCTCACCATTGTTGCTGGCGAGAAAGGTGCCTACGTGGTGCACTTGCATGCAAACTGAACGTAGCAGCGTATAAGAAGCAGGCTTTTCCAGAAACCTTTTCAGAAAGGGTTTCGCAAGTGGGAGTGGTGGAATAAGCTTCTCCCCTATAAAACTACCATACACGAATGAATGGAAATAGTTGCGTATTCTGGTGAATTTCCTGGTGCTTGGTGCTTGTTACGCTTGTGCTGGTGGCGAAAAGCGTGTGTTGGGTATTCTCCTCTTGCTTTCTCAAACTTGGTAAGTAGTTAATATTTGTTGTGTTAATTTTTTTTCTGTTGTTTGATAATTAAATTATTTGTTTTAGTTTTAGGTATTATAAAGTTTGTATGCTACATTTGTTTTAGGTATTAATATTATTTGTTTTAGATATTCTATGTTATTATTTGTGTTACATATATATATATATATATATATATATGGTACGTTAGTTAGTTTGTAGGTTAATATTTTTTTTAAGTATTCTAAGATATTATTAAAATATATGGTATGTTAGTTTGTATTAATTTGGTATATATGTTGTTTAAATTTTTCTTTTGTTATTAAAATATATATTGTGTTATTTATTTAAATTTGTGTTTGGTGTTGTTACGTTACGCTTTGGTGGTTACAAAAAGCTTGTGAGCTGCGTGTTCTCCCGCCCATATTTGGTTTTTTCAAACTTGGAACGTAGTTAAAAAAATTTGTGTTCTATTTTTTCTGTTGGTCATAATTAAATTATTTGTTTTAGTTTTAGGTATTATAAAGTTTGGATGCTATATTTATTTTAGGTATTCTAAGTTATTATTCAAATATATAGTACGTTAGTTTGTATGAATTTGATATATATATTGTTTAAATTTTTCTTTTGTTATTAAAATATATATTGTGTTATTTATTTTAATTTATATTTGGTGTTGTTACGTTATGCTTTGGTGGTCGCAAAAATCTTGTGAGCTACGTGTTCTCCCGCCCATATTGTTCTTCTCAAACTTGGTACGTAGTTAATATTTTTTGTGTTCTCTTATTTGTTTTAGACATTTTAAGTTATTATTCAAATATATGATACATTAGTTTGTAATAATTTGATATATATATATATATATATATATATATATATATATATATATATATATATATATATATATATATTTATTGTTAAAAAATTTGTTTGCATATTAATTTATATTATTAAAACATATATTGTGTTATTTATTTAAATTTGTGTTTGCATGTATTTTAATTTATATGTAGAATATATTTAAATTTATTCTGTATATATATATATATATATATATATATATATATATATATTTAATTAAGTTTTTATAAATGTACATAATTTTTTTTATTTTATGTACAAATAATGTAAATTTTTTTTTGTCAATTTATTGTATTATATTTTATTTTGCAGTATCAATGGCATCTTCCTCATCATGTTCTTCAAATATACAAATTAAGTCTGGTCTGATTAAGGGTGACGTTTTATGGATGCAAGCTAAGCATGTTTCAAGACATATTTGGAATGGGGAAGAAGACAGAAAATTATACACGAGCTATCCCTATATATCAAGGTCAAGAAGAAATACCAGAGGAAATTATTTCTCTACTTCGGCAATCTGGTTTTCACTGGATTATGAAAATGGGATACTTAAAAATAAATGTGGCATTAATTAGTGCCTTGATTGAAAGATGGAGGCCCGAAACACATACGTTTCACATGAGATGGAGAGAGTGTACTATTACTCTTCAAGATGTCTCTGTTTTATTAGGTCTCTGTGTGGATGGGTCACCATTAATTAGTCCAACAAATCTTGATTGGACTGATTTATGTGAAGAATTGTTAGGAGTCAGACCACAAGAAGGTGAACTTCAAGGTAGTACGATTAAATTAAGTTGGTTGGCTCACCATTTTCCACAATTAAATAACCATGACAATAACCTACAACAACTATAAAGGTTTACCCATGCATGGATCCTTAGATTCATAGGAGGTGTCCTATTTGTTGACAAAGGCAGTAACAAAGTTTCCCTAAGGTACCTGTAATTTTTACGTGACTTTAGAGACTGCAGGTATGCATGGGGACCTGTCGTTCTTGTTTATTTATATAGAGAGATGTGCAGCGCAACCGATTATAAAACTAAATCAATAGGAGGTACGTGCATCTTAATACAAATGTGGGCATGGGAACGATGCACAAGTTTGGCTCCAAAGAGGACTCCTCCAGTACTAGAAAATAAACCACTCAGACACAGGTTAGTCGTTTAAAAAATTAGATTTCATTTGAAAATAATTAATAATGTAACATATCGACAATGATGATTTGATAATTTTTGTTAGGTGGCTGTGACGTGGAAATCAACATATCGGCAATGATGATTTGTTAATTTTTCATTGCAAATTAGATATTACGAAACGACATGAGGTAAGAACATATTAATGTATTGGTTAAATAATAAATAATATGTCATATTTCACTGAAAATAAACAAGTGTGTTGTTATAAGCCGTTTTTGTGGACGCCTTACACAGCAAATGTTATGTCAGTGTTGCCTCCAATTTGTTTGGTTGGAAGTGTAGCGTGGTGCACAGTGGTGCCACTAATTTGTTTCCAAGTTATTGAGTGGCACCAACCCGATAGAATATTGAGACAATTTGGAATGCAACAACCAATTTCAGGGTGTCCTTCGCAACCCCTGAATATTCATGGCATAACGCTCAAAGGCAAACAAGATGAAAATTGGGGGCAACTATTCGCCCCAATGATCAGTCAATGGAACAATCGAGCTGATTTTAGGGTCGATGTTTATCCTCGACAAGAGGGCCTATTGAGCTTTAACTCCGACTACATGGTCTGGTGTAGGCGAAAAACGAAGATGTTTGTTGATCCTAAAAATGCAAACACAACTACATTGGTAATTTTTTGTTTTTTGAATATTTAACTTCAAATTATTTATTAAATCATCACCATTAATTTGCTCGCCCTAATAATTGTTGGCTGAAGTTGTGAAGACATTACAGTACATGGTGTCTCCGCAAGGGAGGAATACATGGACAGTTGACGATCTTTCTCGTGCCATATGTAGATAAAATAACCATTTTATCCAAAGAGCAAGAGAGAATCACTGAGCCTGTGTCACATGGTCCAGCAACATAGCATCAATTTGCGGCACAAGAGTTTCATATTCTCCCGTCAAGTGTTGAAACTCAAGGCATAGGTAGACGAAGAGAGGTTGTTGAAGTGGAGTCATATTTCTACCCATAGATGGAAGACCGTGGCCATGGAATGTATTACACACCAACAACATTTTCTCAGTATCCGACACAGATGTATCAGTATCCTTTCGAAGGTCATCAAACTGATACTTCTGCAAGCGAACATTCGTTGGGTGGTGTTGCGGAAACACATCCTAATTTTTCATGGCCAAATGTGACATCTTCACAGCAAGATGATGCCCCAATCCCAACACCTAATGCTCCATTAGGTACTCAATGGAATGTACCCGGAGCAATACATGATATGGATGACTTATTAGGTGTTGATTTACATCACCAATTTTCTGCTAAGGCTGACCAAGTTGAAGCGGGGAGACATCGGGGCAGAAGAAATCCTGATAGAGCAGCACGAAGATGGGAACGACCATGTGGCACATCCTCACGTCATCACGGACACTATAACAAATGATTTTCATGTCTCTGTTTAAATATGTTGTTGTATGTTTGTCATTTCAATTTGAGACTTAACCTAGCGTTTATTTTATAAAGGCTTACTAATGGATACAATTTATGTCGCACACCAAAATATAATAATAAATAATGTTAAAAACAAACTTAAAATCACAAACCAAAATAACTAATGTGACTAACGATTTCATTGAAGAACACAAAATAAATACATTCAACAGAAGTTCAAGCAATACAAGTTACTTGTCTCAGATACCTAAGGTCAGTTGTCTAACATAAATCAATTAAATGAACAACTTCCACATTTAGATTGCATTGGACATCGACGCCTATTGTGCCCTTCTGCTCCACATCTACTACATTTTTGTCGGTGCTTAGATGGCTCGAGCCAATCCATCTCATTCCTTATCCTTGTTGATTTTGGCCTACCTTTCGCACAAATTGTAGTTGGATCAGGGATAAGTGTCCATGCATCATCAGAAGGAGGAATTGCTGCTTCATTCCCAAGAGGCCACCATTGTGCGGAGTAAGCTTTTAAGATGTGCTCATATGTGTAAACAACATCTATATATTGGTAGTAGTTCATGTTCACGTAACCACAAGCTGCAATAATGTGTGAACATGGATAGTGAAGCGTAGAATACTTTCCACATTGACAATAATGGTCATTCAAGTTAATTGCCCACTTTTTTCCGCCATGTTGCGTTATAGAATTGAAGGTCTCCCCTACTTCAAACCTTGTCGAGTGGATATCATAGACGCGAACGATGTGAAAATAAGCTTGTTCTTGATTTTTTTCTAAGTTTAACAAGCTTAGAACAATATATTTGTCCTTCATTTAATTGTCTTTGGGCTTGGCGACCACGATCAACAAAGTACTTTCGACACCTACTATATGTTGATTTCACCAATGTTGTCATCGGTATGTTGCGACAATCCTTCAATACCTTATTTATACATTCTGAGAGGTTGGTTGTCATGTGGCCATATCGACGTCCTTCTTTATCATAAGCCATGGTCCATTTTTCCTTTGAAATGCGATCAACCATGTTGCTACAGCCGGACTCAGTTGACGAAATCTTTCTAAATTTTGATCAAAAATATGCTTGCAAGGAGTGTAGCCTGCATGAAATTAGTTAGCAACGACAATTTTAAGTATATATGAAACTTAAATTAATGTGACCATGATAAATTAAATCTTACCCAATTTCTTCAACATTTCTTTTTGCTTGGCATTGTTGAATTTGTGATTGAAATTGCTTGCTATGTGTCGGACGCAGTAAACATGATAACCGTGGGGAGGTTGCCAACCAAGTGCTTCGTTAGCCACAGTAGACTTTATACTCGCGTGACGATCGGATATGAGACAAATACCATTTTTATCTGTGACGTGTTCATGCAAGTGTGCCAAAAACCATGATCACGCTGTTAACGTTTCACCTTCGACCACGACGAATGTTAGAGGAAGAACACCACCATTTCAATCTTGTGATGTGACCATTAAGAGGGTCTCACGGTATTTTCCGTATAAATGTGTGCCGTCAACTTGTATGATTGGCTTACAATACTTGAAAGTCTCTTTACATTGACCAAAAGTCCAAAACACTCTATGAAACTGACGGTCTTTGCGACTAACCGTATTCCCAATAATAAAATTGTCATGTAGTATTTGAAAATAGGATCCAGGAGAACGATTTTGCATGTGTGTTAGCCACGACGAAAGTTTCGCATATGATTCTTCCAAATCTCCATATTCAATTGCAATGACTTTTTGTTTCGTCATCCAAGCTTTTTTGTACGACACCTTATAGACAAATTCACTGTTTATCCTTTCTTGAATCAAAGAAACTTTTATTGACGAATCTTCTCTGATCATGCCTGTTAATAAAATAAAAAAAATTAAATAACAAATAATGCAAAAGTAGCATAATATGAACATAAAAAATGTATCTACTACACAAGTGGCAATTAAATCTGAATCAAGCTTCTCATGATCTTGTGTCATAGTCATATTCAGACATGTGTGTGGTTCACCCCATTGTGTGACTTTCCATGAATAAGTTTTTTTAGATAAAATTTCCCTCGTATAAAAAGGGCAAGGACACTCTGCGCTTTTATTCGGGCAACAAACGATATACTTGTTCGATTTGGTTTCAACAACTTTAAAACTTTGATGCACCTTCATAATATATTGTTTCAGTGCATTATTGACCGCATCTTTACTATTAAAATCCATGCCAACATATAATTCTTGCCCAATATTAAAACTCGATGGCATCTCCAAACCGCAAATGTTCTCCTCGTCAGGATAACTCCAGTTGATATTGTTATAATGCAAAGTATCATTCCAAAATGGATTTTGAATTCCTTCTACACCTAATAGTTAAAAAAAATGGTCAATATCACAATCGTACTTATTTACCATTAAATACAATTGTCATAAAATGATAAATGTATTCACCTATTTTTTTATTTAATAAATTATACCTTCTGTTGGGTGAACAATTCTTACTTGTTGAATCATGTCAGTGACTTCATCGTCTGAATCAGATATACCGTCAACACTATCATCTTCTTCTAAAGACTCTTCAATGTATGAGTTAGACACAAGATAATCATCATCATCATCATCATCTTCATCTTCATCACCATGTAAATTGTTTACATTTCTTGGCGGTTTCGCCTCATTATTAGATAAATTATTTCCACATGATGCAAGAGAATTTGCAGAATGAAACATAGAACCAACAACCACATCCTTTTCTATGTATAATTCAGAACTGACATTTGATCTTGTTGTTGAAAACTTTCAATCATAGTTTCAACATCTTCGTCATCACAAATTTGCAACGCAACATACTTTCCTGAAACTAAAAATCTACAACTGATAGCAGAAATAATTTCATTATTTTCTAACTTTACCTTATTTCCAATTTTTTTTTCAAAGCATTGAAACTAATTCCACATTTAATTTGAATCGCTTTTTTACTACCTTCAAAGATTATACCACCAATCTTTTCATATACCCTTCCATTGAAATACAAGATTTTTATAACCGAATTCATCATATATCTATAAAAACAATATTATAAATAATTAATCATACCAATAATAAATTCAAATTAAAAAAATCTAATAAAAAAAATCCTCTTTACTGAAACTTCAAATTAAAACTTTATTCTAACAAAAAATTAATTACTTCAAATAAATATCATGCCAGAAACTTTAACAATTTGTACGCTTTCAAAGTAGAAATTTTAAAGGCACATCAAACCATCAACGAAGTTGCTATTATAAATAATTAATCTTAAAAATAATAACTTCAAAATAAATAAATCTAATTAAAAAAATACTACACTCAAACTTCAAATTAAAAATTTATTCTAACAAAAAATTAATTATATGATGCAGAAACTTAAAAAACTTGAACGTTTTGAAAGTAAAAATTTTAAAGGCAGAATGGAAACCATTGAAAGTAGACATTTTAAAGGCAGAACAAATCATTAAAGAAGTTGCTATTATAAATAATTAATCTTAACATTAATAACTTCAAAATAAACAAATCTAATTACAAAAAATAATCGAAACTCAAATTTTATTCCAGACTCAAAATAATTACTTCAAATAAATAAAAATGATGCCAGAGAAGAGAAATTACTGATTGAGAGAAACTTTAAAAACACTAAGCAATTTTTAAAGGCACAAAGCATCAACACGAAGTTGCTATTTAAAGGGCACAACACACTTATTTCGCCAATACCATTGGCAATATATGCTCCTTGTTTCGCCAACACTAGTTGCGAAACCAACATAGCCTGAACCCTACTGCCCTACTACTGTCCTGCACCCTCTGCACTGAAATCGTCAGTCAAAGTGGCAAAAACTGTGCCGCTATCTCGCCAATGACACTGACCGAACAGTCACGTGTCTAGTGCAGGCATATTTCGTCATGCATGCTGACGATATACATACATGCATGGCTGGGTCTAGTAAAAAAGAGACCTCCCTTGAAAATAGTTTTAAAACAAACCTATTCTGAAAATTAGTTTGTAAAACTAACCCCATTAGATCAATTTGCCTTTTACCCCATTATGTTAAAACAAATGACATGGGTTAATTTAAGTAATTGCTTCTTCGTATATTGAATTAAGAATATCTTTTCTTAAAGTAATTAGTTCTCATAATATTAATAGTATGTATTTTTAATCATTTTAATTAAGATTTAATTATGAATATTTCTTAAATTTTTTTTAAAAAATTATACTATTAAAATTTATTTTTATTTTAATACACTTGTAAATAAATTTGATTTTAACCATCGTATATACAATATCTCACCCAAAATTCAAAGTTCCATCTATTAATAGCAATAATCAGACAACATTTACATAATACAAATTAATGATAAAAAATAAACTTTTTTTTTTGTTTCTCATTATATTGTTGAGAAGTGTAAAAGCAATACATATACACCCGCCTTTCTAACCAATAACAAATTTAAAAAAAAAAAAAAAAAAAAAAAAAAAAAAAAGCCACAGATATAAAATACAAACTTGACAAAATGAAAGAATTGGACCTGCCCACTGTCTAGTGTCTTCATTGCTACAATATGCAAACATTGCAAGAGGCAGCAGCAAAATCTAAAAGGAGAAACTAAAAAAACACTCTCCATGCATGCAGCGTCACATTCAAACTTGGACACTAACCACAGCTACGTCCATTATATAGGCCGAAAGCAAAACGCAATGATAAGAACCCAAACTATGGTATATACCCAATAAAACCACACTATCCCAACAGATTACTGAGGAAATGTATAGCAGCCAAAGAAGCAGACGTCAAGTCTAGAACAATTCGTATTTCTTTTTCAGCATGTCTTGCTTCCATCTTGGCAACTTGTAAAATGCTTCTTTTGTCATTCCAAATACAGTGTTGAACTCCTCTTCTGACAGATAGGCCTGACCAAAAAGTGGCGAAGAAAGAAAAATGTTATATCAATCTAAACCATAAAATTGAAAGAAAAAATAATTGTTAGTTTGTTTTAGGGGAATGCAATAAAGATGATTTAATAAAATCAAAGGGGTGGGAGAATTCATGGGAGGGGATAGTATTAATTAAAAATTTCAAGAGATATTTCAAACTAGAATTAATACTATAATATTAAATTAAATAATAGATCAGTACAAAGCAAGACTAACCTCTCTCCGTTTAAGATCAATTCCAGGCACATTACGACCAGATTTAGTCTTTAATTGTTCATAACTGAACGTCCTTTGACCATCATTTCCTTCCTCCACATTTTCTTGTTTTGGTTCCAAATCCCCATTGCTACCTGTCTCAGGGGGGAGTTCCTCTGTTTCCTTGGCTTCTGCAACTTCTTCAACTTCAGAGGAGTCACTTTTAGTTTCTGCAGCAAGAACTTAAAACTTATAATATGATCAGACGCACGCACAAACCATTGTGCAAACACTGGTCAGTTTTGTTTTTTAATGCAAAACTGGCATTTTAATTCCATGATTCCTATTGAGGGAAAGAAAAAACCTAAAAAGTAATTAAATTGATATGTGCTGTTTCTTCTCTTGAATCTCAATAAACCCCTTAGTAGTACATCAATGTAGCGCTTAGAGCTCCACTCTTAGTAGTTTACTAGCAGTATCTATTATTATGATTAAAAAATATCAAATAATTAGAACTAAACAAAAAGGATTATATTAATTATTCAAATTTCAAAAGTATAAACCAAAGTAATAGGGTGTAGTAAAATATTCAACCCAGCCAACCCATTGTATTCAGGGAATGCAACATCATATTTAGACAAGAACTGTTTTTCTTACCAGTAGCGCTACCTTGAGTGATAGGACTCCTGCTAGCAACAGGAGAACCATCAGGTGATTTTTTCTTTTCGGCCGTAAGAACTTGTGAAAGAGCAGCCACTGCTGCAGCTCTTTGTGATCCTTGACCTCTTCCAGATGGCCTAGGAGTAAAAGTCTTCGTCCCAGATGATGAACTAAATGCAGAGTTTAAAGCGGCTAAAGCTTCTGCCCTTTGTCTTGGTCCTCCTTGGCCTAACCCATTCAATCTATCTTGTGCCTGCAAGAAGGCAAAGGGTTAATTGAGTATTGATGATAATTGAATAATGGAACAGAATAATGACAACACAACCACAAAGAAGCAATAATGAAGGTTAAACGAAAAAAGAACCATATAAATGAAAAATGTACAGACTACAACATAGATCATCTCCACTTAAAGTAATTTTCCTCAATGCAGCAACCCCACTCGGGTGTTACTTTATTCTCTATGATCCATTCATTCCTCATCAAGGCTTCTATAGGTCTTCCCCATACATGCCTAAACTACCTGAACTGAGCCTCAGCCATCTTTCTCTCTAGTGCATTCATGCCTGATCGTATCTTGTCTAGTACGCCCACTTATCAAACACACCATTATCATCTCTATCACATAGAATTTATTCGCTTGATAGCTTTTAACTGCTCAACATTATAGGTTTTATAGTGCTGCAATAACATCCAAAACCCTCCAATTCAAACATCTAGCTAGAAGCCCATGTCTATATATCTGTTGTTTTGTATGATGAACACAAGATTCTAAAACCATGAGGGCTATATGATATGGTATGGCCTCCAATTTTCACTTCTAAGTCAGGATTGATGTGCTTCCAGATGACTTTACATTCCATACTCCATATTATTTCTTGTAAAAGCCGTGTGCTCCCAATGCTTGTCTCCAACCACATGTGAAAAGGCAATCATCATGCGCACCTCTTGGATATGCTCAATAAGTGCATCTGAGACTAAGGTAGAAGGGTCAAAGTTGACCCTCAGTTCAGCCCTACAGTTAGAGGAAAATCTACTGTGACCCCACCTTGTGTTATCACCCTAGTTGTGAGCCCCTCATGCATATCCTTAATTGTGTAAATATAGGCAATATGATGATTTGCACCCAATAGTAAAAAGGGCTAAATGTCATGTGAGGGGGTTTAATAAGGAATAGAGGGAACTCACTAAAGAATGTAAACATACAAATAGAAATAATAGAGTCAATTAGTTAGTTAGACATTCAGTGAGGAGTTCGCTAGAAGAGGAGGGGTTGCTCTTGAAGTTGCCAAAGGGATACACCTGTATTCTTGTTTGTTCTACTGAGTAAGATTTCTTGGGTCTCTTTCTGGATTCCAATTTTGCATTCTTTTCTTGCTTCAAGCCCTTCAATAGAAGTTGAACCTATTATGCAAACTCCTTTTTCTTTAGGGCCTTCAATAATATCTATCATTGCATTTTACTACATGTCTTTTCCAAATTAATGAAGAGCACATTTGAGTCTTTCAGATTCCTCTAATATTGCTCCATCAATCACCATAGCAAGTATAGAGCTTCATTGGTTGCCCTCTGCTCCCATGGTTTCCTCATCAAAACACCACTTACACTTTATTCTCCAAAGTGCACGCCTCACTTTAAACTAACGGAGCCAATTTGGGTTAAAATTCCTTGTAATAATTCCTATGTCCTATAGTCAAGATACACTTTTGGTTTAAACATCATTGACTATAAAAGTATAAAATAAATAGGTACTGAATTTTCTATAAGCAAGTAAGCATACCAAACTGGATGCTTTCTCAGAAGATGAACTAAATGCATTAGATAAGGCAGCCAAGGCTTCTGCTCTTTGTCTTGGTCCCCCTAGACTTGACCCATTCGACTTTTCCTGTCACCAGAATCAGCAAAGCCTTGTTAAGCAGTAGAGGAACACACAGCATGCAACAACAAAGTCTGACATGATATTTAACACTGAAAGTATTGCATCTATACAACTTGATTGAAAAAGAAAAAATAAATATAGCTCAACAAGTGTGGTTCTTAAGATAGAGCAAATGAGTTAAAGCAAATCATGAGTAACAAATAGAACCAGAGGTCTATAATTAAATCATTAAACTTCAATGTTAATTAAAGAGAAAAGAGGCATTTCTATAAGTAATTCATAGTTACGATTATTCTAACACTTTTCAGCATTGTCATATCAGTGGTTGGATATATGCAAGTAAACACATTGTTTATTCGGAAGTTCAGGTTCACGTGGTTTGAACATAAAATATGATACAATAATCTCATTAATCTGTAAATTGGATTACTTTGCATGGTTCAACATTGGTTTTCCCAATGAAAAATTAGAAGCTGAGCCATACCTCCACAGCATGGCCAAATCCAAAGAGTAGTGACACTTTTTTCTGAAATGAGTTCCCCAGAACCTGCATTGCACATTTAAAGTAAACCATGAAAAAGTAACAAAATAGCTGTTTCCCAAACAATATATTTTGAATGACTTGAGCATTTTGTCTTGTTATGGTGAATTTCTTTAAAAGTCTCTCAACCACCTCACTATTTTCTGAAATCCCACAAACTTTTAATCTACTTTTACAATGTAAATAAACTGACAGCACTGACTAGCACTGCTTCATGCATGGTAGCAGTACTATGTTACATTCAGAATTTTGTGAACCTATACATAATGACAATAATATAATGGATTCCACTAAACTTGCCACTCAACCAATAATTATGTTCTGTTCTCATCCAACATGGACATGCAAAATTTACAACTTTACAGCTAAAGATAAAGAGTAAAAATAATTAATTTACTTAGAAAATAAAAGAGAACAAAACAGAAAAAGGGAGATTTTCATGTTTAGGTACATACCATAGCTTTTGCATGATCCCATGAAAAGTATGTTGTGAAAAAGCAAGGTTCATTCCCTTCTGTTACTTTATATAGTGGTACATGTGGAGATAGTTCCTCCAGAGATGCAGCCAAATCTATGTATTTCTGAGGGAGATTTTTGAGTAAGCATCAAGAATATCAAGTAGAAGGAAATATCAGAGATAAAAGCCATAAGTTGTTTAGCATGTTTACCTGGCCGATATCAAAAGCATTTTGCTTTTCCTTTGGGTCCACAGAATGACCAATCCAAATAAACACTTCTACATGTGTGTCAAGTATAAGGATATCCTCCGGCAACAGGTCATCTTGAGAGAAGTTGTAAACCTCCTCTACCTGCAGAGTAAAATATAAAAATAGAGTTAGAAGACATTCAGAACCTTCTGTGGTTACTATTTCCTAAAATTAAGGGGGAATTTTATATAATGAAGTTGCAGTCACAAAACTCACATTGAACTTTCCTGGAGGATCCAGAATCGAAAAGAACACAAATATCAGAAATGGTCAGTATATCAGTAAAAAAGTAAGCAATTGCATAACAATATTCTATAATAAGAAGTAACATGATAAGAACTGCTACCTTTATTAAATGATATAGTGAACAAATGTGGATCTCTGACAAACTCGTTAACAACTTTCTTGCTGGTGTAACTTTGTTTTCCTCCTAGTGCAGACCAGAAAGCTGAGCTTTCTGTTCCTTCTTTAGCATGCTTTAAAGTAGCTCCTGGCTGAACATGGACATGTATCTCATAAGCAAATAATGCATAGAGCAAAACTACTACAATTTTTAACTTCGAGTTAAAATCACTTTGTTTGGATGGAGGTAAGAAATAAGAGAAGAAAAAAAAAAAAGAAATATAGAAAAAGGTATGATTCGAGAAAAACATGTATTCGACGGCATTTTTATCCTTTAAAAGATTTCTTTTAAAAAAAGAGAACACACATGAACCCAGCCAAGATTCTCTGCCACCCCACCCCACCCCACCACCATGTCTATTCTTCTCTGCTATAACATATGAGATTTGGGGCAACTGTACCAAAACAAAGATACTTGTTGCAGGCACAGTTGAAGAATATGGCGCTGTAAAAAAATCAGGGCATTGCAAAAATATCACCACATCACCAAGTTAATCCTCTGTGCTGCACTGCTCTGATTTTAGGCCAACCTTGTCACTGTTAAGCACAATTTCATTCATCCATCTAAACAGGTGAGCTAAACTTCCAAATGAAGCTTTTCAACTCATAATTCATCTCTAGGGGAACATTGTGTGTCTCCCCACCACTCTATTAAAACAATGAGCATGGGGATGGCAAGCCTTCCAGTTCCAAGGTGTTCAACAATGGTAATTGGATCAGCATCACCAACAGCCTCCACAGCAAGCATGAAGAAGCCTCGGATGCACTCGTTACTCGTCTCCAAAAAGAAAACAAAAGAGATAGAGGTAGGATAAGAATATGTTCTCCTGCTTTATCTCTTTGGAAATATTACCTGTCATGGAGAAAAGCGTTTGGCGTACCCAACCTCAGAATTTCTCTCCTTGCACCTTTCCATTCACATCCAAACAACTGAACTATGATACTTCTCCATCTTTTTTATTTTTTCGATTTCTTTCCTCTCTAATTCTATTAAACAAATAAATCATAAGGGAAAAGATATAAATTAAGTCGAGTCACATGTAGCTTCAAGGGATGCACTTTAGTTTAACCACAAGATTGTATCGCCATATCATGTCAGTTTGAAAGATTTGATCTTGAGGCAATAAGTTCCATAAATATAAGTTCACAACTTGATTAAAAAAAATACCCACAGGTTCAAAGTTTTCACATGTAAATTGAAATTCTCTAAGTAGAAAACTGAGAATTGGTTACTCTTCAAATTTGTAAGGGAGCCATAGATCTTACCCGTAAAAAATCAGCAACCTTTGCTGCTAGCTGTTGCTGCTCAAAGGAACACTGATTTCCATGCCAAGTGAAAATTGTAGAGCCAGATTGCAGGACAAAACACTCAGTAGAATTCAATGATGATGGCACCTGAATAAGAATAACTTAAGTATGAAGGGCTAGAAATAAAATATAAGCCCTACCAACATACTTGTAGAGGGAAAAAAAAAGGAATATTTTCATGGGTACATACTGCATCAACTTGTACTGATTTATTGTTATGAATAGAAGTTCCAGAAATTCGAATAAGTGCAATACTCTCTGCTGTGTATGTCTCATCTGATGCACCTTTGTCTGCCATTAATTTCTTGTATCCAGAGCTCAACCCTCCCTAAAACAGGTGTATATTAGTTAAAAAAGAGTTAGCTTCTCTAAGCTACATTATATATTATCGAAAACACCATATAGTTATCCTCATGATACCTTGAGAACCACCATTGGTTGGAAAATAGCAACAAACTGTGGCGGCTCTTTGCCTTCAAATATGCGACCCTGCAAGAAGCTACTGTAAATCATACACATTTTCCAAGCAACATCCTCAACTTGACATTAGTATTACAATACCTGTACAGGTCTACCCTTTAATGAGGTAGACATTGTATTGGCTAACCTAGTAGCTGTTGTTTGGTCCTCCTGAATAGGAAATTTAACCCAAGGTCAAAAGCATTCAAAACAAACTTATTTGATTTAATAAAGTATTTGAGCAGAAAATATAATTTTAATTGAAAGTACAGATAAACAATTATGTGATTGGGTGAAATTTCTGAAAAAGAATCCTTAGTAAAAGTATGTTCAGTTTAGGAATGACTAACCACTTAAGGAGTTGATTTATAAGTGATTACTTGCCACTTTTTGAGCAATGTTAATCAGTAAAGTGGTCAATTACAAGTATTCCAACACTTTTCCTCTACTCAAGAAGGAAAATTGAATATTACTTACCAGTTAGACTTTTAATATTTAGCAAAAATAACACTACTTCTGTATAGATGAATATTCTAATTTATTATATTCTTATAGAGGAGCTAATGCATGTTCAATTCAGCTTATTTTGAGAAAATAATTGCTTTATTTTTTTAATCGAATCTTATAATTTGGGTTTGGGTCTAACTCAACCTCAAAAACTAGCTTATGGGGAGGAAGTTGCCCCCTACTTAAATACATTATCTTGGCACCATCTCTAGATAATGTAGTAGGACTTGGGTTTTTCCCAATACACCCCCTCATGTCCAACACTTTGGACTTGGTGCACGGATAATATGGTAGGTGACCCAATAACAAATCTATAATACGCTCTAATAATTTGGGTTAAGGATTGCCCCCCACTTATCTTGGCACTATCTCTAGTCAATGTGGGACTTGGATTTTTCCCAATATGAAAAATTTTAATTCTCCCATAGTACATACTCCTGCCCTTAAAATAGCAACGCCCACCTTTGTATGGTTCTTTTTCTTCCTAATTTAATTTTTTAACTAAAAAATATTACCAAATAAAGTGGACTGCAAAGGAACATAACTACAGAAGTACGGAAAATTTACTTGCCTTTAAGGACTCTCTATGATGCTCAGAGTTTATTTTTTCTAGAAATATCTGCTCGACAGATATGCAAAATAGACTGGAAGATGACATTGACTAATGAGCTTATTTGCTTTCTCCTATGTTTTAATTTTTTTCCCTGGTTGATGCACATTGCACACAGACATGTGAAAGAGATAAAAGGAAAATGTTTTACCCTACTTGGAATCCTTAATTCCTAATTATATATGCTAGTTATTTTGCTTACCAAAATTGTGGGTTGTTTTTATGATTTTTTAAGAAAAGAAGGAATTTATTAAGACGAGAAAATTATAAGGAATTTGGGGGATAATAATATTATAAGGAATTTTAACACCTATACACGAAAATTCTAGATCAGTCCTAATAGTGTTGACACCAAAAAGTGAATGTCAAATAGAAACTACAATGTGCATAATATATCTAGATCTCAAATCAGAAGAACATAAATTACCTCAACACTGTCTTTGCCAAACCAACAGCACACGAAGTAGTCTTCTTTCCGCTCACCAGAATGGTAGGTGTACAATACAATGTAGCAATCTCCACTATAAAATTTACCAATCTCCTCCTTCGGCAATGCAGTCTTGGCATTTCCATTGATTCGCCATACCTAAAAATTTCAAATAATATTAAGTGTTTGCAGGTGTAAATTAAATAATGCTAAGGGAGTAGGAAAGTTTATAAAGAAAATTATAACTCTACCTCTATCTTCCCATCTCCTTCAAGCAAAGGTGGAATTTCCTCATTTACAGGGGTACTTTTTGTCATTCCTTTGACACCCATGCCTTGTTGCTTAAGCAATGCTGACAGTACATCAAATAGCCCATTTGTCAGCATGGCTAGCTACACAAAATGGTAAGTCAAAGTATAAGAGAGAACAAATGATATCCACCTGCAACTTTTCCTCTTCCTTCCTCAGCATTGGTACTAGCAGATCCTGATGGCCAAGAATCAAAGTTGGACTTAAATGAATGCGTCTCATAACCTTGAATAATCCGGGTTATCCTTGTAGACTTTGGCCTATTTTGACTAGCAACAAACTCCTGGAGATATTTGTAGAATTAATGAATCCACTTTAACTAACAAATGGAGAAGTAAGAATTAGATTCTAGATTCTAGAATAGCATTACCTCAACGGCTTGGCAGGCTGCTTTTCGTTCTTCAACTTGTGTCACGCGACCAACCCAGACAAACATCTCGGCACCACAGTCCAGTAAATAGCATTTGTTGTTTTCCAACAGTGATTTAGAAAGTTCACCTTCCACAGGCTTGACCTCACCATCAACAATACTGGAAGGACAAGTCATATGAAGTTATTCATTTTAGTTATCGGAATAAAGTATTGTCAGTGACCATATGCAAACTATTGTTATGCTAATCAACACATGATGAAGTGATCATATCCTCCACGTCAATAAACTTAAATTCCTAGTGCATATATATAGAACACAAAGAAACATAAACTTCATTTAAATTTATATAGGTAAAATTATTAATGAAAAAATAAGAAAATAAATATTTAACTATGTGACAATAATATTATTTAAGCAAAATAATACTGTCGGGAGCATAATTCAGCACGCAGAAACAAAAAGACATCTTCATGCTTCAGACAGTATTAGAAAAATTCTAAAGCCCGTGATTCCAATCAAAATATCCTCATGTCACATAAAATACTCAAACATTGAGCATAAAGTATATGCATGTATATTTCTAATCATAAGAATCAGCTATCCAAAATGATATTTAAAAATTTAGTAATATGAATGACAATGGGCTCTATAAGCCAAATTCTCAATATATATATATATATATAAAGAGAGAGAGAGAGAGAGAGAGAGAGAGCAAGGTCCTTTTGATAGCATCTCTAAAAGTTATATCTGATTTATTCTCCCCTTCTTAATCAGACTATATTCCCAACATACCTAGATAGCAAAAAAAATTGATTGGCAAATTTTAGCAATTAGTATGTTATGTTAGTGGGGGGATTCGAACCCAGATAATATGGCAATTGATTATATATAACTTTTTTCTAATTGTCTTAGATCTTTCAAATAAGATGATATACTGATCTTTAAAAAACTATATAGTAGCTGATGATTCATTTGTCTTGATGGTATTATTTGGGTTTTGTTAAAAAATGACCAAAGACTCTAATTATATCAACTTTTCAAAACAGGTACTTCAGGTAAAATGTGGAGTGGGGGAAGGGACTTGAGGAGCACGAAACCAACATACCTATAAAGCTGAGCAGGAATTGTCTCTGGAATAATATCATCCTCACTAATTACCTTCTTCCCAATGGGAGCAAAACCACCAAAGAGGACCCAAAACTCACCTGAGTCTGACTCAGTGTCTAATTTTCCATCATCTGGAATGTGGGATAGATTTTATGAAGTTAAAAACAAAAAATTGCAGATGAAGAACAGAAATACTGGAATACATAATAGAAAAATTGCCTTACCAACAATTGCAACATCACATTTCCCTTCATGATATTTTTCTTTCAGAAACTGTATAACTTCCAAAGCCTTGGCTCTTTCCTGAATATTGGAATTTGCACCATTGAATTGATAAATCTTATTCTGAGTGTCTAGTATGAATACATCTTCATGGTTCAATGAAGACCTTGCAAAAGGGACCTATCAAACCAAAATGTCAAACTTCATGCGCACTGAATTTATGACGTTCATGAATAATAGAGAACACTATACCTGTCTCAATCTAACAACTCTTTTCCCTCTGCATACATACAAACATGTTTCAAACTTCTCTTCTTCAGGTTTTTTAAACCCAGATGCAACTCCACCCTCCAATGGTATAATACATGGTTTAAAGTATGACAAAAACTTGTCAGACTCATGCCCTTGGATTTCCCTGTGCTGCACTGCACGCCCTCCAATAGCAGCATCAAGTTCAACAGTTTTAATGGCCGCAGTTCCAGCCTCATCCTACAAGTAAAATCAGTGTCAACCAAGACTATTATTTTGTCAAAGAGATTGGTTTAAGGATTTCCAAACGACTATGAACCATGGTAACCCCTGCCCTTTCCAAATAACTCAACACATCTAAATACTAGTTAAAAAGGAGTCAGGAAAGGGGAAAAATGATGAAAGTGAATAGAGACATAAAACAACCATGACATAGTAAATTTTTCAAAAAGGCACAACTATACAAGGTTCCACATTCTACTCGCCTGTTCATTCTAAGAGGGAGAAAAATAGCAATGCAAGATCAATTAGGCAAAATGTAGGATGGAGAAGAAGGAAAGCAAAGTCCAAGCTTACCTGACTTGTATGCTTTCCAATCCAAAAGTGTAAATCATAAAAATAAGTGCTTCCTTTGCCTTGAGTTGTCTGGAGATACACATAAAATGAACACCCAATTTTTTTAAATGAAAGAAAAGGACAACAACCTATATTTCACACTTAATGAAATTCTGAACAGCAACACCAGATACATTCATATATATGAATGCATCAAAGGTAATATTGGATATAGCTCGGACCTGCAAGATGATGTACGAATCTCCCATGTAGAATTTCCCATACTCAGATTTGGGCAATGGAACTGGCTGAAAATTCTCAATCCTCCATATTTCAGTTCCTCTACAGCAAGTTAAGTTTAAAACCTCTCAAAGCATATAGTATATTCAATATTCAAAATATAACACATAACATGAATGCTAGACATAAAATCATCCATATGTCTTAACTCAACAGCTCTTTTGAGTAACAAGTTCATGACATGTAATTGGAGCCTCTATAACTGTGTGGTCTAGAGTTTGATCCTTGTTCCCCATTCTTATAAATAAAATTTAATTTTCAACAAAGTGAAGGTTCAAGCATGTTGATGTGTTTGATATAAATTCATTTTATGAAGCTTCACCCAACAGCTCAAGCTTTAGGAATATTTGGTTCATGATAGATTAGTTGCATATGTTTGATAATTCTATAAGCAGTAAACTTTTATCATACTTTCCACCTTTATTCATAAAGATAAGTATATTCACACCCATTACTTAAAGGATACACTCTTTGACCAACTCCCTGGAATGCAGGATCCAAAACTTTTGCTGAGCTAGACATGGCTAAAAGTTCCTTCTAGAGTATCCTGCATATAATTATCTTTATGAAGGTAATTCACTGTTTGAAGAAAACAAAGTTGAGAAAAAATAAGCATGACAAAAACATTCATCATTATGTAGATAAAGTAGTTGCATATTCTCCTAGATAAAATATTGTGCATACGAGTGCATGACTAAAACTTGTAAGTATCAAATGAAGTGTAGAGAACAGCAGCATCAAAAGCCTGCCTTTCCCAAAACATCAAATATTTTCTATATCTTTCATCTAAACCATGACCAAGGCGGAACAGCTGTATATATCAATCATAGAAAGCTCGCTTTCCAACAGATACTTCTAATATAAATTGACTTTCTATATCTTCTATACATCATTATAAGCACAAATTACAAACAAACTGCTGGTTTATAAATTTGGAAAATGACTAAATCAAGGACCACAGAACAACTTAGGTTTACTATGATGGAGGACCTCGTATTAGAAATAATATGCACTTCTTAAAAAGATGAAGAAAGAAAGAAAGGATCCGCAAATCAAGAAAACTGCCCAGTTTTTCATGTTACAAAAATGTTCAGCTTTTGAAACTCTTAACATAAAATAGAGCTTTGCATGATTTTAGAAAAGCATAATGAAATAAAGATGTAGTTGGAATAAAAAAAATCCAAACATCGATTAAATATGGCCTTTCATGTTATAACCAATATTCATAGGCATTATGGAAGTTTGATTTCAGCACCTATCTTTCATTATAATATCACAGCATTATAATATAGTTGTAGTATCAAATCTGAAAGTAGTCAGGCCTTGACAGACATTGATTAGGACTAGAGATTGACACATACAAATCCTCCCTGCTCCAACATGCAGAGAAGGGAACATATGTTGACATTAAATGAAGATCAATAACGGATCTTGAAAGTATGTCATGGGTAAAGAATGGCTCAAGAAGATACGTTCGGGTTCAAACCAAAGTTTTGGGATGTCAAAACTAAGTAGTCCAACCAACTGAACTACAGACATTTATTTCCATATATTCAAACAAAAGTAAGCAAAGACATGCTAGACTTAAAAATATATAGAAAACAAGAAATAAAAAGGAAGACATTGAGACCCAAAAGAACTCAAGCAGAGGCAAACTGGTTTCTTAATTCAGAAAACAAAAAATTATTGATAAGATAGGATAAAAAAAAATAGTACCACCTTCACATAAGATACGGATAGGTACTGTGTTAAAACATGTCTGTTAAAATGTAGTAAACTAGAAAGTAATGGCAGAAAGTAAATAAGTTGCTTTACTAAAACTGGTTTACAAGCAATATTACCAATTTAGTTAAGCAACAGTATTGGGATAAACAACTTAGATCCATTCCATTGGATTTCCAGTCAACCAACCAAGTCTTTTAAATTGACAAAAAACTGAGCATACTGGACAGTGAGGATTATTTGTTTTCTTCATGGTGATTCAGTTGTATATCAGAAGATAACAAATGTAACAACATATACAAGGTCAAAAGCATCACCTGATTCACTTCTGGAATGCAAACAAGTTTCTAACAACATATATAAGGTCAAAAGCATCACTTGATTCACTTCTGGAATGCAAACAAGTTTCTAGCAATGGGGTACATTACTTCTGGAAGCACATATATTTCAGTGAAGATCACAGTTTGCAATTACACTGACCTAAATAATATATCATTTTAAATTTTGCATGCTAACACAATTCCAAAGTACCTTCCATAACAAGGTTTGGCCAGTCATTCTATTCAGTAACATGAGTTGTCTTGTCAATTCTAAAGCAATGTTCAAGATGGTAAGAAATTAAAATCTTTTAAAGTAATTTTTATCTAATAAAAATATGTCATTGGTATGTCTGAATGAAGCATCCATGTTAAGACAGTTAAAAGCAAAAACTTTCATCAGCCTTAGCATTTCCCCATATCCTTAACACTCTCCAAAGCCTTTCTCCTCTAGTCAACTATCTTTGCTTATTCTCCTTACACAGCTTCAACCCAACATCACAAATCACTATTTGACCAATGATATCATCAAATACCAATAAAAAAAAAAAAAGGTATTGCTTTCTCTTCTTTTCCCCCTCTTTGTGATACTTTTTCTTGTCAATCAATTAGCATTTTCGATTTAATATGCAAAATAATACTGCCAGGGCCAGCCCTCCATGGTCGCACTATTTTCACTAGAGATTACTTTTTTAGCCAACGAAGCAAATAACAAGCTCCTTGTTACCAGAACAACCCCATCTCTGCCATGCATGTCCCAAGCTTCCCAGTTCTCAAATTAAGCAGATACTATAAGCCGAGAGCAACATTACAAGCTTAAAGTGCTATTGCTGCGAAGACTTCAGCATATAATTGCTCTTCTACAGCTTGCTCCACCATCAAACTTGGTCTCAAACTCAAATCAAAGTCTCTAATAGCCAACTAACTCGGGAAAGCATTCCATTTTATTTTATTTTTTCCAAAATCAGATAACCTATCTAAGATTACATTCAGAGTTATGCACTTAAAAGCCCGTGGAATTTCGAGCACTGACTTGATCAGAGCTAAGAATCAAACACTAATTATAAAAAAAAAGGATTTTAAACTTAGAAACTCTAATTACGTTCGACTTGAACACTAAAGATCTACCGGCACCGTTCATCTAATGTTCATTCAACCAATTCATTTCCCCTCTCAAATTAAAAGCAAAAGAAAAACACGCCAATTAATCAAAGCTTCGGAAAAAAAAAACACAACTCACAACAAAAAACGCGAGATCGCCAAAAAAGGAAAGCACAAAAACGACGAAAAAATCGAAAAATCAAAACTGATCCCAAACCGAAAAAAAGAAAACACGACGGAGACATACACACGTCACGGAACTCGATAGAATTGGAAAAAACAAAGCGAACAAACATCGAATCGAATAGCACAATAGCTACGACGAGGAAGGAGTAAGATCAGCGATTACGAGAGCACAACGCGGAATTGAATTGACCAAGGCGAAATTGAATTGACGTATACCTGAGATCTCAACGGCGATGATGATGAGTTTCAGAGAGAAAGAGAGAGAGAGAGAGAGAGAGAGAAGGATAAAGTTGGAAAAGATAGTGAATTATTGCTGTTTCTGTGCGTGGTGGTCTTTCTCTCTCTTCTAACTTTTGAGGCTTTTGAGATTTGCAAATTCAGAGAGAAAGAAAAGAAGGGGGGTGTCGTGTGTGGATGAATTATCACAACGATGATGGTGGAAAAAGGGCGGAGAGATGAACACAATGAGAAAGGAAAAAAGAAAAATAAATAAATAAATAAATAAAACAATAACAGATATCGGCACAGAGAGAAAAGAGAAAGAGAAGTTCTATTGTTATTGTTGTTATTTTATTTTGTCTTAAAACATGTTTAAGGTCTATTACAAGTATTTTTTTTTTTTAAGGTTAGTTGTTGTTATTGTTAAGACAAAAACATTAAGGCAATAGTACGTTTACAGCGGAACAATCAAATGGTTTTTTTTAAATTATCGAGGGTTTGTTTTGAATTATTATAAGTTGAAAGTGGTAATTTATATGACTTTTATTTTTTTAATTGAAATAGTAAATTTATTTTTAAAATTTAGGACTTTTAAATCATAGTCTTTTGTTTCTAACTTCAAAGTTTTTTATGGTTTTTTTAAATAAACTACTTCTATTTTTTCTTTTATGTTTTAAAAAATTGTAAATAATTGTTTAATTGAATTAGTTAATAAATAAATGTTTTTTATTTTTTTAGTTTTATTTAACATTATATATATTTATATGGTTTTATTTAATATTTTCTATATTTTTTAATACTTTTTTATATAATATATTTTCTAAATTTTTTTTAAAATGGTTTTATTTAAAATTTTCTTAATTTTTTGTATGTTAACATATTAAATAAAATACAATAGCAAAAATTAAGAAAATTTTAAATAAAACCATTTTAAAAAATTAGAAAATATATTAAATAAAAAAATATTCAAAAAATAAAAGAAATATTAAATAAAATCATATAAAAAAATATATACAAAAATAGAAATCTTAAATGAATTTATGACTTCTAAAAAAATATAAAAAAACAAAAAAAACTTTAAAGTCATAAATTAAAAAATAAAAAATAAAAATAACTAAAGCCATAAAATATTTTACTATTTGAGTTAAAACAAAAAAAATCGTAATATCAGTTACCATTTTTAACTCACAAGTTAGAATAGATGTTTACCTCATTTTAAATAATAATTCAAAACCATATCTGACATGCTAAATAACAAAAATAAAATGCCCTTATTTGATAGTTTTGTCTCTATTCATAGTGCCACCGCCCATGTTTCTTCCCTTACTCTTTGCTTTTCTGTAATAATTTTTTTTTCCTCTTTCCGTTACCGCTAAGATTGGCTCGATTTGGTTGTTTCATTGCACCTTAAAAGGTGTAATGGATAAAACTAAAACTAAACGTTTATTCTAAATTTAGAGTGTAATTATTAAAAAGATGCTTAAATATATTTTTGTTTTCGATAAATATTTAATTTGTGATTATTTTTTAATAATTTTTTGTTTTACATTAAATTCCTAATAAAATAATATTTTTATTTTTTATCATTAATATTTTATTTTAGTTTCCCTGATAAAATAACAAATTTTATTTTACTAATAACAAATAAAAAAATTATCAATAAACAAACATAAAATTAAATCATTTATCAGGAGTACAAATAAGTGTCATGGATAAAAAATAAAATTATTATTTTATTAAGGAATCAACACAAAACAAAAATTTATTAAATATTAAATAAAAAAATATTTATTAAAAAATATATATATATATTTTAAGTCTTTAAACAATCTATTTTATGTTCTTTATTTCATGATAGTTAACTTCCAACGACACATTATAATTAAATAACTTATACACATTTAAGGATTTATATTTAAAAAAAAAAAAATCAAACTCGGCAACTCCTAGTGAGCAACTGAATTTCGAAAATAAAATATGTAATTTCAATAATTAATGAGAATTTTAATGGTTAGCATTATGTGTGCATAAAAAACTATGAATACTTTCGAGTCTCTATTTATATTTTTTAAAATAAAAGTAAAAAGGTAAAAGCAGATGAAAAAAGTAGTGGCAACAATTATATATCGAAGATTCATGAAAAAAAAAATTAAAAATCATATATATATATATATATAAGGATAATGTACGAATAAAAAATGTGTATATCAAAAGAAATTATTGTTTTTATTATTGTCTTGAAACTATTAATTTTATGCTTGTTTACTTTTAAAACAATTAAATTAAAAAATCTATTAAAATATATTTTTTTAATATTATTGGTATGAAATATCTATTCACTCGTCTGCGATTAATTATCATCTGAAGACGTAATTGATCAATTTAAGGGAAATCTTATTTTTTAACCACATTTTTATATCCACAAATAGGAAGGATCCACAAATGTATTAAAAAGAGTCTAATTTTTTTACAATAATTTAAATATCTAATTTTTAATAAATAATGAGTTTTATAAAAATATTTATTATTAATTTTATTTTATGTGTAAGACTAGAAGTAGATCCACTGCTAGAAGAAAATTAAGTAAATATTATCTTAAATATCCTATTTTTTATTTATTTTACCCTATAAATATTCTTTTTTTCTTTTTTCTCATACATATTAATAAAGAGTCTCAAGGGAGGGGAACAAAGACCGTGTTTGCCCCCTTAAATCCTTCAGGGTTCACAAGTACAAGATAAATCTAATAAATCAATTTTAATGAAATTTTTTTAACCATATTTTTTTATCCATAAGTATAAAATTTGAACCAAAAACCTTATTCAAACCTAACTCAACTGGGGTGAACGACTTATTAATTACCATGAACAAGATTGTTCGTGAGGGAACAATTGTTCAGAAATAAATCTGTTAATAATTTGGGTGTTACAATATTGGTATGGACACAATTATTAATTTGGGTGTTACCATATTGAAACTGACGCGAGCAAATAATTAAGTAGAAAATAAGACGCATAGGAAATTTAACGTAATTGCTGAATTCAAAAGGCAAGGATAGATTAGTCAAAAACTGGTTTTGGAAGTGACAAGTTACATCAAAGGTTTGCCATGTTTGTGACTTTAGAATTTTGTCTATCCACTTTGCAAATGAAGACATTGGAGTTCTGAAAGCAGCGAGATGGTCCAACCTTCAAGGATTGGAACTCTTGTTGTCGTTGCTCAGTCTTTAGCAAAACTAATAAATTACATTACATACCAACTAAACTAAGTTCGTACGCGTTTGAACTACACTGAACATGCGATTGTGAATGAAGTGAATTAGTTGTGTTTTGTGATGCAGAGAATTAGTGGGTAAATGAATAAATATAATGCTATTTTTTTTCTTCAAAATATTCCTACACTCAGATTAATATACAGTTTTTTATTAACAACACCATAATGATTCGATTTGGGATTTAATTACACTTACATTTTCATTTCCTTCTTTTTATATTATCCAAGAATCAAATTGATATAGAATTTTAATCAAATTGAAGGAGCAATTGTCAATATAGATTGGACCTTCTTTAGAAGTGATATGCTTTAAGAGTAGAATCTGCTTGGCATTTCATTAATTAAATTTTTTTATCATTTATAAATTGCACAATTCTTACAAAACAGTTTTATGATATTTTTTTATCTCTCTTTATTAAATTATTTATCTTATCTCATTCCTTTCACTCTTCTTTCTTAGTTATAAAAAACAGTTGTATAAATATGTTTTTCATCTTATTATTTTCGGTTGTCAGTGCGCTGCAATTAAATCCACCTTTATAAGTATAAGGACCAAATAGATAAATAGATCGATTTTAAATTAATGTGATTTTGGGTTGCACGGTAAATGAAATTTTCCTTTCTTCCTTACGACACACTTTTCAGATGTTTTTTTTAATGAACAGTAGGATTTCCACTTTGAACATCAGATTGAACCAAATAGAAAAAAAATTATAGATTTTTTTTACAAAAATTTTGAAAAAAACATAATTCCAAAATTAACTGAAGAACATACGAGCGGACTTATGACTTTACAAAATAAAGATTGCATCTCTATAATTTGTAATAAAAAGAATAACAAAAGCCTACACTTTTTGGTAAAAATAAATTTTCCTAAAATTAATAATTTTGATCAAACTAAAATAATTTTACAAGCTTTGGTAGATACTGGTTGTTCTTTTACTTTCATATGCAAAAGTGTTCAGCCCCAACATAATTGTTTTCGAAGTAACATAATAACTAAACCTAGAACTATGTTTGGAGACATAATAACCAATGACACAGAAACAAAAAATTTTACTATCCAATTATCTATAAACTGTGATATCTTTGACAACAAAATCTTTATAAATAAAGCAGATGTTGTAGATTTACAACCAGCCAAAGAAAAAATGATTTTAGGACTCAATTTTATTGTACATGATAATAGATCAATCACTATTACTAAGGATTATTTATTGATCTCTACAAATTCACAGATGTCACCAATAATAGATGAACTCACATCAGAGTTGTGAACAAAGCATGGTGGTACCCCTATTAATGTTAATAATAAATGCCCTTGTGACACACCTGATAGCTGTAAAATAAAAGAATCGTAAAACTATGCTAGGATAGACACTCTAGAAAAATCCTATGATTATTACCAAGAAAATATTTTAGAAAGCATAAAAACAGAAACCGAGTTACACTACGAATTATCTGTAGCAGAATCTGATTACAATTCCGTTAAAATTAACAAAATTATAACTTTCGATAATATACAACAAATTATAGACGGACTAAATAAAATAAGTATAATAGGAGAAGACCCCACAAAATATTGGGAAAAAGATCCTGTTATGTGTAAATTAAAAGTTATAAACCCAGATTTGATATTCAAAACTAAAGATATTCAGTATAGGAACTTTGAACAAGAAGAATGTAAAGACCACACAAAAACCTTCTTGAATCTAAAAGTTATAACACCAAGCACTAGTCCCCATAGAAGCCCTGCCTTCATTGTCAATAAACACTCAGAGCAAAAAAGAGGAAAGACTAGAATGGTTTATAATTATAAAAGGCTCAATGATAATACTCACATAGATGGATATATTATTCCCTCTAAAGATGTGTTGATAAATAGGCAACAGAAAGCTAAATGGTTTTCTAAATTTGATTTAAAATCAGGATTTCACCAAGTTAAGATGCATCCTGATTCTATAAAGTGGATTGTCTTTTCTTGTTCATAAGGACTATTCGAATGGAAAGTAATATCTTTTCAGATTGAAAAATGCACCACAAATTTTCCAAAGAAAAATGGATAATATTTTTGGAAACTATAAAGAATTTACTTGTACATACATAGATGATGTACTCATCTTTTCAAAAAACAAAGAAGAACATTATTTACATCTCAAGCAAGTTCTTCATTTGTTTGAAAAATTTGGCCTAATAATTTCAAAGTCAAAAATGGAGATTTGTAAGACCCATATCTTTTTCCTAGGAACCGAAATAGGAAACGAGAAAATGAGGCTTCAGCCCCATATCTCCCAGAAAATCCTTGGGTTTCCAGATAAGATGGAAGACATAAAAACTCTAAGAGCTTTTCTAGGCCTACTTAATTATGCAAGAAATTTTATTAAAGACCTGGGAAAATACACAGCTCCTCTTTACAACAAAACCTCTTTAACATGACAAAGAAAATTTAATACAGAGGATATAAAATTAGTTCAGAAAATAAAAGAAATGGTTAATAATTTGCCATATCTATCACTATCTCTAGATTCCGACTATTTAGTCATAGAATGTGATGGTTGCGAATGAGGATGGGGAGCCGTCCTAAAGAAAAAGAAAAATAAATATGAAAATATTAATGATGAAGAAATCTGTAGGTATGCTTCAGGAAAATACCACATCAAACCACAGGTATATTCAACCTCCACAGATTATGAAGTAAACGCTGTGATAAATGCTTTAGAAGGATTTAAACTCTTCTTGATTAACAAAAGCGAAATCATCATAAGAACTAATTGTGAAGCAATAGTGGCTTATGATAATCAACAAATAAATACTAATAAAAAGCCTCATAAAAGATGGCTTTTATTCCAAAAATATGTTTATCATAACAGAATAAAAATAAATTTTGAACACATAAAAGGAGTTAAGAATGTTGCTGCTGATATTCTTTCTCATTTTGCAAGAATACAACAAAATGAAGCCATGTAAGGTTTCTTACCAAAATATAACACAAAAAATGTAGTTTGGGAATCAAGAATTACCCATACTTACAAACGAGTTTCCCTATCCTGGTAGGGAAGCTGTTAATGACAAATTTAACTGTCTTATTGATAACATTTGGAATATTCCAAAAAATACAAACAATAATGAGCAATTCGTTTGTTCAGTCAAGAAGGGTATAATTTGTGTCCTATACAATTTCTACATAGCAGATAACCAAGGAGTCCCCCTCCTTACAAAAGCCTCTCCTTCTGGGAAAGGTTACACAACTTTTGTCTTGTTATCAGGACCTCACAAAGGTATTTATACCAATTTTAAAGACATTTGCCTTGCAAATGAGGGTATTCAAAGCCCAATCTACAAAAGATTCTATTCGAAAGAAAAAACCGAAAAAGCTCTTGAGCTAAACACCACAAACATGAATAAAATAAAAAGGTCCTTGAACCACAAAACACTACCATGTTCATAAATACTGACCAAACCAAGGTCAGCCACAAAACCTATAAAAACATAGTAAGTCCAAGTATCCCCGAACCAATAAATGGCATGAACCTAGAAAATTTCAAGAAGATACAAAGCTTATTGTTTAAGGTGCACAATAACCAAACACAAATTTCGGGTCTCTACATAGGTGTGCATGCTTACTTCAACCAAAAATTTGTATGCACCAACAAAACTCCTTATTGCCAAGACAAAACCAACTGTCCCTGCAAGATAAAATTCCTCTTTAGAAAAGCTAGACTAGACTTGGACCAATTTAAGTCCTTTAGATATGAAGACCTGGCGATTTCCGCGAAAAGCCTATTAGATTATGGATGTTTGGAGTTAATCCTGATTCCTCCATCTGATAGATTCGAGGGATTCAACCCCTCAATCAATGAGGCTATAAACCTTATTCAGGAAGAAATAATGGACTACATTGCCATCAAAATAACAACCTGCTCGAGCAACTTTACTGCTCAGAACTACCCATGTCATGTTATGAAACTCTTACTAGAGGATCATAGAAACTATCCCTGCCTGTTCAATGATGAATACGAAAGTTGGGATGTACATGGTAATACACAGTATCAATATAGCCTCATGAGGGCACAAATTCAAGGCTACCAATGGTTCTTCTCAGAATCAGATAAACGTGAGTTTGATCTAATAAAGGAAACCCATGACACAAAGCTTTTTCTACCATCATACAATGGGAAGTTCTTTATTCCTTTTTCGGTTGATCACAACAATAAATTGGTTCAATCCTTCCAAAAAGATAAGAAAGACAAAAAAATTTACAAAGCTAGTGGATGTCATGGACAACAAACCCCTCCTTTCCCATCCACCGACCTCTCAATGGAAGACTCATCAAAAACATCTTCTGTTCCAAAAATATCCAAGACGAAGAAGATGTTACTATCACAAAATCAACCAAGAATTGAAGACAAAAGCATCCTGCCAAAACACAGCCAAAATTTAAGGCGGGAATCTTTACTGTTGTATAGACTATGACATTGGGTTTATCTATAAAACTTTATTTGTAAAAGACAGCCCTGTGATAAAGTAAATGAACAGTAACTTTACTATTCTTGATTGAAGGGGCTTTTGTCTTTTTCTATCGGTTTTCTCTATATAAAGGGTTTTTGGGTTCAGTTGTGGACACGCTGAAAAAAATACTAGACCCACTAGTGAGAGAAACTGAAAGGAGAAAGATTGTAATAGTAGTCTGTGTAATACCAAGTTTCTTTTTGGATCCTCCCCTTCTTCCCCTTTTTGATTCCTCTAATAAATTGTAAGTATGAGTTCTACCATGTCTAGCTAATCTTTTCGAAGGCACCCTCAAGGGGCCTTAGTTATCTTTATTTAGAAAATGCGAATATGATTTAGAACCCAGTTGTTTTATTGTAAATAGTTTTTCTTTATTTTTTTCTGCTTATTTTTTTAAAACATGGGATTGGTAAGCCTGCAAAGGTGTGCCCTTGATAACTGTTTTTGAAAAACAATGAAAGTTCTTTATGGTTAGGCTGGTGCTTGGAGGAAAATAAGATCAATGTAAGACCCAAAGAAGTTTGCATTAGTAAGGATCTTCAGTACTCGGCTTAATAATATCCAGAAGACCAATAAGGATCTTGTATATTTTTCTAAAAATAAAAAAAAAGTTCGGGTTCATCATATTCTATATTTTTCATAAATGAGATAGCTTACAGTGTCCACTTGAGGAGTGCCCTCTATCCATCTAATTTGATCCTTTTCTTCCGCATACCGCTTACTCTTAACTATTATTGATTACTCTTAACTGTATATTTATTTACCTGTTTTAATATAATATAAACCTAACTAGGAGGCTCTGCCACCTTTGCTGTTCTATATTATATATACCACTGTTTGATTTTACTTCCTTTGTTTTATCATATAAGCAACTCCGTACCACACTGGTATTAGAGCTTATATTAGCTCTGGATAAACATCGCGACATAATTAATAATACTAGTACTGCTAATAAAGTCTATAAAATCTTTTGAGGACATATCTGAAACTCTAGATAATCTGGCAAAAACACAAAATTTGTTGTTTAACAAAATACAAAATTTGGAAAATAAAGTTAACGACATTTTTAATATTCTTAAAGCAAAAGAACAACAAATTCATTTTTCTACAAACAAACTAGATAAAATTACAATACAGCTTTCTAAACTTGATCTAGGAAAGACAACAAGCCAGACCTCAGCTAAATTTGTTTTAGCAAAACCTAGAAAATGAGGACTATACCTTTTACAGGAGCATCACAAACACTTTCAGGACATAATCCTGTTACTGAATCCATATACCAACATCCTGAAATCTTAGATAGATTTTTTAGAAGAACAAACTCTAGGACCAGACAACGGGAACAAATAGTAGATACAATATCTAATATTGACATTGGATCAAATTCTAGGATAGATTCTCTCAATCCTAGACAATTATACAACTTAAACTGGTTTGCTTCAGATAGAACTAGTTTACACAAACCAGTTTAGGTTGTATAATTGTCTAGGATTAAGAGAATCTATCCTAGAATTTGATCCAATGTTAATATTAGATTCTATATCTACTATTTGTTCCAATTGTCTGGTCCTGGAGTTTGTTCTTCTAAAAAATCTATCTAAGATTCCAGGATGTTGGTTTATGGATTTAGTAACAGGATTATGTCCTGAAACTATTTGTGATGTTCCTGTAAAAGGTATAGTCCTCATTTTCTAGGTTTTGCTAAAACAAATTTAGTTGAGGTATGATTTGTTGTCTTTCCTAGATTAAGTTTAGAAAGCCGTGTTGTAATTTTATCTTGTTCATTTGTAGAAAAACGAATTTGTTGTTCTTTTGCTTTAAGAATATTAAAAATGTCATTAACTTTATTTTCCAAATTTTGTATTTTGTTAAACAACAAATTTTGTGTTTTTGCTAGACTATGTAGAGTTTCAGATATGTCATCAAAAGATTTTATAGAGACTTTATTAGCAGTACTAGTATTATTTCCACGTGCACACACACTTTGAATCGAGTATGTCCTTGGGAGAGGAGATAAAAAAAGAGAAAAAGTCTGACAAGTGATATAATTAGAATTTAAAAAACTAATAAAAGGAATATAACATGTGTAAAAATATAATTCAAATTGATTAGAAAGTAGCTATAAGGTTTTGCAATCATTACTCAATTGCTCGATTTTTTCAACTTACATTCTATTAATTTCTAATGTATAAAAAATAATATTGGGTCTCAAAAGCAGAACAATATTGGTTGGACTTAATTGTGAGCACCATTTCGATTTAACTTCTCTCATAAGCCTGATCTCATTCTGTGATAAGATTCAATCTGCTCAAGCTTTGGATGTGGTGCTTGCTGCCATCACCTTTGCTTTCTTCAACATTTGGACAACAAGGAACAAGATTAAATATGACAACTCCAAGATTAATTTCAGGTCTGTCACCTCTGCTATTTTTGCTAGTGTTCATCTTTCTGGTCACTTTTCTTCTGATACTATGACAAACTCAATGTCAGATTTTGGTATCATTTATAGCTTTGGTATCAGTTCGCACCCTAGAAAAAAGAGAGTCCATTAAACAGGGTTTGTGGAAACAACCGACTGCTCTTTGTATTAAGTGTAAAACAGACGGGGCAACAAGAGGATTCCCAGGTATGGCTGGCAGCAGCGGTATTTTTATAAATGTTGGGGTCTCTAATGGTTTTTTTTTTTTTTTGCTGAGTATGGCTGTTGTTCTGGCTATTGAAACAACAATTTCTTACAATTGGAGGCACTTCTGGTTGGAAACTGACTCTAACCCTGCTCCTCCTCGCTTTCAGCCACCCAAAATCAGTTCACTGGTCTATTAACACTAGCTGAACGAATTGTATAAATCACACTAATCATATTAATTTTAGAATCTATCATATTTATAGAGAAGGCAATGCTTGTACCGACAAGCTTGCTTTTTTTGGTGTTTAGTTTTTTGAATATACTTAATTGGTGGGATTCTCCTCTATCTTATGTTGTTCAGGAGCTCGTTAGGTATAGACAAGACTTCCTTTCTCCAGATTTTCTTAGTTTATTTAGTCTCGGCATGATTTGGCCCTCCCAAATTATTTTGTATGTCTCATTCATTGATATATTTGGAGGGGGTCTTTTTGGTAAAGTAGGGGATGAAGGGTTAACATAGTTAGGATCTCAATCTCTATTTTTCCTTTGCCCCACTCCATCTTCATTTTGACTAAAAAATAGGCACCAAAAAAGCATATTTTATCCAATAAAAACTTGAACAAAAGTATTGTTTTTATATAACATAGGTATTTGAGTTTTTTTACCGCAACTATATATCTAAGGTTGGAACTTGACATTATTAGATAATTTGGAATAATTTCGTGTTACTTAATCTAAGTGTTTGATGGTTGTATAAAATTATTATACAAACAAATGAAAATTTTAATTACTCATCATAAAAAAGAATTTATTTTTTTATAAAAAAAACGGCTTCTATTGTTGCCTTTGGATATTTCAACAAAATTATATCCAATTTAAATAGTAATACCTAGCTTGTAGCTACTATTGAAAGGAGATGTTAGTTATTAGCATTTATGATAAGACAGGCACGTCTGCTTCTATTTTAAATTACAGCAAGTTATTAGCAGATAAGTTCAGGTTAACTAATGTGCTATATATAGTCAATATTTAGTTATTAAACCAGACATCTAAGCTGTAATTTAATGAATTAAATTATTCTTTTGAAAGAAACTCTGAAACAAGAATGATGGCTCTCTCTCTATATATATAGCCATCATGCAGGCATGTAGGACGGGAGCATAATTTTGTATACAATAAATTGGGAGGAAAAGAATAACAATGAAGGAAAATAAAAGTACGAGTCAATGACGGCAGCCCAAAAATTAAGAATGGAAAGAGGTGCGCCTGTTTTCTCAAAATAAAAGGTGAACATGATAAATCTAAATGCCATAAGTGCGTATTTGACTAAAGACTGCTTAATTATATGGTCGTTGTATTAAATTTAGACCGTTAATTAATAGCACTGAACGAACCCAAACTATCACGTTCATGAATCATGGTGAATTGAAAGACTAGCATATCTGGTCAAAGACACTAAAATTAAGAAAAGTTTGAAAACTTTTTACTGGTTGTTAACAATGACGAGGATGTTAGAGGGCATTCATTAAGGTATTGATTAAGGAATTTAAAATAAATATTTTTATCAAAAAAATAAAAAAATTATATTATTCATGATTTTTTTTAGTTCATTTATGTTTTACATAATAAATATTTTCTTTTTTTTAGTTTTTTAATCAATGTTTCAAGGACACTAATTAACAACACTTTAGAGTTGAAAGCTTTTTGACGTTCATTTAATGATTCTACCTACACTCTCCTAAAAAAAAAGGTCTCATTTAGAGTGTTTTCTGTTTATAATTTTGAAAGTATTAAAAAATTAAACCCAATTTTCGCTTGTTTTTACTTTTAAAAAGTTGTTGTGAATTAGAAAAAGATAAAATAAGGCATGAAATGAGATTCAATATTTTGTGGCTATATATCTTTTTTGGTTATTGAGATCTCAACCACATCATCTCCTATCACTTCATTCTCAATTACCATGCTGAAATAAACTTGACTTAAAACAACCACTCTAACATGAACAGAACACAATATATTATAGTTCGAAAGAAAAATAACTACAGGACTCGTCAGAATTTATTAGATAATATATTGCTAAACAATTTCTTAGCACCTATGCACTCTTGCTTGATCCCCATGTTGTCAATTACATGAACATATTTAACATTTTCCTTTATAAGAGAACTGTAAGTGTTAATTGTAACAAACTTTATGTCAACAATGAATTACATCTTCATTACTATGTTGCTGTTACTAGAGAATTTAAAGATTTGCAAAACAGGAGGGTTGGTCACGTATAAGCCATACCAAAATTTTAAATATTTTTCTTTCCTACTATCGTGAATCAGCTATAAATTTCTCCTTTATAAACTTGTCCACATAACTTGTTTGAATTTGTATTTGCACTCTAAAAAAAGTTACTTACAAAATGTGGACCATTTAATACAATCAAACCAAAGCATACCTAAATTATAGACTTATTGTTTTATTTTTTTGGAAGGCAAAGGATATAATATATAATCAATAATTAGGGGAGGAATACAGATGAAAGAGTCAAACACAGATCACAAGGTGTGAAGGTTCGAACTCAACCAGCAACATACAATAAAACTAAACCAGGATACAAACCAAAAGAAGGTTCCAACCAACATCAAATAAGAAAATGACAACATTCCTATTCTTCAAACCAAATGAGAGTGAAGAATGAAATTTCCACTTTACTCAACTTGACCATTTATTGTTTCATCTATCCATTTGAGAGTGGGTGGCGTTTGAAACTATCTAGAAATAATGGAAAATTGAAATGCATATATTTTTTTGTTTTTTAAATATGTATTTTTGCTCTTTTTATTCTTGGAAATTGATTATCAATTTTAATATTTTTTCAATAAATGAATGTTAAATATTTTTGAAGTTTTAATATGTTCTATTGCTCCATTTAATATTGATATACTTTTTTCTCTTAAAGTTAATTTTAGTTTAAGACTATGCAAAACAAATATTGCACTAGAAAGGTATATAAACTATTGGCTTTTGTGAAATTTATATCCAAGCCTGCAACTTTCATGGTGACAAAAGTATTTTTAAAAATGGACAAAACACAGATCTAAAAACCATATAGACAATAATTAGATCATATATTTAACTAAAATAAAAAATTAATCAAAACATACATGTCCCTCCATGAAATAAAATAATTAGAAGATGACAACATTCCTATGCTGCCCCCTGCCAAAGTGCCCAAATGTTGCCAAAAATGAGGTTTGCCACTAGATGGTAGGGCTTGTTGGTGTCTCAACCAATTGTAACACTTATGCCACACCAAATAAGAAAATCGACTAGCGAACAAATCTACAGATTCAAGATGTTCTTCTTTACATAAAACATAGGTTGAATCATGAGATGGATCAATAATCTTCCTTTTCTTCAAACCTATTTTTTAAGATGCAATTAAGGCTAATTGAAGCTCGAGCCTAATAGCAAGCCAATGGGAGAGTTAACCCGAACATGGCCTTAAGTTTCAAACACATGACACAAAACAACTTGTATGTTTAACTTTGAACCCTTGCTCCACTGAAATAAAAGCAACATTTCCTTACTCTATCTTCAAAATGATTGCACACTTCCAACACCCTACGCGGTACAAATCAATAATAGTATATTCTACCTATATTTGAAATTTTATTCTATATACATAGAAGTAAAATGTAACAAGTGCATCGGTGAATTATAAAAAAAAAAAAGTGCATCATTAACGATTGAACAGAGTCCACATGGATGTGAATAAGTATTGTAGGGATCTTAATTGAAACACCCATTTACTGAACAACAACCATTAGAATAAAGAAGCACGGTAGTTGATTGTTTGGTATCACCATACGCCAACAACCTCAAACAATTCATATATTTTAGCAAACAAATAATCAGGAAATAAGAAAAAAGACTCACTCAAAACTCTAAATAACAACTAATGAAAGTCCAATAGGGAAAACCCAAGATTGTAGGGAAAACCCAAGATTGGAGGCAACACTTTGAGATTCAACAAAGGTAGTGATCGAAGCCACATCAAAACCAAACTTCAACAAAATGAAGAGGCAGAGAGGGAGAAAGAAAAACTTACGAGAGGGAGAAAGAGCGACAAGCGATGCAACAGATGGAGATCAGGATTTGAACAAATGAGAACACCATACTAGAGGGAGATGGAGTGTGGTGGCAAAACGAAGGAAGAGTGGCGACACAGCGGAGTAAGGGCAGATCGCCGCACCAGAGGGAGAGGAAGAGCGACAGTACAACGATGGGACGGAAGAAGAGGGTAGATCGAGATCGTGAAAAAGAGGAAGAAAGGAGTTGTTAGGGGAGTGGCACAATGGGAGATTCAGTCCTGAAAGAAAAGGTCTGTAGGGTAAAACATAAACCATTCACTATAAACCTTGTTTTTGCTCAAAAAGGGTCAAAGCTGTTTCAAAATGGTGTAAAAACCAACTCCGGCCAAGTTTTGCACAACACGTTTTTGTTTCAAAAATGCATTTCAAAATAGAAAACTGAAAACTGGTAACCACCCCGAACGGGGCCTAAAGTAAAATGATTTTTCAAGTGGCACATGAAATATAGAATAGCAGCACAAGGCTAGTTGCTGGATTTTTTTTCCCTAAAAAATCTGCAATAAAGGAACTTGAATTCTAACGGCAGAGTATAATAGTTGTCCTTGTTTCTATGGCAACCTAATAATAGACCAAATTTCAAAGAGTAATTAGAAATGTTAAGGTACATACTTTCTCACACATTCTTTCTTTATTAGTCTCTCACACATTCTTTTGAACACATTGTTGGTAATGGAAATTAAAAAAAAAGGAGAAATATTTTAATGGAGAAAATATGGATAAGTTAATTAAAATTATGATAAAAGATCATGCCAATGGAAAGTGCATCAAAAGCATTAAAAGGAAAAAGATCACATTTCTTTAAAAGTAGGAAGCAAGTTGTGTAACAGTTGTAAGTCATGATGTGATAGGAGTTTTCACCACAACTTTATAAACTACCCATTAACTTAAAATATATTAGATTTCTTAGCCTATAAATATGCCTTGTACTTCAAGAACACACCATCAATCCAAAACACAAGTTTATTTTATTCTACACTTATTTTATCACTTTTCTTTACACTTTCTGTCATTTATTACTTTCATTTAAAGCTTTCCTTTACTGCTTTCATCTATTGTTTTCCTTTACCATTTTCCTTTATCGCCTTTCAACCATTACCTTTCATGCAAAATCCTATTTTCTCCCTTTCTTCTCCATTCACCTACATCAAGCACTTTCCAGAGTAACTTGGAATCCCATAGCCAAGGAGCATATTCTCTTTCTTGATATAAATCATCATCATTGTTTTGGGATCTTGTCAAGATAAGGATAGTCAAAACGTATTTTGACTAACTTTAATCTGTATGTGACAACACACACTTTTTCATATTAGTTTAAATTTATTGAAAATTAGAAAAATTTGTGAGTATGAAATCCTATTTAATGATTTTCTCTTGTGACATTATAATTTTCAATAAATTTCAACCCATAAAAAATGTGTTATAGAAAGAATGTAAAGTGTGTGTTGCTAGCACTCCTCTTAAGCATATAAAATCAGTATTAATATCATTTACAAGCAAATATATCATATAATGCAAATTAAACATTAGGTACCCATATATAGAAGACTTAAAGAAGACACTAAGGCTTAAAATCAGTTCACTTCCTCAAAATGATGCAACAAAAGAGGAAGAAAAGAAAAAGAATGAAATTACAGGTGTAGTGCTTTCTTATTACTTGTTTGCCTAACAAAATATAATACTCTCCACTTTATGTCATTAGTTAGGCTAGTCTCAGTCGTATGGATATTTTAAATTAATTGACTTATAAGAACTTATAAGAAATTCAATTAAATTTTTATATAAGTTAAAATTAACTTATATATAAGTTAAAATAAACTTTAGAAAAGTTTTAAAAAAAATTGTCTACAAATGCCTAACACTGACCCTGACATAAGCTAGAGGGGCAAAAACCCAAACAATCTAAGAAGTGGCTTGAGGCCATAGGATTTGAGATGCATTCCATGTACACTAATCAGGTTTGAACCTTGATTGATCTACCTGAAGGGGTCAAACCCATAGGGTGTAAAAGGGTCTTCAAGAAGAAGATAGACATGGATGGTAAGGTGAATTCCTTTATGGTGTGACTAGTAGCGAAAGGTTTCAAGAAAGTTTGTGGTATAGACTATGATGAGACCTTCTTATCAGTTGTGATGCTTAAATTTGTTCCTATTCTACTTGCTAATGTTGCATACGATGACTACAAGATCTGGAAGATGGATGTCAAGACCACATTCCTTAATGAGAATCTTCTCGAGGATGTGTACATGGCACAACTTAAGGGTTTTGTTGATCCAAAGGAAGCATTGAAGGTATACAAGTTGCAAAGATCCATTTATAGATTAAAGCAAGTTTCTAGAAGTTGGAATCTTCATTTTGATGAGACTAAAAAATAGTTGGGATTCATCGTGAATGAAGATGAGTCTTATGTTTACAAGAAAGTTAGTGAGAGTGCAATCATTTTTTCTGGTTTTGTATATGGATGACGTACTACTCATTGGAAATGACATCTTGACACTGCAACATGTTTAGACATGGTTAAGGAGTTGTTTCTTGATGAAAGACTTAGGTGAACCATTCTACATACTAGGAATCAAGATCTATGAGATAGATCACAGAGACTGCTTGGCCTTAGTCGAAGTACATACAATGAACAAGTTCTCAGGTGTTTCAGTATGTATGATTCCAAGAAGGGTTTCTTGCCTATGTCATATGATGTATACTTGTCCAAGGGATAGTGCCCTACTACATCATGTAAGAGGGGATGCATGAGTACGATTCCATATGCTTCGACAATAGGATCTATCATGTACACCATGATGTGTAATTGATCAAACGTCTTGTATGCTTTGAGCATCATGAGTAGATACCAGTCTAATCCCGGTGAAATTCACTGGACCGTTGTTAAGAACATTTTAAAGTTCTAGCAAAAGATTGGGGATTTATTCTCGGTATATGGTGGTAAGGAAGGGCTTATTGTAAAGAGTTACATCGATGCTAGCTTCCAAACTGACAAAGATGACTTTCGATCACAATTGGTGTTTGTGTTTTGCTTGAATGGTGGCATTGTGATCTGGAAGAGTTCAAAGTAGGAGATAGTTGTTGATTCTACTATAGACGCTAAATATATAGTTGTCTCAAGTGAAGCTAAGGAAGTTTTTTAGATCAAGAAGTTCATTACTAAACTTCGCATCCTAGCATTATGGACCTGATTAATATCTATTGTGACAACAATGGAGCAATCATGCAAGCTAAGGAACCCAAATCTCACCAACAATCCAAATAAACACTTAGACACTTCCATCTCATTCAAGAGATTATCAATAGTGGAGATGTGAAGATTGTAGAGATCCAACCTTGGAGAATGTGGATGACCTACTAATGAAACCTTTTGCTTAGCAAAATCATGATGCTCACACTAGATTGAAGGGTGTTACATAACATCCCGACTTTATAGAAACACAATAAAAATATATCTTTTAAGGAATAAATTTATAATAAATAGATTAAAGGATACCCTTAGGAATTATTAATAATAGTTACTTATAATAGGATTGATGACAATAAGATAATAGGACCTAAATGGGGAGCCAAGGTCCGCCAAACTACTCACATACAACCACAGTTTTATAGAGAAAGGAAATGGAGAGTTAGAAAGAAAGAGAAAGAAATAATAAAAGAAAAGAAGATGAGGAGTAGAAGGAAGAAGAAAAGAGAATAGACGTGGAGCAAGACCCAGTGACCGGAGCCTAGATCAAAGACCCCCACAGTGTGAGTGTTTCCCCTTAGCTCCATTGTTTTCTTGTTTGGGCAGTGCTTAAGCATGTTTAAGAGTTGGGTTATGGTGTAGACATGTTCTAGGCTTGATCCCGCTTGTTTCTAAGAGGTTGGAAGGCCATGGAAGCATAATTGCAAAGGTTCCTAGTTCTATAGAGTTGTTGTCTCGCTTAAGTGAGGTTATTTCTACACTTAAGCGCAAAGTTATGAAACTCAGCCTGGTCATTGACCCGATCGAAGTAGTGCGTCAGTAATTGGCCCAGTTTGACCCGGTTTATGTTAAAAAATTCAAAATTATATACGTATCTATTATATATATAAGTATATAACTAACATTATTTGATTAAGAAAAGTTCATCCGTAGTTCCATACTCCAAAATACAAAATAGCAATTGAAGTATTAAAGTTGATAACACAAGTGAAGTGTATTAGTAATAAAAGAGAGTGCAAATAACAACTACCTAAATTAAAAGTGTATAATAAGTATATTTAGAAGGATTAGTTGTCTTTCTTTAACTTATCCCTTTAAAGTGTATTTAAATGGATATTTTTGGTAAGTGGTGGAGAATAGAGCGTCATATAATATACTCCTAATTAACATAGACATTATGGTAGTGCACTTACACAATTTAAATTGAATTTTAAAATAGTTACTTCCTATTAATGGTAACTATGTTCCATCATATAATTGAAAATGGAACCAAAAAAAAACTCTATTTTCATATCCTTGGTATTTTATAGTGGACCTATGCCCTTCCCTCTTTCGTTTCCAGTTGTAATATCACCTACACTTTCATTATCATATTTAAAATACAATTCCAGTTTTCAATAAACAAAATGAGCCAAAGATCCAAAGGCAAACTCTTCCACGTCGATAATGAAGACAAGTCCTCTTTAATACACTCTTGGCCTTTCACATGCCGAATCTGTCACTATAATGACCTTTTCCCTATTGCTTCGACATTGTCCATCGATGCCACACGTAGACGTTTTCGCCGCTGCAACGAGAGCAGGTGGACCTCAAACCCAATGAGATCAAGAGGCAGCTGGTTGTTCTGCTCTAGGCGTTGTCGATGCAAAACCGTGCGATGGAGGAGATGAAGTGATGCATCTACCTCAACGTGCTCGTTAATGGTGAGAAGTTGAAGGTTCTGACCATAGTTTCCATTTAATGTGCATAACCCAGTCTGGGTTTTAAGACCCAACTAGGTCGCCAGGTTTCCTCAAAATCGGTCGAGTCGTCCCGGGCCACATACATGAACGATCCAATAACGAAACGACTCAATTATGCCACCAGGTCCCGGTTGGATTGGTACGAATGGCCTGGCCAAACCGAGTCTTTCACATGTTGGATCTGTCACTACAATGACCTTTTCCCTATTGCTTTGACGTTGTCCATCGGCGCCACATGTAACCGTTGTCGCCGCTGCAATGAGAGTAGGTGGACCTCAAACCCAACGTGATCAAGAGGCGACCAATTGTTCTGCACCAAGCGTTGTTGAGGCAGAATCGTGCTATGGAGGAGATGGAGTAATGCATCTTCCTCAACACGCTCATCGATGGCGAGAAGTTGAAGGTTCGAACCATAGTTTCCTTTAACGTGCACAACCCAGTCTAGGTTTTAAAAATCGGTCCAGTCGCCAAGTTTCCTCAAAATCGACCGAGTTTGGCTGGGTCATCCCGGGTCGCATACATGAATGATCCATTAGAGAAACCGGCTCAATTATGCCACCGGGTTCTGGTTGGACCGGTTCGAATGGCCAGGCCAAATCAGCTTTTACAACTATGCTTAAGTGAGAGTTTTTGAGAGGCAAGTCTATGAGCAGCCTCACTTAACCAAGAGTCATCCATCACTTAAGCATGAGTCTGCACTTAAGTGAGGGAAGAGTCTCGCTTAAGTGGGAAATTCAAAGAGCACATAAGAAAGCCTAGTAAGTTGCGCTAAAGCGATGATTAACCCATGCTTAAGCGTGACCTTGCGCTTAAGCGGCGAGAGGGCCTCACTTAAGTGACAGTAACTCGTAGGCACAATTTTATTAGTTGAGCTTAAGCGAGAACATGTTCAAGGTTAAGTGTGAGTATGACCTAAAAGTGTATATGGACCCCTTTTTTAGGACCTTTATGAGAGTGTAAGGGCTATAGGTGCTTAGTTAATCCTTATGCCTTTACCCTTGTATATGTATAATTGTTTCATGCTATATGATGTTGATTGTTATTATTGGTGATGTAACATCCTAAAAATTTAACATAATTATTGTTAATAGTTTTAGTATAAAAATTATTAGAATATGAATTTATTTAAATTAAAATGATTACGATTATGTGTGTGTGTGTGTTTGAAATGCTTGTATTATGATATTAAATTTCATTGAAATAATTGAATTAAAAAAATATGATTGCTTTAATTACTTTATTTAAAATTAATTAAGTTAAATAATTATTTTATCAATAAAAAAATAGGTGGTTGATATAAGAGTTGTTGAGATTATTTAATAACTTACAAAAAGAAAGTGTGGTAGCTCCATATACTATTTAAAATGATTAAAATATTATTATTTTGAAGATAATTACTATAGTAATAATATAATATTATATATCTAGTTTGGATAAAATATTTATTATATTTGAATTAGTGATCCTTGAAACTGATTTAAATCTTATCATGTTTTATCTTAATATATCTTGAAACAAAATAAAATATTAGATAGTGTTAATAATTAGATGAATCTAGATAATGAAATAGAAAAAAGATAAAGAAAGATTTGGTTAGCCAAATCTATTGACAATATATCTTATATGACCCAAATCTTAAATCATATACTTATATAAGGATAGACAATTGCCTATTTGCCTTTTCCTAGAATTTTATAGTTCGTCTCTCTTAGAAAATAGAAAATTGGTAGAGCATATAGATTTGAGAAAGAAAAAAAGAAATCTTATTGACCCACTAAATAGAGAAGAGGAATAATAAGTAAAGAACGAGAATTATTATATTTTAAGAGGTGACTAAAATAATCTTTTTTCTAAACTTCCATGGTATAGATTTTTGGAAATGTGTATTCTTAAGTTTATCAATTATAAATCAATAAATTGATACCTTGATCCTTTTGTGAATTAATTCTTTTGATTACAAAAATTTATATTCCATAGTATTCCTATGTAAAATTATTTAAGTGTTTGATATAATACAAACATGTAGCTTTTACTATACATGGAGTTTAATTTAATTAAAAAAAAGGGTCTTGCAATGTACAAATCTTCACTTGCTGCATATTAAGTTTTGAAATTTATTTGAAAAATATTTATGGATTAACGTGTTTGGGTTTTACATGTATCTATCATATATATCAATTAAAATATATTTTGATATATGTGTCTGTGTTTTATTTCATAGTTGATTATTAATTGACTTTTGCGTTGTTATGATTTGTTGTATGATCTTATGAATTATTATCATATGCATGGAAATAAAAAATTTATTTGGTCGTTATCTTGAATGATATTTCATAACTATGTGTGATTTGGTTATCACCTTCTAGGGAGGGATGGTCATATACATTTTATTTTGATAATATGATAGGTACCTCTATTGGGGATGGAGATGAGATTTATAATAGATACCTCCATGTGGAATAGATAAGAGAATTGAGATATCTCCATCCATCTTGGATGGAGAAGAAATTTTGAATACCTTTTTCTATGATGGGAAAGGCATTGGGATGCCATTGCATTGATATGAACTTATATATCCTTTGTAGAATTTGAGATCCATGTAGGTTATGCGAACCAAAGAGTTGAGTCTAGTAATTCTGGGAATGACTGCGTATGTATGTTATATTTGTTTGTTCAAGAATTGAATGCAGTAAAGTACTGATGTTTACTTACTGGAGTGTTCTTTCATTGTGTGAATAATTTGTGGTTGTTTATAAGTACGAATCTATTATTTTTAATTTAATTTTGCATATACCATGGTTGAATTTTTCTTATTACCATACCAGCTAAGAACAACACTATTTGCAAACTCTTTTAGATCTTGTTTTACTAACTGAGATTATTATTGTTGGAGATAAGGGATAAATGTGTATGTTCAAGATTCAATTCATTATCTTATCAATTTTAATAAAAAAAATTCTTTTTTATTTTATTATTATATTTATTGTTTTATTAAATTATTAATATGACAAGTCCTTGATTAAAACTAGAGACTTGTTATCATCATAGAGATTATGATAATGAGAAATAAGTCATTTATAATTTTAATCTAAATTGTTCTTGATCGTAAGACTATTGTTCATAGGACATCAATAATCCAAATACATCAATATATATGTAATGGTTTTATTGGATAAAAATTAATATATCTTAGTTATTAAATTACATATATAGATAATGTATATGCGGATGTCATCATTAAACTAACTCAATTGAAAATTTTTAATAGTTAAAATTACCTTGATATATCACTAGGAAATTCTCAAAAAGAAATCTAATAGTTTCCTTTGACTTAAGATTATCATAGTAATTAACAAGGTATTTGTTATATTTTAATTTCGAACACCTAATGAGTTTTGATATGATTAAATACTTGTATAATTAATGATTAATCAAGAAGGAATTCATCAACTCTAGGTAATGAGTTTGAGTCTATGATAGAATTAAGACCTTGGATATGACAATTGAATGAAAGAAGAAAAAAGTTTCTTAAGTAATTCATTGATTAAATATAATGTGTTAACTTATTAGCGTTTGACAGTAATACTACATCTTAGAGTTAATCTTGAGTTGTAAAGGGTGGAAAGAAATATTACATAATTTTTCTATTGGTTATTGAAGGTAAAAGATGTTACTTCATGTTATCCAGATGTTAAGGAGTGTTACTAGACGTCTGCCTACACACAAATGACTGTTCCAATCTTTGCAAAAGAAAATAATTTGATAATTAAATTAGAGAATTTAATTTAATCAAATAAATATTTTAGTGGAATATTATTATATTCTTTACTAGAACCAAGAATATAATTAATATAAACAAAGAGTATTATTGAGAGTTTTCCATGACACAAAATAAGATTTTATCTCATGTGATTATTTGGTGGGAATTATCTTTCCCTTATATCAGTCTTCCTTAAGATAAAAGGATATGAGATAATTTTTATTTTCAAATACAAAGACAAAAATATATGAAATTATTTTAAATAAATTATCTTCTTTTTTAAAAAGGCCAAAATTCATATCTCTTTAACATTACACATTTTGAAGAAGAAAAATTTTATTGCTTCAAGAACATGCATCCAGTACACAAATCTATTTTTCTCTATTTATCATTATTGTATATTTTTGGATGCAAAATAGATTCTAATTATTGTTGTATATTTTTTAATGCAAAAAAGATCCTAATTTTTTTGATGAAGTATTAGGAACACTTCTACGTAACCAAGAATTGGTATTAGAGTCATGGCTCTTTTGTATTTAAAATTATCTTGTGGAATTTGTTTTTCTTCTAAAAGTTAATATGCTTTTTCTCGATGCCATCAAACATACTGCAATTGTTGTGAAAATATGTGTTTCGTTGAAACTGAAACATGCCGAGATGCATAGTCATTATATTAGATTATTATATATGTGATATCTCTTATTTTTGGAATATGTTTGGGTAGAGAGTCCGATCCAAATGTGAACCACCATGTGTGTGCTCTTGCTTTTGCTACCAAACCTTTTATTGACTTCATTGTGAATAATCATAAATGTGTTTTATTAAATTGTACTACAATGGTTGTAGAAAATTTTGGAGATCCAAATCATATATGCATATATTGATATAAACTTGCTAAAATATATTTGACTTGACTTGTTAAATCCGAGACATATATTCAATTGTTTGATTACACTTAATGAGTTGTATATCTGACATGTAAATCAATATTATAATATATACTCTATATTATTAGTATTATATTATATCTTGTATAATATATTGTGATTGCAATGAAAGTAAAAATAATATATCATGATCACCGTGTGATATTAAATTTGGTGTACATGTGATGTATTGACATGTATATTATATATATTTGATATATAATAGTAGATTAATTTTCACATTCACGTATTAAAAGGTCATATAAATATAGATTAAATATGTTAATGATAAGAGGTTAAGGTAATCTTTATTAGATGTAACATGTTTTCAATAGCTCTTAAAATGAAAACTATTGTCTTCAACATAGCTATATAATTTGACGATATTGGTATAATTGAGTATATCAAATATTGAAATCTTGAAAATGTGTCCCATTAAATGTTAATGGTCCATTCATTTTAAGTGAAATTATATTTTGTATAATTTATAAAATGATTAGGGCCGACACTTTTAATTGTAAAATTGTTCACAAAATATACATTTACATATTGTGATATATTTATTTAGATGTTTAGAAATTTTGAAATTAATATCTCACATATGTTTTTTATGTTAATATATATTAAATATTTGGAGTGATATTTAAATTGATCTATAATTCATTGTTGGTATTCATTTCTGAAATATCACATATATTAATATGTGTCAATTTTTTATTGATGATTTCTTTTCATGATTGTTATTATTATATTGATAGTATATGAAAAAGTTTTATTATATTATGATATACATATATAATATAATATATCATATATATTATGTGATTGTAGTATATAAAGATATATTATAGTATATAATTCATAGGATTGTACTAAGATTTTGATTATTGTGATAAAAGTTAATAATATATGATATTATGTTGATCATATGATATAGTTTATGATTATATACTTCTACATAGAATATTTGATTCATTAACTAGATTATTATATTATATTGATAATATATGTAAAAAAAAATTATATTATTATATACATATAATATACATTGGATATATTATATGATTGCAATATATAAAGATATATTATAATATATTGTTTATAGGACTGTACCAAGATTTTGATTATTGTGATAAAAATTAATAATATATGATATCATGTCCACTATATGACATATCTTTTTTATTATATATTTTTGGATGAAGATATTTGATTTATTGATTAGAAACAAAAAGGATTTTTGTTTTTAAATATGGTAATAGTTGGAACTAAAAAAGGATTTTGTTTAGAATTTAAATATGCTAATAGTTGGCCAATAGAAATAAAAAAGGATTTTATTTTAGATTTAAATATGCTAATAGTTGGCCGATAGAAACAAAAAATTATTTTGCTTTAAATTTAAATATGCTAATAGCTAGCAAATAGAAGCAAAAAAAGGAATTTTGTTTTAAATTTAGATATGTTAATAGTTAGCAGATAAAAACAAAAGACATATTGATTTGAAATTTTAAATAACTATTAGATAGAAACAAGAGAGGATGCAAGTGTGTTTTCCAATGATGAGTTACGAAAAAAAGTTTCCTAGGTATGTTATAAGAGCCTTAGACTTCACATTGAAAATACACAATTAGATCTTCTCTTGTTATTATCTCATAATGGGAGCACATCATTTTAAGTTTTTTTTTCTCTATTCCACTTGTCAAAGAAGTTGAAATCAAAAGTTAATTATATTCCAAACAACTAATATAAAAATAAGATTTTGAATTAAAATGATTTAATTCAAGTTGTATCTTGTTAATGACTATAAAAATCTTATTTTAGGAGTAAGATTTTGTTTCTCCACGTGTTGTTTATATTCTTTATGGCAATACATAGGGTGATATGTGTTCAATGATATGATGATATATTATCCAATTTGTTTTATATACTAGATTGCTTAATTACAAGGAATCCCCTAAATATCAACGAACTTGTGGTTTTAAAAAAACAAATTAGAGCATTTTCATGCAAACTGTTTTGATTTATATTATTAGAGGGAACGACTTGACTAACAAGAGACTTGTAATTTGGAAATACATTGGAGCATGAGACAAAATTATTTTTATTACAAGGAACAACCTGACAACCAGGAGACTTGTAGCTTAAAATAAAAACATGTGATGCAAGTTATTTATTTAATTAATAATAAGGAACGGCGTGACAACTAGGGGACTTATGATTAATTAATATAGCATGAGATACGAATTTTGAAAATTATTTTTTATACTAAATATCTCGACTACTCAAGGGAGTATTAAATTTAATTTGTAGATGTCAATAGGATTTACTTTATAACCAGGTACTTATTTGGTATGGTTATTTTTTTCAAAGTGTATGTGATACATCATTTCTTAGACAAATATGTGATATATGCTAATTGACTGTGAGAATCAAGTTACCTAAGGTATTTCTCACTTAAAGAAATAATGAAACAAGATTGATTGGATCTAATTAAAATGATTAGTATCATTATCTAAAAATTGTTCTCATGCACAAGATGCTTAATATGCTAATTGATCGTGAGAATCAAGCTACCTATGATCTTCTAGTAAGTTTATGTGCATATATGCGTTAGAAGCAATAACTTATTTCTCAAATAAAGTTTATACAAAATCAGTATCTATAACTCCATATTTGATAGGGCTAGAATGTGAAATACAACAAATCTATACCTTCCTTTTGACGATATCCCTTGGCAACAATGCGAGCTTAATAGGTCTTGAGCTTCCCATCTGCTCCAATCCTTTTCTTGTGAAACCTTTTACAACCAATTGGTTTTATATCCTTTGAAGCATCAACTAAAGTCCATACTTTGTTGATCTTCATTGATTCCATTTCGGATTCCATAGCTTCTTGCCATTTCTTACAATCCAAGCTTCACATAGCCTATTCATAGCTTCTTGGATCATCATCATCATGATAAACCTCATTTGACGTGTCATCTAGGACCATCAAGTTTAATCTATCAGGTGCATGGTGCACTTGAGTAGATTTTCTAGAAGGTTCATGCATTGGGTTCATAGGTTGCTAAATTGACTCTAAGATTGGTCTATTAACTTGATCTTGAACTATAATTGGCTCTTGAACCATACTTGTTCGAGGTGATGATCTTTGTGGTAACTTGAGAACATTAAAGAAGGGTATCTCAGTTTCCATCTTATAGTCTTGAGTTGTTTCATTGGTTAATTGAGTTTCATCAAGCTCAATTTTTTTACCATGATTTCCTCTAGCAAGAAATTTCCTTTCTAAAAATATAGTTCATCTTGTCACAAACATTTTATGGTCAAAAGGTTGGTGTAAACAATATCCCATAATTTCTTTGGGATACCCAATAAATCTACATTTGTCAACTAATTTTGTTTCAATATTTCTTTAAGTGGGAAATTCCTTAAAACTATGAACGAGTCACTTGGTTGTCTAGTCATTTCTCAAGCATATTCTAAGGTAGAATATATCACATATATTTTTCTAAGACATGATGTATCACATATACTTTGAAATAAAAAAATAATGTTACCAAATAAGTACCTGGTTGTCAGGTCAATCCTATTGGTGTCTACACATTAAATTTAATACTCCCCAAAGTAGTCTGGATGTTTAGCATAAAAAATAATTTCAAAATTCACATCTCATGTTATATTAATTAATTATAAGTCCCTTGATTATTAGGTCATTCCTTATTATTAATTAAATAAATAACCTGCATCACATATTTTAAGCTATAAGTCTCTTGATTGTCAAGTGGTTCCTTGTAATAAAAATAATTTTTGTCACATGCCCTAATTTATCTTCAAATTACAAGTCTCTTGTTAGTCAAGTCGTTTTTTTTCCTTTTAATAAAATAAATCAAAATAATTTGCATCATATGCTCCAATTTATATTTTAAAACCCTAAGTTCCTTGATATTCAGGTTGTTCCTTATAATTAAATAATTTAATATATAAAATAAATTGAATAATATATCACCATATAATAAAACATATATCACCATATGTATTTCCATAAAGACTATAAACATGTGAAGAAACAAAATTTTACTCCTAAAATAAGATTTTTATAGTCATTGAAAAGATACAACTTGAATTAAATCATTTTAATTTAAAATCTTATTTCTATATTAGTTGTTTGGAATATAATTAATTTTTGTGGTCAACTTCTTTGACAAGCGGAACAAAGAGAAAAAAACAATTTTTTTATGCTTTGAGATAATAATAAGAGAACAAATAGTTAAAAAAAAAACTCAGGGTGTATCTTCTCTCTTGTCTTGTTTCTATCTAATGGCTATTTAAAATTTTACACCAGTGTGGCTAGCTGTTAGCATATTTAAATTTAAAAACAAAATTCATTTTTGTTTCTAGCTATTAGCATATTTAAATTTTTAAAAAAAAATTATCTACAAGCTATTAGCATATTTAAATTTAAAACAAAATCCTTTTTTTATTTCTAACCGTAAACTATTATCATATTTAAAAATAAAATCATTTTTGTTTCTAATCAATAAATCAAACATCTCCATATAGAAAAATGTAATCAAAAGAATATATCATATTGTCGATATAATATCACATATTATCAACTTTTATCACAATAATCAAAATCTTGGTACAATCCTATAAATTATATACTACAATATATCTCTATATATTGCAATCATATAATATATCTGATATATATTATATATATAATAATATCATAAAACTTTGGCATATATTATCAATACAATATTATAAAAATCATGAAAAGAAATCACCCATAACAAATTGACACATATCAATATATGCGATACTTCACAAATCAATACCAACAATGAATTATAGATCAATTTAAATATCTCTCTAGATATATAATACATATTCACATAACAACAAAAACATATGTGAGATATTAATTTCAGAATTTCTAAGCATCTAAATATATCACAATATATCTAAATATACCACAATATATAAATGTATATCATGTTAGCAATTCCACAATGAAAAGTGTCGAGCCTAATCATTCTATAAATTTTATAAAATATAATTTCACTTAAAATGAGTGAACTCATTAACATTTAATCGGACATGTTTTCATGATTTCAACATTTGATATACTCAATTATACCAAAGTCATCAATTTATATAGCAATGTTGAAGACAATAGTTTTCATCTTCAAAACTACTCAAAACATGTTACATCTAATAAAAATTACATTAACAATTTATAATTCACATATTTAATCTATATTTGTATAACATTTCAATATGTGAAAGTGAAAATTAATCTACTATTATATATCCAATACACAATAAACAAAATATATATCTCAATACATCACATGTGCACCAAATCTAATATCACATGGTGATAGCGATATATTATTTTTTACTTTCATTACAATCACCATATATTATAAAAGATATAATAATAATAATAATAATAATATAATAATAATAATAATAATAATAATCTAAAGTATATATTAGATTCTTGATTCACATGTTGAATATACAAAACTCATTAAATATAATCCAACAATTGAATATAGGTTTTAGATTTAACAAATCAAGTCATAGATATTTCAACAATCTTATATCACAATATATACATTTATGATTTCAATCTAAAAAAAAAAATTCTACAACTATTGTAGTACAATTTAATGAAACACATTTTTTATTATTCACAATGAAGTCGATAAAAGGCTTTCTAACAAAAAAAAAAGCTCACACATGGTGATTCACATTTGAATCATACTTTCTTTCTAAACATGTTCTAAAAACAAGAGATATCACATATCTAATAATCCAATATAATGACTATGCATCTAAGTATGATTCAGATTCAACAAAACACATATTTTCACTTTCTAAGAAGAAAAAAACAAAAATTTCATAGTATAATTTTAAATACAAAAGACTCATGGCTTTGATACCAATTAATAGTTACATAGAAGAGTTCTCAATACTTGCAGCGGAAAATTAGGGTCTATTTTGCATTAAAAATATACAACAATAATAAATAGAGAAAAATATATTTATGTACTCGGATGCGCGTTCTTGAAGCAACAAGAATTTTCTTCAATAGTATGAAAACTCTAAGTGTATTCACACCGAGACCATGATATCAACTCTTTGATGAATGAAACTCTACTTTTTAGGTCTAAAATTAGGCTTGAACTTTTCTAGTTTGTTTATGGTACACTGCTCTCATGTAAATGTTTTTATTTATAATTGATAATGTTAAAGAGATATGAATTTGAGTCTTTTTTAAAAGAGATATTTGATTTAAAATAATTTCATATATCTTTATCTTTATATTTGAAATTAAAAACTATCTCATATTTGTTTATCTTAAGAAGCTTCCCAATAATCACATGATTAATTACGTTAAGTAATCACATGATCTTATCATGATATGTGACAATAGAATCTTATTCTTATTTTATGGACAACTTCCATATTCATAAAATAATACTTTTTGTTTATATTCATGTTGCTAGCAAAAAATATAATAATATTCCACTAAAATATTTATTTGATTAAATTAAATTCTCTAATTTAATTATCAAATAAATTATTTTCTTTTGCAAAGATTGAAACATTCATTTGTGTGTGATCTCGTATGTTCAATACTAAACTGGTAGTAATTATTCATAATTAATTTACTAATCAAGGTAGAATTCTTGCAACACTCCTTAACGTCCAAATAGCATGAAGTAACATATTTTACCTTCAAGAATCAATAGAAGAATAATGTAATATTTCCTTCCATCATTTACATATCAAGGTTAACGCTAGAGTATAGTATTACTGTCAAACTCTAACAAGTTAACACATTATATTTAATCGATGAATGAGTTAAGAAACTTTTTTCTTCTTTCATTCAATTGTCCTGACCAAGGTCTTAATTCTATCACAGAGCTCAAACTCATTACCTAGAGTTAATCATTAATTCTACAAGTATTTAATCATATCCAATATTCATTGAACTAATGCCCTAAGGCATTAGGTGTCTAAAATTAAAATATAACAAATAATTTGTTAATTACTATGATAATCTCAAGTCAAAGAAAACTATTATATTTCTTTTTTGAGAACTTCCTATTGACATATCAAGGTAATATTAACTATTAAGAATTTTCAATTAAGCCAGTTCAATGATGAGATTGACCTATACATCATCTTTATATGCAATTTATTAAATAAGATCTATTAATCTTTATCCAATAAAGACCATAACATATATATTGATCTATCTAGATTATTAATTTCATATTCACAATAATCCTACAATCAATAACAATTTAGATTAAAATTATAAAGGACTTATTTTTCATTATCATAATCTCTCAGGTTAACAAGTCTCTAATTTTAATCAAGGACTTGTCAAATTAACAATTTAATAAAATAATATATATGATAACAAAATAAAGAAAAATTATTTACTAAAATTGATAAGATGATGGATTGGATCTTGGGCATACATATTTACATTTCTTTACCTCAGGTTGGATTTTTGCTGCATAGGTATCCATAACCCAAAAGAAAAAGATAACTATTTTATAGGCACACTTGATTCCTAATTGCGTGAAAAGAAAATAAAGGGATATGAAGTACATGTTTAATATAATGGTAACGAGCAAACAACTAAAAAATTCCAAAACAAAAAGGTGCTCTAATTTACAATCATAAAGAGTAAGCAAAGTCTTTATGCAGCTTATGTGGGTCACGCATCAAACACCGTCTCCACCATGAGGATTGCCACTATCCCACTTATTCCATGTGAGAAATCAACCAGATTTGCCAAGTATATTACCCGGGCAGCCACTGTCCAGCTTTGGTTTCATGGTCAAGGACGTGTCAATCACTTGACCACTAAGGCTACAGGCATTCTTGATAAAGACTGAGTTCATCAACAACAAACGAACACCTCTTTGTGTAGTGCCGTTTGGTTCTCTATTGATCCCAATCTTCAACCTATGAAGCAAGCATTTGATACATGTTATGAGGTTTGGAGCAAAGCCAATAAACTCTACTCCAATGATGTTCATCATCTCTACAGTGTGATAACCACTATGTTGTCCGCCAAACTTCCTATGGTCACACACCACAACAAAATGGTGTTGCAGAATAGAAAAATCATCACCTAGTTGAAATAGCTTGTACCCTTCTCCTTCACTATAATGTCCCTCTTCGCTGTTGGGGGTGATGCACTTCTCACTGCATGTTACATGATCAGTCACATGCCTTCGTTCATCCTCAACAATCAAACCTTGGACTCTATTTTGTACTTGCAACAAAACCTTTACTTTGTTCCTCTTGGTGTCTTTGGTGGTAAAGATAAACTCATTGCTAAGTCTCTTAAGTGTGTTTTTCTCGATTACTATCACCTATAGAAAGGATATCGTTGCTTTTGTCTGAAAATTCAACGGTATCTTGTTTTTGTTATGTCACTTTCTTTGAGTCTACTCCATTCTTCTCTAAGACTATTGCCAGTCCTGCACCGCTAGCTGATCAACTTGTTGTTCTCACTTTGACCATTGTCATTGCTCCACCACCATTAATTGTTTATCAGCAAAGGCCGCAACATCCATCGATGTTTCCACATACTAATCCCCCAACATCATCTCCTACTCCAACTGACCCTCCAACAACACCTCTTGCACTTGAACTTCCCATTACCCTGCGCAAAGGTATTCGGTCCACTTGCAATTCTAACCCTTTATATGCTTGTACTCTTCACTGTCACTAATTATCCCTTTCTTATTTCTTTTTTATCTTCTCTTTGGATTCTATGTCTATTCCTAAGTCTACATGTGAAGCTATATGGTTCATCCACGCTGGCGGCAGGCGATGTTGGATGAAACGGTTGCTTTACAAACTAGTGGCACATGGGAGTTGGTACCATTGCTTCCCAAAAAGTATTGTTGGTTGTTGCTAGGTGTATATAGTGAAGGTTGCATCAGATGGTAGTATTGATCGGTTCAAAACCTGTTTGGTGGTTAAGGGTTATACGTAGATCTTTGGCCTTGACTATGAGGATACCTTTTCCCCTGTGGCCAAAATTACTTATGTTCGTCTATTTCTTGTTATGGTTGTTATTCGTCATTGGCCATTTCACCAGTTGGATATTAAAAATGTTGGACAAGTGGCCTCAGAAATATTAAGAAGGGGGGTTGAATTAAGATTTTGTTGACTATTTCTAATTGAAAATTTCCCTTTCTTAATTATTCCCTAGATTCAATTATTTCTTTGTTAACAAGTTACTGAAATAATAAATGAAGGAAAATAACTTGCGGAAATGTAAAGACAACAGAAAGTAAAAGAGATAAGGGAAGAGAGAATGCAAAATCGGATTGATCCTGGTTCGACCACAACCCGTGCCTACATCCAATCCCCAAGCAACTCGCTTAAGATTTCCTCTATCCTTGTAAAATCCTTTACAAGCAATGAACCACAAAGGAATCCTTGTAAAATCCTTTACAAGAAATGAACCACAAAGGAATCCCCTCCTTTGTGTTCAGTGATTACAACCAAGAAGTTATGCTCACTTCTTGCAATGAACCCAAAAACGGTTAGTCTTTTGAGTCCAGTGATAACAACCAAGAAGTTGTACCCACTTCTTGCAATGAACCTAAAAGCGGTTAGTCTTTTGGATCCAGTGATCAACCAAGACACAAATCCACTTCTTGCAATGAACCCAAAAATGGTTAGTCTTTTGAGTCCAGTGTTTAACCAAGAAGACCTTCTCTTGAAAAACAGTCACCAAGAGTAGGTCTCTTGAAAAGCTTTTTGTAAGAATGGAGGAGGAGAAGAAAATGGAATAGCACAAGTTTTTGCCCAATGAACTTTTCTTGAAAAAGCAAGTATTGAACAAAAACTTTTAGAAAGATGTTGAGAATGATTCAGTAATCAGTAACTTATGAAATTCGTGCCATGGTCACATATTTATAGCCATTTGATGGCTCTTGAAGAAACCATGTTAAAAGTTGTGACTTTTGGCAATTTCTTCAAAACTAGTCACTTTTAAAAGGTGTGATTCTCTTGAAAACTAGTCACTTAAAAGTTGTGACTCTCTTTGAAAACTAGTCACTTAAAAGTTGTGAGTTTCTTGAAAACTAGTCACTTTAAAATTTGTGACTCTTGGCAATTTATTTTTCAAAACCAGTCACTGGTAATCGATTATCATTATAGTGTAATCGATTACACATCGACAAATGTGACTCTTCATGTTTAGATTTTAAAAACCAACGTTTAGAAATACTGGTAATCGATTACAAATATTGTATAATCGATTACACAAGTTTGAAAATGTTTTATCACAAGTTGTGACTCTTGAAATTTGAAATCCAACGTTCAAAAACATTGGTAATCGATTACATGAACATGGTAAGTGATTACTACTTTGTAAAATAGTTATAAAACTGTTTGGGCTTTTGGTAATCGATTACTGCCTTATGGTAATCGATTACCAGAGAGTAAAAACTCTGGTAAAAAGATTTTTCTTTGAAAAATTATTTTGGACAAATTGTGCTATTCAATCTTTTCTTTGAAAAATTCTTTTTATACTTATCTTGATGCTTTTCTTGAAGTTCTTGCATATCTTGAGTCTTCTCTTGAATCTTTACTTGAATCTTGATTCTTTATTGAATGACTCTTTGATTCTTGACACTTGCTTGAGTCTTGATTCTTGACTTAAGTCTTTGGCATCATCAAAATAAGATTGGAAGCTTTGCTTCCACAAAAAATGCCTTCCAAAATGGTGAGCTACGAAAAAAAGGTTTACATGGATCAGCCCCCAAGATTTACTGCTTCAAGTGGATCTCATTTTGTCTGTCGCCTTCGACACTTCCTCTATGGCCTGAAGCAATCTCCCTATACCTAGCTAGGTCATTTCAACTCGGCCTTAATTCAGTTTGGTATGACCCATTGTGAAGTTGACTACTATGTTTTCTTCCTTCATTCTTCATCTGGCTTGTGCATTTATTTCGTGGTCTATGTCATTGATATTGTCGTTACAGGTGATGACTCTGATGGTATCCACCAACTCAAATCTCACCTTCAAAGCCAATTTCAGATGAAGGATCTTTATCCACTCAAGTATTTCTTGTGCATAGAGGTTGCTCAATCCATTTCGGGTATTGTCATTTCTCAGAGGAAATATTCTATAGAATTTCTCACAAGGCATCTTTTGGATCGGGCCAAACCACTGAGCGACCCAAAAAGATATCGCAGACTCGTTGGCAGACTCAATTACCTCATTGTCACTAGGCTAGACATCACATTTGTCATAAGTGTGGTACGTCATTTCCTCAATGCCCCTTATAACACCCCATTTTTCTGAAAACAAATAAAAAGAGTTCTATTTAAAAAATTAATAGTTTTTAGAAGTTAAATAAATAAGAGAAAAAGGGTTTTTGTTAATTGAAATAAGGGTTTCATAGTATTAGAAAATAAATAGAGTAAAATGATGTTTTAGAAAATAAAGGGATATTTTAATTGGTTTTTTATTGAGTGAAAGAGTAAAAAATAGTTCATTTTTATAAAATAATAAAATAAAGAACAATAGAGTAAATGATAGGCTCATAGTACCATAGCTATAAATAGAGACATATTAGGTTAGTTTTTATATTTATGATATGTTTCAATGCTTTTTCTTCCTCCCTAACTCGTTCTCCCTTCTTCCTCTTCCAAAACTCTCTCTTTTTCCCACATACACCCAAACCTGTCACAATAAAACTATGTTCATGTACTCATTAACCATTCGGAACTCAATTTCACATATTCCCACCATTGGGATTTGCCACAGAAAGTTTGTATAGAGAGAAATTCCCCTCGCACGAAGATAGTTAAATTGAGGTTCCAATCTTTTCTCCTTCTTTCTAATGCTTGGAAACCCTAGCAGAACAACCAAAGGAAAATATTGAGAAATCTTAAAGAACCTTTAGAGATGCCGCTATTGCTACTAGACTACACACATGAGCTCGCTTAGAGGTAAGCGATGAGTTTATTGCAATTGGGGTTAGAATGAACGTGTGTAGGAATCCTTAGAGGATCAAATTGAGGCTAATTTTGGGGTGTTTTAATTTTGTCTGTACAATGATAACTATGAATTACTCATGTTTGACAGGTTAATTGATGCTCTGATGCAAATTGGATGGTTTAATTGAGTTTTTGGCTTTGAATGTTAGAAACCTAGAAATTTGGAAATTCTTGATTCTTGCATGTTTTCTTGAAATTGATTGAGGGGTTTTGTTCCCCATGATGTGATCACATGTTCTATGCTATTCATTTAGAATTTGGGTGTGTTTTGAGGTCTTAATTGTGCTTCTTTTGCTTCATGAAATGGAGGTTTTTCACAAAGCATGGACGTGCTTGATGAGAGTTCACTTGTGCTTAGTGAAATCAGTTGTTTTAAGCTCGTACTATTTCCTGACAATGTGAGTTAAGTTGTAGTCTAAGAATGACCAATAAAATGATTGAATTAGGTTTTATGATCTACATAAAAGTTGTAGCACTAGATGTTAGATAACAAACGTCATACCCAATTTGGAGTTGTATAGCCCCCTAGAGAATCAAATTATGGAGCAAAGGTCGAGCTATCAAGATTAAGCAATGATCCAATGTTTACCTTAGGTTTAGACATAGTTAATGGTCAAACCAATTTTTATGAGAAACATAAGAGTTATAGATAATTGTCTTAGCTTTCAAACAAGATAAGTATGAAAATAATAAGATTAGTACATCCCTTGAACTTGTAATTTTACTTTACAAAGTTTGTAGTAACTTAGGAGAAAATGTAAGGATATACTTTTTTACTATACATGCATGTGTGTTTGCTATTAACTGAATGTATAAGTGAATGATTATATGCCTTAAATGTTGGAAGATTGCTATTTTATGATATATATATATATATATATATATATATATTGTGTCAAGTAAATATTACTAATGTGTGATGTATATATGATTCATGAGGCATAATGACATGACATTTTGGGATTATGAAATTGTGATTGAGATTGAGTATAAGTGACAAGTTGAGCATATGTTAATTTGTTAGATATACGTGAACATGTGATGGTAGATTGTGACGTTGTGAGATGTTAAATTGTAGACATGGAATATGATTATGAATAAGTGTGTGGTTAATATTTGATATGATATTACTTGTGTTGTGAATTGGGAATTATACAATAACCCGAATGGTGTTTACCTTTGGAAAAGTGTTTATACGCGAGGTGTTAAAAGGAAAGTTTAGGGTTTCAAGTTAGGAACCTGAGATGTTAAATTATAGTACAATGTGTTAAACGTATTTGAAAACACGTGTAAAGTCGTGGGCATTGTATAATTTATGAGCAGTGTCCGCGTACAAAAGTTGTTTTAGGGGTTGGACCTAAATCAGGAAGGTGAGACCCTAATGGATTTTTCGGAGTTTAGGCTTTGGGCATAAATACACTCAGTTGGAATGCTCCTTTAAACATATGTTGATCCCATATGGTTGAAACATTCTCACAAAATAGAGTGACCCTAACTGGTCACCTTTTGATTTCACTTAGTGAGAATGAACTAACATACCCATTGTGTGGTGTGTCTTCTTATGTACTCCTAGGTGTCCTAGTGTTGTTTTTTCACTGACATGGTACCACATTGCATATAAGATTAAGTCTCAGTGTATCTGTTGTATAACGCTTGTGTAATGATCATTGTGACTTGTTATATGATGATGTGTAATGAATTGTGTAAGTGTGAGATGCAATATTGTATTTGAGATGTGTTTTCTTGAATATGTGATTAATCGTGAATGCGTGGAATGTGATTTGTGATTAAATTTTATGACAGGTGATGTTATGTGTTGAGTGTTGAAATGATGCGAACTGTGCCAAAGTTGGACCTTGTTATACCTATATTGTTGTTATAATCATATTATTGTTATATTTATATCATACATGTATGCTTCCATTTATCTCTATTCGTTAAGGAATATGATGACTCACTCCTCATGTGTTATTTATGTTTCGATCCTGTGATGATCTCGAACCTCGTATTCGTGAAAGCATATGGCTAGGTGGATTGCTTTAAGGAACCCCATGCTAAAGGACACTGGGACAAATGCTCTTATAGGATGTGACATTGGAGCATAAGTTTATGTTTTAATTGTATGATGTTCCGAACATATTATTTTACTTTATTTTATTATGCTGCTTAACTTGAGTTCTTTTGTAAACTTGAACGACTTTGTTTTGAGCTGAAAATGTTTCTGATAAGTTTTATTTGGTAACAGTGAAGCAAATGTGAACCTTTTACTCACATGAATTTACTTACGATTTTATTGAATAAAATTGATTTAATTAGATTCCATGATTTATATGTTTTTCCCATTTATATGCATGTTGGGATAGAGGGTGTCACACCCCTTGTGATAGTCATTGACATGCTTTCACTGGGTCACGAACTATTATATGAGGACAAAGGTAATTCCAAAAATGTTTGTTACTATGATAATAATTGGGCAGGATTACCATCAGGCAAAAGATCTACCTCTGGCTATTGTGTTCTTGTTGGAGCTAACTTGATTTCATGCAGAAGCAAGAAGCATAATAGAGTTGATAGGTCTAGTGCTAAAGCTGAATACCATGCCATGGCAACAACTACAAGTGAAATTACATGGCTACAACAACTTCTCCAACAACTCCAATTCGAAGACAACTAAGGCACTAAGCTTATTTGTGATAATCAAGTTGCTCTTCACATTTGCATCCAATCCATTCTTCCATGGACGGACTAAACATAGAGATAGATTGTCATTTTGTGAGAGAGAAAGTACTCTCAAAGAGAAATCACCACTGACTTTGTCAACTCCAGTGACCAATTGGCATGGATGTGTTCACTAAATATCCTAAGCGATCTCACATTGATTATATTTGTAACAAACTTGGTACATATGACATATATGCTCTAGCTTGAGGAGGAATATTAAATATATGATTTGATATGATTGAATGTAAATAGGGAATTTGAGTATATTTGTATAGATACCTAGGGATTTCATTATCCTTTGTTTCCTTAATTATCTTGTACCTAATATTATAAATAAACCACTGTGTGTATGATAACAACACACAACTTTTGTAAACACTTCAATAGCCTTTAATGTAAAGATCCCACCTAGTGCTTTTGTTGTCAAATACATAACAAGATGGGAAGAAAATAAAGTAACAGTACAGCATGCAACTTAGAGCAATGTATCAAGCATAATGTTTGAGTGTACGAGTGTGTGTGATAGAGAATAAGGAAACTAGTGTTATTTTACACTAAAGGTCTATAGCCTGTATAAATAGAAGTGATCCAACTCTCCCAACACTATTCAAAGAAGAACATGTATTCATAGTTTAAGGGTACCTTGAAACAAGCTAAGCTAATAGTTACAACTAAATTATGAATTTGGACCTTCATATCATGCACATGTACACAATGTATTGCTCCCTTTCCAATAGACCAGACCAATTCTTTGAAATAAAACCTTAGTAAGCAGGTAGCCTAACATTGAGGCAAGACTCAAGAGTATTTGCAGAAAAATTTACCTTTGCAGTTTGGTAAAGTGAATCACTGTATAGTCTGTCATCAGATTCTGAAATCACTAAGTTTGTCACAACCTTTATAGTTCTTGGATCTCTTGCAACAGATGGAATAAGTTATTCTTTCCAGACCTTCAGCGGTTAGAAAGTACTTTCCAGTTACCTCATATTACATTAAAGGTATCATTAGCAGCCAAGACTAGAACATTTTTGCCAATGATCAAGCATGAGTCATGAATTGTCCTTTTTCCAACTATTCAATCTATCAAGCATATCCTTCTATTAGATTGATTTGACTAGAGCCTCATTGGAACTCACTCAGCAAATAATAATCCCATAACTCAACCTTCTTTTAAAAATATTACTTTTAATTACTTCTACAAATGCATAACAGCCTAACATACAACCTCTTTAACCTTATTTCATAATTCCACATCAAAGTTTAGAAATCACGCAAACGAAAATCAAAGAAATAGGAAACTGTTACAGTACATCACATTGGCAAAAAATATAAAAGTAAAGTCACATTTCTACACATAAGTGGATGAGGTACCAGGGGCATTTTTAACATGCAGTGCATATAAATTGTACTTTAAATGAAAGTAGACACAACAAAAAAGAATGTTCATAATAGGTTGGTGATCTTAATTCAAGATTTGGACCACAATTACAATGAACAAGACAACATCCCAAACCACATAGAAATTAGAATCCTATGTTTCCTGCCACACTATCATTCGCCAAACAAAGCAAACAAAGTAGAAATTTAGGACAATTTTAATTCCAAGGGTAAAAGATACAAATCAGCTAGTTTTTTAAAAAAACTAGCTGCCAACAACAAAAAGTTTCCTAAAACAAAAAACAAATCCACCTTCGAATGATCATCCCTTTACTTCCTTCATGATGGAACAAACAGAACAAAAGTCCATCAATCTTTAAGGAATTTCTTCATACTAATCTTAATGTTCGAACTTATCATCGTCTGGCCACCACCTTGGCCTAGGAAAAGTTACCCCATGAGCCTTTGGTTAAGATATGTCAAATATTCTATTAGCTAATATTAGGCAATCAAATATTATGTTAGTTGTAACTTAGGCATTATTACATCTATGAGGTAATTTATGTAGCTGTCATTCCTTTAATAGATAAGGAATTATAGGACCCTTAGATATATATATATATATATATATATATATATATATATATATATATATATATATATATATATATATATATATATATATATATATATATATATATATATACCACACTATTCTTTGAATAAAATGCATCAAAATTATTCTTTAAACCTTTTTATATGGTATCAGAGCTGAACACCGAGATCCTCTCCAATATAGGAATCAGTGCTTCTTTATTTCTTTGAATATTTCTGATGATTCATTCTAATAAAAATAAATCGGAGAAACATGATTCTAGGACTTCCCCTACTACCTATATGCACGAAGCACTCACCCTTGAACGACTTGATGGCACTAACTATATCGAGTGGTCGTTGAACGCACAAAACAAGATTTGAGGCAAAAAAATGTTGGGGTTACATCTTTGAAACAAAGGCTGCACTAGAAAACAAGAAATCTGATGAATATGAAGCATGGGAAGATGAAAACTGCCTAGTCAACTCTTGGCTTCTAGACTCAATGATGAAATAAATCAGATCCCTCTTTATTCTCTTAGCTACGACAAAGGACATATGGGATACTGTGCAGCAAACATACTCAGTCAACCAGGATGCGTCCAGATCATATCAATTATATTGGGAGGTAATGATGTGAACCTGACTAGGAGCGAATCGCTTGATACAGGCTACAGAGATTTGGATGACGCCACTTCTAGTGAAGGAAGATAAGTCAGGGTAGACGCCATAAGGATTACCTTGATAAATCTGAGATTGGTTCAACAAGGAACCCAGAGAGAAGCTCTCACCAAATTTTATCGAATGCCAAAAGTTCTTTTATTGAAAACAAAAACCAATACTTATAGTGTATCTGAACAAAAAGATAAAAATAGACATAGGCCTTCTAAACAGTTTGAGCCAAAATTACAATAAATAAAAATTATTAATAAAAATATAACATATTTATTATGTGCCTTCAAATTAATCTGGGCCTTCAGCAACAATTAATAGTCTTGATAATGTCTCTGCCTCTGGGCCTTCATCCTTCTCCACTTGGGCCTTCATCCTTCTCTACTCGGGGGCTTTGTCCTTCTCCACTTGGGCCTTCGTCCTTCTCCACTTGGGCCTTTAACATGTATTTGGCCAGTTTCAGGATTCTCAGCATTCCCTCATTCTTGGAAAACATTTGCCCTCAAATGTCTAGGATCATCACCGGGTTCAAGTACCACTTCCTTCCTTTTCTTGTTGGCTTGCTTGGTATAGCTTTCATTCTTCTTTGCAATTTGCACCTTCACTTGGTCATACAATTTTTTCACATACCCAACTTTGGCCTGTGCATCCTTATGCTGAGTCTCTTGGGGCTTGCTGTTGTAAGTTGGCTTGTTAGGCAATGAAGCTCCGGGAAGGAGATCAACTTGATGTTCTATGCCTCTTGAAGGTGGCAGTCCATCAGGAATCTCCTTAGGAAAGACATTTTTAAATTCCTACAATAAGGGTTGAACACTAGGAGGAATAGAAATAGTACACTCATTAGAATTATCAGTAGAAATTTTATTGTCTTTGCAATACCGTAGACAGAGTGGTTCATGAGCAGGTAACACTTTCCTCACTTCACTCGCCTCTGCAAAATAATTAAATTTTCTCTCATGTGTATCACTCTCTCTCTTATGTGTATCACTCTTTCCCTCGGGTGTATCACTCTTCTTTTTCCTATTCCTCTGTGGTGCCTCACTATTTTCTTTCTCTTGTTCTCTCTTTTCTCTCATTCTGATTTAGCCATCACACACTTCTCTAGGGGATAGAGGTTTAAGAATAAACAAGGAAGATTTGGTTATTCGCCTGTAGAGCTCTTCATTGTTACAGTTCAATAAATGTTGCATTTGTGTAGTCAGTGCATCCAGTAATAAGCGCTGAGATCCGTCTAGTTGATGATATACACCACCATTGTCACCCGCTCCTGCCATGATTAAGGAGCAAAGAATTTTGCAGTAATTTAAAAAAAAGATTTAGGACCTCACCACACTCTACTAACGTGTTTCTCTCTTTGATGGTAGTTCACTCGTGTTTGATGCTTTTTGTGTGAAGTTTTCACTCTTGCCTTTTACCACTCGTGTTCCCTCTTAAGTTCCTGGATGGACCAAATTAGACACACAAGGTAATATAAAATAAAAGGAAAGACAATATAATTATCACAGACTGAGCAACAGATTTGATTTGGGATAACAACTTGGACTTTATTTGGATAGCAGATTGGATTTGATTTGGATAAAAGATTAGATTTGATTTGGATAATATATTAGATTTGATTTGGATAACAGATTAGATTGGATTTGGATAACAAATTAGATTTAATTTGGATAACAGATATGATAACAGATAAGATAACAGATATGACTAGTAAACTTCAAATGCTCATAACTTTTGCTACGGTTGTCCGTTTGAGGCCCACTATATATCAAAACGCTCAGAATTCAGAGGAGAATCTGGAATAGGGGATTTGATCCACGATTTTCTTTCCAAAAAAATACCTCTAAATGCCTCAATTTCGTATTCAAAGAACAAACACCCACTTTTTTTTTCAAAATTTCTCCAACTTTTTTTTCTTTTTTTTTGACACAAAGTGTGAAAGACACAAGCAACAAGAACAAGAACATGACAAGAACAAGAACAAGAACGAAACAAGATGCAAACAAGAACGCAAATAACAGAACAAGGACAAAAACACAAACCTGGACAGAATATAAAGAAAAAAGATTTGGATAGGATAAAACCTGTATCAAGAGCCGAAGCTCTGATACCAGATGATGTGAATCTTATGGGGCGAAACGTTTGATACAGGCTACGGAGATTTGGATGACGTCACTTCCAGTGAAGGAAAATAAGTCAGGGTAGACGCCACAAGGATTACCTTGATAAGCCTAAGATTGGTTCAACAAGGAACCCAGAGAGAAGCTCTCACCAAATTTTATCGAATGCCAAAAGTCCTTTATTGAAAACAAAAACCAATACTTATAGTGTATCTGAACAAAAAGTAAAAATAGACATGGGCCTTTTAAACAGTTTGGGCCAAAATTACAATAAATAAAATTATTAATAAAAATAGAACATATTTATTATGGGCCTTCAAATTAATCTGGGCCTTCAGCAACAATTAATAGTCTTGATAATGTCTCTGCCTCTAGGCCTTCATCCTTCTCCACTTTGGCCTTCATCCTTCTCCACTCGGGGGCTTTGTCCTTCTCCACTTGGGCCTTTAGCATGTATTTGGCCAGTTTCAGGATTCTCATCAGGTAATCTCTACTAAAAAAATGGAGGATCTGTTATTACATACTTTGGTAAATTGCAAAGATTATGGATGGATTATGATACTATCACGAATTGTACCATGGAATTCCCTAAAGATGTTGAGAAGTATAACAACATGATTAATTCTCAACGAGTTTATGTCTTTTTGGTTGGCCTAGATTCACATTTGGATGCAGTTCATGGTCGTTTCCTTGCTACCACTCCTCTTCCAAATGTTTAATCAGTTTATGCAACTATTTGTGTCGAGGCAAACCGCCAAGAGGCTATGCTTGATAGTGAGTCTACTATAGGGATTGGCTTTGCTATTAAGAAGTATTCTAAGAAAGGAATCCGCAAGTGTACCCACTGCAATGGGAATAATCATGTCATGGAGACATGTTTTAAACTCCATCGCTATCCGGATTGGCATCCAAAAAGCAAAACTATTTCCAACACCAACGTAGAAGCTACTTCCAAGAACCATATTTCTATTGCTTCTGGATTTGTGACCTAGTCAAGTATATCTAACTCTGCTCTTAATCTTTCGATTGTTACTAGGGATAGTTATTGGATAATTGATTCAGGTGCTATTGATCATATGACTTCTAATCCTCATAAATTTACAAATTTTTCCCCTGATTGTTCTAAAACTGTTATTATTAATGCCAATAGAGTCTCATCTCCTATTGAAGGTGTAGGTATTGTATCCTTTTCACCCTCCTTATCGATTCCTGATGTTTTATTTGTTCCTACATTGAACTATAATCTTCTTTCTATCAACAAATTAACTAAATCACATTCTTTTGTTGCCTCATTTTATCCAACCCATTGTCTTTTTCAGACCATCCATTCCAAGGAGAAGATTGGCAGTGGTAGAAAGAGTGAAGGACTGTATTATCTAGAAATTGTCTCACATCAAACCCATAAAGGAGCATTGGCTTGTCTTGGGAATGAACACATACAAGATAAAAAGAACAAAGAAATCTAGCTATGGCATAGACGATTGGGACATCCCTTTTTTGGTTATCTAAAAAAATTATTTTCATCGCTATTTAATAAATGCAATATTTTTATTTTCTTTGTGAAACTTGTGTAATGGCAAAAAGTCATCGTGCTGTGTTTCCTTTAAGCAAAAAAAAACTAATTTTCCTTTTTCATTAATTCACACAAATTTTTGGGGCCCTGCCCCACAATCTACGTATAATGGAAAAAAATGGTTTATCAGTTTTGTTGATGATTGTACTTGGGTAACCTGGGTGCATTTGCTTAAACATAAAAGTGATGTGCGTGATGTGTTTCGTTCCTTTCATCAGATGATAGTTACATAATTTAACACATATATTAAGGTCATTAGACCAGACAATGGAGGGGAATATTTTAAGACTGAATTAATAGAGTTCATGAACTCTAATGGCATCTTGCACCAAACTACATGTCCTTATTCACCACAACAAAATGAAGTGGTTGAAAGGAAAAATAAACATATATTAGAGTTGACAATATCACTTTTGATAGATGGTAATGTCCCATCTCATTTATAGAGTGAGGTTGTGAGCTTTACAGTTTATTTGATTAATCGAACCCCTTTTAGTGTGCTTAATTTTAGAAGGCCTCTAGATGTGTTGTCTGATCATTGTATCCTTCCTTCCATGGTTTATTTACCACCTCATGTTTTTGGATGTGTTATATATGTTCGCTTACACCCACATCAACGTACAAAGCTTAAAGAACAAGCTATCAAATGTGTTTTTGTTGGGCATGGATCAACTTAAAAAGGTTATCATGCTTACCATCCACCATAAAAGAAATTTTATATCTCTATGGATGTGACATTTAATGAGCATAAATTTTTTATGTTGATTCTACACTTCAGGGGGGAAATGAAAGTGAAGTGCATAATCATGATGTTAGTATTTGATATCTTAGATATAAAATTATATTGTGAAGATAAATTATCGTGTGAGGATCATTTTGCAGGAAGTGAGCCAATCCTAAAGATGGACACTTCTTTTTTGGTTAATATAGTGTCTTCTGATCATAACCAATTGGCTTAATCTTATCCACCGGTTCATCTTGACTCTTCAGAGGTACCTTCTGATCCTATCTCCGATAATACTAATGTAGATGAAACTGATCATGAAATTGTTTCTCTTGATCCTACCCTTGATATTACTAATTTAGATGAAACCGATCATGAAATTGATCCTTGTCTGTGTGAGACCACCAGCACACCAAACACCGAGTCTACTACTATCCAATATGATCTTCCACCTTGCTCTAACCGTGGTCAACCTCCAGCTAAATATGAACTAGAACTCCAAGCCAAAGTTAAATATCCCATTAGTAAATATGTGTTATCTCACAAGTTATCCCAATCATATGCATCATTTGTATATCAATTATCTTCAATTTCTATTCCTAGTAATATACATAAAGCTTTGGCAAATCCTAGATGGACCAAAGCAATGGTTGATGAGATGGCAGCTTTAGAAAAAAACAACACTTGGGATCTTCTGTCCTTACCAAGAAGGAAGAAAATTGTGGGCAGCAAATGGGTATTTACAATCAAACACAAAGCTGATGGAACTATTGAGAGGTATAAAACACGACTTGTGGCTAAAGGTTACACTCAGTCTTATGGTGTAGATTACCAAGAGATGTTCACACCGATAGCCAAGCTCAACACTGTGAGAATACTTTTGTCGTTAGCATCAAATCAAGATTGGTCTCTTGTACAATTTGATGTGAAAAATGTTTTCCTATATGGAGAAATTTTAGGAGAAATTTATATGGATTCCCCACCAGGCATGATATATTCAAATAGAATGAAGGTTTGCAAATTGAAGAAGGCTATATATGGATTAAAACAATCCCCAAGAGCATGGTTTGAAAGGTTTACCAAGTCTATGAATGCTTTTGGCTATAGAGCAAGTAACTCTTGTCACACCTTATTTTTGAAGAGAGGAAAAGGAAAAATTACAGCTTTGATTGTATATGTAGAAGACATGATTGTCACATGAAATGACCAAGATGAGATTTCTAGTTTGCAACAATACCTTGCATCTGAACTTGAGATGAAACAACTTGGAAACCTCAAATATTTTTTGGGTATTGAAGTAGCTAGATCAAAACATGGTATTTTTCTGTGCCAAAGAAAATATACTCTTGACTTACTATTAGAAACTGGATTGCTTGGAAGTAAACCAGTTAATACACCAATTGAACAAAATCATAAAATCTTTCAATGCTCAAATTCAGCGCATAGACAGAAGGAGATACCAAAGGCTGGTAGGAAAACTAATTTATTTGTCCCAATGTCCAAATATTACCTATGCAGTGAATGTTGTTAGTGAATTTATGCATGACCCATGAAAGCTTCATATGGATGTTGTTGAGAGGATTTTAAGATATTTGAAGTCCACTCCTGGAAAAAGAATTTTGTTCTCAAATCATGAAAACTGGTAGAAGGGTACACTAATGCAGATTGGGCAGGTTCAAAAGATGATAGAAGATCTACCTCTCGATACTTTACTCTTGTAGGAGAAAATCTTATAACTTGGAGGAGTAATAAAAAAAACAAATTGTAGTAACAAGATCTAGTCCTGAAGTAGGATTCAGAGGCATGACACTCAGTATATGTGAACTTTTGTGGGTTAAAAATGTGCTATTAGATTTGGGCTTTAAACCAAATGAAACTATGAGTTTGTACTATGACAATACGTTGGCCATAGCAATTGCTCACAATCCTGTCGAACATGATAGAACAAAGCATGTGAAGATTGATAGACATGTTATCAAAGAGAAGCTTGAAACTGAAATAATTTCCTTTACACCAACTTGAGTGGGAGAGTTACGATATGTCAAATATTCTATTAATTAATATTAGACAATTAAATATTGTTAGCTGTAACTTAGACACAACTCTAAAGTAATTTGTGCAACTGTCATTCCTTTAATAGATGAAAAATTATAAAACTCTTGTATGTATATATATATACTACGCTATTCTTTCATCTGAATTATTCTTTAAACCTTTCTATACCTTTGTCACATCTAACAAACTGAGATGATCAAGATTTTCTTAAACATCATCACTGTTTAGTGAGAGAAATCTCAACACATAAAAAGCATTCATTTTCTCCCTACTGTTGCCACTATGTTCCATTCGAGTCGCTATTGCATTCTGCCAACGACCACAAATAAAGGGTGACAACACACGCAGCTTCCCTGGGTCCTTGCCGCTCTTCCTCATTCGTGAAGCTTCCACAGCCCCATCACTTGACTTCTTCCCCTCCTCAACGGTGCAAGCCACTTTCTTAAAACAGTTTTTGCTTTTGTCTATTGAAAGTTCATTCTCCTCAGAGACCAACTTCCCTTTGAAACTCCCCATATCCTCTTCCACGTTCATTTCCTGCGTGAGTTAAACTTCAGAAAACCCTAAATCCGAATCCTTCCCCAAATCGACAAACTCTAATCCATCGCAGAAATTGACGAACACCTGACTCTCGGCATCCACGTTAATGGCATGACTAACGACGCAACGGTCTAAGCTGTCATCGGAGGAGGGGAGCAAGGACACCTTCGGCGGCGTGTGGAAAATGTCCTGGGTGTCCGGTGGCGACACCATGACGATGCCATCGGGGGCCGCTGGCGGGGAGTCGACGGAAGAAGAAGGTGAGGGCGTGTGGTCGGAGTGGTGAGTGTTGGACTCCGCCAATGATATTGCTAGTTGTGTGCTATGTGTGTGTTGGATTCATTCTTCTATTTCCCACGCAAACTACTGACATATTTAATCTAGGCTTCGATGAGAGTACCGAGACGCCGAGTTTCGAGCGTACAACCTCCATGCATTTACCAAAGTTATTTTTCGGTTCGACTGTACAGAGTCTAGACATTAATTAGATTTGACGTTTCTGATGGTCACAATTAGGGGTGGGAATAGGCCAGGCCGGCCTACAGAGGCCTACAACCTGGCCTACATAAAGTCTGACCTGAATTGGCCTATTTAATTAAAATGGTAGGCTCAGGCTTTTTTAAAAGCCTATTAAATTAAATAGATCAGGCTTTGGCTTATTAAAAAGCCTTATAAGCCTGATAGGTCGGCCTATATATATATATATATATATATATATATATATATATATATATATATATATATATTATTTTTTGGGTATCAATATATAATATTATTTTTTGGATACAATTAATTTTTTTTTGAAACTATCAGACTTTGATTACACATTACTGCTCCATAACTTTTATTCCTATAATCAAGGACTTTAATTACAATTTAAGTGTGAGTCATGTGCCCTTTTATATTCCTCATTATTTTGATTGATTTTCCTTTTTCTTTAACTTTCCTATTACGTTCCTACTCCATAAAATATTAAATATTTATTGTGAAGAAGAATTTTAAAAAGGCTACCTGGCCAGACCAGACTTTTAAAAAGGCCAGGTCAAGCCAAAATAAAAGCCTTTGATAGGCTATAGGCCAAGCTCAAGCCTCAAAGATTCATCGTAGGTTAGGCTCAGGCCTTTCAAAGCTTGGTCTGGCCTGACCTATTCCCACCCCTAGTCACAATTTAATATGAACTAATCGGATGGTTCGTGTGAAGTCTAAAGATATGAGCTTATTAGATTATTTTTAAAAAAGATATATATTAAGAATAAATAACTCTTTGAATGGTTAGATATGAAATAAAATCTTGATAAGAAGAGATAAAAATTATGCTTATATTATAAGTAAAGAAAGATGCTAGATACTTTAAGATAAACTTTAAAGAATTGAAATACATTTTACTTAATGGTAACATATGATTGTAATTATGCAAAAATAAATAAAATATTAATTTTTTAAAAATAAAATGAAGACTTAAATTCGTCTTAGTTGGAAATGAGTAAAGCAGTTATTCTCTTAGAAATAATTGTCAAAATAATATCTCTTATCTTAATATTATGGACATAGTTCTCCAAATATAAGTTTTTCTTGTTACTCCAAATCCATACATAGAAAACAATTTTGGATTCTTATCATTAACTATCCGTATTATTGTCTCATATAGTCTTCTTTATGCATTAGTCATGATTGCATCAATTGAATATGTTCTTGAGTCCAAGCTTCTCTAACATAGTTTAATTCATCATATATGAGTCTATTTTGTCATTGAAAGATTAGTGACATATCATGTCTATTTTGTCTTTGAAAGATTAGTGACATATCATGTTGAAGCATGGTTGGATAATTACTCAAACTTTTATTATTACTTTGTAATAGTGTCTCAATTTATGCTAATGCAAAGCTTTTCAATTTCTATCCAAACAATACCAATTTGAAATTAAAAAAAAAACATAAGAAATTAGTTACATGATATTCTCAATTCCCAACTACTTCCGTTGATATGATTTTTTTTTTTAATATGATATATCTAATTGAAGCCTAACATTTCAAAATTAAAATATATCACCACAGTTAACAAATTTGTTATTAATTTTAATTTCATGTCATTAAATTAAGATATGATCTCATATTTGATCATAAACCCAGTTAGATTGATATTTTTTTCCAGTATGATGTACCGGATTGCAAGTTATAAAATTAAAGTAACATTCCGTTAAATATATTGATTTTATATGTATTATTATTTGGAGGGATTTCATATTTATTTAATAATTCAAGGTTATAAAATAATAAATTTTTATCCAGCATCATTCAACTGATTGAGGTAACTTTTGTTTAAAAAATTGATTTTATATATTTTATTATTTAGAGTAATCGTAGAGTGATCTCATAGGAATTAAATAATCGAAGTTTTAAATAATTTTTTTTATCTTTTTTTTTATTTTCAAACAAAAAAATTGGGATAAATTTAATGGAAAATTAAGAAAGTTTTTTTATCATATAAGATTAAAAAAGCAACCATATATATATATATATATATATATATTATTTAGAGTTAATCTCATAAGAATTAAATAATTGAAGTTTCAAATAATTTTATTATTTTTTTATTTTCAAACGAAAAAATTGGGATGGATTTAATAACAGTAAGGAAGCTTTTTATCCGGATAAGATTAAAAAAAAAAAACAACCAATTTAGAGGATAGCTTCATGAATCAGTAAATTCAAATTAAAGAGGATATTTTCAAGCAAAATTGTTAATTAAATAATCCCAATTTTAAATAATTTTATTATTTTTTGTTTATTTCTTAGCATGTCTAACCGATCACATGTTACAAAATAAGTTTAATTCCTTTAAAAGATTGATTTTATATATTTTATTATTTGAAGTGATCTCATATGAATCAAATAACTTAATGTCATAAAATAACTTTTTTTATCCATCATCATCGAACCAATTGCATGTTACAAAATTATGGAAGTTTTCCTTTAAAAAGATTGATTTATATACTTCATCATTTAGAGTAATCTCATAGAAAATTTTGGGATTGATTTAATGTCAAATTAAGGAATCTTGTTATCCAACATCATTTACTTGACCACATGTTACAAAATTAAGATAACTTTCATTTAAAAATATTTTTTTTATATTATTATTTAGAGTGATTTTATACTTATTTAATAAATTAAGGTTATAAAAATATTTTTTTTATCCAACATCATTCCTTTAAAAAGATTGATTTTATATGTTTCATTATTTAGAGTGATCTCATAAAAATTAAATAATTCAAGGTCATAAAAATAACTTTTTTTAATCCAACATCATCCAATTGATTACATCTTACAAAATTAATGTATTTTTTCTTTAAAAAATTGATTTTATATCATAGACAATAATGTACTTTGTTATCACGTTTTGTTACTAACACTTACTTGAAACACATTCAAAGCAGGATCTAGGAGCTTTACCATTGTGGAATTTTAGAAAAAAATCATGTAAAAAATGAGAGGCACCTTGAAAATATAAAACACTTTAGTTTCAAAAAGATACAAATGGATATTTGAAAACTAAAATATCAATTATAATAAAACTTTACATATCCAACAATAATCTATGTTTGATATGTGCACCACTTGAGGATAACGTCCAAAGGAGCTGTTCCATGCATCTTCATTCGTGTGAGAGATAATATTTAGGAAGAATAGGGAGAATGAGGAATGTAAGATAAAATGCATGCACGGAAGACTATATATAGTATCTATATCCGCAGTATAGTAAAATTACTGGTGTGCCTATGCTTAAAAATTAGACAGCATCCCTTTTAATGGTTTTTTGTCATTTTGGGTGTGCAATTCCCACTCCTCTGGTTGTGCCACGTTGGTTTGTTTCAGCCATTTTTCATTTTGTGGGTGTGCCACATTGCTTGGTGTTTTAAGCTTTCCGGTGGGTTGAGATTTTTTTATTGTTCTTTGCATTTGTGTGTCCAATTCCAACTGCCATGCTTTTCATTTTTGGGTTGTGCCACGTTGCTCTGTTTGCTTCTGGATTCTGAGTTGTGAGTTTTAAAATTCCCGTAGATGCCTGTGTTACCTTCCAGGGCGTTTGTTTTATTGTTTTTTGTTGTGCCAGGGTGTTCGATGCTTAAAGCTTTCCAATGGTTTGGTGTTTTGTATCATCCTGTTATCGTGGTTTGCGGGTGTTGGGAATTTTTGTGCATGTGTGTGTTATGTTTTTTCAGTGCTTTTTGGTTTCATTTTGGTTGGCTTGATTTTCCAGTTCTCTTGCATGGATGTTTCTTTTGTCTTTGTTTGTTTGTTGACGCGTAGGTTGAGGGAGCTGGTGCCGGAGCAAGCAAAAAGCCATGCCTCAACTACGCGGTTGCCTCATAGGTTCCGCTATTGTTCAAATTCAGGTTTTCCCTTTCTTCTTCTTCTTATTATTATTACCCTAACCCTAACCTTAGCTATTCGAATTCCACTCCTCTTCGCGAAATCATGGCGACGACTTTGGTGAGCTCTGTGGGTGGGATGCTTGCAATGCTGAACGAGCCACATCTCTCGGTGAAGCTTCACGCTCTCTCCAACCTCAACAACTTGGTCGAGACCTTCTGGCCTCCTCTGGTGGATTCACTCAACTATGCTGTAAGTGCAGGTAAATTTGAGTCCTTTTGCTTTGAATTTCATCGATTCATTTGTTTTGGGGGGATTGGATGCTGCAAAGGGTAGTTTTGGGGATTATGATTTTGGGACATGTTCATATTGATTATGTTTTCAAAATCAGAGATCTTTTTGGGTTTTAATTTTGATGTAATTAATCTCGTGGGGGGTTCCTATTGTAATTTTAAGGTTTGGTCTTATTTTTATTTTCCCTTCCCAGGATTTTCTAGTTTTAATTTAAGTCCTAATGTTAGATGCATGTGGTTCTTGAGATTTAAGGTGATAGATTTGATAGCTAGCACTGCAAAGTTGGGTTCTCTTTTGTTAATGTGAACGACCCATTTGTTGCTTTTCATTTGGGGTGAGATAAAGGTTGGTTTTTTGGTTCTGGGGTTTTATTTTTTTACTATCCTTTGGTTTTTCCCCTTTGTAAATCTTGAAACTTTGTGCATGGGTATGTATGGACTCTAGGTAATTTTAGTGTGTGATAGGTCTAAATTTATTGTTGTTGTGGTTTTTGGTTTAGGGATTTTGATTTTGATTTGGGTTTTGGATTGTGTGTGGCACACCACACAGAATTGACATTTTACCTACAGCTAGGAATACCAAGTATGCTGAAAACCCTCACAAATTGGCAAATTTCCTTATTGTATGTAATTACTTGCTTATATAGAAATAAATATGAACTTCAAATATGAAACTTGGAGCTCAAACTACAATGGTACATGGACTTTATTTCTTGAACAATTAACAAGATATTGAAATCATCGAAGTTGTGTACTCAACTTAACAATGATCATTGACCATAATCTGTAACTTAGGGTAACAGATGTATCAAAAATAAAATACAGGTAACACACAACAATCTAAACTTGCTTTCTAATTGCTACAATGGTTGATTCCATTCAGAACAACAAAAGTACAATACTAAGGGATTGTAGCAACTATACAAACTGGAGAATTTAATAAACTGAAAAAATTTAAGAGGGGGTTGATGAATATCAAAATTGGAACAGGTATGCATATTCCAAGGGAATCCAGAAACTCAAGGACTCAAAGCAACTTCAGCGAATATCAACAATGATCAGTTTGGTCACAAATTTGAAATTTCATGCAAAGCACCAATGAAAAAAGGTGGGGAAATAAACAAAAACAAGTGAAGGCAATTTGTACCAAATATCAGTGTTGATCAAAGAACCCAATACAGCAAAGCACCAAGAAAGGAAACATTGGTCGGAGGCTGTGAAAACCTGATAGTGTCATCATATCACAGGCTTAAGGTTGGAAAACAATCTCCGAGGTGCTTCTGATATGTGATGATTGAGGACAAAATTGGCTTTATCCTGTGCTGAGTTGTACACATAACTTAAAAATGGTATGCAAATAAAAATATTATATATATATATATATATATATATATATATATTTCAGCTTCTAAAACTGTGATACTAATTCGTTGACAGAATGTAAGATTATTCCTGATGTGGTGAACCTTCTCCAACAAATACAGCTGGTAGTTTGGGCTGAGGCAGGCCAATTTCATTACCTAACATCATAACTACAGATGACATGTTTGGCCTGTCATGTGGATGATGCTGCAGACACAGAAGACTGATATGGATGCAGCACAGAGCTTCGGAGAGATTGCAAGAATCTGTTCAGCATTCACTAATCAATTCTAAAGGCCTCCCTTCTTACCACAAATCCCATGCCTAGAACACAAAGTAATGTATCATTCACTGGAATGTAAATTTATTGATTTTATATTATCATCCTGTCATAAACTGACATGTGTAGTAAATTTATTGATTTTTTTAATCATTACCTTAAAAGTTATATCATATTTTTAATTGATTGACAATATTTTTTTCCCACTAACAGTTCATAGAAATTAAACTTCAAATAAAATAACAGTTTATTAATGATTTACACGTACATGTCCAATAATGTTTCTATTTTTATCTTGTTGATTGCTTCCTGCATTTTTATTTACATAATATATTTCTGATTTTCTGTGTATTTTAATTATTTCCCTTTATATTTATGGGTGAAAACAAATTATACTCAAAATTTCTTTTTTCCTACTTTCTGAACTTGATATGTTGTTAGTTTCCTTTTTTATGTGCATATCAAATAAATATAAAATGTATGTCCTCCTAATGATCTATATTCTTGCATCTTATATACATACTATATTATAGGTTTGTTTGTGGTGTCTTTATACTTTGATCTTTTTTAGCATTGATGGGCTTCAATTTTTCTAAAAGGTCGATGAGGCCATATGTGTTGGTTTAGAAGATTTCTGATGAATAGCTCCTTCAATTCCTATCATTGCCAATGTCATCATTAGTGAACATCTTTTTGAGGTGCTGAGTTCATCAACTGATGGCCGCCTTCAGTTCCCCATCTATGACAAGTACCTCGTTGGCCTAGAAAGGTATCAACCTTTACCTTGAAATACATTGTAGCTTTCTCCTTTGTCTAACTTCCAAATTTCTTTCATGTAAGCCACCTTTCCTTCATTTTGTGTATGTTTATGCATCTATTTTTAATAAAACAATCTCATAATTTTTTTTCTTAAATATATTTTTCATATCTTTAATATATCTTTTTTTTAGTTTATGACCTATAAAATGCTTTATTTTACTACATGATATTTTTATTTTACAATCAGATTTAGACTAACTACATATATTAAAAGTAAAAAAATTGAAAATATCATATAGTAAAACAAAATATTATTTAGGCAGTAACCTAAAAAATAAATATATTATAGGTATGAAAAACATTTAAGCTTTATTTTTCCTTTATTCATTTTTTTGGTTGATAAATTGCTAGAACTAGAATATCCTTAAATTGATAATATATTTTCTGATTTTTTGTGCATTTTAATTATTTCCCTTTATATTTATCGGTGAAATATTATATCCCCCCAGTGTCAGTGATACATGTTTAGTGTGTTTGAGGAGCTATAAGAAACTAAAAATGTGCTACAAGAACAAGCTAAAATAGCCGTGATAAACAGGTCACTATAATGGTTCAAAGGGGAAGCAAGATTTGATTAAAGACATCTTGGTGTGTGGTAACTATGAATAGATGTTGATATAAGTTTGATCTCCAAATCAAATTCTTGCATAGTATTTGATAAACATATTTGATTTGACTATCGGAGCATTCTTGCATGTTTTCTCCAGTGATTGTCAACAATAACAAATTTTCATACATGATATTTTTTTTTCTTTTAAAATATCTAATATAAAAATCCTTCTTAACATGATTTTTGATTGGTATTCTTTGGGCTTAAAGGCCCAACCCAAGTTACATTTTTAGCCCTTAGTCCTTCATTTCTAGACAACAACACCTTTAGTCCATTTTTACATGTTTTGATAATGAGTGTTGCTAGGTGCACCCAGCAAAGTTTTTAAATGGCAAAAATGCCCCTAGCTTCTTTCTTCCTTTAAAACGTATTTTTTTTAGAAATGCAGTTTACGTCATTTTTGTTGGTTGTGCTTCTCTCGTTTTCTCTTTTTCCTGTGGCATTGTCTCTGGTTCGTGGGTTCGTTGGGAACGGTTAGGTGCGGTGAAGGTGAAGGTACCGGTGTTGAGCGTTGCGGTGGTCGATGGCAGCAAACGAGGCACGCAGAAGGTGGTGACTGTGTCGGGAATGTACGGATCACTTACGGATCAAGTTGGTGTGTTAATCTTATGGATCAAGTTGATCAGTAAGTGACTTACGGATCAACTTGATATGTAAGTGTAACACACCAAGTTACGGATCAAGTTGATCCGTAAGAATAATTATTTTTAGTATTTGATGTTTTTTGAATTTAGTTTCCTTTTTTTCTTTGAGTTGATTAGATGGACGAAGATGAGTGGATGTATGAAATAATGTCTGGACAAGCGGATATAGATTATGAAAATGCAGAAGCATGTGGTGCAAATGAACCACATGTTGATTGTTTCAATGCATTCAATACTTCTCAGGTTATAATGTTAATGTTAGTCACAGATTTAATAAAATGAATACTGGTAGAAAACTTAAATTATGTGGATTGCTTTGTAGGTATTTGAGTGCCAAGAGGATGTTTTTTGATGGGCTCGATCCATTACTCATGAAAACGGATTTGTGGCGGTGATTTTAAGGTCGGACACAAACACAAGTACTAAAGGAAGGACTATGTTTGTGTTAATTGGATGTGAAAGGAGTGGCGAGTATAGGTGTAGGAAAAAAGAATTTATCAGAAGAGACACTGGGACTAGGAAATGTAGGTGTCCCTTCAAGCTTTGTTACAAGCCAGTGATTGGAGGAAAAGGCTGGATGGTGAAGTTGATTTGTGGAGTGCATAATCATGAATTGGCCAAGTCATTAGTTGGACATCCATATGCGGGGCGATTGACTAAAGCTTAAAAAACACTTATTGCTGATATGATGAAGTCCATGGTGAAGCCAAGAAACATTCTGCTAACTCTGAAGGAACACAATGCCAATAGTTGTACGACCATTAAACAGATGTACAATGCAAGAAGTGCATTTCGTTCTTCCATAAGAGGAAGCGATCTTGAAATGCAACATCTGATGAAGCTTTTTGAACGTGATCAGTATATTCATTGGCATAGAATAAAGGATGAACACGTGGTTCGTGATATCTTTTGGTGTCACCCTGATGCAGTGAAATTAGTCAACACATGTAATTTGGTGTTTTTGATAGACAACACCTATAAAACACACCGGTACAAACTCCCATTGCTTGATTTTGTTGGGGTGACACCGATTGGGATGACATTCTCTGCTGGTTTTGCATATGTGGAGGGTGAACGCGTTAATAATTTGGTCTAGGCTTTACAACGATTCCGAGGCCTTTTTTTAAAGCGTGATGCCCTCCCTGGAGTTATTGTCACTGACAGAGACCAAGCATTGATGAATGTAGTGAAGGCTGTATTCCCTGACTGTACAAATTTGTTGTGCAGCTTTCACATAAACAAGAATGTGAAGGCCAAATGTAAATCACTAATTGGGCAAAAAAATGTTTGGGATTATGTCATGGATTGCTGGGGATGTCTGACTGATTGTCCTTCAGAACAACAATTTGATGAATGCCTGAAGAAATTCGAAATGGCTTGCGCACCTTAGCCAATGTTTGTTGACTATGTCAAGGAAACATGGATAATACCACACAAGGAAAAATTTGTTTCCACCTGGACTAATAAGGTAATGCACTTAGGAAACACAACAACAAACATGTATGAAACTGTTCAACTATTTCTATTAATGTTGATGAATTGATGGAATTGTATTATTGTATATGTTTATTTTTATTTGTGTATTTGAAATGTAGGATTGAATATGCTCACTCGTCTTTAAAAAGATTGTTACAAAATAGCCTTGGAGACTTATGCAGTATGTGGGATGCCATGAACAACATGATTACGTTGCAGCACACGGAGATTAAAGTATCATTTGAAACAAGTACACATGTCGTTGGACATATGTTAAAAAAAACCTTATACAGGAGGCTTCTTGGAATGGTTTCAAGGTATGCTTTAAATCAGATTGCTACTGAATTAGAGCATGTTGACTATGCAGGCAAGAATCCCTCAAGTTGTGGTTGCATGGTGAGAACCACGCTTGGTCTTCCATGTGCTTGTGAGCTATCCAAATATGTTGGTGGTTGCATCCCACTGGATTCAATCCATATATTTTGGAGGAGACTAAGTTTTTCAGACCAAGGATTATCTGAGCCCGAAGTGAGCATCAAGGTAGAAATAGAAACAATATCCAAAAAATTCGAAGAACTTGATGTTTGTGGCAAGTTTACTCTGAAGACTAAACTTTGGAAAATTGCATACCTTGATCAGAATTCGATGTGTCCTCCTCCAGCAAAGGTTAACACAAAGGGGGCACCGAAGAAAGCTATGAGCAGGAACCCAAGGTCAACAAAGCGCGATCCATCTTATTGGGAGTATGTAGATGCCTTTGAATCTATGCAAAATAGCAATGCGTCGGTGAGGCGTACTGCATCATCCTCTGAGCAAGCAAATCAAAGAACGATGATACCCATGTTGGACTAGTTTCAGCCATTTATGCACAACTTCATTGATAAGATTGTTGATTGTTAACTCGTTGGCAAGTGTACCAAATTGTCACAAGTAGTAAAGTACTCGGAAGTCCGAGTGTCGAATCCACATGAACTTTGTTTCTACTTAGATTAATGCAAACCCAATTTAAAAGCAATAGATAAAGAATTTAAAATAAAGATAAGAAAATATAGTAGATAAGATAAAGATTTAAAGATGAAAATAAAAGATTTAAATTAAAAGATGATAAAGATAGAAGATAAAGATAAAAGAAAATAAAAGTAAAAGATGAGAAAAATAAAAGATTAAGATAAAGATAAGAAAATATAAGATAAGAAAAATAAAAGATAAAAATAGGAGATAAAAATAAAATAAAATCAGAATTTGATAAGGTTGGGACCTGGTCTGCCTTGTTTGCCTAGGATGTATGCGTTTATGATTTTTCTTTATCAATTTAGGTGATTCTATTCTACCCACATATGTTCAATTACCTGCCTCTGATTTCTCACGATGACAAACCTATTTTATTTATCTATCTTCCAAATTCCTTTGCAAAGACTCAACAAATAAAATGCATGAAGTATGAATTCTAGATGTTTGCAAGAATGCATGGGCATAAAATTATCATTCTATTCCTAGTAATGATTTTTTTATGAAATCCTTTCTTTTTGTTCTATTAGAAGTTACCCTCTTCCGAGCGTCTAACCCCTAAAACCAATGCATGCATATCTTCTTTAAATCTTATTTAGAAGTTACCCTCTCTCGAGGGTCTAACCCCTAACAGAATATAAAGATGAATAATGCAAGATAAAAGCAAAAAAGATAATAGAATAAAAAACACCTTTGCATTAATAAATAGTGAGTACATCATACATCGCTTGGCTCTTAGGCCTACCAGGCCCTAACTAGGGGTTTAGCCATTCATGGCCATTGAGGGCTTTACAATGGATGGGGTATAAGAACTGATAGGATAAGAGGGGTGAAAGAAAGAAAGGGAGTAAATGAAACCCCTAGGAGAGGGTTCTGTCGTGTCTGTCTTCTCCTTAGCTTGACTCTCTTTTTATAATTGTTGGAGTGGACTTGGGCTGATGCTAGAAATCTTTCTTTTTTGATATTTTTGATATCTTTTGGATTTGTTTTGCTTTTAATCATATCTTCCTGAGACTTCCTGATATTTTGGATATTTTCTCTATCTTTTTCTCTTTTAATCTCTCCTTTTCATATCTACAAGCCATAAATAAGAAAAATATCAATTCTTATCATTTAATACAAAAATAACTGCTAAATAAATATTTTTAAAGATATTTTCAATATATTTTTATCATCAAAATAACTCATATTTAGCAGTTATCATTGATGTCAAAGCTGATGGTAACTGTGGATATCGATCGGTTGCCGGTTTATTAGGTATGGGTGAAGATTCTTGGTCGGTGGTTCGCAACCATATGCTTAAAGAACTTGCCAAATTCTCAGAAGACTATATCAAGCTCTTTGGTGGCACAGAGAGATTTGAGAAATTAAGGATGTTACTACTTGTTGATGGGTTAACCAAGGTATGTAATTTATGTATTTGATTTTTAAGACTTAACTTTAAAATTAAGTTTGACGTGTATATTTGTTTCATTTAGGTGACTACGGATAAGTGGATGGATATAACGGACATGAGACATGTCATTGCATCAAGGTATAACGTAATCGCTGTATCCTTGTCTAAACAACAAAGCACGACATTTTTTCCTCTTAGAAGTCAACCGCTGGCAAATTCTTCATTGCATCGTATAATCTGTATCGGTCATGTGTATGACAATCATTTTGTTGAGGTACATTGTAGATATGAAGTGTTTTTTTTTTATATTTATGCAATGAGTTTTGTAGGATTGAGTTAACACTTTTTCTCATGTACAACAGGTTTATTTAAAAGAACGTTGTCCCTTACCGCCTGTAGCATTGTTATGGTCTAGCAATTGTCATCCTCAGGCGAAGCCGTGGTCAAATTCATATATTAGCAGAATGCAACATTACAAGAGCTTCGTGATGTTCAAGAGAGACTATGTTGACATAAATGATGATTGAACATGTAATTTATAATGACTGATCGTTTTGAATTGGATATTCACATTTATGTGTCTTTGTATATTTGTTACGCCCACAACAAAATTATTACTTAATTCTAAAAAAGCATGTATGATATATCGTTGTCTGAGTTTACAACATATTGTGAAAAAACGTGTATGATAAATTATTATCTGCATTAACATAAAGCGCGTGAAAGGACCTTGCACAACATGACTACACATGCAGATCTAATGCAAGCTAAAGCATGTAACGCCATTGGTGTAGTTGACAACACATACAGAAAACATGTGTATGCGTATTTTTAATCTTTAAAAAATGCAGCACTGATATTAAAACTCATCTATATATATGACATAGCCTAACACTGTAAAAAACCACATGTTTCAGTCGTAACCCAACTCTTACAAAAAACTATGGCATTCATGGGAGAGACAAGCAGTCAGACAGTTGTGAACTTCACATTAGGTTTTATTTTTCCAAATGGATCCATTGGTCACAATGACAGTGGTGTTTCCTTTCAAGCTTCCACTCAAGTTCCTATTCGAGTACCTAATAGTTGTGATTTTCAAACGTTAAAAACCAGAATACACAATACCCTTAAGCTAACTGACAAGCAAATTTTGGATGAAATTTACTACCGACAGCCTTTCACATATGCAGGTAATCAATTTCAGTTTCAATGTATGCAACTAAAAGATGATGCTGATGTTAACACAATGTTAATGTGTAATCATGAATTTTCGTTTGTTGGTCCGATTGAGTTATTATGTAGCATTGCTATAACACCAGATGGTATTTTAAACTTACTTCAAGCCACTATGACCCCTACTCATGATGCCCTGCTATATTACAATGGGAGGTGGAACATGTCACGCCAAAATGAGTTTGTTGGTTACTTGTTCACAGGAAAAAATCCTAAAAAGTTTGACATACCCACCGGATGTACCATGGATGAACTGAAAGATTCGATCAAGCAAGTTGCGCCTTCTGGGATTCCCCCTTATGGTATTGATGAAACACAAATAGTAAGACAATTGTTTTTTCGGAAACCAAGTCACCATGAGTATTCAGAAAAAAGTTATAAAATTCGAAATAATTGAACTCAAAACCAACGATGACGTGATGAAGGTGTTGATTGAGTCTAATGACTGGAAAAAGATTGGGCCAATAGAAATTTTAGTTGTTTTCAGTAAACCTGTACCGGAAATGGAAGAAGAGTTGTCCTTGTCGCAAAATTAGCATGAGTTAATTGTAGTATTTGATGCAAATTTAATTTCGTTCGACTATATTGAAGTTAATGTACTGTTTGAATTCATGTATCGCATAATCGTTTTTTTTTATTTTTCTGGAAATGGAAGATGAGTTGTCGTTCTCTGTTAAATTTGATTTCTACTACTTTTAGTTTTTTGTCGGTCTTGCAAATTTATTTTAAATATAAAAAAAACTACAACAAACAAAAAATAACAATTAATTATTTAAAATCGAGTAGTTCATTTTTTTTAAAGAAACTACTATAAGATCGAGTAGTTCATTTTTTTAGTGTCTCAAATTAGAAGGTTTTATTGTTTAGTCTCTTAAAATAAAATATAAATGTTACGCCTAATTATAATGATGTTGTTGTTATTACCTGGCAGTGAGGGAGAGGTGTGAAATGTCGGGTCTGAAAACAGAGGAGGGTTTGATGAGATCAAGGTTTGTAGTTAAAGAGTTGGTTATGGGAAAATTGTAAACAATTGAGATTGTGTAGCCATAACCAACTGGTGTTGCTTCCAACGATGAAAAGGAGGAGCAAAAGATGAGAAAAACACCGAAGATAGTGGCGGTGGCTTTAGTCATTCTCCATCGTGTGGCCATAGTGTTAGTGTTGAAGTGAGTGTGTGAATAAGGATAGGAAATGATGGCATGATGGAAGCGAGGCAAGTTGACTTGACTATCGTTTCTCATATTAACATTACTTGTTGTCTTTTTTGGAACCAACCACCAACAATATTTTCCCACGTGTATTTGTTATAAGCGAATCATGTTTGATGCAAATGTAATTCGGCAATTTGTTCAAATTATGGCTCTTTCGCTAGATATAAAGTCACTTTGGCAAGCATCCACCATTTTCACTTCACATTAGGACTTTTCTTTGCACCAAGGAATTTTTTGTATTTTTTAATCATCCCATTCGTCAGAAAAAAAAAAAGATTTCTCATTAATTTGAAATTCAGTTAGAAGTTAATTAAAATTTGATTAAAAATTATTTTTATTAAAAATCAAATTTGTGTATTATTCAAACAATTCAACCTTAATTTTTATATTAACCATTTGTATTCAGTCATTTGAATAACTTAAAGGAATGCTTAGATTATAAATAAATAAATAAATAAAACTTAGATTCAAGTAGAACTAAAATAGTCTATTTTAGAAATAAAAATATTTACAATTTTTTAAAGGAAATATTTACAATTATAAAACCTATACTTTATTTTTAAAAGTTAAAGCTGTGAAAAAAATGAAAATTTAAAATTGAAATTCTAAAAATTAAAATGAAAAGCATTATATTTGAAGTATAAATTCACTAGAAAATAAGTTATTTTCAATGACATGTATTGGTGTAAAGAAAGCCATGATCATGATTAGATATAAACGTATTAAACCTTCTAGTGTTGGCCAAAAAATGGGGTTTTAAGTAGTATGTATAAGGTTGTAGATTCTAATTTCTATAAGACTATTGTACACCAAGAAAAAAAAAAAGATCTAAACTTATTTTAAATATTGATTCTTTTTTTTATAATGTATGTTCATCATAATTTTTCTCTTGTTTAAGGGGGTGAAAATATTCTAGAAAAAATAAACTTATGAAAAAATAAACCTATAAGTATATGGATTATATGCTACTTGGAGTAAATAAACTACACGCTGAGCTTAATTTTGATTGTTTCAGTTGACTGTTTCACTTGGAGTAAATAAACTACACGTTGTTATTAATTTACACGTTGAGCGAGTTGATCACAATCCTATAATTATACCTAGTATAGCGATAATTAAATTTTAAAACATTTTGAAAACCAACATTAAGCTAGATTAGGCAAAGGGAATACACAATTAATGGAAATAAATAAAACTAACATTACTAATGGAAATAAATAAAACCAACATTACTAATGAAATGGGTTCAAGTACAATAATTGTATATACATCGAATATCAATATAAAACATGTAAATAAACTATGTCTGATCCGTGCATCGCCTGCATCGAGACCTAACATATACTAGTTGGTCCTGTGTGACACTTTTGGCCATCCTGAGACATTCTTCGATCACCTCATATGTCGATGAGCTTGGCATGACCACCCCTAGGCTTAGATGGCGCTCCAACCTCTCAGCAATCCCATAGCAAACTTCCTGTTAAATAAAAAAAAAAACAGATTTGAAAAATTATTATGAAAATATTGACGTAAATGACGTAAATTATTTGTATTACTTACCACTGCATGTCTAGGCTCGTCCACAACGGGCCTCACAGATGTCAATGGTTCTCCTGGCTCCGACACGTGAGGGATATCTGTCTCTGGGACTTGAGGGACGACTCGGGGCGGCAGAGCATGACCATCTGGCGGAGGATCTGATGCCTGGCCTGGTGTCATGAAAGGATGCGAAATGTGGAAGAACCAGTCTATGTAGTCGCTGGCACACTGACCTGACACAGTGCACACCTCACCTGCTGCAACCATATGATCCGAATAGTGCATCCACATGTCGTGTATATCATCATACGACACCCATGAATCGACAGGCGGAGCAAGAATGGTCTGGGTGTATCCAAAATTCCGCATGACCCTCTCTGGTCGATAATACACAACAACAGGCCCCCAGCGCAGGAGACCGGAATAACATGAAATCATATGGGAGTCTCGTACTGGTTGGTGCTCCCTATATGGGATCCAACAGACATCCGGAATCCGGAGTCGGTCCAAGCGCTCCCTGTACATTGGTGTACGTATGTTTTTCACGGTCTTCTTCGTAGCAATCCACCTATAGGCCCGCGATGAATCCTCGTCATAGTCCGAATCAACAATGGACTCTGCGACTGAGGGAAAGTGCTCGTATATCCAGCACTACAGAGGTAACATGAAAATCATAAACATTAATAGTGAAAGTCTAACAAAATTTAAAGTTAAACATTGTTGAACCTTAATGAATGAAAAACATGTTTGTTACCTGCAACAGTGTGATGTAACCGCCAAACTGTCGGCTACTGCTTATAGAAGCATCATTCAAGTGGTCGTACATATGCACCAGTGCAGCTACTCCCCAAGTGTACCTCCCGGTCTGACTGAGGTCACAAAGGGCCTCCAAAAACACAACATGAACATTGATTGCATTCTTGTTAGCAAACATAGTGCAACCTAAAAGATGAAGAAGATACGCGTGAGCAGCAGTTGTCCAATGACCTGCTTGACATCGGCGCTCATAGATATCACGTACCCATTGCAGGCGTATGTACGATCCATGACATTGTCCTGTTTCAGCCCTGACAGCCTCTGCAGAGACCGTCAATAAGTCCACCAACATCTTTACCACATCATCCACGTGCAAAGGCTGAAAGGCATGCAAGTCGCCAACCACGGGCAGATGCAGAAGAGAAGAGACATCGTCCAACGTGATCTTCACCTCTCCCACAGGGAGATGGAAACTAGACGTCTCCCGGTGCCACCGCTCGACAAACAAAGACAAAAGTCCCCGATCACCAGTGTTTACCGAACACGCGATCAGAGGACTTAGTCCTGTCCCAACAACTAGCCCCTCAATGGTAGGGACAGGCCTGCCTAAACTATGCACCTTCCTCCCGTGAGAGGATAGCTTCAACTCAGGATGCTCATGAATTGAAGTTTAAAGGAACACACAATTCGTTAACATCATCTTTTAAAGGAAAACAAATTTCAATCATAAAGTATAATTAACAACTAACTAAAATTCAATATTATAAATACCTCTCCCATCCATACACTGCCTGCAACGTGATCCGCATACTCGGTCAGCACGGATGGGTCGCTCGGACCACCCGGAAACCACTCAGGCTCATCCTCAGTAGCCTGTGCGCCTGTGTCTACAGGAGTGTCTGCCCTAGTGTCATTGACATCACCTCCTGCCATCAGCTCATATGCATATACGGCAGCCCCAACCGAAGCTCCAACAGCCTCGGTCACAGGGACCACTGGCTCATCGTGCTCAGTTGTGACAGCTACTCTCTGTCTACGTGCGGATGCGGTAGGTCGTCGACGCTGTGGAGCATCATCGAAATCATCACGATTTCGTCTGCCCACACCTCTGCTAGTAACGTGACCTAAGACACGACCTAATCCTCTGGTCCTAACCATAATCTGCAAATCAGTACCGCAAATTCCATCACTGATTTCATTCACTCAAATTTCATTGGTCTAACGCAAATTTCATCGACTCAAAGTCATGCAAGTTGTCAGGATTTCATTTACTGTAGGGTTGTCATTTAGTTAATTATTTATTTGCAAGTTGCCATGATTACATTTATGTATTTGAAAAGTTTAGTTTAAATGTATATTTTTTAGAAATTTTAGACAATTAAAAATCTATCAAACCCAATGTTAATATTAGTTGAAGTTAAATTTTGAAGGTGCATTTATAATACTGGATGTATTAGAGGTATGCACCATATTAAGCGACTAGTATTTTTACTCTTTTTTTTATCAATAATTAGCTTAAACTTATACCTATCATTCATAGAGTTTTAGACTTCACACTTTCATGCATCGTATCTAAATTAATTTCCTGTTAGTAACATGTATTGTCATGGACTTGTCAAATGGACCATATCATTTAAGCTTTGAATTTAACCTCTAAAATCAGGACCTCGTCATGAAAAAACTCACAATCCTCATGTTGTTATGTGCACGACTATTTTCCCATCATATTCCTTAAAAGAGACCACTCTTCACTTCACTCAGCTATGTGTAAGACGAAAAATATTTATATAACAAAAATCCACTTTCAAACCAATTACACACAATCCAACTATCGTCACCTACATTTCTTCTTGTTGGAGTGTCTTGTAAATACTCACTTCAATTCCATTCATCAAGACAAGGCACTAGCACAAGAAGACCAATTACTAACCTATTACCAAAGAGGCATACCTCAGCTGACCTTCTAAATGCAAGGAACCCAAAGAACCTCACAGTCCTTCTAAATGCCACAGCCAAGAGTATCATCTTTCATCACAGTAGTAAGTGAAAGAAAAAAAAATAACAATAAAGCTTTTTAATAACTACCTACAATATGTGGTTAAAAAATTGATTGGATTCACTTTTTTCATGAGTGCTTATAGGAAAAAAAAATAGAACACATTAAATTTCTTCTATCAGTATGTACTTTAACTTCCATAGACACTCTAGTAGCTTTTCCAATAGCTGATACATAAATCCATAAATCCATTATGGATTCAAGAAAAAAATTCATTTCATTTTACATTCCTATTTTCTTCTATGAATATTTATAAAAAAAAAATTATTTGAATAGTGCTTAACTAGTTTTTTTTTAGTCACCAATTCAGTATATTCAATCCTGAATTTTGACCACTCAACTGTTGTAGGTTACAGGAATGAAACTAGAGCTAAGGGTATAAGGTTCATCCAGAGTAATGGCACCTTGGATGAAACCTATGAAGCATACATAAACATAGCCAAGAATTCAAGTTCAAGGGGTGATGTCATTTTGGCAGCAAGTGCATTAGGTAGTCTCCTACTTATGATGCTAAGTGGCAATTACATAAAAGGAAATTACATATTTGCATTAAATCAAATTGAAACAATTGATATTCTCCAAAATGACACTATTTATCAAATATTTAGCATAGATTCAAAGATGACCCTAATAACCAAAATTCCTAATTTAAAAAAAAAAAACTCACTATTTATCAAATATTTAGCAATTTTTAAAATTAAGATTGAAGATTACGAATCAAGGTGATCCGTAAGCTTTTTCCAGATCAACTTGATCCGGAAGAAGCTTACGGATCACCCTGATCCGTAAACTGCTCGAGGAAAGTTTACTGATCAAGTTGATCCGTAAGCATCATGCGGATCAAGGTGATCCAAAAGATGCTTACGAATCAACTTGATCCGTAAGGTGTTTAACATGCTTCCGGATCAAGTTGATCCAAAAGATGCTTACGAATCAACTTGATCCAGAAGCATATTCAACAACTTACGGATCAAGTTGATCCATAAGCATCTTCCGGATCAAGTTGATCCAGAATATGCTTACGGATCAACTTGATCCGTAACACACACCTCTCCACTTACAAATCAACAATCTACCCTATCGGATCATCCTAACTCCGGCAACAATGGCGGAAACGACATGGTTACGACGCTTACCTCGACGGTGGACGGTGACGAAGCTCCCTCAACGGTGGACGATGGCGTTGCTCTTCACGGAAGCCTCCTCAATGCACCTCGCAACCTCTTCATGGCAACCTCCTCTTCATGGCAACCTCCTATTCACGGCAACAATGGAGGCAAGCTCCTCATTGAAGAAAAAGAAGAACCTCTTCCCGCAACCTCCTCTTAACGGCAACAACAAATGGAAACGCCGGTGACGTGAGCAACAACAATACGAAAATGACAGGTGAGGAAGAAGAGAAGAAAACGTAGGAAGAAGAAGCGGAAACGCAGGCGGGGTGGGAGAGAGAGAGTCTCACGTTATTTTTTTTAAAAATAAGTCAAGGGTATTACGACCTTTTCACTACAAGTGCTGGGTGCACCAACAAAAATGCTGGTGCACCTAGCAACACTCTTTGATAATTTGTGATATGATTGTGATGATGCAGGGAATAGTAACATCAGCAATCCAATTTTACGTGCAAGACATGGTTATTAAAACCACGGGGCCAATGTTTGTGACTGCATTTAATCCCCTGCGTATGATCATAGTCACGGCCTTGGCCTGCATTCTTCTCTCAGAGAAACTCCATCTTGGAAGGTACTACCAACTGAAGCAACATTTCAATTGACATGGCTTCTCATCAATGTAAATTTTTCAAATGTATAGTCGTTAATTTCAATAATATATGAATTGAGTCTAAAAAAGATATATTGTCAACAATAACAAATTTTCATACATGATAATTTTTTTTGTCTTTTAGAATATCTAATATAAAAATCCTTCTTAACATGATTTTTGATTGGTATACCATGTAAAATTCCATAATTCTTCAGTGCAGAGATTTTGTTGGTTTTGAGGAGGAAATTATAAAAAACAGAGGAGAGAAGAGAGACAATGCGTATGCGGAGGAAATAGAATTATTCTATTCTAATTCAAATTGTTCTCAGCAGCGATACAATAAATAGCAAAAGATAAACTAATTATATAACAAGAAATTAGCAAAACGGAATATTAAAACTAACTTGCTCCTTAAAGATAGGAACCACTTATTGACTAGGCTAATCCATTAAAACTGACTTACTCCTAAAATATAAGAAACCAACTTATTTATTAAATCCTATCTTAAAAACTGAAAAATAAAATATTATGCAGTTACAAAAGTATATCTTCAACACTCCTCCTTGATTTTGAAACTGCAAACTCCAATTCTTTGAGTTCAAGTTTGTTGATAGGTAGTGACTTTGTAAACATGTCAGCCAATTGATCTTTAGACTTGCAGTAACTTAAGTTCACTTCTCCACTTTGTTGCATCTTTATCAAATAATAAACCTGGATGTTGAAATGTTTAATCTTCCCATGACACACGGGATTGTTTGCAATAGCAATGGCTACTTGATTGTCAACAAAAATTCCAGTTTTGTTCTCTTTAGAAAATAGAATGTTTGACCTTGTTGAAGTGAGATACATTAGACATCCAATCAAGCTCCCACAATATCCTTCATTAATGTTATCAACACCTTCTTCCTTGCTAAACTTCTCCTTTTGATTCATTGGTGTGCTAACAGACTTGCATTCTTCCATTTGAAACTTTTTCAAATTTTCTTTTGCATATTTCCTTTTTTTCATGTTTAGCATTCTTTCAAGATGGAAATGATCAAGTCTCTTGTGCCAGAGTTCCATGGGTGTGACTTGAGTGAAATAGGTTGTATGCTCCTCCTCTGCTAGATCAAATGAAAAGCTTTTACCTTTCATTTTAACCCTTAGAACTTCCCGGCCAAAATTGTCATAGATAAAGCAATGTTGATGTTCAAAGGACACTTTAAATCCCTTTTTAATCAACTGACCTACACTTAGCAAGTTTTGGTCAATGTTAGGTACATAAAGAACATCTGATATTAATTTGGTACCTGAACACGTTGAAATTGCAACAGTTCCTTTTCCTTTTACTGGAATATAGCCACCATTCCCAATTCTGACCTTTGAGACATTAGTTGGCTTCAAATCCTTGAATAGAGTCTTATCATTTGTCATGTGGTTCGTACAACCACTATCAATCAACCAACTTTCACTTGATTCACTACTCAAGAAGCATGTGGCCACAAACAGTTGGTCCTCTTCTTCTTGATTAGCAATCTGAGCTCCCTCATCATGGTGATTTTTGTTGGCGCAGATCACCGCTTCATGCCCTATCTGGTTGCACTTGTTACATTTTGCATCTGGTCTCCTCCAACATTTGAAAGGTGCATGACCTTTTTTGCCACAATGCTGACAAGGTGGATAATTTTTCTTTTTATCCTTACCTTGGTTGTTTGCACTGTTTTCACTGCTTGCTGGTTGATTCTTCTTGAAAAATTTTTTTTTGCTTTCATCAACTTCATGATGTTTGGTGGGCAAAGCACCTTCGACAAAGTCGGGTGAAGATTTGCTTGATGATTTGGAAACAAAAGAGAGAAGAGACAAATGTTGTGAAGCTTATAGAGGTGATTCAGTTTATCAGTTGAATGAAGCGGCAGTTGCAAAGGGATGTCTGGGGCGTATCCCTGGGGGAGAAATGGTTGGAATTATAAAGAAATTCATTAACTTAGATGCAGGAACTGATTAACTAAGAAAGTTAGGAGTTGGTATGAGACTTTTTCTTTTCTCACTCTAAAATCAAAGTGATTTCAATTTCAGGTACAAAAAATCAAATTTTGAACTTTTGTACTAAGTGTAGAATAAGAAGCTTTGTTCTCAAAATAACCAATGTAAGCTCAATTTTCTTTATGATGGGCAATTTTTTTATGTCTAAGATCAGAATTTGTTTTTTTGCTTTTTATTTCCTTCAATTTTCTTTAATGGATTTCTTGATATTTTTCATATGAGAAATCAAATGACTTTCATTCAACAACTAGAAGCTGTGGGTATGTGGTGTTTCTTATTCATTTTTTTTTCTTTTTCATTTTAACTTTCCTTCATATTTTTTTAGGAAATTTCTTTCTTTTCTCACCCTGCAAGTTCTGAAGGACTACATGTTTGAACTACATTATTTATATTAGAAGAAAAAAATAAAATAAAAAATGCATTTTTTATTCCTATCTTACAAAAAAATTGGATTCTTGCTAAATAAATAAGCCAACAACCCGTGCGTACGCACGGGTTACTGGCTAGTTATAATAATTGCTAATCATTATTATATTATAATTATGCAATTACATATCATATATTTAATGACTATGATTTGTTTATAGTGTGGTTTAGGTCAAAAAAAGCATGGAATTTGTTATACTTTTAATAATCAATAGATAGATTTTATATAAAATTTTCCTTTTTTATATTGTTTACTGTTATACATATACAATTATACATGAATGTACGATTTTATTAAAGAGTCAGTATCTATTATAAACTAGAGAAATAGGTACGTGTTGTGCGGGTTTATAAATAATTAAAAAAATATTTAAATAAATTATTTATTTGATAAATCAAATTTAAAAATATAATTATCAATAATATTTTATATTATTTTTTGTTAAAAGAGATAAAAAAATTCCGTATAAATTAAAATATTTTTTATTTATCAATATATTTATAAGGGAATATTTTAAAATTGGAGGTTGATCATTCAAGTAAATTTGATTAACGTGAAGATAAAAGTAAGCATTGTGTATAAATTTTATAAGACCAATATATGAATAAAGTGAAATTAACATAATAAAACAACCAAAAAATATATTTAATGAAAGAAAAATAGTCAATCATAATGATAAAACACATAAAAATGATATGAATAAAACACCGAAAATTATTCATTTAAATAGACTTTTGTATTTATTTCCTTTTGTTGGTGACCTGTTGTTGAATTTTGTTTTCTTTGGTGTGCTTGTTTTTAAACTGTAATGTCAGAACTCAGAACAATTTGTTTATTCGCCTTTCTCCTTAATGGACTTTCTGATATTGAATAAACTTCATTTGATGATGAAGATGCATCTTTTGACTTCTTGGATGTTTGTAGCTTTGAGCTTTTACTTATGACAAATTATTTTTTTACATTTTTCTTTAATGGACTTGCTTCTCCTTTTGATGATGAAGATGCATCATTTGACTTATTGGATAATTGTAGCTTTCGATTTTGACTTGTGACAGTTTATTTATTGGCCTTTTTCGTAAAGGACTTTGTGAGATTTGATAAACTTCTTTATTAGATGATGAAGATGCACCATAATTTCAACCAAAGTATCATCAATCTAATTGATTGTTGCATGAATTATGAACACATTATCCTATTATTTTATATATGTTAAAACTAAGAAAAAATTAAGTATTATTGAATATTATGAATACGAAGGTCATGGTAGGTTAGCATACCTGTGATTTTGATGCCCATTTCATGGACATTATATATTGCAAATATCTTCTATTTTTTGACATTCTATTGTCAAGATCAATGTTGGCAAAACTTGAAGAAGATAGTTCTTTTATTTGATTTTGTTCTATTTTTTTTCTGCAAAGTAGTTATTAAAATAAAATTTATAATTTTTTAACTACACCAATCAAAGAATTAAAATAAACTAACGATATTGTTTGTTAAATGTTACAAAATGTGTATAATAAAAAAATAAAAGAAGGAAGTTCATTTTATCCTATCTTGAACTTTACAAAATCAAGATTGTCTAGGTTGATAAAGATCATTATACTTGAAGTTGAGTTGATTGAATATTCATCTAAAAATAATTATTAAAATATAATTGTTAGTAAATTAAAATTATTATAGTAAATAAAATATATAAAAAAATTGTAAGTAAAAAGTATGATATAGACTTAATTGAATTAAAATTATTTATTTATTAAATAAGTTGAATTGAAAATAATACTTAAGATAGTAAAGAAAAATCTCAAATAAATAAATAAATATCAAATTAAATAAACATGCTAATATAAAAATAAAAAGATAAGAAATTATGGATCAATTTTTATTTAAATATTATTTAAAAATTATATATATATATATATATATATATATTTAAAACTTAATATAAAAATTAAATTTAGTAAGGAGTTCAGCTTTTATATATTATAAATAGATTTAGAATCTTAAAGTTAAACTTATTTATCAAAATTAAGTTAATGGTTCCTTCTATATAACCTATCTTCCTAATGATTTCTAATTCTCTTGAAATTTCTGGAGCAACAACAAGGTGGTGTCATTGATGAGGCAGAGCCATTTATAGGATCTAGCCATTTTGGTAATCTTATCTCTTTGACTTTTGTTCCTTTTCTTTTGGGGGGATCAGCTTGCGCATGCATCTCATTTTTCTAACTCATCTTTTCCATTTTAACAACATGAGTTTATTCACTGGAATACAATTGTGCTGATGAAAAGGAGCTTGGTTTTGTTGATCCCCACTTTGAGATCTTATGTATTGGATGATCCTATGTCTCATCATTTACCTATCTAGTATTTAACATTAAATATTTTGCAGTTTCTCATGGCAGAAGAATATTTGCTTAGTCTCAAATTGTAAAACTTTGCTTTTTTGTTGTCTTTTTATATTAATAGTGTATCACGTATGCTTTAATGTATGGTTGAATTTTTGTAGGGAAAAGATTATTTTCTCATTACTGCAATTGTTGGTTCTTTATGGTACAAAAGTGATCATTCGTGTGACATCTTTATATTAGTATTCAGCAAATGATTTTTGTCGAAAGTCGTATTACTTCCTTCCACTCAAAACTCAAAAGGCTTAATTGCGCTTTACTTCCCTCCTTGCTATTGTGAGCTCTCTCTCCATAAACATTAAAAAAATTAAACAACATCGGTTTGAAAAATAACACATTATACATCAGTTTTCTAAAACAACGATGTAGAAATCAAGATTATAAGACGATTTAAAAACCATTGTGAAAAGTGTTAACTTTTCATGACAGCGAATTCAAAGATGGTTGAAAACTATCATGAAAAGTGTAAAATAATCGTCTTTAAAAGACTTTTTTTGTTGTAGTGTGTGTATATATATATATACACACAAAGATGAGAGATCAAATTGCACCGATGTAATTTTGATAACTATTACATTATTCTATAACTTTCAATTGGATAATGTTTTCTTAACACTTACCGTTGGATTGGAAGTTCCTTTGACATAGATCACGTATGTCAAATTTCATATTAATCCAAAATTATTTGCTACTTCATTCATATAGACTAAAATCAACATAATACAAACATTTCAAAATATATTAAAATATGGATCATTTGATTAATTTATTGTTGTTGTTCAATTTTGATAAAATTTGACCCAAATGATCTTGTTAATATGTAGATATAATTCAACAATTAGATTAATAAAAAAACACATTTTATATCAAGTTATTAAATAGTGTAATAATTATCAAAATGTATACTTTCTGAAAATCATCTTAGAAAGTGTACATTCTAAGATTGTTTTTTTGAAATCCATCTTAGAATGTAGATTTTCTAAGACAATTTTCATAAAATCGTCTTAGAATGTACCTTTTTTAATATTTTTTAAACAAAAATAACACATTTTACACCAGTTTCTAAATTTATTGATATAGAAAGTGAGAAATAACCATATTTGAAAGACTTTTTTTGAAAAGTGTTGACTTTTTGTGATGACGGATTGAAAGATGGTTGAAAATCTTCATGGAAAGTGTAAAATAACCATATTTGAAAGACTTTTTTTTGTAGTGTATATATATATATATATATATATATATATATATTAAATTTATATAACTCATTAAATTTTCTATTATCTTATGTATGCACGATGAGATATTTTTTATTTATGTATACTTTGATTGTAATTATATCTTTTTATTGTCATACCTTGTGGTCCTGTAAAACTAATATAATATGTTTAATTTTGCATTCTTAAAAAAATTAAACAATCATCTTATCTAAAATCTACTTATAAATTAAAAGTTTGACATGTATATGATTTAAAAAATTTGACTCTTGGTTCATATGATTTGAGCTAATTAGCTGGAAAAAATTAAAGTTTATATCAAACTTGATTCAAATTTTGAATTGAACTAAAGGTTAACGAATTGAGTTGAGCTAAACTAAATTCGGTTCAAGCTCCACTATTTTCAATCATAAATGAAATCATGTATAACTTTATACTTTATATTTTTTTATCCTTTTTTTACTATGCAACCATTTCTTAAGCTGCTAATTGTGATTGATAATTATAGTCTGATTACTTGAGACCATCTAAATCTTTATCCACTAATTCTTTAAGACCATTGGAAATTGTAGCTTACTATGCTTTGTTTTCGGATTTACTCCCATGACTACATGGTCAACCTAATTTAGATTGGACAAGAGGGAAGACAATAGCTATGGCCATAAGTAGATGATGAAGTATATATGACGACAGATCACGTTTTTAAAATCTATTTTACTAAGATAAAAGATCAGCCATCTAATTTGCATCCAAAGATTCCAATTGACCGACAACATGAATGGGGCGATTCTCACAAGTGTAGCGAATCCAGGTTCCAGCAAATAGACATTATTATATTATGTCAAATATAATGTAAAATCATCGATTAGAGAATATATAGGCATTTTTTTTAACAGCGATGTTAAATTATTCAACAAACCAGCGGAATCCAGCTCATTGAATAGACATTATATATGTGCGAAAAAAAAATCAAATTACTCCAAAATTAACTTTAAAAAATTATTCTCCAAAATTGTTTTGACAAATAACTTATCTTTAACCACTAGAGTAAAAGAAAATAAAGAGTAGAGATGACCAATAGCTCTTAATAGTTATTTTTGGAATAAATTGATCTCTCTTCTATCCATCAATGTGTTACTATGAAGAATAGGCATTATATTTATTATATGCGCAACCAAGCAAAATCCATGAAATCATATGCACATTATTTTATATGTATGGGTGTACAAATAGTGACACCCCATCTAACCCATCTAACTAGACTACAAAAACCATAAATTTTTAGTATACATAAAGTTCTCCGTTTACTTATACTTTGTATAAATACCATACACGATACGATTCATAAAATAGTAGTAATTGGCCCAATTAAATAAACGAGTAAAGGAGTTAAGTGCATAAAAAATATTTCACAACCACTTTAGCCCATATTTTACAAGAGCTATTGGTCTTTTACTGACAAATTACTTCTGGACAAATAAAGATTTCGTATTTCTCGTGAAATATAATCCAAAGTCTAGTTTGTTGGACATCCTGTCTTTTAGAAATTTCTTGGCACCCTAACGAACATAGAAAGATGAAATTGTTTGCAGTTTAGGCTTATAAAAGCTTGTTAGTTTATCATGATGTAATAAAGCATCTTGTTGACTTTTCGTAAATCAACTGGTTCCCCTACTTGACTTTGGAAATTTCCTTTTATTTGCACACGTTTAAATGAAGAATGATTTTCTTCTACCTGCTACGGTAAACATATAGGTACATGTCATATCAACCCATCAGATTCGTATTAAATTCCATCTTCAAGAAAACAAAAAATCTAATGGATATTTGCAACGGCCGGCATAGCTCTCCATTGACTAGACTTTGCATAAATATCTATCAAAATGGCTAGATATGATTCAAAATAGAACCATTCCAGCAAGTTTATCACTGCATTCCTATCTACCTAAAATCATGGCCGAATCACTCCTTTTCTCCGTTGCAGAGTCACTGCTAGGGAAGCTTGCTTCTCGTGCCGTTGAAAAAGCTTCTCTGGCCATGGGGGTGTACCATGATCTACAACAGATGAGAGTGACTATGGCACTGGTCAAAGCCTTGCTGTTAGATGCTGAGCAAAAGAAGCAGCAGAACAATGCATTGAGCGAGTGGCTGAGACAGATTAAGCGCGTATTTTCGGATGCCGAAGACATAGTTGACAACTTTGAGTGTGAAGCTTTGCGGAAGCATGTTGTCAACACTCATGGTAGCGTCTCGAGGAAGGTACGTCGTTTGTTCTCAACTAGTAATCCTCTTGTTTATCGTTTAAGAATGGCACGTGAGATAAAAGGCATCAAGAACAGGTTAGAGAAGGTTGCAGCTGATAGGCACATGTTTGGCCTTCAAATTAATGACATGGATACTCGTGTCGTGCATAGGAGGGAAATGACTCATTCCCATGTAAATGCCTCAAATGTCATAGGAAGGGAAGATGATAAAAAGAAAATAATAGAGCTTTTGCTGCAAGATGGTAATGACACGAGTCCCTCTGTTATTTCTATCGAGGGATTCGGAGGCATGGGAAAGACCACGCTTGCAAAGTTGGTGTTCAATGACTTGATCATTGATGAATGTTTCCCGTTGAAGATGTGGGTGTGTGTCTCTAATGATTTTGAACTTAGGAACGTGCTTATTAAAATCCTTAATTCTACTCCTAACCCGAGGAATGAAAACTTCAAAAACTTTGAGATGGAGCAACTTCAAAATCGTTTGAGAAATACTCTTCATCGTCAGAAGTTCTTGCTTGTCTTGGACGACGTATGGAACGAAAATCGTGTTAAATGGAATGAGTTGAAGGATATCATAGACATAGGTGTTGAAGGGAGCAAAATCCTAGTGACTACTCGTAGCCACGCAATAGCTGTCATGATGCGCACTAAATCGTCTAACTATTACCGTCTAGAAGGCCTTTCGGAAGAACATTCCTTATCTCTATTTCTCAAATCGGCTTTTGATGATGGAGAAGAGAGAAAACATCCACAATTGGTGGAGATTGGGAAAGAAATTCTGAAAAAATGTGGAGGGATACCGTTGGCAGTAAGAACACTAGGAAGTTCTCTAGTCTCAAGGGTTAATAGACAAGAGTGGGAGTCTCTAAGAGACAATGAGATTTGGAATTTACCACAAAATGAACAAGACATTTTGCCTGCTCTTGAATTAAGTTATGATCAACTACCTTCGTATTTAAAACGATGCTTTGCATGCTTCTCCCTTGCCCCTGAGGACTTTGATATTTCTAGTTTTTATGTTACATTACTGTGGGAGGCACTTGGTTTTCTTCCACAACCAAAGGAAGGTGAAACAATACATGATGTTGCCAATCAATTTTTGCGTGAACTATGGTTAAGATCTTTTCTTACAGATTTTCTAGACATGGGAAGTACTTGCAGATTTAAATTACATGATTTAGTGCGTGATCTTGCAGTGTATGTTGCAAAAGGTGAGTTTCAAATTTTATATCCCCACAGTCCAAATATATATGAGCATGCCCAACATTTGTCATTCACTGAAAATAATATGCTTGGCATTGATCTCGTTCCCATAGGTCTGAGAACTATAATTTTCCCTGTGGAAGCTACCAACGAAGCTTTCTTGTATACGTTGGTGTCGAGGTGCAAATACTTGAGAGTTTTAGACTTAAGTTATTCTAAATACGAGAGTTTGCCTCGCAGCATTGGAAAGTTGAAACACTTAAGATATCTTGATCTTTCGGGTAACCAAAAACTTGAGGAACTCCCTCATTCAATGTACAAGCTCCAGAATTTGCAAACTTTAGACCTCAGAGGATGCATAAAGCTACATGAATTGCCCAAAGGAATAAGAAAATTAATCAGCCTTCGTCAGCTGCTTGTAACCACAAGGCAACCAGAATTTCCAGATAAAGAGATTGCAAATTTGACTTCTATAGAAACATTAGAACTCCATTCTTGCAATAATTTGGAGTCATTGTTTGAAGAGATACAAATTTCTACTCTTAGATTTTTGAATTTTTCTGGTTGTGGGAGTCTAAAGTCTTTCTCGTTTCATGCCATTAAAAATTTAGAGAGTTTGGTTATCTTCAATTGTAGTAAGTTGGAATTGTCAATGGGCCTTGGCAATGAAATCCCTGCTTCAAGGTTAAAGTTACTTGTTCTTCAAAGTTTGTCACAACTGGTCACTTTGCCTCGGTGGTTGCGAGGATCTGCTAGCACATTGCATTCCTTGTTAATTGTTGGCTGTAACAATCTCGAAGAGCTTCCTGAATGGCTTTCTAATTTGAATTGTCTCAAACTACTTATGATTGAACATTGTCCAAAGCTGCTCTCACTCCCTGATAGCATGCATCACCTCACAAACCTTGAACATTTAGAAATTAATGATTGCCCTGAATTATGCAAAAGATGTCAGCCAGGAGTTGGACTAGATTGGCACAAAATATCACATATCAAACAAGTTATCATCGGTGAACCAGAAGAGTAGAAGGAATTCTCACACAAACACATTCAAAAGTTGAAGGTATTATTTTTCACTTTTTGGTTTCCATAATGTATTGTTTTAGACAACTTATTTTTGCTATTTTGAATGAAAGGAATTTTCTTCTATACACATCAAATTATATACCAACAATGTCCTATATAGTTAAATAAAAGTTTGACCTCTTAAAATGTTGACAAGGCCAAGGGTTCGATTACAGACCATGTATATTTTCTTCTATACACATCAACAAATAGTAAAAGGCTTTTATTACCCACTCTTCACCTCCAAAGGGACTAGTCTCTAATTGTTAGCCTAGGAATACCTTTAATACATACAAAATATGTATATTCTATGATTTGATACTTTTTGCAACTATAAAGACAATGGTTTTGTACGCATTATGATAATTTTTGTAACAAATGAAGATTAAACAGCTTGGCTAATTAAACCATTATTGAAAAGTGTATTCGGATACTTTTATAATAAATTTTAATGATACTTCTTTATTATTGTTGTTATTGAAAAGATAACATTGGTATAACAATTGAAGGGGACCCATCTAAGTTTAATTTAATGTTTTAATATTATTTTAATTTTGTGAAATTTTAAGAATTTTTTGAACTATTATTTTATACTTTATCTTCTCTGTTTATTAATTACTTCCAATTGATAATCAAGTCATAGCTTTTTTATTTGAACCCGGCATGACTCTAAGTGGAAAGACCGATGCAGATAATCTTCTGGAAATATGTTTGATACATTTTTTAGGACAATATTCTAACTTTGTTTATTTCCCTTTGTTGTAGAGTTTCTGTTAATGTTGTAGATTTTGACTTTCTCGTGGCCTTGTCCGCATCCTTAGCAGCAAGGCAAGGATCAACAATGGTTCTTGCGTACTTGTGTTGTAATCTACACACACATTTGAATGACAATCTCTTTTCTTAATTCTTGCTGATGGATTATCTGTTGATGGACAAGTAAGAAATTACTTCTTTATGAAAATATATTTTTTGCAATCTAGATGAAAATTTACTATTTTTTGTCAAGCATAAATATTTCACTAAAAGCTAAAAATGAAATGATTTCTAAAACTCAAGATTAAATATTATCGAACAGCCACAAAAATGAAACATGCATATCATCTTTGTCATCCGCAAGAATTGAAGCAGCAAATATATATTAAAACAAATATGAAGGGAATACATTCCATGAAAAAGCAACGGCAAATGATAAATTTGCCAAAAAAAATACTTCTATAGTTAATGACAGGCAAAGAAAACTTTGATGATTAAAAGTGGTATCAAAGATCATTACATGACTGATGACTCTAGCACAAACGGTGTTAATGATTTCAAATGGATATATCATATATATGTGATAATAGGGTACTATTAAATTTAATAGATGTTTTTCACCATCTTATGACTCATGCCAGCAAACCCTGACATGTGTCTGAAGGCACCATGATACTGATTCATGAATCTTCTATACCATGAGTGTCCTATTGGAAGCATGTACAAATTTCATAGGTAACTTCATTTAGAGATTTTTTGCATGCTTCTATATTGCCTTTGCCTCAGAATTAATTACATGAATTATCGCATGCTCTTTGTGATATATTATCATTCATTCACTCTAGATAGTTTTATTTATTCGATGTAGACCATGTGAAGCTGGTATTTGACATAAACCATGCATAAAGACTTTTCAGGTCAATCTTTCAAGTGCATTTGCAGGAAGAGAATATAAGGTCGTCACATCTGCTTTTCAATTGTTGCAGGTATTTGAACTTGTTACCCTTCATATTATTTGCTTAGCTTTTCATGCTCTTAATTCACTTGACTTGAATCGTTTGATCATGCAGGCTTTGTCGGATTTGTCCAGCCAGTGTGAATGATAGAATTAGTGCATTAACACGGTGCAAGTGAAACATGTTGTGGAATTTTTCCACCAAGTAAATATGAAATGGTGCAAAGGAAGGTAGAAAATTTTCTACTTCCAACTACATTCATTAATTCCACCAGGTGCAAAGCCCTCTATAAATTGAGGAGAGCCCTACAATGCAAGAGCACACAAGCAAGAAGCAAAGTGAGAAGCACATCGTCACATTTAGAGAGAAAATGTGAAAGAAAAATAGAGAAAGCCTAATAGAATTTCTCTCAGAAAATTAGTGAGACAATTTGTAAATTGTGTTAACGCATAAAGAAATAAAGACTAGAATATGAAAGATGTGTTTCTTTGTGTTATTCAAAATAAGTAAACTCATGCCTATTAAATAGGCTACTACATAACAGAATAACAAAAAAATAGGAATTAAATTCAGCATAATCTAAAACTGAAATCCTAATGTTTAAGGAAAAACACAACCATTATGCTACGTGGAGTAACACACTCCTTAAAACTAGGATAATAACTGAACTATTCAAGAAAAATATTTTTTTTTTTAATTTTCTTAATAATCCCTCCCTTAAACTGAACACTACAGTACTTTAATTTAATGTTGCAACAAAAATATTAACATCTTTCAAAGAGCAGACTTTCATCAATTTTCTCAAATTTTGGAAAGGTGAAATTTTGAGAGATTTTGTGAATATATCAACTATCGGATCCTTGCTTTTACAATACTATAGATCAATGGTGCCATCATTGCTTCGTTCCCTTAAAAAATAGTGTTTCACATCTATATGCTTGCTTCTTCCATGTAATACAGGATTCTTGGACAATTTAATAACTGAATTATTGTTACAAAATATTGTGGTTGCACCTGGTTCTTTGAACTTCAGTTCTTCAAGAATTCTCCTTAACCAAATGGCTTGACAAGTGTAACATCCCATTTTTGGTGAATTAAATTAAAAAAGTTTTTCATTTAAAATAAATAGAGTTTTAGCTAGAAAAAAAATGATAAGATTTTTGTAATTAAATAAATAAGAAGAAATAACTTCATTAAAATAATGGTTTGAAGGAAAAAAAAAAAGATATTTGATTTATTTATTTGATAGGAAATAAAAATAGGATATTTGTTTATAAAATAATAAAAAAAATAAAAATAGAGTAAATAATAGGCTTTGATTACCCCAGCTATAAATATAAATAGAGACATGCTAGGTCAGTTTTGAGACTGACGACGCCTCCTCTTCTTCTCAATTTCGTTTTCTCTTCTCCTTCTCCCAAAACTCTCTCTTTTCTCGCATATCACAAAATTTGTTTCAGAAAAACAACGATCTTGGACTCATTCACCGTTGGATCATCGTGAAATTTAAACACCAGGTTTGGAACTCATTTCCAAACATTCTCACCACTGGAAATTACGAAAAGATGTCGGAGCTGCGAGAAATACCCTTTGTATCGCAACTTTTTCTTTTCCCACAGAAACTCAAAACTGTCTCAGTAAAACTATGATCCCGGACTCGTTAACCGTTGGATTATTGTGAAATTTTGATATGTGGTTCAAGATTCATTTATTCACATCTTCACCGTTGGGATTTGCAAAATAAGGTTTATGAAGGAAGAAATACTCATCGCACGTAGACAGGAGAATGGAGACTTCAATCCCTTCTCCTTCACTCTAGTGTTTGGAAACCCTATCAGAGCAATCAGAGGAAAAACTTGAGGAATCTCAGGAAGCCGCTAGAGATGCCACTATTATTGTCACAATACACACGTGAGCCCGGTTAAAGGTAAGGGATGAGTTTATCGCAATTGGGATTAAAATGAACATGTGTAGGAATTATTAGGGGATCAAAATGAGGTTTATTTTGGGATGTTTATTGTATTGAAATTCTTGTTGTATGATTATGTGAAATTGTTTGAGGGGTTTTACTCCCCATGGATTGAGAAATATTTTTGTATAATTTGTTTGTGTTTTGAATAAGATTAGTGTAATAAATAGTTATATTGGATTATGAAATTATTATGAATTGTAGAATAATATATTACTTTGAGATTATAATATTGTTATGGAGATTGAGTATAAGTGTAAAGTTGAATGTGTTAAATTGCGAGATACACGTAAACATGAGATGGTTGATTGTGACATTATGAGATGTGAAATTGTGAACATGAGATTCAGTTGTGAATAAGTGTGTGGTTAACACTTGATAAGAAAATACTTGTGTTGTGAGTTGTAAATTATACAATAACCCGACCAGTGTTTACCTTGAAAAAAAGTGTTTATGTGCAGTGTTAAAGGGAAAGTGTAGGTTACCTAGTTAGGAACCAGTGTTAAATTGTAGCGCAATGTGTTAAATATGTTTGAAACTTGAGTGTGAGGTTGTGGGTATTGTATAATTAATGAGCAGTGTTTGCTTATAATATTGTTGTTGAAATCAAGTATAAGTACAAAGTTGAACGTGCGATAATTTGTGAGATACATGTAAACCTATGATGGTGGATTGTGACATTGTGAGATGTTAAATTGTGGGTATGATATTTGATTATGAATAAGTGTGTGTGTGTGTGTGTTTAACACTTGATGTGACAATAATTGTGTTGTGAGCTGTGAATTATACAATAACCCGACCAGTGTTTATATTGAAAAAAGTGTTTATGCGCAGTGTTAAAGAGAAAGTGTAAGTTCCTAGTTAGGAACCAGTGTTAAATTGTATCATAATGTGTTAAACGTGTTTGAAACACGAGTGTGAGGTCATGAGTATTGTATAATTCATGAGCAGTGTCTGCTTGTAAAAATTGTTGTAGGGGTTAGACCCGAATCAGGAAGGTGAGACCCTAACGGATTCTTCGAAGTCTGGGCCTTGGGGGTAAAGACACTCGATTTGAGTGCTTCTTTAAGCCTACGTTGATCTCATATGGTTTGAGCATTCTCGCAAAACGGAGTGACCCTGATTGGTCACCTTATGATTTTACTTAGTGAGAGTGACCTGACATACTCATTGTGTGGTGCGTCTTGTTATGTATTCCTAAGCGCCACAGGATGGTTTTTCACTGATATGGTACCACATTGCATATAAGCTTTAAGTCTTAACATAATTGTTGCATAACGCTTGCTAATTGTTTATTATGAAATTGATGAGTGTTATTATGTCTTGATCAAAGTGTGTGATTCATGTGTAATATGATTAATGATTAAAAAGTGAATTTTAAATGACAGTGGTGGAATTACGTGAGTTATGTTTAAGTAAGTTGTATCTCATTTATATGACTCACTCCCTGTGTGCTATTTGTGTTTGGATCCTATGATGATCTCGAACTTTGTGTTCGGGGGAGCAGATGACTAGGTGAATTGCTTTAAAGAACCTTATGCTGAAGGACGTCGGGACACAATACTCTGATAGGATGTGACATTGGGGCATAAGTTTCTATATTATTATTTATTCCTTATATTATTAGTACATATACGTATGGGGTAGAGGGTGTCACAACAAGCACAAGCTATAGCAACAAAAAGTTCAGCTTCTATGCTTGACAAAGTAACTATTGGTTGCTTCTTAGATAACCATGAAATGACACCGGTTCCCAACATAAAGACATAACTAGAAGTACTCTTTTTATCATCTTGATCTCCTGTATAATCATTGTTAGTGAAGCCCAATAAATTGGATTTTTCACCCTTTTATAGAATAGCCCAAATTCTCTGGTTCCTTGCACGTAGCGAAGGATCCGTTTAGCAACCAACAAATTAATTTTGTAGGTTCCTCTATATATCTGCTAATCATACTTACAGAATACATTATGTCGGGTCTCGTTGGAGTTAAATACATCAAACTACCAAAAATTTGTTTGTAAAGTGTGTTGTCAACCTTATTTCCTTTAAGATCCTTGTGAAGCTTTAAACTAAACTTCGATGGTGTGTTTGCTAGATTGCAATCCTTCATCTGAAACCTATCCAAGAATTCTCCCTCATATTTCTTTTGACAAATAAAGATTCCATTAGTTGTTTGATTCACTTCTTTATCTCCACTTTTAACAAAGAGTGTGTGCTCATAAGGACATTTTGTGAAACAAGCTTTAAGAAAAATATGCTTCAATGCGACTATACCATGCTCGTGGGGCTTGTTTCAACCCGTACAAGACCTTTTTTAATCTGTAAACTTTATGCTCACTTCCAATCTTGACATAACCCGGTGGTTGTTCAATAAATACTTGCTCCTTCAAGTATCCATGTAAGAATGTTGATTTAACATCTAGTTGGCAAATGGGCCATGAATTTTATGCCACTAAAGCAATCATCAATCTGATCGTGTCATGTCTTGCAACTTGAGAAAAAACTTCTGTATAGTCAATCCCATATTGTTGCTTGTATCCCTTCGCCACCAAACGTGCCTTGTACTTGTCAACTTCACCATTTTCCTTCAACTTTGTTTTAAAAACCCATTTTACACCAATGGTTTTGTGTTCTTTAGGAAGATCACACAACTCCCAAGTATCATTTCTTTCAATTGCATCAATTTCATCATTCATCGTTTTTCGCCACTTCTCTTCTTTGACAGCACTTTCAAAAGTTGTAGGATCACAATCTGAAAACAAAGCAAAGTGAGTAATTGAATTTGGAATTCTAGTTACAAGAAAGTCATCCATCCAAGCTGGCCTTTTTCTAATACGGGGAGATAGTTCTTCTTCATTGTCATTGTTTGTTGGAGAATTTTCAGTGACTATTGGAGCAATTTTTTCAAATGTACTAGAGGCTAAAGTTTGTCCTTTTTCGTCATTTTCATCAAGAAATACTTGGGTAGGTTGTTGCCTATTCCAATCCCTAGTGTTTTCTTCATCAAAAACAACATCCTTGCTGGTCACAATATTCTTTGTACTGGGATTAAACAATTTGTATGCTTTGGAGGTTTCACTTACACCAATAAACACATTTTCCAGCTTTATCATCAAGTTTCTTTCTTTTCTGATCAAGAACATGGACAAAGGCAATGCATCCAAATTTTTTGAAGTGATTCACATCTAGTTTTCTCCCACTCCAAGTTTCTTCAGGAGTCATGTTTTGAACATCAAATGTTGGACTTCTGTTCAAAATATGAACACTCCAATTTACGGCTTCTGGCCAAAAATTCTTTGGAACCCTTCCTCGTGTCATTAAGCTCCTCACCATGTTAAGAATTTTCCTATTCATCCTCTTTGATACACCGTTTTGTTGCGGTGTATAGGTTGTTGTGAGTTCTCTTCGTATGCCATGCTCTGCACAAAAGTTTTCAAAAACCTTTGAGCAATATTCACTACCACGATCTGTATGAAGGGTCTTGATATTTTTTCCAGCCTCATTTTCAACACGAGCTTTAAGAAACTTGAATGCAATAAATGCTTTAGATTTTTCCTACAAAAAATAAACCCAAGTTTTTATTGAAAAATCATCAATGAAGGTAATTAAATAACTTTTACCTCCATTGGAAGATGGACTTGTTGGCCCATATATACATGAATGTACCAACTCTAGAGCATCTTTTGCTCTCCATGACTTGTTTTTAGGAAATTGAGAACAATGTTGTTTGCTAACAACACAATCCTCACACACTTGGGAAGGGGCTACAATTGGAGGAAGTCCTGTCACCATGTTCTTCTGGTTGAGAGTCTTTAATTCACCAAAACTCAAGTGGCCATAACGAAAATGCCATAACCATGAAGGATCTTTGATTCCAACCACTAATCAAGACTGAATAGTTTCAACCTTCAATGGAAACAACCTGTTGGAACTCATTTGCACAATAGCAATAGCACCTCTAGTAGAATCATAACTTTCACAAGCACCATGTTTAATAGTAATGACATATCCCTTCTCTTGTAACTGACCAGCACTCAACAAGTTACTTTTTAAGTCAGGTACATACAATACATTAGAGATTGTTTCCACAAAACCATTCTTGGTTTTATTTTAATATCACCTTTACCCTTTACTTGTATAGAGGAAGAATCACCAAAACTAACAATTGAATGAAAATCTTCATTTAGATGAGAAAAGGAGGACTTACTTCCACTCATGAGATTACTGCAGCCTGTATCTACATACCAAACATCTGGTTTTGGTTCCTTACTATTTTGAACAGCCATCAATAGCATTTCAGCCTCATTCTCTTCAACAAACTTTGAAATCACTTCATTTTCTTTGTTGCTTGACAGCTTTGTATAACATTCAGAATGACAATGGCCAAACATGTGACACCGATAACACTCAATCTTAAATTTATCAAATTGATTTCCTCCTCTTCCTCTGCCACTGTAGTTGTTTTGATCTCCCCTTCCACTGTTGTTGTTTTGATCTACCCGTCCTCTGCCTCTACCACTTCTCCCTGTGTCTTTACCTCTGCCTCTTGAAGAGGTAGATTCCTTCAAAGCTTGCTCTTCTGTAATTGTATCTTGATTCATCTTTTGCTCATGAACTAACTAAGAACTCTGGAGCTCGTCAAGGGAGAATGTATCAACATTTTTGGATTCTTCAATGGAACACACAACATAGTTGTACTTTGGTGCCATGAAATGCAAGATCTTCTTGACTATAACAACATCTTCCATCTTTTCACCATGGAATCACATTTTATTTGCAATTGTCATGGTTCTTGCAAAATAGTTGGTTACCGATTCATCATTCTTCATGCGTAACATTTCAAATTCCTTTCTCAAGGCTTGAAGTTGTGCATGCTTTGTTCTATTAGAGCCTTGATATTTTTTCTTCATTGAATCCCAACTATCTTTGGAAGTTTCTTTGTAAAGAATTGTTTTCAAGATAGAGCGATCAATGGCTTGGAACAAGTAATTTTTTGCCTTTAAATCTTTCAACTTCAGTCCCTCCAACTCCTTTTGTTGTGTTTATGTGAGTGCTACAACAGCATTAGGTGTTTCAACACCACTTTCAACAACATGCCAATACTCTTTAGACCGCAGGAAATTCTCCATCAACATGCTCCAATGGTCATAGTGATCATCAAAGCATGGAATAACAGGCTGCACAAAGTGCTATTCAGATGACATCTCTTTTGCTTGTTGTTATCACAAAAGCTACTACCTTTGTTTTTTTTAGGTCCCGTTTAGCTCTGGTACCACTGTTAACGCATAAAGAAATAAAGACTAGAATATGAGAAATGCGTTTCTTTGTGTTATTTAAAACAAGTATACTCCTGCCTATTAAATAGGCTAGTACACACCAGAATAACAAGTAAATAGGAATCAAATCCACTACTGCATAATTTAAACCTAAAATCCTAACGTTTAAGGAAAAACACAACCATTATGCTACGTGGAGTAACACACTCCTTAAAACTAGGATAATAATTAAACTACTCAAAATAAATAATTTTTTTATTTTCTTAACATTGTGAGTCCACAAATTGAAGATAAATTATTGTTGTATTTTTGTATCCCGATTATTGTTGTAGTGGAAGATTTAAAAGGCCTGGGTCCCGTGGTTTTTCCTTGCTCACATTGAGAAGGCTTTTCATGGCAAAAAAATTTGGTGTTATTGTTCTACATTTTCTGCTCAGTGCCTATTTTGAATTCACAGAGGAGGGAAATTATGATGGCATTTACCAACAGACTTGATTCTACAGTTCATGCTCTGGTGGCATAGACCAGTACCCTATACTTCTAGGTTTCTTCAATATTGAGAGTCTAGTCTAGGAGGAATAATGAACAAGGGATTTAGGAATGTGTTAGCCATTAAGAAAGTTGTTATCTGTTACTATGATATTCTAAGTGCTGATTATCTAGGAAGCTTGTTATTCTTTCTTTCTTATTCTATTATTCTCAATTCCAGGAGTTTTTAGGAAGAATATTGAAAAGGTATGGGCAGTCTGTTGAGGGATCAATAAATTGGCACTTTTGGATCCATCAAAGAAATTCGGCAAGAAAAAAATGAAGTGAAGATAAAACAGAAACTTTCCAAAATAAAAACTGCAATAGTTGAAGGTGGATGAAGAAAATTATGATAATTAACATCGGGATCAATACATGATTAATGGATGGTCTGGCATCAAAGACCAGTGATTACAGGATATTGTTTATTATAACCAGAAAGTGTTGCCACTGAGAAAGTCACAGTAACTTTTCCAATTTTTAGACCATTAGATTAATATGATGGTTTAAATTGTGCCCCTTGTTTAAAAAAATACTTTAATTATTAATTCATTTTTAAAATTTATTGTATACTTTAAAATCATAAAAAAAAAATACTACTAAGCATGTAGGTTACTGAGTTATTTCATATTAACCAGTAGTCCTCAAGGAGAATTTTACTATCCATAGCAGTGTTATTTTCCTCGACTAAGATTGTTTCCGGTAAGAGGTCATGTGTATAAAAAGACAGTAAATTTTTTTGTGAAAGCTCCTACACTGTCAGAAATTTATTTCTTGGTAAACAAAATTTGACAGTTTAATAACAGTCAGAAATTTTCTAACAATTTAAACAAAATTGAGATCAGTGGTTAATTTAAAATAACTATGTAGTATTTTTAAAAATTTCCTCAAATCATATGTTAGTCAAACGGCTTTTTAAAATTTATTACTTTTAAATGTTAAGCTGACAAGGACCTCTCACTTTCAATGACCAAATTCACAAATGATAAAAAAAAAAATGACCAAATTGACAGGTAGAAAATTATTTCCACTCCACCGAAATCCTATGAATACCACCTGCCAAATCTGTTGCCAAAATTGAACAATAGCTTCTACCTACCTAAATTTTCCCAATGGCTTCGAGTGGAAAATTCCTTCCTCACCAAACCCAAGTGATGGCAGTTCTGATACCTTTCCCTGCACAAGGCCATCTCAACCAGCTTCTTCATCTCTCACGCCTAATCTTATCACACAACATACCAGTCCATTATGTTGGCACTGTCACACACATTCGCCAAGTCACACTTCGAGACCACAACTCCATCTCCAACATTCATTTCCATGCCTTTGAAGTTCCTTCCTTTGTTTCCCCTCCTCCCAACCCCAACAATGAAGAAACCGATTTCCCAGCTCATCTACTTCCTTCCTTTGAGGCCTCTTCGCATCTTCGGGAGCCTGTGAGGAAACTTCTTCATTCCCTCTCTTCTCAAGCCAAAAGGGTCATTGTCATCCATGACTCTGTAATGGCATCAGTGGCACAAGATGCCACAAACATGCCAAATGTTGAGAATTACACTTTTCACAGCACATGTACATTTGGCACCGCCGTTTTTTATTGGGATAAAATGGGGAGACCCTTGGTTGATGGCATGCTTGTCCCAGAAATTCCTTCTATGGAAGGATGCTTCACAACCGATTTCATGAATTTCATGATTGCGCAAAGAGATTTCCGCAAAGTCAATGATGGAAACATCTACAACACAAGCAGAGCAATTGAAGGTGCTTACATTGAGTGGATGGAGCGTTTCACTGGTGGCAAGAAGCTTTGGGCATTGGGACCATTCAACCCTTTAGCTTTTGAGAAGAAAGATTCCAAAGAAAGGCACTTTTGCTTGGAGTGGCTTGATAAACAAGATCCAAATTCAGTCCTATACGTGTCTTTTGGGACCACAACAACTTTTAAAGAGGAACAAATAAAAAAGATTGCAACTGGGTTGGAACAAAGCAAGCAGAAGTTCATCTGGGTGCTGAGAGATGCTGATAAAGGAGACATATTTGATGGAAGTGAAGCAAAATGGAATGAGTTTTCGAATGAGTTTGAGGAGAGAGTTGAAGGCATGGGGCTAGTTGTGAGAGATTGGGCACCCCAATTGGAAATTCTGAGTCACACTTCAACAGGGGGGTTTATGAGTCATTGTGGATGGAACTCTTGCTTAGAGAGCATATCCATGGGGGTGCCAATAGCAGCATGGCCTATGCACTCTGACCAGCCAAGAAACAGTGTTTTGATCACAGAGGTGCTCAAGATTGGCTTGGTTGTGAAGAATTGGGCACAAAGGAATGCATTGGTTAGTGCTTCAAATGTTGAAAATGCTGTGAGAAGGTTGATGGAAACAAAGGAAGGTGATGATATGCGAGAAAGAGCAGTGAGGCTTAAAAATGTCATACATAGGTCCATGGATGAAGGTGGAGTTTCTCGCATGGAAATTGATTCTTTCATTGCTCATATCACTAAATAGCTGTATCAAGTGATATTAGTGTGGTCCTAGTTGAATATGACAGAATTTTACAGTTCATGAAGTTGATGCAAAATAGGTTTGGCATGAAAATACACACATATTTATGTTTCTGGAGACATTATCTGGCAAAGTTTTTGTGATCAACATGCTAAGCCATTTTGCAGAATTCTTATCTATGTATTTTAGAACAATCCTTGTTTGGTGTCAATAATTGTTTATCCACACGCAAATTAAATTTTTGAATTTATATATATAATCAAAGACTTCAAACAATATTTAAGATATATACACTATTTCTAGTCTGGAAGATTCTCCTTGTTCTTACTATTTTTCACTATGTTTTTTTGTTTCTTATCGGTTCTTTGAGCTTCTCTTTCGAAGATAAATATGTATCTATGATACATATAAGTATATTTGTTTTTCTTGCACAAAATTGTGTCTATGCCCTATTATAGTTCGCGGGAAAGCAATTAATAATGTTATTGTTCTTGAGATTAAGTTGCAAAACAAGTTGTCCTTCTTCGCTCTTGATTTAGTCGTAAGTAATAAGTCCCAAGGTAATGTAAATGAGAGAATATTAGGTGTTTCAGTAGAATAAGTTATATTTTTGTATATATGTTATTATATTTATATTAATAGTATTTATCTTAAAGCATGTATATTATATTTTTCTAATTTTATTTCTTTATTGATGATATAATTCCATATTCAAACTCACATGCTTTGAAAAAATATCTTTGAATTATAAAATCATGGAAAGAACTTACATTTTTCTAGATGACAATAACTTATGTTCGGGTTAATCTTTTCAATTATAAGATGTCGATGTCAGATATATTTAAGTTGAAATAATTTCACAGATGGAGACAAAAATAAACACCTTGCATCAATAGCATATTTAATCCTTGAATTATGCATTTGTTGATAATTTATTACCTATATTTTTAAATGATAAATTTAGTTCATAAATGTATAAATATTACAATAAATTAGTCTAACCATTAAATTATAAGTGGATGACACTTATCAAAAGTTTTCTTGAAAAATTGTCTCAAACAAATGTTAATATATCATGAACTCAAAACAAAAAAAAAATATGTTAGCGATTCAAAATAAAATTCGATCATTTATCAGGAATCTTAAACATATTTAAGTGTATTTTTATTTTTTTTGGAAATTTGTATCTAGGATTTTATTGAAAAAAATTCTAAAATTCTAAATATATTAATGCTCATGGGTGAATCTTGCACTTCCATGGATACTGCAAATATTGCATAACCAATTTGAGGAGTTCGCATGGGGCTAGTTGAGGGATTGGGCATCCCAACTGGAAATTCTGAGCCACTCTTCAACAGGGGGTTTATGAGTCAATGTGAATGGAACTCCTGCTTAGAAAGCATAACCATGGGAGAGCCAATAGCTGCATTGCCTATGCACTCTGACCAGCCAAGAAACACAGTTTTGACCACACAGATGCTCAAGGTTGGTTTGGTTGTGAAGCATTGAGCATAGGAATCCATTGGTTAGTGCTTCAGTTGTTGAGAATACTGTGAGAAGGTTGATGGAAACAAATGAAGGTGATGAGATGCGAGAGAGAGCAGTTAGGCTTAAAAACGCCATCCATAGGTCCATGGATGAAGATGGAGTTTCTCGCATGGAAATGGATTCTTTCATTGCTCATATCACTAAATAGTTTTATAAATTGATATTTGTGAGGTTCCTAGTTAAATATGTGGCAGAATTTAACAGTTCTTGAAGTAAACGCAAAATTAGGTTTGGCATGAAAATACACACATTTTTGTTTCTTCAGACATTATTTTGTAGTGTTTCGGGGATGAATATGTATGCTAATAAGCCTTTGTACAGAATTCTTATCTATATGTAGGATTATGGTTCTTTGATGTCAATAATTGCATCGACATGCAAATTCCCTGAAAGCACTGTATATGAGACGCTCAACAAGTTGATCACAAAAAAGAATCTCTTAATGGAGAGCTTGAATTGCAATATTGAATACAAATACATTTTCATTTCATTTTTCACAAAAAAAGAAGGGGCAAAAAATCAGGAATGATACATTTTCTGTGGAACAAATCTGCACAATAAAGGGGAGGGGGAAAGAGAAGGGTTAAAAAACCACCCAAGAAACAAAAAAGACTGTAACACTGTTTTTGATTAAGAGACCATGTAGGAGCGCTATCTGAGTGTTACATGTTTCTTGCATCCTCTCTCGTCATGTAGGTATTATCAAGAAGAAAGAGTTCTACTTTCAAACTAACTCCATGAGGAGTGGATCCCCTTCTGCCATTATTCTGATAAGCTTTATAAAGTCTTGCTCACTTGATACACTCAATGGATGAACAGCAGGGACTTTGGCAGAATAAAGAGTGGTGGAATTTGCAGGGGGATTTTGCTTGTAGATCATTCTATCAAGAACGGGGTCAAAATTCTGAGGAGAATCTAGGGAGACAAAGAACATAGGAATTGCAACCTTCTGATGGATTTCTAGGTCCCCCACAAGGTTAACAAGCTCAACAAAATCGCTGATAAGGCGCTGAGGAACATAGAACAACTCAGAACTGCATATTAGGAGGTTCTTGTCATTGTCACTTGTTTCTTTGTAACTGACTTGAAAGTGGGCTGGCATCATGCTAACAACCTTTTGTACCATTCTTGCTTGTTGTGATAACCAATCTGAGTCCTCACCATTTGTTAATATAGAAGACCATGACTCCGATACCTGAATCCCCGAAAATGTGTAAATTGTCAGAGAGAAGTGCTATACTGGCCTTTTAAGGGTTAAAGCTATGCTTTTAAAGTTGACTTTGACTAGGAAAAATAACATAAACAAAAGACAATGAAACAAGGATTTAATTCGGATCAATTTTTTGGCATATAAAATTTTCATGCTGACATTGTCCTGAATGAATTTGAATATGATATCAATAATGGTGTATGATTGGATAATAGTGTAGAACAAGTGAACAACTTCACTGACAATAAATTGAAGAGTAAATCGCCATTTGTGTCCTTAAAATTGTAGGCGTTAGTCACTTTAGTCTCTGACTATACAAAATCCTAATTTCTAGTTCTTGGATTTATTTTCCACTATATTTTCCACGCTCATTTTGCCCTAAAAACTAAAAATGACAATTAAATGATGCTGGGCAAAGTCAAGGACTAAATTGACCAATGCTTACAGTTTTAGAGATTAGAACGAGGTTTACTACTCTAAATTAAAACTACTCACAATAATTGTACATGCATTCCTAATAGGGGCCAACGAGCCTTATATTATCAATTTTGGAAGATTTTGTATTGGGGGAGTATCTACCATGTGAAAATAAGAGTCCATACTGTAGGTGAGAGAAAATATAACAGCAATACCTTATTAGTGATCCAAAGTTTAGTTTTATCTGCTTGTAGTAAGTTCCAGTAATTAAGAATGGTATTATCCTGAACGAACAAAAATCCTTCTGCACTGCTAAATTGATCAAAAATTTTGGGCAGGTACCTGAAATCAGGAGATGGATAAAATTCAAATTATATCAAGAAGGAAAAAGATAAGCAATCAGAAGAAATTCACAACTACAGCTCTGGTTACTTATGAGACTATTTTTCAGAACAGTGCACTTGTTTTATGTTATTAAAGATGAGGATCACACACTAATTCAATAAATTATTCTTCATTCCTTCCCTCTCCACCTAGATAGAGTCTACCATCTCATATTTAACATATGCATACTGTATGGTTGGAGGAGAGGGGAACAGAGGGATTTTGATAAAAATCTTCCGTTCAGAAGTTTAAAGGGGGAAAAGGAAAATAGGAGGGCTGAAATCCCTCCCTTACAACTTTTGCCTCCCTCCAATATCAGGCAGATTTTATTTTCCCTCCCCTCTCCTCCCTTTGAACGAAACAGTTCAACATTTAACAATCAATCTTTTTCCAAATCCTCACACGATTAACCAAAAAAGTTTAAAGAGACAGAAATAAATGCTTCACCGTAAAAAACAAATAATATTTCTAACATTCCTCTCCTAAAATTTCCAATGCTAGAGACTTAAGCTACATAACATCTCAGAGTTCTGGACCAGAATGAGGACCTGGACCATGGGCATTTGGGATGAGAAAATACTCTTCTCTTAGGAGCTTATGCTCTGGACTCATGTAAGGAGCTTAGGCTCTGTTTTGTTCCCTGACTTCTAAATTCTAATAAAGTATTTCTTCGTTATTCATTCCTGGATCTCTATTACCTAAAGTGAAGGAAAGTTTCATTTTATCTGCTGTCTAACTATTAATCACATTTCACAACAGCTGAGCACATTTATCTGCATGTTACTTCACCAAACAGCCAATGACCCAAAGCAATTACTTGAGATGGTTTCATTTCATTTTATTTTTTAAACAAACTTTAGTCTTTTATTGCCTCTCAATCCTTACTCTTACTGATAAAAGAGAACCATCTCAGGTAATCATGAGAGGCCAGCATTCAGTTTCAGAATTTATTAGGATAAAATTACAAGACACCATTAGTAAGTAGCCTAGTAACAAAGTAACAATCATATATGACTTAATGATAGAGGGAAATGTAAAATATAACCAGACTTACCTGTATGCATAGTCCAAATGGCCCTCCCCTACAACAAGATCAACATCCTTCTTTTCGGACAAAATAACTACAGATCTGAATATCCTCCCATAAAGCAACCTCCATTCAAGAGCAGTTCGTTCCACTGGCCCATTGCAATGCATGATAAGCACAACATTTCCAAAAGTTTTCCTCCACCGGATTAAATTAGAAATCTCATAATTCACTGTTCCCGTTTCTTCAACACCAAGATGCACCGATGGCAACTTTTGTGGAACAAACTCTTTCTGATCCCCATGACCAATATTTGCCCTCGGACGTCCCAACTCCAACGACATCAACCTCGGCTGCTGATAGCCAACAGCCAACAAATCCTGCAGCCAAGCAGCAGTAAGCTTCACATCCTTCTCAGTCCAAAACCCCTCCTCCGCCATTGCAAAGCTCAAATCCAATATCTTCTCAAACAACCTATGCTTATCCGATCGCCATGAAATCAAATAATTAATCAACCTTCCAACATTCACATGAAGATCCTTCTCCTCCGAAAACGGATACGCCTCAATCCTATCATACCTATGCACAGTTGGAGGGTAAACCACAACATACCCACCAACCTCCCAAAGCAGCCTCTGCCCCCAGTAACCTCTCAACACATCGGACGCCATCGTGCTGACCGACACCGGGAGCATCAAGGCCCAAAACGCAGACGAATGGTACATCGTGTTAAACGAATTAACCGGCACCATCATGCCCTGCGGCAGCGCCACCTTCGGTGCATGCTCATCAAACCGGATATCAAACGTCTCCAACACCGACTTCCTAGTAAAATAAAATACCGAATCAACATCCGGCAGGCCATTGGAAATCCCCTGCTGAATGAACTGCATCCCTCCAAAAACCTGAGTGTAAAACTCCTCATGCCCAATCTCCCCCACCTTCTCCAAGGGCAACCCTCTGGGCCAAACCGAACGCTGCCCAAAATGCACATAAGGGTTCACGACGGTTCGATTCGGGTTATCATGACTATACTGCAGCAAAACCTCTTGCCTAGCACCTTCCCCTACCAACTCCACATCAAAATGCTTCCCCAAATCATCATCTATCACCTCCCCTCTATCATCAGCATCAAAAATCTTCTTAGCACCGTGCTGAATCGCAAACAAATACCCCACGCTCTTCCTAACAAACGAATCATAAGGAAGGTAATCCACAACCCTAAACCCTAAATTGACCTGTTCCTCCAGGGACAAAAAGATCGCACCTTTGAGGGTCCAATCCGACGGCGTATTGGACCCTCCAACCGCAACCACCTGCCACCCCTTCATCTTCACAAGGCGCCGGAGCGCCTCGCTCGGGTAACCCGACACCGACACCACGATCCATTTCTCCGACCGGAAGCTCGAGAACTTCGAGGTCTTGTCTGCGATCGGCGCGATAGCGGACCAGTCCACGCGCGGGTACGCGATCCTCTCGAGCTCCCGCGCCTGGTTCTCGAAGCAGAGCAGCGCGGCGGTGTCGCCGACGTTGCGGAGGAAGAACAAGGCGGCGACGGTGGCCACCAGGAGAAGCACCGCCACGATCCTGACGAGGTTGTCGGAGACCCATGCGGAGAAATCGAGGCTCTTCGTGGAGGCCAGTGCCGCCGTTCGCGTGTGGGGCTTCGGGTTCACTGATTTGGGAAGTGAACGCTCTTGGACCATCATTGAGTTGAAAAATTGAATTGAAACTTCTAAATGTGTATTTGGATTGACCTGAGTCTTGAGCTGAATCGGTTTCAACTCAACACAACAACGCTATGTTTTTTTTCTTTTTTCCTCTGAACAGAAACATAGAATGTTGCTAAGTTTTTTTGGGGTTTCAGCAACAGGTTTGGAATTGGAGTGAAGTGTTTTTCCTTTCTCTTGCTTAGTGTTGGGGTTGCCGACAGGTGTGTCGGTTCCTTAAGCTTGAATGCAACTGCAAGTAGTTTGGTGGAGTGGAATCTTCTTCTGGTTCAGTAGTAACATCTTCCTTTCCTTTTTTTTTTTTATTTCTTTTTAATTTTTTATGGTGTGTGATGAGTGGTTTTGCTGTTGGGAAATGGATTTATTAGGTAATGCTTCACGTTCGGGTATTAATTGGAAGTTTTTATTATAATGTCGTTGATTTCTTTATAAGTCGCGATGTCAATACATTTTTATAGAGTATACCAATTATTTCATGGCACTTTGTTATTATTTAAATTTTGAATTCGAATTTTAATGGATTATCAATTATTAATGTACAAAAATTATATTATCAGAAATTATAATAGATATAATTTTTAAAATAATTATTGTAAAAATCAATTAACTTATTATATACAATGATTTTTAATTGGAAGATATTTTAAAACATTTTTACAATCTTTTTTATATGAACTATTTACTCTTAAAATCATTTAAAAATATAAAATAATGAGTAGATCTTGTTAAATAAGAAGTGAAATCTTTAAATATTGTGATTTTTAATTAATTTTAGTTAAAAATAAAAATATGGTAAAAATATATGTGTAATATTTTGAAGAATATCTATATTTATTGAAAGAAATGAATTGTTTAAATAGATTTCATTAGCTTGAAAAATTAGTTTCTAGATCTGGGTTTCGCCCAAAAAAAAATACTAATGTCTCGTTACCACTTTATCTTGATTTATTGGAGACAGATGGAACTTGGGGGGGTTGTTTTGTGGGTTTGCTTGGCTGGGCTGGGCTCTCATTGACTTGTGTTACTAATTAATTTCTTTCCAAAGTAGAGGTGACTTGAGAAAGCAGTTAAACCCGATGTGGTGACCACTTTTTTAAGGTTTGATGGGTTTCTGTGAAAGTGACGCCAGCGTAGTTAACAAGTCTATTTCGATTCAATCAATGCTTTGCCATATGCAGCAAGTTTCTATAGAAGTGGTTATGGCTCGTAACAAAAAGGAAAACCCTGGATCTTGGGTGTTTAGTTTGGAGAGGACTGAAATGCTATCAAAACATTCCGTTAAACACTTATTTTTAGCATTTTTTAAAGTGTGAGACCTGATTATTATAGGAGTTATTAGAAATAAAAATTTGTTCTGATGACTTTCTGCATTTACAGTTCTTGTGTTTGTGGAATCAGTTCGCATATAACAATTGGATTTTTATATAAAAATTGAAGTAAATAGTAGTAACTTATAAGAAAAGGGAGAGCATTTTTTTCTGCTACAATTGTAGAATGCTTAAGAACTTAAAAATTATGGTATAGTAGATTAAGAAGAAGAAACGAGAGAGCATGAGCCTGTGTCATTTTATAGAAGAAATGAATACTAACTTTAAAGGACAAAATTTCATAATAGTATTTTCTTTTTTATAGGTGTTAAGCTAGTTTTGATATGGAAAATTTGTGGCGAGATTAAAACGTAACTCTTCTTTTTTTCCTTTTAAAAAACTATTTTTTGTTTTCTGGAAAAAAGGTTTCACTTGTCAATTCTATGAGATTTCATGAAAATTATGATCCCATACCATTATTTGGGTTGGCATTATTGATTATTGATAACAAAAGAGGGAAAGCAGAAAGTGATTAAAAAAAAGTCTCTAAATATTTTCTATTTTCTATATTATAATAAGGGTGTATGAATTAAGATTTTAAAAGATTATTTTAACATTAAAAAGTCTTATGAATTTTAAAATATTATATAAGGATGTTATGACTTATCAAATTTTTAAAAAAAAACTTTTAGGATTAAAATTTTGTAATTTTAATTTTAATTTATATTATAAGAATTTGGGGCTCTTTACATTTTTTTAAATAAAAATAAAAGAAAAGGGAAACAAGATTTAGAAGTTAAAAAATAAAAAATAAGACTAATAAAAAATAATTAACAAGATGAGAGTGGTGGATAGTTATTAAAAAAGAGTAGTAAAAGTTAAAAAAATTGAAAAAAGATAAAATTATCTAACATTTATGGACACCAGATGGAGGTATTCCCTTAATTAATAGTATAAATTTAAAAGATTTTAAATTTTTTTTTATAGATTTATAAGATTTGAAAAGACGTTAACATTGAAGCTTGCATACCTAACTCTGTTGAAAAATTGAAATATTACCCTTTAAAAGAATCAGAGAAGCTCGGGACTATGATCATTGGAGGAGCTGTTTATCTACTAATAGTGGACAAATTGGAGTATTACCAAATCATGCGCCTATTGCCACCGTCATAGATATAGGTATTTTGAGAATACATCTTAAAGACCAATGGTTAACGATGGCTCTAATGGGCGGTTTTGCTAGAATAAATAATAATGAGATTATTGTTTTAGTAAATGATGCGGAAAAGGATAGTGACATTGATCCACAAGACGCACAGCAAACTCTTGAAATAGCAAAAGCTAATTTGAATAAGGCGGAAGGCAAGAGACAAACAATTGAGGCAAATCTAGCTCTTAGACGAGCTAGGACACGAGTAGAGGCTATCAATGTTATTTCATAACAAGTTGATGTGTCCGAATATCGGAATAATTAAAAAATGGAAAATGAAACAGTAAGAAAAGATAGAAAAAAATAAAAAGATGAGTAGAGTCAGTCATGCTAAAGACATAAAAAGTCATAGATAATTATGAAAGGTGACAATGACATAATTGCTATAGATATATGCATAATGGTTTATACTTCCTGAAAGGTGCAATGTAACTATCATTTATTTATCACACTTGTAACATATTGTTAACACCACAATTTTTTTATTGCATCAAAAATTGGTTTAGGAGTCAATTTTAGTATTGAAAGTTGATCTTTTGAATGTTTTGATAATCAAAAGATGAAAATCACATATTGACATTGAAGATTAAAGATAAAGTTATCAATAGTAGAGATTGAATACCAAAGTCATTAACAATGAAAGTTTAAAAAAAGTTTGTAAAATAAACACTCTTATATCCTATAACATCTTTCTTTTTTTATATCTCTTTCTTCTTACGGTGTCCTCTTCTTTTACTTAATATGTTTTATTAATTTGTTTGATTATGTTTTTAATTATATTTTTTATATCAAACATAAAAATTTTAATACATTGACTCATGATAAAGGATCTATTCAGAATATAAAGGGTCTCCAAATCAAGAATTACCCCCTTTCTTAAATTTTGTGGGATTATATTTGTTCACAAAAATTAGTGCAAAATTTATCATCAAGACATATGTCTGGGATCACTTTAGTATTGATCTTTTGTTTGCTGAGAGGTGGAGAGGTGGACTACAATGCCATCGTAAGGCTCATAGTTGTGTTTTACGTGCTCTTGTGTTTGGTGTTGTGTGTCTTGTACGAGGCATTCCTTATGCTCCACAGGTCTGTATTCTTCATATTTTCATATTTATATATATAGGCTTATAAAAAAACGTGAATTTCTTTACTAGAAATTCTTTGGAACGACCTTCTTTGCTAAAATATTATGAGAAGTCTATATTGTCTTTAATAAAGAGAGAAGAGGTTAAATGTGGTGAAAATTAGAAAAGTAGGTAACACAAAAAAAAAGTCTAATATCAATTTTGGTCCATTATATTTTAAAAAAGAGTGATTTTTTTTTCTTTTTTGTCTTATATCTACATTTATGGAGATAGAATTTATGTCTTCAATTAAGATGATAAAAAGTTTTTGCATTGGAATTTTAGGGGGTTCTCTAAAAAAAGGTAGTGAAAAAAAATAATTCCTAAAGTCGAGTTTGCTAGTTAAATTTTAAAAGTTTTATTCTAATCCTTTATGTTTTAAAAATCATTTTGGTTCTTTTTTCAATTTTTCATTAGAAACATTAGTATTCTGTTAATTTTTAAATTTTAAAATAGTTTAATGTCACTTTGAATCTATTATATTTTGCAATCGTTTTGTTAAAAGTTTTATTCTGCTCTTTTAAGTTTTTTGAAATATATCATTTTTGTTCTTTTTACAATTTTTCGTTAGAAACTTAGTGTCCATTAGTTTTTTAAATTTTAGAATAGTTAAGTTAATATAAAGGTGGTTAAAAATCATCATTATTTATTTTTTTTTTAAAAAATTAAAATTACTAAGTAAATGAAGAAAAGATGGATCTGGAATTAAAAATACTATCCATTAGTTTTATTCTAATTTTTTATATTATAGAAGTACATCATTTTGATCATTTTTCAAAATTTAAAAGTTAACACAATACTAGCATTTCTAATGGAATATTGAAAAAAATGATATATTTTAAAAACATAAAAGATTAAAATAAAACTTTTAAAACTTTATATTTCAAAATAAAATAATTGTAATACATAATAGAATTAATGTGACGTTAAGCCAAAAAAAAAAAAAAAGAATAAGAAAATCTTAAGGTTTTGGATAAGATTATTTAAGAGGTATTTTCTACTAAAAAATCATATGAAATTCATCTTTAAAAAAATCAATTAAAATTTATAATTTTTTAATATCTAAAGATTTTTTTAAAGTTATAAAAAATCATTTTGTTAACTTTTTAAAAAAAATCCTAAAAATCTTAATTAAATATTACATTATATTACCAGATTTTTTTAAATCATAATCCAATACACGAAAAAAAGGTGTTTTTGGTACTTTTTCTTCGAATTTCCAAATTTGTTCTTTATCATTGATCAAGATTCAAGAGTAAACAACGGAAAGACTTTATCTTAAATTAAATAAATAAAATATCTCCCATTTCCTCACATAAGCATCTAACTCTAAACAAGGCAACAATGACGATTAAAGTCAACTAGTAAAGTTGAATACCCTCAATAAAAACATCTTGTGTTCAACTCTTGTGCACATTAATTTATTTATTTTCTTACACACACTCCTTTAATAGTCGTATAGTAGTATTATATTATCTATGTAAGCATTAAACTATTAAAATTTACTATATGTTCTCGTGAAATAAATTTTCTAAGCTTGTCTGAAAAAGGCTAACAAAAAAAATGAAAAATTAAAAACTGTTAGTTAGTAGTGTACACACGCGGCACACGCTGACAGAGAGAAAAATTTGAAAAGATTTTAATAAACCCGCGAAATTTTCAAAAAGCTTGAGAGAGAAGAAAAAGAGTGAAGAATGCAACCCAAGGAAACAATGTCTTCGTTTCCGAGCTCCGTAGAACGAACGGTTGCATCGTCTCTGCTTCTTCTCAACACCACACCTCTCTCTCCCTCGCTTTCAACTCCAAAGTAACATTAACATTCTCGATTCGCATTACATTTCTTAGTTTCTCATCTTCGTTTCGATCTTCACTCACTCGCTCACTCTGTTTTCATAAAATTTTCTGGCTCTCTGAAAGGTTTCACTCTGATTATTCCGGCGATGCGCTTCTAGAGAGAAGAAGTGGAAGCAAGAGGTTCAGAGAGATCTCGGTTTCGTACGGTTCTTATAAATCTTCGTCTTCCTCGCTCACCGAGGACGACGACGACGATGACGACGATGGCGATTCCTCGGAGAAAGACATCAAATCGGGCAGCGTGTCGTCCTCTGCTGTCACGCGTTACGATCAGATGAAGCTCAAGGTCGATTCTACTTTTCTATGTGCCTTCTCATCGATTCTTATTTTGTGTTTGTTTCGCTTCGTTATGTGTTTGTGTTTGGAAGCACAACGAAAACAAACAAATATGCGTGATCTGAAAATTCACTTGACTGATTCTTCTAATGAGAATCATTCTGTTTTTTTCATTCTCATCGATTCTAGTTTGGAGTTTGTTTCGCTTCGTTATGTGTTTGTGTTTGTAAGCAGAGCAAAAGCAAAATAACTCTGTGTGATCTGAAAATTCACTTCACTGATTCTTCTAATGAGATTCATTCTGTTTTTGTTATTGTGTATGAATATTTTCTATGCTTTTTCGGTTGGATTTTGTAATGCTCCTTCTCGTCTATTCTAATTTAGAGTTTGTTTCGCTTCGTTATGTGTTCGTGTTTTGGAAGCAGAACGAAAACAAACAACTCTGTGTTATCTGAAAATTTACTTCACTGATTCTTCTAATGAGATTCATTCTGTTTTTGCAATTGTTTCTGGATATTTCCTATGCTGTTTTGGTTAGATTTGATAATGTTCAACTGAGTTTCAGCGAGATCAGTGTTAAAAAGATCAGAGATCTAAACATTTGATTGATAATTGCGATTTATGTTACGAATTTCTCAATTGTTTTATTCAGTTCACTTACGATATATACATTTGGTTGAGAATTTGAAAATTGCGATTTATGTGTTATGAATTTCTCGATTGTTTGATTCAGTTCACGATGTAATTAAAACTGAGAAGTTTTGGTTTGTGAAAGATTGCGAGGAAGATTCGGACCAAGGTCGCGTGGACCACGTCGTGCTCCGGCGACCGGAAGCCGAACGTCGGCGAGGCGGAGAAGGTGCTGTCTCCGGCTTCGGTCTCCGGCGAGGCCTCGTCGTGTTTGTCGAGCAGCTCGAGCGGGATCTCCAGTGAGAGAAGCTTGCGCTACGCTAAGAGATGCAGAGGCGCAATTGTGAGTGTGGCCGGAATCAATCGCGAGACGGCGGCGGCGGCGAAGCGTCGCGGCGCCGGTTCGCCGCACCTGCATCGGCGCGGCGAAGCTATACTGAAGCTGCTCTCTTGTTGCGGTGGCTCCTCTGAAGTGAAGATCCGTCAAATGCTCGGTGACAGCCCTGACACTAGCAAAGCTCTGCGAATGTATAATCTCTGTCTCTCACTCTTTCTCACACACACGCAGATTGTGGCATGCAACATAAACTTTTACGAGATTTAAATCCAATAGGTTTAGTTTGTTTGATTTCAGCGGAATGAAGGGCGATTTTGGTTATATTTACGAACTGAATTCAAAATTTCAATCGATCACTAACCGTTTGATTTTGTGATACTGTGATCACTCGTGGTTTGAAATGTTCCAGTGAAAACAAGCATGGACTAGATAACACTGAAAGTGAGTTAAACTCTTCGGATTTTTTGTACACAAAAATGTTTAACAAACACACTGTTATTCAAAATTGGTTAAAAATTGAGCCTCACTCTCAATTTCTTTGATTTTAAATCTTAATTTCTGATAAATTTCAACTAATAGAATCTACCAAATAATTTATGTATAATGTTCTTTTCATATAAATCTACTTAATTTTGTTGTCTCATGCTACGAAGAACTGTGTGTAGGTTGTTGAGGGTGGATGCTGTGAAAAGATCAGGCTCGGGCGGGCGTTATGATCCCTATGTTTACATGGTACACATTTTTATTGTTCACCAATTAATTTGAGTTTAATTTTTATAGTATGAAATTCGGTACCATCATTTAATCATGATTCATGCAAATATAATGAATTATAGGAGTAATAACTAATTGAGAGTCATCTATGATTATAACAACGTACAATTTAAATATTTCACACTTCATTAATATCCTTAACTTTTCCCCTGATCACATGTTAGATGTTAGATTGCTTCATTTGTGTTCCATTTGAGCTTATTTAATAAATCTTATTTATGTTAAAAAAAAAACGTTAGATTGCTTCATGAATATTTCTCTACTTAGAGGATTTTATTTCCTAATTGTGTATCGTATTGCTTTTGGAAAACAAATAATATTTTTCTTACAGATAACTGGATGAAGTTAGCATAAGGAGGTATATGTTAGCTAGAGTATAGTGGATTAAGTATACTCACACCACACGGATAGGTATATCATATTTCGGTGCAAATTCAGGTATATATATCCCTAAAATATAACAGGGAAATTTTGCTGTAGCCCAATTATTATATAGTATTCTAGAGGTTTTTTATGTTCTCCATATGAATAACGATCGTTTTTTTGGTCTTATATAATGCTGTGCTTGCTGTCCGTATGTAGTATAGAAATCAATAACCATCGTTTAACTATATATTGGTTTAGTTCTTGGTATTTTCAGCTCTTGTTATTCTCCATATTCAATATGTCCTGTTGTGTGATGAAAATATAAAACTCAAAGGTGGAAGAAATAGAATATATTGAAAATGTGCGGAAGAAATAGAATATATTTAAAATGTACGGTAAAAAAAATATTGAAAATGTTAAATTGACGACTTTTGCGCGCCCCCTTACATATTAAGTTATGACTAGTGTCTTGAAATTGACATTTAAGAGAAGTAATTCGTTGAGGATATCTTACAAGATCGTGAAATGTATTTTCCTCTTAATTTCATGAAATCTAATAAAAGCAAGAATTGAGTCATCCGTAGTTAAAAAATCAATTAGACGAGAGGTATGGTGTTGTGACAGGAAAAAATGTCTGATTTTTACAGAACATTTTTGTGAAATCTTTTACAAATGTTTGAAGCCGTTGAATAAAGCAATGGGATATTTTCTAGAAAGGAAGAAAAAAGAGAAACATAAAATACAATGAATAAGGTGATGGAGAGATATAAAAATAGTACTAAAATTTGTTGTAAAAATATTATTATTGATGAAGATACGTTCAAAAAAGTTCTCCTCTAGCATTGGCATATAATTATTTTTTTGAGTTCTTTTCTGTGAAAAATTATTTGTAGTTTGTATATATTAAATTTTATTTATTAACATCAAATTATATAATATTGCTTGAATGATCTATTTTAAATAAGTCACATACTTATAAATATATAATATAACAATAGTAATTTATATATATTTTAAATAATAGTATACATTAAAATACAGAAAAATAAAAAATTGTTAATTAGTTTTTAAATTATATCAAATTTATTTATTTAATCTACTTCATAAGAATGCGACGATTTGATTGATAAAGTTTATTTGTTTTAAAAGTTATTAAAGGTGTAAATTTGTCGAATTTAATATCTAGTATATATTGACTTTTTTTATTATTAACTAAATAGTCTAAATGTTCTTTGTACGTGGATATTCTACTGTTACAATATAAAAATAAATCTAAACTGTTAAATTTATAAAATAGACATAAACTAGTTTATTTCCAAGTTTATGCAATTCTTTTTGCTTCAGTGTCTTTTATAGTAAAATATAAGAGAATTATAATTATCTTGAATCAAGTAGTAATTTGTCAAGTTATTATAAACAGGAATTATAAATGTGATTTTTTTATAATGTAAATATTTATTATGAACCTGTTTTTTTTCTTAAAAAAAAAATTGGGTGACAAGGAAACAATGATCCAAATTATCAATTTAATATGAATATCTTCAGTAAAAAAAATAATATATGAATATCTCATGTTATTTGATATTTTAAAAAATGTAAATTAACAAGTGATATCGTATAATAAAAATAAATAAAGAGAAACAAGAATTTTTAAATAAATATTTATAGTAGAAAATTCTCGTTGTCTCGATCCATTTGTTTCGGATGATGAAATAAATTGATAGCGTTTGAACGTGAAAAAAAAATGTCGATGTATTTATCATTATCCATTTGATATATACTACATTACATGGATAATTAAAGACTTTGTTATTCCTATGGGTTGGCATGGGTTGATTTTTTTATAGAAATCTTATCCATATTCAATAAAATGGATTGAATCCGCATTAAAAAATAAAATGGATTGAATTGGAAATAACAAAGCCTAACGAGGTCTACCATAAGTCCTACCAACTGACCTGGTTCTCAAAAGTTTTAGGTATTATTGTAATAAAAACAAGATGGTTTTAAAACTTACTTTAATAGTCGATTATTATTATAATTGATTAAATAAAATATTTAGTTTTAAAAATTATATAATTTTTTTGTAGTGAAATATATTAGGTAAATTTGGTTTTGAGTTGTTTGGATTTTCCAAAATAATTACTTTTTGTAATAAATTGCAAAAAGTATATAGATATTTATAGTAATTAGTTTTATACCTAAATTAATCAATTATAATGAATAAAAATGAGAAAATAGCAAAAAATAATGTTAGTTTTAACTATTTTTAATTTTATTATTGATATAAAATATTTATCGATTTGATTGATAACTAATCTTTAAATAAGTCTAAATGCTTACCTTTAATAAAATCTTCCCTTCTAATTAATCACATTTTTCATTCATATGACTTAAATATGAGATATTGATTTAATGATTGGATTCTAATGTTAGTGAGACCAATTACATATCGCTTAGTTTTAGTCATAATCTCACCAATATTACTAAATGCACTATATATACTTGCTTATGCATTGTATAATTGTTTGTATGTCGTCCTACCATGTGGAATGTGTAAAAGCATGTACCACCCGCGTTTTTTTTTTTGGCTGGCTGTGTATGTGATTGGAGCAATTGGCGAACACTCTTTGGAGCGTGCAATTTTCTCTTGATCGCACTAGCTAGGTACAATGTGATAATCATTTAGGCCAAAATCATAGAAGTCTATATATGAGCTTAGGAAGTTTTCCGAGGAGACGGTCCTTTTTTCTAATAGACAAGTTAGGTCTTATTTTGTGGATGTGTATGCAGGGGTGGACTCAGGATCTAATAACTTGGGATGCTAAGTATGAAAATCAAAATTCATCTAATAAATATATTAACTAACATCTAAATTTATATTAAGTATTTGTGTTATTTTTGTTTGACCATGTTTTTGTCTTATATATATATATATATATATTGTGTTCAACCTCTGATAGTTTTTTTTTTTTTTACATTTGCTCTTTGATATTTGAACAGTTTTACTTTAGATCTTTGTCGTTAGTTAAGTTATGACATTTCCGTTAAATATTTGATAACATGATTTGTGGTTGCTAAAAAATCATCAATATTTATTTTAAAATCAAATTAAAAATGAATTTCTTTCTCTCTCTTATTCCACCCTTCTTTTTCACCTCTGTCTCTGTTGCCCTCTTCTCTTTCTTCCTCTTGGGTGGAAATTCAAAAAACCACCCCAAAACTATATCGACACCAAAATTGGGTTTCAAATGTGGGTTGCCTTTGTTGGGTTAAGGGTGCGGTAGGCTTTAGGTCGTGGCACAGTGGTTGCAACACAACGTGAGACTCAGTGGTTTCTACCGTCAACATTGACTCTATCTCTGCCTTCGACGCTGGTGGATTCTCTGCCCTCCGTTGATCTTGATATGTGAAACATGCTCCAACAATTGGTTGAATCTTAATCCTAACAAGAACTTTGACATGGTGGATGGCAACAGGCAGAACCCTTCTCCATTGTAGTATAACTCAAAGTTGCTCTCCTCGTCCTCCCCTGGTCCCCTAAGCATGATCGCTGAGATGAACGATGAGTAGTTCCCAATGTTGTGGTGGCGGCGGAAGCCTTGCCTTGACGATCAGGCAACAATGACCTTTTTGATGAAGTCGTTGTGGCAGCACAGACAAACAACGTCGTTCTATTCGTGGATGTGAACAAAGCATGGGCAACTGTAGCACCAATACGATAAGTCGGGTCTGAGTTTATTTTTGCAACGCAAAAGTTTAGCAAGAGAGGATATATGAAGTGAAATCTTAATTATCAAAGGGATGAGGAAAAGCCATCTGCTTTTTTTTTAAAAAAAAAATTGAGATTTGTTTTCGAAGATGAAGGTTGAAGGGAGAAGAAGGTAGATGAAGGGTTGGTGGATGACTCGAAAGAGAGTTCTCAATATTTGATTGATTTATTTTTTACTTTAATTGATTTTGACGGTATTTAACCTCCAAAAAAATTAAATTTGATTTTGAAATAAATACTGACAGTTTTTGAGCTGCCACAAATCGTGTTATCAAATATTTAACGGATACGTCATCACTTAACTGACGACAAGGATCTAAAACAAAAGTTTTCAAATATCATGGAGTAGTGCGAATAAAAAATTTATCAGGAATTAAACATAAAATTCAAATATATATTATGGATAAAAAATATATATAAGCATTTTTTTTCACAACAAAAAATGAATATATTAATAGATGGCTGAGATAGATACAAGGAATATCAACGGAAACCATGATAGTACAAAGGTTCAATTATAGATACTAGGTGATATACTTCCTTTCCTACAACACTGCATTGACAATTATATCACATGCCATTTGCCCAGCGCTTTCAATATATTGGCTGAGTCGCGGACAATATCGCTTTCTTTAAGACGTTTCGTGGCACTGCCAAAAATTGTGCAAGCAGACTATCAACCACGAAGTCCCCAAGATAAAACAGCCCAGATCACTGTATAAGATTCCCACTGCACTGAGGGAACCTTTTTAGAATTACACCCTCTTGTATGACTTGAAAAGTCACTCTAAAGACACCCAAAAATATGACTTGAAAAGTCACTCTAATAGCCAACCGAAAAATATGACTTGAAAAGTCACTCTAATAGCCAACCGAAAATTTAGTGCGATAGAAAGAAAGAGGGAGAAGTTTGTCGGAAATGCATCGACTGAAATATGGGAAGGAGAAAAAAAAGTTGAGAAAATGCTTCTCAACCGAGACAAGAAAAAATGAAGAAAATGGCTTTCTATATATAGGGAGTGAAACACTATTCAAGTGTTTACTCTGAGCGATGTGGGACTTGAAGTTTTTTTTTTCTTTTCTTTTTCCAACTTTCACCCATTGTCTCATTTGTTCTAACAATCCCCCACTTGAAATTTGAAAAAAAATATTTTCGAGGATTTCATAAAATTGTGCATAAACAAAGGTGTCATACAACTTGAACCTTTGCATAGTGAGTAAGATTTAGATTTTACTAGAGTGAATCGAAGTCTTGAACTCTATCTCCGACATCAAACCACACACAACCTTTTCATAGGTGTATTCTATAAAGCCCGTGCGTTAAAGGCCATGCACGTCTATCTCGGTATAGTGAACGCTCTAGAAATTTTTGCCCAAAATTTCATATGAAGCGGCCCTCACTTCCACATTCACATAGGTGAGTCTATCAAGAGTACTCGTGTAGCCTAGGTACTCCACTCAACATAGAGTATAGATCTCATTAAGAATTAAGAATTTTTTCATAACTCATCCTCTTGTTACTTCAGGAATCATGCTACTTTCACTTATAACAACATGTTCATCTCATATCACTTCATAACTTGTTATTACCCATTGAACCTAGTTCTTGGGATCTCCAGTCATTTAGGTCGAGTTACCATCATGAATGATCATCACAGTAAGGGCAATAGTCCCATTCTTTTAGAAGTGTTATGGACTTTTTCTCTAGCTAATCCTTTCGTCAAAGGATCTGCTAAATTATCATCAGTGCGTACATGATCCACTCTAACAGCTCCTGTTGAGAGTAATTCTCTAACAGTGTTGTGCTTACGACGTATCTGTCGTTTCTTACCATTGTAATAATGATTCTCAATTTTTGCAATAGCCGCGGTACTATCGCAATGGATCAACATAGTTGGTATCGGTCTTTCCCATAAAGGAATCTTTGCAAGTAAGCTTCTCAACCAACTTGCTTCCTCACTAGCAGCTGCTAGTGCTATCATCTCAGATTCCATAGTGGACTGAGCTAAGATAGTCTGTTTCTTTGACTTCCAAGAAACAGCCCCACTAGCTATGCTAAATATATTGCCGCTGGTTGCTTTGGAATCATCTGAAAAGAGTGTTCCAATCTGCATCGCTGTATCCTTCAAGTATAGCGGGAAAACTTTTATAATGTAATCCAAGGTTTATGGTTCTTTTAAGGTACCTCATTACCCTTTCAATAGCGTGCCAATGCTCTATACTAGGTCTACTGGTAAACCTGCATAATAATCCCACAACATAGGCTATGTCGGGTCTAGTACAATCAGTGGCATACCTAAGGCTGCCAATGATACTTGCGTACTCAGTTTGTCGTATACCTTCACTAGTGTTCTTAAACAGTTTTACACTTGGATCATATGGTGTATTAGCAGGTTTACAGTTAAAGTAGTCATATTTCTTTAAGATCTTCTCAATGTAGTGAGATTGATCCAGAGAAATTCCCTCTTTTGACCTGGTAATCTTAATACCAAGGATTACACTTGCTTCTCCAAGGTTTTTCATATCAAAGTTGTTACACAATAATGATTTCACATTGTTCACTACATGAATATTTGAACCAAATACGAGAAGGTCATCGGCATATACACATATGATAGTGCAAATATTATTTACAGATTTGAAGTAAATGCATTTGTCTCTTTCATTCACCTTAAACCCATTCGAGACTATTAAGCTATCAAACTTTTCATGCCACTACTTAGGTGCTTGTTTTAGACCATACAAAGATTTATCTAACTTGCAGACTTTACCTTCTTGTCCATGAATCACAAACCCTTCAGGTTGCTCCATATAGATTTCCTCTTCCAATTCACCATTTAAAAAGCAGTTTTAACATCCATTTGGTGTACCACTAGACTGTGAATAGCAGCAAGAGATATTAGCACCTAAATAAATGCTATTCTAGTGACTGGTGAAAAGGTTTCGAAGAAATCCACATTCTCTTTTTGCCTAAAACCCTTGGCTATAAGGCGAGCCTTGTATTTATCCACAGTACCATCAAGTTTTAGTTTCTTTTTCAAGATCCATTTACAACCAATTGGTTTGCAACCAGGAGGCAAGTCTACTAAATGTCAGGTCTTGTTAGATTCTAAAGAATCCATCTCATCATTAATGGCTTCTTACCACAAGTTAGCATCCAAAGAAGACAAAGCTTCTTGGAGGTTTGATGGATCCTCCTCTAATGTATAGGCCATATAATCGGGCCCATAGTCTCTAGTAATTCTTGCTCTCTTACCTCTTCATGGCTCTATTTCTGGTTCTGGTTGTGCAAGATTTTCACTACTAATAGTAGGAAGGTGACCGGATGAAGTACCCCCACTATTCCTTAATTTAAAAGGAAATTTATTTTCATAAAAATCAGCATCATTTGACTCTATGATCACTTTTGCGTTTAGGTCATAAAACCTATACACTTTGCTATTAATAGCATAACCAATGAACACACATTCATAGGCTCTACTTGCGAGTTTAACCCTCTTGGGGTCTGGGATCCTTACATAGGCCAGACATCCCCAAGTTCTCAAATAGGACAACTTTGGTTGTTTTTTCTTTAATGTCTCATAGGGAGATGTCTTGCTTTTTGATTTGGGGATTCTATTTAGCACATAACAAACAGTTAATAAAATTTCACCCCACCAAAAAGATGTTGCACTAGAACTCAACATAGTAGCTACAACTAATTCTGTAAAAGTTATGTTCTTTCTTTCAGCTTTACCGTTCATTTCATGTGAATATGGAGCAGTTGTCTCATGTATGATTCCATGAAAATTATAAAACTCATTAAACAAACTAGAATCATACTCTGTGCCTCTATCACTTCGAAGTTTCTTAATTTTCTTATTGAATTGATTTTCAATTTCTATTACATATAACTTAAACATGTCAAGCGCTTCACTTTTATTTTTCATAAGATATACATATGTATAATCAGAGCAGTCATCAATAAAAGTGATAAAATATCGTTTTCCATTTTTGGTCAACATTACATCAAATTCACATATATCAGAATGTATTAAATCCAATGGCTCAGATTCTTTAACTACTGATTTATGTGATTTCTTAGTTATTTTAGATTGACTGCAAAAAACATATTTTTCAAAGTGATTTGAAGATAGCTTTGGAATAAAACCTAAGTTACTCATGTTAGATATGCAACGACTATTTATATGACAAAGTCTAGAATGCTAGATATTAAAATCACACAGCAAGTAAGTAAAAGGAGAAACTTTATTAATATCAAGATTCAATTTGAACATGCCATCAGTGGCGTACCCTTTCCCTACAAATAACCCATTCTTGGTCAAAGTAAATAAATCTGCACCTATGGTCTGAGTAAACCCAGCCTTGTTTAAAAGAAAACCAGAAACCAGATTCTTTCTCATCTCTGGAGTATGCATCACATCTTTGAGGATCAAAGTCTTTCCAGAGGTACACTTCAGTTCAACATCTCCAGTTCCAACAACAGTAGTGGTGTGAGAATCATCCAACAACACTTTCTTATTTTCAACATTTGTGTATGTTTTGAACATAGCACGATCATAATAGACATGGCGGGAGGCGCCAGTGTCTACCCACCATCCATATGATCCTCCAATCATATTGATCTCAGTTATCACAACTATGTATGGCTCTTGAGTCATGTTAGCCTGGGGAGCACCTGTCATTGAAGGATTTTTGCATTTACGTGCCATATGTCCTGGTTTGCCACAATTGTAGCAGAGGAATGGTTCACCAGGATTATTCTTGGCAGGTGGATGTTGTCTAGCATGTTGGACCCTTGGAGGGTTCTTGTTGCGGTTGGAGGTATTGTTCACATTGCGGTTCTGATTCTTAAAGTTTTTGCCAGTAGGCTTCAGAACTGCACCTGCATTCTTCCTTTTAGTGTTGTTGTGAGACACAACCAACACTTCATCTTTCTGATCTTGTCTGTGTGCCTCTTCCTCAATGCGCAGACGTGTGATCAGAGACTCCAAAGAGAATTCTTTGGTCTTGTGTCTGAGAAGGTTTTTGAAATCCTTCCAACCAGGAGGCAGCTTGTCTATGATGACAACAACCTGAAATTGCTCATCCAAAGCCATACCCTTTGATATGATATCATGAGAAATTTTCTATATCTCATGGGATTGAGACTCTACTGATTTATCATCAGTCATTTGATACTTGAGGTAGCGGCTAACAACATACTTTTTAGTCCCAACTTCCTCAGTATCATACTTCTTTTCCAGAGCCAGCCAAACTAATTTGGCAAACTTATATGGGCTATAATAATCATAGAGATCATCAGCTAACTCATTCAAAATGAAATTCTTGCATAGGTAATCATTTTCATTCCAAAGAGCTAATTCCATAATCATTTTATCCTTCACTTCCTTCTCAGCATCCTCAAGTACCATTGGAATATTAGTGTTCAAAACATAGGCAACTTTCCTCATAGTTAAAGAAAACATCATCTTTTGTTGCCAACATTTGAAAGGATACCCTTCAAACCTAAAAGGTTTGTTGAGGTCATTGCTGTTCGAGCCAGTAATATCTACGGTAGCCATGGCAGAACTGAAACCTGTCTTAAAATTGTTGTAAAAATAATTTATGATAAACAAAAAAATTACTGGCTGAGTCGCGGACAATGTCGCTTTCTTTAAGACGTTTCGTGGCACTGCCAAAAATTGTGCAAGCAGACTATCAACCACGAAGTCCCTAGGATAAAATAGCCCAGATCACTCTATAAGATTCCCACTGCACTGAGGGAACCTTTCTAGAATTACACCCTCTTGTATGACTTGAAAAGTCACTCTAAAGCCACCCAAAAATATGACTTGAAAAGTCACTCTAACAGCCAACCTAAAATATGACTTGAAAAGTAACTCTAATAGCCAACCGAAAAATATGACTTGAAAAGTCACTCTAATAGCCAACCGAAAATTTAGTGCGACAGAAAAAAAGTGGGAGAAGTTTGCCGGAAATGCATCGACTGAAATATGGGAGGGAGAAAAAAAATTGAGGAAATGATTCTCAACTGGGACAAGAAAAAATGAAGAAAAGGGCTCTCTATATATAGAGTGAAACACTATTCAAGTGTTTACTTTGAGCGATGTGGGACTTGAAGTTTTTTTTTCTTTTCTTTTTCAAACTTTCACCCATTGTCTCATTTGTTCTAACAATTGGCATGCACGAATGTGCCACTAAGTATCCCTTCTACAAAGTATACTGCAAGCTCACCCTTCACACACCATAGATTGGTTATAACCATTATATAAGTTGCGCCAAATAGTTAGCAAGGTCTAGGGACCATACATACAGAGATGAATTGAAGCCATGAATGTTAGCTTTGCACCATGTCCATGCTCTATGCTTGAGAGCATCCATAGCAACCCCTAAATTACGACTTACCCCATTGAATTTAATGTCATTTCTGTGCTTCCACAATGCCCAAATGACAGATGCCCAAACTGCTCCCCATGCTAAGATGGTTTTCTTGCCATTGATGTTTCCTCTATGTTGCCAAAAATGATTGAAATAGTCAGCTGGTAGAACTCTCTCATCACCATACCACTCATAGCACCTTGCCCCTATAGAATATGAAAATTTGCACTTAAACAATAGATGAGTTGTTATTTCTATACTTGAGTTGCAGGAAATGCATTCAAAGCTAGTAGTATCATCAATGATTTTTCCCTTCTTCAGATTGCCCATAGTTTGGAGGTGGTTATGTGTGCCTCTCGAAATCAAGCCCTTCACTTTGGATGGGATAGGTAGTTTCCACAAGTGTTTATAAAACATTCCTTCGCCCAACTGGCCCTCTCCAGGAAGTATAGCATAGACCTCCTTAACCACAAACTTCTTCTCCTCATTCATGTTCCACTAGCATCCATCCTTGACATCTTGTTTTGGCTTTGTTGTTCCAATTACATCCCACAATTGTTGTACCACACGGTTTTCCCATTGAAATCAAGGTCGTCACCATAACCCACACCCCCTACACCACTTGCCCATCTCCAAAATGCTTCCATTTTTTTGTTCCAAATGTAAGTACATTCAATTAAATTTCTTGCCCAAGCTCTCCTTACCAACCCACTTTGAGTTGCAAAAGCTTACTTCCCTACCTTCACCAATCACTCTCAATACATTTTGGGAACCACCCCAACCTATTATCAAACATCTCACAATTGCTTAAAAATCACTCTACCATTGAGAACCTCTCTTCACAAAATTACACCTAACTAGGCTATCCCAACTCGATATTTTATATTTTTCCTTCAACACATCTCTCCAAAGACATTTTTTTCTCTCAACGACCTCTATAGCCATTTGCCCAACTAAGAGCTTATTGAAAGTCTCTAAATCTTTTATACCCAAACTTCCTATCTCAATGGGTGAGTACACAACATACCACCTTACCCTTTTTATCTCCTCACCTATTGCTCCCCTAAAGAAAATTCCTTTGAATACTATTGAAAAATTTCTAGGGTGCCTTAAAGAAAGAGAGAAATAGAGAAAGTATAGGGATAAAGAGGAAAGTACCAATTTAACCAAGCAAATTCTTCCACCAAATGACAATTGCCTCCTCCTCCATGAAGTTAATTTCCTTCTCAGTTATCAATCACTGGTTGCCATGTGCTCTACTTCCTTGCATTCGCTCCCACCAGTAGGCCCAAGTAGACGAAAAGAATTGTCATAGTAGTGCAATTCACCATTTTGGCATTAGTGTTGATCCAATTTTGATCTACATGAATACCCCCGAAACTACTCTTGAAGAAGTTTACTTTTAGGCCGAAAGCCAACTCAAAGCATCTAAGAATTTCTTTCAAAGTAATAGTTTCTTTCATGTTATCACCAATTAAGGAAGAATATCGTGTCATTTTCGAATTGTAGGAGAGGAACCTTCAAATTTCCATCACTAATGACCACCTTGGATATTAACTCTTTTTCCTCTACTTCCCTCATCAAGCCGCTCAAGCCCTCCACAATCACCAAGAAGAGAAAAAGGTGCTAACAGATCTCCTTGTTGGAGTCCCTTTTGTGGCATAAATGCTTTCGTCGGGCTTCTATTAACAAGAACGGAGATAGAAGAAGTTTGTAAGCAACCACATCCACTTAATCTAGTTGTGACAAAATGCCAATCTATGCAACATGTATGTCAAAATTCTCCATTGAATCATAAGCCTTCTCAAAGTCTACCTTAAAAATGAGACACCCCTTTCTTTTTGCATTTGCCTTTGCCTCATGCATAACTTCATTGGCAATTAAGTTCCCATCTGAAATATTTCTTTCCCCCCAAAAAACCTGATTGTCTAGTATCAATTATGGCCCCATGACCTTCTTTGGAATGAGAGTACGGAATAAGGCATTAGTACCCTTTGGTAATTTTCCATGAGCATATAATTCATTGAGAACCCTAACGATGTCAACTTTTACCACCTCCCAACATGTTTTGAGGAAGTTAAAATTAAAACCCTTCGACCCCGGGCTCTTACTATAATCACAATGCCACACCGTGCTCTTGATTTCTTCTTTCGAGAAAACATGTACAAGAATACTATTATTTTCCTCGCTTATAGTCTTAAACCTCACCCCTTCCAACAACATTGGCAACTCATCCTCCCCTTTGAATTTTTTGTGATAATATTCCTTTATCTCTTTCTTAACTTTCACAAGATCTTCGCACCATTCCCATCCACCTTCACCCCTTTGATAAAATTACACCTCTTCCTCCAATTTACTATGGTGTGAAAGTATTTTGTATTGGAATCACTATCCTTGAGCCATTGCACCCTAGACTTTTGGCACAAAAAATATTCTTGCATTTTTTATGTTCTCCAAAACTCCCTAATCACATCTTCTCTTTCTCAAGCAACCTCCAAGGAGAGCCCTTCAATTTCCTCTTTCAAGCCCAAGTTGTTGATGTTATCCACAATCATATTTTCCTTTGAACCCTCAAATTTCTCCTTGCTCCAATTCTTGATCTCTAACTTTAATATTTTCAATTTCTCCTTAAATACAAAAGCTCCTTATCCCTAGACATTATAAGACTCATATTTCTTCTTCACAAACTCCACGAACCTCGGATCATCAATCCAATGATTGAAAACCTTGAAAGGTCTTGGTCCCCTATCAATGAATTTGTGTTTTAGTGTAATAGGGCAATGGTTGGAGATTGACCTATATGATAGTTACATAAAAGTGTTCCTAACACTTGCAGCGAAAAAATTAGGATTTATTTTGCATTTAAAATATACAACAATAATAAATAGAAAAATAAATTGGTGTACCCAGATGCGCATTCTTGAAGCAACAATTTTTTTTTTCAATAGTGTGAAGACTCTACTTGTATCCGCATTGAGACCAATGTTTACTATCAACTCTTTGATGAGTGGAACTATAAAGAACAAATTCTCTTTCTACTTTTTAGGTCTAAAACTAGATTTGAACTTTTCTAGTTTTTGTCTTGTGCATTTTGCCTCTGGTAGATGTTTCTATTTATAATGTTAAAGGATATTGATTAGTGCCTTTTTCAAAGAAGAAAAGGAAAGATTTAAAATAATTTCATATCTCTTTACCTTTATACAAATAAACATTATCTCATATATTTTATTTTAAGAAACTTCCTTATTTAAGACAAAAATAATTCATAATTAATCACATTCCTGATACGCAACAATTGAATATTATTCTTATTTTATGGACAACTTCCACAATTATAAAATAATATTCCTTTTTATACGTTAATTATGTTCTTGGTGTTAACAAAAAATATAATAATATTTCACTAAAATATTTGATTGATTAAATTAAATTCTCTAATTTAATTGTTAAATAAATTATTTTTTTTGCAAAGATTGGAACACTCGTTTATGTGTGACCCTGTAGGTTCAATATTAAATCGGTAATAAATTAATCATAATTAATTTATCAATTAAGGTAGATGTCTAGCAACACTCCTTAACATCCGGATAACATTAAGTGACATCTTTTTCCTTCAAGAACCAATAGAAGAATAATGTAATATTTCCTTTCATCATTTATGGCTCAAGGTTAACTCTAGAGTATAGTATCATTGCCCACTCTAATAAGCTAACACATTTAATCAATGAATGACTTAACAAACTTTTTTGTTCTTTCATTCAATTGTCCTGACCAAGGTTTTAATTCTATCATAGAGCTCAAACTCATTTACCTAGAGTTCATTGATTCCTTCTTGATTAATCATTAATTCTACAAGTATTTAATTATATCTAATATTCATTCAACTAATGTCCTAAGACATTAGGTGTCAGAAATTAAAATATAATAAATAAATTGTTAATTACTATGATAATCTCATGTCAAAAGAAACTATTATATTTCTTTTTGGGAACTTCCTATTGACATATCAAAGTAATATTAACTATTAGAAATTTTCTATTGAGTCAGTTCAATGATGACATCCACATGTACATCATTTATATATGCAATTTAATAAATAAGATCTATTAATCTTTATCCAATAAAGGCCATTACATATATATTGATCTATCCAGATTATTGATGTCCTATTTACAATAATCATATGATCAAGAACAATTTAAATTAAAATTATAATGGATTTGTTTCTCATTATCATAATCTTTATCATAATAACAAGTCTCTAGTTTTAATCAAAGACTTGTCAAATTAACTATTTAATAAAATAAAGAATAATTTTTTTTACTAAAATTGATAATATGATGAATTTGATCTTGAATATACATATTTATCCCAAGCACTATAAAGGTCATGTTGCATAGCCTCGAGGCCTTTTTGAAGCCACTTTACCCTATCAAGCCTATTCAAGCCACTTTACCCTATCAAGTCTATTCATAATCACCCCTACCGCCCTTACCCATGTGAAACTTCTTCCTACCAATAGAACATCAAGTAATTCCATGCTATCAATGAAAGCATTGATTTCTTCAATATCTCTACCACCATGTTGACTACCATTCAACCTCCCTATTCTCTCCTCCAATCTTCTCACAACATTAAAATCTCCCATCACACACCAAAGCCTCCCTCCTATACTCTCATTTTTAATTGTACAATCTCATTCCACGTCACTCTTTTTGGCTAAAGCACATGGTGAATATACATTAACAAGATTGATAAGTATTCATAATTATACATTTTTCAAAATAATTTAAGAACTATAATAGAGAATATAATTACACGCTAGATAAATTAAACATTTTTTAAAAAAACTTAAAATTATAAATTACAATCATCAATTTCATATATATTCCATTAAGAATCCTGATGAATTTGTAACAAAAATTAGCATTTAAGTTGAACTTTTTTTTTACGAAAAATCTTATTATGTTAAAAAAACTACTAATTTAATTAATAGATTATGTTATAAACTAAATCACTATCTCTTGTGACAATAGTAGCTAACAACATTAAAGAATGATTTGCTTTCAAATAGTTAAGAAATAGAAGAAAAATGCATAACAAAGATTACAACTTTACAAGTAAAATAATATGACTTGTCTTTGATGCAACTTGATATATAATATTTTTCTTAAGATTTATGGTATATAAATATGGACTCTTGCACTCATGATCGAAAAACACGTTGAAACCTCAAACAATAGTAAGAAAAACAAAGACAAAATATTTATAGATATGTTTCAAATTTAACTTATCAATCTCTTGTAAGTTTCACCCACTGACAAAGATTAATAAATTAAATTTAAAATTCTCAAATCAGCATAATTATCTCTACAATAAATACTACAAAAGAATAGAATGTTTTGTTAAAAAGTAGAAAAACCATTAACACTTAAATGACTTTTTTAGATGAGTGCTATATGGTACGAAGGACTTGAATACGAAACGCACGAAACAATTTCTCATAACAAATAATAAATTAAGGAAAACACTAATTAGTACGAAAGTAATTTCGTGCATATTACACAAAGCGTTGTTTTTTTTAATCAAAAGTTTTTTTTTTTTAATTTAGGATTGTTTTAAACAAAAGGTATCCGTCCTTCTGTGAATTTTGTGTGTTTCGTGCCTTTTTCTTTTCGTACTAAATAGCTGTCCTCGTAAATTAAAATGTTAACAAGAAAAATAAAATAAAAAACTTTTGATTATTTTTTTTTTACAGCATAATAAACTTTTGATCCTATCCCGCTAATCATGGAAGCTCTCGACTTCTCCATTGGAGCAATCTCATGGAGCAAATATTCTAAACTTTTCCTTTGATTAAAAGGTAAGATGCTTAATTTGTGTTGAATTTGAATGTAGAGGTTTCTAATGCTTTACACTGCTGCACCGGGGGACTGTTAAAAGCCTAAAACATTATTTTATTGGACCATATGAGAAGAGGAGGGTTAAAAGATTCTAATTTTTTCATTTATAATCTTTATAAATTTGTATTTATAATGTTTAAAATTGAAAAAAAATACAAATTTACAAGATTAAAAATGAATAAAATATGTTACAAGAGTCAAAATTAAAAAAAAAACTTACAAGGAAAATAAACTTACAGGAAAAAAAATGCTAACTTAATAAAAACATTATTAAGCATTTTTTAATTAATCGACAAATGTTAATCATTAGTAAAAGGGATTCTAACCCACAACTCTTCTCTGTAAATATTTATATGGTAGGTATGTCTTGGCATCACCTTGGATGTTCTTGGCACACTTAACGTTTGGGTGTTGTATATATATTTTTAGTCCTCGTACTACGTGTGAAGTTTCTACTAGGTTCTGCAAACTCTTTGAAGAAGCCATACTTATATTTTATTTATACAAATGCAACCTATATATACACACAAAAAAATAACTCGTTCTTTTCCATGTTTTGCCAAGATAGTTTTCCATGTGAGTTAATAAATAGAGCTCAAAAATAGGAAAAAAGGGGTTAAGACAAATTGAAATATGTACACTACAATACGCTAACACTCCAACTCTCAGAATCTCTTAATAAAGTGTGAAGACAAATTTATACTTAATCAAAATTCTAATTTTAATTGTTGGAACCTTTTAAGAATTATGTAACTCACATAAGTTTTGTGAAGTTTTTTATGTTCGATTGATGTCATCTGATTAGGGAGTTGGTAGATCATTTATTTGTAGATTCACAATTATAAGTTTGTGTTAAGGATATACGGGTATTCAAGTAGCCACCCCCCTTGCTTGTGTAGGAGTATGTTAATTAAGGAGAACGACCGAATATTCATTTGGTATATGATCTTCCATGAGTTAGACAATTCACTTCGTGTCTAAGAGATTTTTTCTTTCATGTGACCTAACTATAAAAGTGTTGTCCCATTAGATAATTATTTATAAATAGGGTAAATAGTCACTTTTGGTTTGGAATATGTAATTCGTTGATAAATGTGCCCCTGGAAGATGAAAATATAAAATTTAGTCTCCGAAAGTGTAAAAAGTGCGATAAATATATCCGACTGTTAACTTTCATTTGTAATCATTAATAAATAGCTTACATTACATAGAGGGACGAATTTGTCATTGAAATGATTACCAACGTGATCATCTTTAATTGCCAACATAGGGACATATTTGTCATATAATATTTTTTTTTGGTTTTTCGTCTTTTCACTCTCAAGGAATAGGAATAGGATAAATAATCATTTTTGTCATTGAATGTGTAATTCGTTGACAAATACATCCTTAAAAGATGAAAATACAAAATTTAGTCTCCGAAAGTGTAAAAAATGCAACAAATATATCCGGCCGTTAACTTTCGTCCGTCATCGTTAATAAAATAGCCTAGATGACACTGATGAATGAATTTGTTACTTAAATGATTGCCAATATGTTGTGAGTGACTTTTACATATAATTGATTAGTTAATATTAAATTATGTTATTTATAACTAATCATTATTTATTATTGTTGTAGGAAACAATCTTCATACCTCCACCAATGTTAACTGCATTTAGAACACCTCAAGTTAGGCCTTTGGCACCAATTCGAATTATATTCCCAGATGGAGTATCTCATAATAGGAATCAATCGAATTACATGAGCTTCATACCTACACCAGGATTGCCCAATCGTCAAGATTCGAACAAGTGAAATATGAGATATATTTATCTTTTATTTACAGTAAATTTTGACTAATTATTATAATTTGAAAAAATTTGTAATGATTGATACACTATTACAATGTTTATTTTGGTAAACTGGTACAATATCTATTTTGGATAATTTTTACTATGACAGACAAATTATGGTTGATAATAAGTATTATCATTATTATTATGTTTGTTTTAAATTATGTTTGTCAATATATTTTTTTAAGTGATTATTGTAATGTTATGCTTATAACGACAAAAAAATGGTGAAAATTTACCTTAAAATTATATTTTACCCTTAAATAAAATGAAATTTTGGGTCTAACAAATTAGTCCAATAGAAACATACTGATATTTAGGTTCAATGAAAAATTACTAACATTTTCGTCCAATAATGATAACTTATTGACATTTTGGTCCAATGAAACGTACTAATATTTAAGTCCAAAAAAGAAATTATTGACATTTCCTCCAATAAAAAAATACTGACATTTTCGTCCAATAAAAAATTACTGACATTTACATCCAAAAATGATTTCTTACTGACATTTTCATTCAATCTAGTTAGCATGGTCACATTGACAATCGTTTCAATGACAAATTCGTCCTTCTATGCCACATATGCTATTTTATTAATAGTGACAAACAAAAGTTAATTGTCAGATATATTTGTCGCACTTTTTACACTTTCAGTGATTAAATTTTGTATTTTCATCTTCTAGGGACACATTTGTCAGCGAATTACACATTCAGGAACAAAAGTAGCTATTTATCCTTACAAGTATGCAAGATGAGGGAAAAATCCTAGTTGTCAGACACATATCACCCTTATCGATATCATGAACATGGATTCACAGTTACTCTAGGTATACATTCTAAGACATTTATATATTAATAGTATGTTTGGCTTAACGTCACCAAAGCTACCATGGAAGAGAATTTACGTCAAATATATAGAATAACATATTATAATTTTGAATATTTCAAAAGGTTACTATGCAATTTTGTGTGTTTCAAAAGGTTATTATTTATTGTTTTTTTTAACTTGGAGTATTTTCCAATATAATGACATTTTTTTCATACCTTTTTACTGTGTTAATTAGCCATAATTTATTAAGTCTGGCTGCGTCCAAGTCACATTGGACTATACCAAATGATTAAATCCGTAAATTTTTTAGGTTAACAAAGTATAAATTTTTTGTATTAACCTTTCATGCTTAAGCTACAGGTTCATATATATCTCTATGAGATACAAGTAGAAAAGCATGAACGGAAAGGTTCTAGACGATAGGCAGAATATCAGTCATTGGACGATACTATTTCAGCGTCCAGTCCTGAAAAGACAAGTGCTTCAGCACTTGGCTCACAATACAAAAGCAATGGAACAATTATTCTAACCTCAAGTGCTGAAAACAATCACAAAAAAGTAACGTTCATAGGCTCAGTAAGAACCTCGTGCCATAGCACACTAGAGGGAAGATTTAAATTCTCTTATCTTGATATTTTTAATTCCTTTTGTATTTTGCTGTTAACTTTTCTTTTGATTTGTACGCTGAAAGTCAGCTTTAAGCATTAGACGATACTTTTAGATTATACTTCTCTGAAGATTTTCTGCATAAAGTGTTTGTGGTCCCTAATCTGTCTCTTTGCATGGTAGTGACCTCATGTCAAACACCAAAGCTATTAGACAATGACTAGCTGAGATCTCTCAACGGATCAGAGCTCTTAAGTCTATATAAAGCTTGAAGATGTTCATGTTAATGTGAGTCAAATTATAAGAGAATAATTTGAGACAAAATGAACAAGTGCTGTAACGTTGTTTGTTTTATTGGACGAAGAAAACTAGAGCAAATTTAGTGAATCTTAGCTTTGCTAAGTTAGTGAGTTTCATTGTATTCGAGCTTATTGTGTAAACACTCTTTGAGTGATTAAGAATATATTTTATATCAAACATATATTGTTTGTGAAAGCCAGGAGTGACTTAGTGACAATGAATACTTGGATCTTAATCTCAGGGGAGATTAAGTGCAGTGCCAGGAGGCATAGAGAGTACTCGTTGTAGCCATAAATGACATAGAGAATACTTGATTATAATAAAAAAAATTGATTAGAGAAATCCTTCAAGGTTTGAAGGAGAATTGGATGCAGCCCAATAATTGGGGTGAACTAGTATAAAACCTTTGTATTTTATTTACTGCTTCTATATAGCTAGTTCTTTTGTATAAGTTACTCCTATTACTGGATCCAAATTTTGTAAACTGGTGTTCTAAGCACAAAGTGATTTCGAACCTCTTGAACGAAACTCATCGTCCATTGATATCTATTTGAGAAAAGCCTTTTAAAAGTTTATGTAAGACTAAGCTTTTATCCATCATACTATTCAACTCCCCTTCTAGTGTGTTTCAGGTACTTCATAATTCCTATTTTAAATTGGTTTTCATACCTCATTTAAACATAATAATTATCTTTATTATACCTTATTATTATATGACCATTTTCTAACTATAAATGGGATGCTTTTGCTATTGTTTTATATCCTAGAAAAAGCACAATTCCCATTATTCTCTCTATCTGTATTCTCAGTTTTTTTATCTTGCTAGTTCTGCTAACTTGATTAATTTGGGATGAGCTTGTTAAACCCTGGGAGATTTTTGCTTTACACAGATAAATACATAAGGACAGTGTGTCTAACACACGTCTTAGGCTATGTGTTGAAGAACCCTATGAGTTGGAGATTAGGTTCATGTTTGTGTTCATCAAAGTTTGAGCTTTGGCTTGTCTAGAACAAAAATCTCAAGGATTTAAGGCAGGTTTCTACTCTTAACCACTCACGTGATAGTTTTTTACAATGGGTAATCGAAAACATTGTGGGTCACAATTATTTTGTGGTATGTTCTTATGACCTTATGTGATAATCATGTCTTTCTCACTGCCATAGTGTTTTTGGAGTTTGTTTAGAAATCTTGTTTGTGTGTATGTGTGGAAATAATATTTATATTTTGAGGAGGAGTTGCAATGGTGGGGGTTGAATCTCAATAGGCTATTTGAAATTTATATCCCTCTTCTACCGAGCCACAATGGTTGATGCCACAATTTATTAATTTGTGGACTTTGAAATTAGCCAGATTGGGCGAGATAATTTGATTGCCTTGAGAATGTTTGGATATAACCAAAAGCATTGTTGTTGCATTTATAGAATAATTCTGAGTCAAAAGCTTTTAGAGATGGTGGCTTAAATTGAGAGGTTTTATATTCACGGTTGAGTTAAAAGCTTTTGGGAGAATTACTTTTTTGTTATGATAACGAAGACTTCTTATCCTGGTATGTGACCCTCTCTTTTTCCAGATGATTTTTTTACGTCTTGGGCTTACAAATCTGTGTGTCCTTTTTTTTTTAGCTTTGTGGGCATGCTTTCTTTCTTTTGATATGTGAACGGGTTTTGTGAGATTGTCTTTTTGTTATATGTGATTGGAGGTTTAATATGGATTTAATTAGAGTTTAGAGAAAGTAGAACTGATAAGATTGAACAATGCTGATGTGAAATGGTTATACTTGATTATTGTTAATGTTTACTCATTGGTTGGTTGGTATCTATGTGATCTTTAATGCTAGAAGTTGTGTTTGAAAATAATAATGATTTATATTCCTGTAACATAGATATAATTACTTAAAATATAAGGTGTTTTATTATCATACATATAGCAAGCATCTTACGGGGCTTTGAATTTGCATAATGGTGGACAAAAGTCCAAAGGTAATAGACATAGGGTATTCAAGAGGTAATAGCATAGGAAATCATATTGGTATTAACATGCTATATATCTTTATATTTGTTTATTGTGACTTTGTCAATAGCATGCAACGAACAAGAAAAATAGTGGCGATGTAATAAGTTATTTATTTTTTGGTAGACTAGTGTTGATTGACATAAAATTAAAACTATGATATTAATGATTGTATCTTACCTTTATAGTAGGAATATATATATGTTTCTTTTAATGACATTAATGTCATATTCTAATGTTTCTTTATCTGTTTTAATATGCATTAATTTTACATTTCAATTGGCCTTATTACTTGTTTTATATATATTAATTAGATTATATTCTGTTAATTAGAGTTATAATACCTTTTTCATAACATGTAAATTCATGTATGATGTTAAGTTCAGTTAGAAACAAAATTTATTTGATATTCATAATTTATTATTTTCTGAATTTAGGAACGCTATAAGCTATTGAATATGATGGTGAAATTGTTAGAATATGTTACATGATTTAATTTTTAGGACCATTCAATGTGGGGGTATGCTTTCTTTTTTCTTTTGGTTTTTATGGAGACTTAAAAGTGATACTTTATGAATTCTATAGTGACTAAAAGTTTGATCGCTTTAAATAGATTTGTATTGAAGAGTTAGAAGGTTTAGTAAAGTGATTGAAAAGCAAAGTTTAGTATATGTTTTGAGTATAAGAAAAAATAAGGGGTGTTTGGTTTTGCTGTTTTTTATTTTTATTTTTACTGAAAATATAAAATAGTGATAAAAATGTTTTTAGTTGGATTTTTGAAAACATTTTTAGTGAAAATATTTTCTCAAACGAACCAAAAACTAAAAATAATAAAATTTCGTTTTCAGTTGAAACCAGGAGCCTCATTTTGGGTAAAATGAAAACGCGGTGACAATGAATGTAATTTTAAGTAAATCTAAAAATACATTTTCTTTTGAAAACGCATTTTCAGTGCTTTTATTTCTTGAAAGCAGATCAAACCAAACATGTATTTAGAATTCTAATCTTTTGAAAATGAAAATAATTTTTAGAAAATGAAAACAGGAAATGAAAATAGAAAATAAAAATACAAACCAAATACACCCTAAAATTGCATGTTATATGAAATGTGGTTGTTGATTAAATTATGGTAATGCTATGAGTATATGCTATAAATCATGAAGATTTTAATGATGTCAAAAAGATCAAACCTTGGATAATGGTTGTCATTATCAAAAAGGGGAAGAATGTAAATCATGCAAGCTTTGATGATGTCAAGAAGAAATCACATGTTTGTCATCATAAAAAAGGGGGAGAATGTGAATATATGAATACGTGAATTTTGATGATGCCAAAAGAAGAATCAAACAAAGTTGTTTCAAAGGATAAACATGGCTTCAAGATTAATACAAGATTGTTTCAACAAACAAAGCCTTGCTTCAAGATTAACTCAAAGATCAAGCCTTGCCTTAAAACATAGTGCTTTCAAGACATGCAAGGCTCTGGTAATCGATTACAACGCAGTGTAATCGATTACCAGAAGACAGGGTTGACATGCAAAGTGCTTTCATTGATGAGACAAAATTTACTAGAGGTTGCATTAGTATTGTAGTGCATTGCTAAGAGATCAACCAAAACAAATTACAATTGAGTCACTGTTGTTACTCTAGAGATGATTGATTATGAGACTTAGTGGTTAAAATATCACTTAAGCAAATAATCCTTTGAAATATAAATTGAGAAATAATGTGATAAAACAATTACTTAAGAGATAAAATGGATTCAGCTGATCCTGTGACTTAAACTCCTAGGAAAGAGATTATTTCATGAAAATTAAGCCATTTGAAAAACAAACAAGTGATAGTAACACGACCTTTGTGATTAGAGATCCCATGAAAAAGATTCATATGGTTAAGAACAAGTCACTTAAAAAGGTTCATATGGGTAAGAACTAGCACTGCATTGATTTTAATCAATTTTAATTTTTAGTCCCTACCCATGGTGTGAGAAAATGTGATGTAACTCCATGTGAAACTTGTAGGCATTGGATCTTCTTCATCAATGAAGTCTTTTGCTTCTTGAAGTTTAATGGCAGCGGAATGGAGAAGGAAGAAGGATGATTGGAGATGCCACTACTTCAAGGAGAAAATGAGTCAAGAAGAAGCTCACCACCATAGGAAGCCATGGATAGGAGTTTGAAGATAGGAGAAGATGAGTAGAAGGAGAAGGAGCACGAAATTTTATGCCTCAAATGAGGTCTAAACTTTGAAGTGTAATTCTCAAAATGATCAAAGTTGAAAAATGCACACACAAGGTCTCTCTATTTATAGCCTAAGTGTCACAAAATTGGAGGGAAATTTGAATTCAAATTTCACTTGAATTTGAATTTGAATTGGTGGAGCCAAATTTGGAGCCAAAATTTCACTAATTATGATTAGTGAATTTTAGTTATGGTTCAGCCCACTAATCCAAGACCAAGTCCAAGATTCTCCACTAAGTGTGCTTAGGTGTCATGGGGCATGTAAAGCATGAAGGGCATGCACAAAGTGTGACTATATGATGTGGCAATGGGGTGTAGCAAGCAAATGCTCACCTCCCCCTTAGGATGGTTCAAAATTTAATTGGATTGGGCTTCTCCCAATTCAATTAAGTTTATCTCCCAACACACACACATCAAATAATGCACTTAATGCATGTGAAATTACAAAACTATCCCTAATACAAAACTAGTCTATGTGTCCTAAAATACAAGGGCTGAAAAATCCTACATTACTAGGGTATCCTCCATACACTATGAAGCCCTAAATACAAGGCCCAAAAATAATGAAACCTTAATCAAATATGTACAAAGATAAGTGAGCTCATACGGAGCCCAAAATCTACCCTAAGGCTCATGAAAATCCTAGGGCCTTCTCCTGCATCTTTGACTCAATCTTCTTAGAGACTTTTATCCAATGCCCTTGGGGGGTAGGATTGCATCAAAATGCTAGACACTGCATTAATGAGAGGTTAAGCTTTATAGTTAAACTTTATGTGGTTGTGAGAAAACTTAACAATATATATAACTTTTAATGATTTTCATATCCCTTATGGGTGGTGCATGATTTATACACTTGATGAAATCACCTATATGATTGTCAAGTGATGCTGCTTGTATGAGATCATGGCAAAATCTCTAAAGTACTCATGAATATAGGGCACGCGTATTGCTTATTAGCGCACAACAATGATAACAACAAGGATTGTGAGAGTGTAATGTGATGGGTAGGCCTCTAACATACGCCAAACATTTTTGGTTCATATAGCTTGTTACACCAACTACGTTGTGTGTTAGTCCTATTAGTCTAGGCTCGATTCATATAGTTTGCTACACCATGTCCCAACATTACATCTTAAATGAGAACCTATGAACTTCTTTATCCTTTTCAAACATTTTAAAGCTTTTCAAATATGTGAACTATTAGAAAACAAACTATTAACATTAGTTTTTTGGGACTTTCAACATTGATTATGAAATGATGTTCAAAATACCATCGTTAAAAATATCAATTTTAATATCAATTATAAAAACCGATGTTGAAATCCACTATACAACATCGATTTTTCACAAAATCGATGTCGTATGGTAAGAAATATACAAAAAATGCAAAAACAACATCTTTTATCAAAACCGATGTAGAAAAAATACTTTCTCGGTTTTGCCAAAATTGATGTTGTATAATAGTTACAACATCGGCTTTTTCTAAAACCGATGTAAAAATTGCCTTTTCCACATCAGTTTTTCCTGTAACCAATGTTGTATAGTCACATTTTATATCGTTTATTACATAATTGATGTAGAATGACATTTTTTTTTAAAAATGGTCTATTCTCTTTATTGCCCTCCCTGTAATTTTAAAAGACACATTAGCTTAAACAAATTTTTTAATGCACTTCTATTAACAATTTTAATGCAAAATAATTATCTTTCACACAATTCTAGGACTATAACAACAACAAATTAATAATTGCAATAGATACGTTGTTGAATAGACAAAACATTGTTATTCTTCTGGTTGAAGCATAAAGATAGTGCATGCTATAAATAATATTCTTCAGGTTGACACAAATTTTCTTCTCAAAACATCTCTCTTTTCATTTTTCACGAAACCTAACAAGTGATGCAAATCTTCGTGAAATCTTTGAACTTTGAGAATGATCATTTACTTCGTAGCATACAATAACAAGTTTTAGGACACTTAATAATATGTTAAAAAAATTTCTTAAAGAAATACTCTAATGTCTTGATAGTTTTGCTACAACAAAAAGTCAGAGGTGGGGGCACTATTGTCATTTCTTGTGCTCCCAAGAGTAATAATACAGCATGCACCTACATTTCAAAAGAAAAATAAAAGGATCATCAAACCCGCAAAATGTGCAACCATTCTATAGAAGTTGTGCAAAATGGGCGGCTAAGCTCATCCTGGTATGACAATATTTTGCAGGTAATATTGATTGGAGTGATAGGCAACATAGGGTTAGGGGGATCTTGCAAACTTTTCTTATCCTTTTTCTGATAAAATCTGCTTGCTAAATCAATTAGGATTAATGAAGCATAAAGTAAATATTACTATTCAAAATGTTCTTCCATGTGTATCATGGTATTTGAAATTTTATTAATTTGAGCTAGCTAGACTAATTTTTTTTAAGAGATTGGTTAAAATTAACAAAAGATGGAATAGAATTTCAACAGCTACCGCTAATGGGAACACTAAGAGCTCTCCTACTCCCCTAAAAAATTGAAAGTATTTTTCTAGGATGAAATACTCTAACTCAAATTTCAGATATTTTTTTTAATAAAAATTCATATTGTTATTTAAATGTTAAAATTTTGATCAAAATTCACAATGAAATTCTCCCTCTCCCTCCCTCCCCCCCTCTCTCTATACACACACACACATGACACAGTGGGATTTCACATGTCCTTACAATCAATCATGCAATTTGGTCGCAACCCACAAGCACAATTAAACTCAAAAGACCTAGCTAGACACTTTACACGCATACACACTAAACATTTAAACATTGAGAAAAAAAGTTATTTTTAACATAAAAACCAATTAAAATTTTTTAGAGATAGGGGGAGCAACATGAGCAACATGAAGACTTAAGTTTAAGCTTGAAGAAGCACTACTAGAAAATAGGCCTTTAACATTGGTTATTAAGGACTTTCAACATCGGTTATTAACCGATGTTGAAATTACCGACGTTAAAAGTCTCAACATTAACAAAAACCAATGTTTTTGACTGACAATATGAATTTTCATAAAAAATAGATGTTGTTTTTTAATGACAACATCAGTTTTTAGACAATCGATTTTGTCAGTCAAAAAGATCGGTTTTTTGGAAAACTGATGTTGTCATTCAAAAACAACATCGATTTCTTGGAAAAGTGGTGTTGTTTTTTACTGACAACATCGATTTTTATAAAAAAACAACATGTTTTGTATTTTTTTAATATTCTGTATGATTTTTTAATTAGCCCATTTAATCTGTAAATTCAAAAGCAATACTAGACCAGATAGTTTTTCTTAACCAATTTAAATTTTGTCCACTATATATAATTGAATATTTACAATGAATTATAAGAAAAATGAAAGTTAATACATAAAATCATTTGTAACCTAATCTAAATTAGCATAATAACTACTCTACAATTTTAAAATTACTTAAATTCATAGTGTTTGATTTTTAACTTTCAAATAATATCTTGCCCACTGAATGCAAATTGCCTTCATTCTCTTTGGTTCTAATGGTATTTGATCAGTAAAATACTACATAATATAATAAAACACATAAGTTAATAAATGAGTATAAAGAATAACAATTATAAGAAATTGAATTAGTTTTGAAGTAAACCATTATCGTTTCCTATTTATCCTTGAAACCTCCTAGGACTATTGTTGACATCCAATGCATTACGTAGTACCCATACTCGGTGCTTCCTTTTTACTTATTACACTAAATTGAATGGGATATTTAGATATGTAAAGTTAAATAAAGCATAATAAAATTTAATTTTTAAGACATGAAACATTATTTAAATGACTTACTTTAACTACAATCCATCTAGTAGCAGCCTTGGATTTACTTCCTTGGCTGTCGTTGAATCCTTTCAAAGCACTGATTCAGAGAAACATGCATATGAATTATACAATAAAAATATTGAAGTCAAATTGCAATCATAAAGTAAATGTATAACAAAATATAATTGACCTTGTTAATAATTTCTTTCAAGTAGCTGTCGTGCCTATTGTGCAAGGAACAAAACTAGATGACAACATTGTCCTTAGGCAAAATAACAACCATTTGCCAATGTGCACTGCATTAGAGAACATTAAGTTATTATAAAGCATACATGATTTAAGTTGATCTGTTCAGTTTAACTTACCCATTCAAGTAGGCTCCTAGGTACACATTTCTTTGTGAATTCTGGATCCATTTCTTAATATAATCTTTTTATTCAAATTGCGATTTCCTAAATCTTTGTATAGATTGTGGCTCGAGGAATCCATACACATCGACATTCCCTGCTCGCATAATTGTCTTAGTCATATGCCTATTATTGTTAAAATATAGTAAATTATGCACGAATATAAAACAATAAGTTAGGTAATATATAATAATGTAAAGTGACTTACAGAATCCATAATTGTATAATAGAGATACTCAGACATTGACCACCGTGAGCTATTTTAGAAAGATCTTCATGCTTTATGTACAATGGGAAGTTATCATTATACACCCCAAACATGTTAGCATCCCACGGCACCTGCAATGACTTCAGAAAAAGCTGTGGAATGATCAATGTCATCAGGTACAACGAATCGATGTAGGATCCAACATATCTACATGTTTCGTTGGTCCCTCAGCTACTTGCTTATCCTACACAATTAATAAATATTAAGCGAATGACAGTCACAACTTGATTTGTAACAAATCATTTATTAATAATTATTAAAAAACAAAATGAAATACCTGCTATGAAAAAGGCTTCACAAGATGTGTCGGCCGCAAGGAAGGTATTTCAGTGCCTACCCCACTAATTGAACCTCTTGAGTGAGTACAGGAACGCAAGCATGATCATCTCGAACTTCCTCAACACCGACCTTCAGTTGATCATTGCCCAAAGGAACATTGTGGACAATCGTCGATCCCTCATAAACTCTTCGAAGAGCAACGAGACAGGGAGGACTGTCATCGACATACAACCCAAATTTGTCTAAGTCACTCGTTTTTGGGTCCTGCCCCGAGGGATCGACACAACTTTCTTTTGTACTGGCACGAGCATCAGAAGGACCAACCTTAGCCTCAGAAGGCAGTGTGAGTTCCTCTGATTGCATCTGCTAATACATCTGGGACTTAATTGTTGAGTCACTTTTTGTGTAATCGACTCCTTCAACTGGTCTCTAATCTTTTGTGTTAGTTGTTCTAGGTCTTTAGCAGCCATGGACGAAGAGGTGCAGGAGCCCCTTGAAGCCAATCCAAAGTAGTGTTTTATTGTCACACCGACTCCAGCAGCATGGGCACGACCAGGGTGCTTTGGTCGCCCAATGGAAGCAGTCTATACATCCTGATGTCCATGGGCGATAAAGCTTCCCTATGAGGCCTGCTCCTCCAAGGAATCTTGTAGTCAACAGGAGAAACAATATTGGTCTACTCATCTAACAATTGTTATAAAAATTTACCACTGACAAATGAAAGTGACTTACAATCGTGTCTGCAATTTCCTTTGCAGCCTCAGATGTCATTTGACCAGTTTTCTTTGTGTGAGTCATCTTTCTGTAGAAGCAAGCTTCATGATGATGAATCAATTATGATTCAAGTAGTTTTTATGTTGGCAAAAAGCCTAAAAGAATGATGTCAAGATTGAGTCAACAAGTTCAAGATTAAGATTAAAGAAAAGACATCAAGAAGAATCAAGATTCAAGAGAAGATGAATTCAAGATTCAATAGAAGAAACCAAAAAGCAACAAGTCAATACTTCACAAGGGAAGTATTGCAAAAGATTTTTCAAAAACCAAACATAGCATAATTTTGTTTTACAAGAAAAGTTTTTCCAAATTTTTCTAAGTTACCAGAGTATTTACTCTCTGGTAATCGATTACCAATTACCTGTAATCGATTACTAGTGGTAAAGTTTGATTTCAAAAGCTTTTAACTGAATTTGCAACATTTCAAATGTTTTTTAAATGGTGTAATCGATTACAATATATTGGTAATCGATTACCAGTGTATCTGAACGTTGAAATTCAAATGCAATTGTAAAGAGTCACTTCTTTTCATAAAATGCTTTGTGTAATCGATTACATGGTTATGGTATTCGATTACCAGTGACAAGTTCTGAATAAAAAGTCAAGAGATGCAACTCTTCCAATAGTTTTCTCAAGATTTTCTCAAGGTTATAACTCTTCTAATGGTTTTCTTGACCAGACATGAAGAGTCTATAAAAGCAAGACCTTGACTTGCATTTCAATAACTTTTACAACTTTTGAACTTCTTTGAACAACTTTTGAGATATCTTGAAACCTTCGCTTCTCATATTTCTTCTTCTTCCTTTGCCAAAAAACTTTCTAAGTTTTCTGTTTTCCAAACCTTGTTCTTTTGCAAAAAACATAAGTGTGCTATATCTTTTCATTATTTTCTCTCTTTGCCAAAAAGAACTCAGCAAGGACTAATCGCCTGAATTCTTTTTGTGTCTCTCTTCTCCCTTTTCCAAAAGAACAAAGGACTAACCGCCTGAATTCTTTTGTGTCTCCCTTCTCCCTTTTCAAAGAATTCAAAAGGACACAGTCTGAGAATTCTTTTGATTCTTCCTTTTCCCTTAAACAAAAGATTTCAAAGGACTAACCGCCTAAGATATCTTTTGTTTCCCCTTTACAAAGATTCAAAGGACTAACCGCCTGAGAACTTTGTCTTAACACATTGGAGGGTACATCCTTTGTGGTACAAGTGTTGGATCAAGTGGCCTTAGAATAATTAAGAAGGGGGGTTGAATTAATTATTACTAGACCTTTACTAATTAAAAATTTACCCTTCTTAGGCTTTTACTATGTTGTTAAGAAAATAAAGAATAGAAAAGAAACTTAACCAAAAGTAAAAGCAGGAATTAAAGTGCACAGCGGAAATTAAAAGAGTAGGGAAGAAGAAGACAAACACACAAGAGTTTTATACTGGTTCGGCAACAACCCGTGTCTACATCCAGTCCCCAAGCGACATGCGGTCCTTGAGATTTCTTTTCAACCTTGTAAAATCCTTTACAAGCAAAGATCCACAAGGGATGTACCCTCCCTTGTTCTCTTTGAACAACCTAGTGGATGTACCCTTTACTAGAACTGATCCATAAGAGATGTATCCTCTCTTGTTCTCAGTTACAACAACCCAAGTAGATGTACCCTCTACTTGTACCACAAAGGATGTACCCTCCAATGTGTTAAGACAAAGTTCTCAGGCGGTTAGTCCTTTGAAACTTTGTAAAGGGTAAACAAAAGTTATCTCAGGTGGTTAGTCCTTTGAAATCTTTTGCTTAAAGGAAAGGGAAGAATCAAAAGAATTCTTAGATTGTGTCTTATTGAATTCTTTGACAAGGGAGAAGGGAGACACAAAAGAATTCAGGCGGTTAGTCCTTTGTTCTTTTGGAAAAGGGAGAAGAGAGACACAAAAAGAATTCAGGCGGTTAGTCCTTGGAGAATTCTTTTTGGCAAAGGGAGAAGGGAATGAAAAAGATGAATAGCACAATTTTGTTTTCAAGGTTTGGAAAACCAGAAAACTTTTGAAAGCTTTTTGCAAAGGAAGAAGAAGAAGTTCAAAGAGATTCAAGGGTTGTAAAGGATTGTAAGAATGTTTGAAAGGATGTTCAAGATTATTGAAATGCAAATCAAAGTCTTGCTTTTATAGACTCTTCATGTCTGGTCAAGAGAACCATTAGAAAAGTTATAACCTTTAGAAAAACTTGAAAACCATTTGAAAAGTTATAACTTTTAGAAAAAATTGAAAACCATTGGAAGAGTTACATCATTTGATTTTTGTTCAGAACTTATCATTGGTAATCGATTCCCAAATCATTGTAATCGATTACGCAAAGCTTTTTTGTGAAAGGATGTGACTCTTCACAATTTAATTTGAATTTCAACGTTCAAACACACTGGTAATCGATTAAGCTTGCTTATGGGGCTTCTATGGAGGCTGGATCTTTGAGCTTCAATGAGGTCCTTCAATGGTGATTTTTCACCATGGAGATGCAGCGGAAGGCAAAGGAGAAGAGAAGAGGGGAGGCACCATCCACTAGGGAATAAGCCAAGGAAGAAGGAGCTTCACCACCAAGAATTGCCTTGACCTTGGTCTTTCTTTGGATAAGAGTGAGAGCCATAAGATTTTGATGTAGACTTATTTTTAAGTTGTTGCTCTACCCTTATTTCCCAAACTAAGTTAGCCTCTACATTGTCCTTCCCGTGGAAGTATGGGAGGTTAATGTTAGCCTCTTAAGGCTTTCGTTCCTTTTCTCTTCTATGGGAGTGAGGTCTAAGATGTGGCTTATGCCTTCCTTCATAATAGTCACGAAGTTCTTCACTTAGGCTCTTGCAAGAGTTATGACTACTATAGGAGGCATGTTTTTCTCTTTTCATTTCTTTCATTATTTTTCTTCTTTCTTCCTCTCTTATTTTCTTTCTTTCATCTTGACTTATTTCTTCCACTCTTTTTTTCCTTTTTCTTTTCTCTCTTGTTTTTCTTTCCATAACTTGAGGGAACTCAACTCATCTAAGATTCTAGATAAAGGGTCTTTATGACTAGTACCCTCGCCATTAACACTAGATGAATGATGACTCATGTTGGTTCCTAAGTTGTGGTTCTTTCTTGTTGGAGGTTTGAAAACAAAAGGTAAAAGAGACTATGGTTGAAACTAGCCAAAATAAACACTAAAAGAGGTGTGAAAGATAAGGAAAAAAACTAATTGGTAAAATGCAAGCTATCTAGGTGGTTTGACAATGGAAGGTAAAGGAAATAAGCTATGAAAGTAAGCAAGAAAAGTAAACTAGGTGAATCCTAAGAGTGTTTGGATGACCACATTCAAGGTTCCCAACAAAACACTCACTATCCTAAGGAAAAACTGCCTAAAATCATTACACACAAATGGAAGTTTGGAAACCTATTGGAGGCTCCCAACACACTTCTAATGAAAGGCCTTTTTTTTACAAAACTTGAAGGCAATGAAGGTAAGTAAATTGCAAATTACAAAATTAGAAAATGGTCCTCAATTTTGGTGGTTGTTCTCTCTTTGGTGATTCACTCAATTTGGAGTGCTTCTTAGTCCAATAGCTCTTAAGGTGGTTGGCCCTTTCTTCTTGACTCAAATTCTTCAAGGGATGACACCAATCCTCCTTCCAATTCCCTATATGGCAACCCACAAACAAGGAAACAAAGAGACAAGCAATAACCAAAGACCAAAAAAAATGAAATGAAAGCTAAACCAATAGAATTTTAACAAGACAATTTTTCAACGATTACACAACAATTAAAGCAATGAAAAGGACATAGAAGCAAGCTAGGACTCAAAGAGAAACTTAGAATGGCTCTAGAGTAGAGTAAAAAAACTATAAAAAAAAAGACTCAACAAACCTCTAGCTTTGGCACTTTTTTTCACAGTAATTTTCAATTGAAATTTTGGAACTAAGATTGGTATAACATAGGCACCAATTATAGAATAAATTTTGAGCCAAAACAACAAGCACACTTCCCTTTCACTTTTTTTTCCTGGATATTGATTTTTCTGCCAACTTGTGTGATATTTAGTATTTTTTGCTTTTATCCAAATCACTTGGTTCTTTTTTTATAACTTTTTTCCAGATGTCTAGCAAATTCAGTAAAAAGTTCAGCTCAAAATTCGAAGTAACCAATTCTCAGAAATTTTTACAAGTTTGTATGTCCAAGTTGCCAGCACCAGCGATTTTTTTAAGCATGGTATATTGATTGCCTCGGGCTTGCTTTCAACCTTTCTATGTATGTTGAACTCACTAGGATTGTTTACCACAGTTTTAGGAGTTCAATATTCACTTAGGATCAACATTTCAGCCAACAATTCAATCACCAAAACTCAAATTCACAATAGACACAATCATAAGGAAACCTAAAAGTTCAAGAAAAGGTTCACAATCAAAGACTCTCTAAGAATTTTGCATGAACATGTTAAGGACTAATTAACATGAAAGATTTGACTCAAATAAAATAATAGGCTAAAAGAATTTCATACAATCATGAGCAAATGAGTTAGACAAAGAAACAAGAAAAATAAAATTCAGCACAACATAAGAAATCTTATGTGACAAGTTTCATGACCAGACATGACTTCTATGACAAAACTACAATAGGTGAACAAGTCACTCTAGATTTTTGAGGTTTTCTTCTACTTTAATATTTTTGTAAGAATTTTATGGTTTAGGTTTCAGCCACAAAAAATAACAAGACAAAACTCAAAGGAACCTAAACTCAACACAATTCATGGTTCAAGAACAAGAAATTTGAACCATAGAAAATCAAATCTAGCTTCTATAGCAAGTTTAATCGGTGGAAACTCTAAAGAATCATGTTAAAAACATTTATCACAAGACATGTGAGGAGATACATGGAGAAAAAAATGAAGAAACAACAATGGAAGAGAAGGTAAAGCAAAAATTAATGGAGGTTTAAGGAGCACCTACTTGAAGCTCTTGTGCTCTGATTACCACTTGATGGAAGCTTGCTTGTGGGGCTTCTATGGAGGATGGATCTTTGAGCTTCAATGAGGTCCTTTAATGGTGATTTTCCACCATGGAGATGCAGCGGAAGACAAAGGAGAAGAGGTGAGAGGAGACGCCATCCACTAAGGAATAAGCCATGGAAGAAGGAGCTTCACCACTAAGATGAGCCTTGGATAAGAAGCTTGGAAGGATGCTTCAATGGAGGAAAAAAGAGAGGGAGAGAAAGAGAGAGGGGGGAGCACGAAATTGAAGGAATAAAAGAGGGAGAGAAGTGGAACTTTGAAGTATGTCTCACAAGACTTTCATTCATCAGTTACAACAAGTGTTACACATGCTTCTATTTATAGACTAGGTAGCTTCCTTGACAAGTTTTCTTGAGAAAACTTCCTTGAGAAGCTTCTTTGAGAAAACTTCCTTGAGAAGCTAGAGCTTAGCTACACACACTCCTCTCATAACTAAGCTCACCTCCTTGAGAAGCTTCCTTAAGAAGATTCCTAAAGAAATTAGAGCTTAGCTACACATACCTCTCTAATAGCTAAGCTCACCTCCTTGAGATGAGAAGTTAGAGCTTAGCTATACACCCCCTATAATAGCCAAGCTCACCCCCATGACAAAAAACATGAAAATACAAAAAAAATTCCTTACTACAAAGACTACTCAAAATACCCTGAAATACAAGGCTAAAACCCTATACTTCTAAAATGGCCAAAATACAAGGCCCAGACGAATGAAATACCTATTCTAATATTTACAAAGATAAGCGGGCTCATACTTAGCCCATGGGCTCGAAATCTACCCTAAGGCTCATGAGAACCCTAGGGCATTCCCTTGGATCTCTAGCCCAATCTACTTGGAGTCTTCTACCCAATGCCCTTGCGGGGTAGGATTGCATCAAAACACACTGGTAATCGATTACCAAATCATTGTAATTGATTACAACATTTTGAAATCAATTGGAACGTTGTAAATTCAGTTGAAAGCTTTTTGAAAACCATTTTGCTACTGGTAATCGATTACAATAAACTGGTAATCGATTACCAGAGAGTAAAAACTCTTTGGTAATAGGTTTTGTGAAAAATTCATGTGCTACTCAATATTTTGAAAAACTTTTTAGTACTTATCTTGATTGAGTCTTTTCTTGATTCTTGAATCTTCAACTTGATTATTCTTGATTCTGGAAACTTGATTCTTGATTCTTGAAATCAAATTTCCTCTTGATCCTTGAAGTGTTCTTGACTCAATCTTGAAATCATTCTTGAATGTCATCATCTTTGTTATCATGAAGTGATCTTGACTTTTGAGCTTTTTGCCATCATCTTTGTTATCATCAAAACTTGTTGAATCAATCTTGATTCATCATGAAGCTTGCTTCTACAACAAGTAGAGGGTACATCTACTTGGGTTGTTGAAACTGAAAGCAAGAGAGGGTATATCTCTTGTGGATCAGTTCAAGTGGAGGGTACATCCACTTGGTTGTTCAAAGAGAACAAGGGAGGGTACATCCCTTGTGAATCTTTTCTTGTAAAGGTTTTTACAAGTTTGAAAAGAAATCTCAAGGACCGCAGGTTGCTTGGGGATTGGATGTAGGCACGGGTTATTGCCGAACCAGTATAAATTCTTGTGTTTGACTTCTTCTTCCCTACACTCTTTAATTTCCGCTGTGCACTTTAATTATCGCTTTTACTTTTGGTTAAGTTTCTATTTCTGTTCTTTACTTTCTTAACATTATAGTAAAAGCCTAATTGAATCTAGTAACATTAAGAAGAATAGATTTTTAATTAGTAAAGGTTCATTAATAATTAATTCAACCCCCCTTCTTAATTATTCCGAGGCCACTTGATCCAACACTTTCACTTCACGTGTCGTCTGATGGGAGATGGAGGATCAATGGCTGTATTAGTGATCCCTGATTGACTTGCTTCATCCAATTATTTCTTTTGCTTATGCTTCATCAACTTATTTTCTAGAAAATCATAGCCCCCACGAGACAACATGTGAGGGGTAGTGTTTTGTTTCTAAATGGCCTGTGCCTTCTTTCGAACATCTTGTGACAATAACACATAACAGTAAGTTGACAATAATATGTAAATATGATGATTTAAAAATAATGAAAATCAACTAACCTGCCATGAAGGCTTTCTATGGCTCTGACAAAACTGGGTCCACTTCTCTTTGCTTATTCCGTACTTCTCATCATCTTTAATATTAACACCAATTGTTTTTCCGTGTAGAACCACTGACCATCTTTCATCACAAGGATGTTGAACATAAAATACATGTTTAGCTTGTTCGACCATGATGAAAAGCTCATTCTGATAAGCAAGCTTCTTTAGATCTACCAAAGTAAATCCAAAATCATCGGTTCACACCCCGATATTGTTATATACCCACTTACACTTGAAAACACAAACACTAAATTTTACATAATTAACCTCCTAGATTTCTTGAATGACTCCAAAGTAAGGCATGGAAGCTACACGGGGATTGTCATCATGTACAATAGCCAAGTGTTGAGATTTAGCCCTTAGACTTACACCACTATTTTGCATTGTGCCCTTTTGGTCTTATGATTTCATGTAAAATGAATACTTGTGGATATTGTATCCTTTTCAAGTTATAACATTTCTTTTAGGCCCATCTGCTTACTTCCTTAATGTTTCAAATGCATTATGGTCATCGAAGATTATATCTTTAAACCAATTTAGGAAAGTCTTGTTATGCTCTTTCAACACCCTATTCTTGGTCATTTTTGGGTTAGTTTCCTTGACTAAAGCTTCATTACTGTTATTCAGTATATACAAATGAGCTTGTTGCAATTCTTCTAGAGTTGGAGTGATAACATGCAGTCCTCTTGAACCCTTACCTCCCACTCTCTCGTCATAGAGATACTCCAGAACCCCAACAAGTTTTGCCTTTTCCATGTACTCAGAACAAAACTCAATAGCTTATTCCCTAATATTCCTTTCAACAATAGATGCTTCAAGACGATGTAGATTCTTTGGATACCCTTTTAAGATCTTCATGTATCTCTTAACCGAGTACATCCACCGCAAATAAATGGGACCACAACATTTAATTTCCCTCACCAGATGAACAATTAAGTGAACCATGATGTTGAAAAATGAAGGAGGAAAATACATCTCCAATTAACACAAGATAATAACAGCCTCATTTTCCAGCTCATCTAACTTGAGAGGATCAATGACTTTGCCGAATATGACATTGAAGAAAAAACACAGGTGACATGCTTGACTTTCTTAGGCAAAATGTCTCATATCGTCATAGCGAACAATTGTTGCAACAAGACGTGGCAATAATGAGACTTTAAGCCAACTAACTTTAGATCCTTCAACTGCACAAGGCTCTTAATATTTAAAGAGTGTCCCTGTGGCACTTTGACACGGTGCAGACACTGACAAAAAACTTATCTTTTCCTTTCTGGACAAAGTATGACAAGCTGGAGACAAGTATATTTTCTTACCATCAGACCTTGGATGTAACTGGTCTCGTATACCCATATCAACTAGATCTTGACAAGTATTCAAACCATCCTTTGTCTTGCCTTGAATGTTAAGAAGCATGATGAAAACACTATCACAGACATTTTTCTCAACATGCATAACATCAATACAATATCTAACATCTAGATCAGACCAGTATGGAAGATCAAACAATATCAACCTCTTATTCCATATAGAAGTTTTACTTTTTTCCTTTTTTTGGGTCTTTCTAAAAATAGTATTGATGTCGTCAACCCGCTAAATAATCTGTTGACCAGTTAACGATATCGGCGTGCTATCATGCTCTTGACTTCCACTAAAAGCTTTTTTCAATCGCTGTTAAGGGTAATAAGCTTTCAGAAAGCGTCGATGCCAAGTGTATACTATTTTGCTTTCATGTTTCATTTGTACATAGCTTTTGTATTCTTCACAGATAGGGCATGCATGATGACTCTTAACATTGTATCCAGTCAAATTCCTGTATGCTGGAAAGTTGTTAATGGTACAAAATAGAATTTCACACAACTTGAATGTTTCATTTTGATACCCATCGAACACAATAACCTCCTCACCCCGCAACTTTGTCAAGTCTTCAATCAAGGGACTGAGATAAACATCAATTTCATTTCCTGGTTGTCTTGGGCCCGATATCATCATAGACAACATCACCCCGCAACTTTGTCAAGTCTTCAATCAAGGGACTGAGATAAACATCAATTTCATTTCCTGGTTGTCTTGGGCCCGATATCATCATAGACAACATCATGTGTTTTTGGTTCATGCACAACCAAGGAGGCGAGTTGTGAATTACTAGCAAAACAGGCCACAAACTGTGTTGAGTGCTTAAACTGGCATACAGATTCATTCCATCACTAGCAAGTCCAAGCCTAAGATTTCTTGCCTCTTTGCCGAATTCCGAATATACACTATTAATCTTCTTCCACTAAGAGGAATCAACCGGATGGCGGAGCATTCCATCGCAATTTCTCCCATCTGCATGCCATGTAAAGTCTTTTGCGTCATTTGCATTAGCGAACATATGCTTAAACCTTGGAATGATCGAAAGATACCATAACACTTCATTGGGGGGCCTTTCTTAGTGCTTTCATCATTGCAACACCTGGGGAAGTTATCTATTTCTTCAAACTCATTTTTGTACAATATGCAATCATTAGGACAAGCATGAATCTTCTAGTACTCCATACCCATCAAACATAGTATCTTCTTTGCCAGATAGTAACTTTTTGGCAAATTTTTTTCCCTTGGAAGCATATCCTACACCACCTGAAGAAGTGAGGTGAAGCTTTTGTCACTCCACCCATATCTGGCCTTGACATTAACCAGACTTAACACTGCTGACGACAACGTCAGAGACTTCTTGCACCCCGGATGTAAAGCCTTCTTTGAATCTCTTTGCAATGTATCATACATAGGGACATGTGCTTGGTGAAAAGATTCTTGTCCAAGATCACAAATCCTTTTCTCTAAGTGATCTCCCATTTGTACATCTACCAATTCAGATTGGGACTCCCTCTGCATGTCTGTCAATTCACCATGCTGTATAATTCTTCTTAATGTCATCATATAATAGATGTTCTTATATGTCGTTGAATAGTTGTTGTCTCTCGTTCAAACAGTTTATACAAGGACAAAATTATTTTCCATCCTCATGCGGTTGACTTCTTTCAGAGGCGAATTTCAAGAATTGTTCCACGCCTTCCTCATACACAGGGCTCATGCGACTTGAGTTCATCCAACTTCGATCCATCTAATTGATAACTCTATGATACTCACAAAGTTTTTCGATGCATGAAAATCTCACTTTTTCATTAAAGGTGTGGCTCTATCCCATTCGGGAAGACATGCTTTTATAGTACATTCGTACGTCAAGGTTAAGTCTCTTTTCTTAAATTTGAAAAAATTTTGGTAGCATTTCGCACTGATCTCCACGTACACGACATGAAAGCGATGATATTAATTCCACGAAAATCAAGTATGCATCCAGAGAACAAAGAGAAATGCATTGTATCGAAATATGACTCTTCCCAAATTGTCCAAACGGATAATTCAAGATTCAATACAATGATTAATGCAAACTGTCCTCAAGAATCATTATATTTAATCTCAAACGGGAATCTAAGGTTTACTCATGATGAACAATAATTATATACATGTGATAATGACAAAATTCATTACTAACATAAAACAAGGTAAAAAAGGAGTCAAGAAAAAAAAGCCTAACAAAAGTAAGAAAGACATTTGTACCTGTGATAATGGTCACTAAAAGTCTCTAACAATGAATATCGTGATCACGATGCGAACAACAAAAGTAAAAGTGCCTACAAAATTAAATAAGTAGTTAGCCTTAAGTCTACTTGACTTTACTTTAGGCACTTTATTATCTTATGTCTAATGGGAATGATCATATTAATAGACTATATTTCATTTGATTCTATCTTAGTATTCAAGTCTCTAAATTATTGGGCATAAGCATCTAAATCTAATGATCAAATATTTTACCAAGTTCATTTGGCAAACAACATTCTGTTTTGAATCATGACAAATTTAGGCCTAGGAAGCATGCATAAGCTATGTTATGATTTAGGTAGTGTGCATCACAAATATTCCAGATTACACCAATAGTTACAAACAACATGTTTTTCAAAATCACAAGTCATAACAACCTTTACAAAGGTCTACAACAGTGAAAGCACAGGTCAAACATGGAGTAGCAACCCAATAGGGAAATAGTAGTAGAAACTCGACTCTCTTGTCTCCAAACAAAGATTGCTTACAATGGTTAATTCAAGGATTGTGATATTATAGGAGTTAAGATGATACACAATTATTGATGATAGTTGATGAGCCAAAGTAGACACTTAGAAGACAAACTTTATTGAAGTTGTTATAATAATTTTAAATAGAGATAATTAACTTGCTTCGTACACATTCTACTTTTAGGCTTTTATATAGGAGGTTGTCTTAGCATTACATTTCTTTTCATCATTTTTTAAAATTAAATGACTATAAAACAAACCATAAAAAACCCAGGTCAAAATGCCTTGCCTATTTTACTGACCATTATTACTTAAACACAATAACAAAAGCAACCCTAGAAACTCAATTTTTACCAAGTTTAAGGTATGGCACAAATAAAATAAAGAGATAGAATGTAGTAAATGGAAGACTAACTCACAAGTCTATAAGCAAGGTCTGTAGGGCCCAATCTTTGGCAAATGCTCACGCAATGCTTCATGGTCACCTGCAAATCATAATGGATAAACAACATTACGACAATGTAGAATATATATTTCATGTTCTACTAATTTCAACAGTAATTCCAAACTATTTTTGACAATAAACTTCATTCAAACTAACTTTAATGTAAGATAGTGTTTCATCAACAAAAGTAAAACACAACAATGAGGGCATCCCAACGAGTTATCAGATAACTAAAAGAAGAACAAACATTGGAGGACAGTCGTGACTGACGGAACACGACGATGAAGGCATCACATAACAAGCATCCCAAACACGTACTAACGCTGGTGAACAATGACGACAAAATCGACAGATGGCGGTGAAAGTGATTGCGTGATGTAACACCCTGATATATATATATATATATATATATATATATATATATATATATTATTAGTAATTATGTTTGATGTTTGATTATTTGTTGTGTTATTTTTATCCGTAATTATTGTCAAGGAGGTTAATTTAGTTAATAGAAGCGTGTGGGTAGATAAGGATCTAGCTTCTCAAAGAAGTCTCTTGAGAAAGCTTCTCAAAGAAGCCACGGGGAAGCTTCTTGAAGAAGCCTCTTAATGAAGCTTCTTGAGAAAGCTACATGAAGCTGCCTCGGTAAAAACACTACCCAGCCTTCATTAACCGTTGGATCTTCTCGATATTTTAGTCTGCAGCTTCACAAGAGAATTGTCCACGATCTGACCGTTGGGATCTTTGAGAAGATATATGGAGTGTGCTCGAAGCTTCTGTTCCCGAGAGCATTTCTTATTTAAGCATTTCAACCTTTGCTTTCGTGTAGCTTAGGAAAAACGCTATTTCTTCTCCTTTCTTTCTTCCAAAGCCATTTCTAATGTCCCAAGCACTTTCTCCATCACCCACAGCCACCATTAGCCACCACAAACTGCCGTTGTTCTCCGTTGCAACCCCACACTAAGAGGAACCCTTCGACCGAAGCGGAATCTTCCAACTTGGCTTGCGGTTTTGGTAGAGAACGAAACCCTAATCTGACCTTTCGTTTTCTTTCGAGATAACCATGGTTCTACGCTTGTTTCCTGTTAGTTTCATCTTGTCTTTGCATCTTTTCTAACTTTGGAACCACCATTGCATGTCTTATGCTTCCTTTGAAAAACCTTAGAGAAAGAGACTTTGTTAACGTTATCCTTTCATGAAATGCATGTTATTTTCGTAACCTACACTGAACCCCAGTCACATTGGTGTGGTCAGAATTTCCAAATGATGTTCCTTTGTAAAATCCGAAATGCTCTCAGCTCTTTCATGTAGTGACTGTAGACAAAGGATCAAGCTGAATGTTTTGATTATGCCAAAGTTTCACATGCGTCTCAAAGATTTATTCAAGACAAAGAAATTAAAGATATTCAAGATGGATGATCAAGACAAGTCTCTAGTCTTAGAAAGGGTATATTAAATAGGAGGAGAATTCCAATTGAAGTAGCAAAAGGTTTGGCCAAGAAATTTAAGTTAAAAAGCCTTTTTCAACAAATTTACTCTCTGGTAATCGATTACCAGTGGCCAAAACTGATTTACAACAGCTATTAAAATTTGAATTAAAAATTTGCACTGTGTAATCGATTACACATATATGGTAATCGATTACCAGCAGTTTCTGAACGTTTTTAATTCAAATTTTAAAGCTTGTAATCGATTACACACATACTGTAATCGATTACCAGAGGAGTTTTTCAGAAAACATTCTCAACAGTCACATCTTTTAATTGATTCTTGAATGGCCATCAAAGGCCTATATATATGTGACTTAAGACACGAATTTGCAGAGAGTTTTGATTGCCCAAAAAGTTTTATCCTCTCAAAAGATTAAGAGAGTTTTTCTGAATTGAAATGTCTTATCCTCTCAAAGATTCCTTGGTCAAACACTTGCATATTCAATAAGGAATTGTGATTGATCTTCATTGTACAATCTATCTCTTTCAAGAGAGATTTCTTCTTCTCTTCTTCTTACTTCTGAAAAGGGATTAAGAGACCGAGGGTCTCTTGTTGTAAAGGAATTCTGAACACAAAGGAAGGATTGTCCTTGTGTGTTCAGAACTTGTAAAAGGATTTTACAAGAGAGTGGAAAATCTCAAGTGGGTTGCTTGAGGACTGGACGTAGGCACGGGAAGTGGCCGAACCAGTATAAATCAAGTTTGCATTTCTCTCTTCCCTTAAACTTCTTTTATTTATTACTATTTATCTTTGGTTTGAAAGAAGTTTATTTTGAATTGTCTTTTGAGTAATTCATATTAAGGGTGCATTGTTAATCTAAAAAGAGAGAGTAAAATTTTAATTGGGGAATAGTTCTTGTTATCTTAATTCAACCCCCCCTTCTTAAGATAACTGAGGCCATTTGTTTAACAGTGACGTGGGTGTTTGACCTAGAGCACTGTTACTAGCTTTGTTTTCTGAAATCCATACTAAGTCTCCTTCATTTTGGCATGGTAGAGGCTTGTGTGGAATCGACGAGCATGTGCGAAATGCGATTTGTTGTTGATGTCGCTATTAAGGATTTTAATTTTTATGTGATGATAATGATAATTATGATGATATTGATTTGAGATGACGTTGTTAATAAAAATCATGTCAACATGAATTTTTATTATTGATGAATATGTGAATATGAAATGAGGTTGCTGCTGTTGTTGATAACGTCATTGAGATGATATGATATTTTATGTTGTGAATGACATGGAAATGGAATATTGATTGATGTTGGAAATGCATTGGCATGTGCATGTTGTGTATGTTCGTGGGGGGCACTGTGGACTGACCTTCTAGGGTCTTTGGCACCAGCTTTTGGTCACGTTCATACGTTGGATGTTGTGTATGTTTGTGGGGGGCACTGTGCACTGACCTTCCAGGGTCTTTGGCACTAGCTTTTGGCCACGATCATACGTCGTATGGAGTGTATGTCATGGGGGGGGTATAGTGCACTGACCTTGTCGGATGGCACAAACGTGGGTAGCTAGTGTGGTTAGAGAATCTAAACATTTATGAGGGGATGCTTAGGCGCTTTAATTGGTCCATGGTCTTTAGCACTTGCTTTTGGCCGTGATCATAGCTCATACGACACAAGAAATAGAGTAATTGTGGCCAAGTGTACTTTGTACTAGGGGGCTGTCACCTGGTAGAGAACACCTTTGGGCTCCCAGGCTGATCACCTATGGGAGGGGGGTTGTTACGTGCACAACCGGGTGGTCTCGACAAACTCAGCACAGTTCCCTAAGTGAGAGTGTTGTGTGGACACGCTTAGGCTATTTCCTGAGATTTGGTTGTTGTTGGTACATACCACATTGCATTTGAGTGTTGAGTCAGGTGCATGCATCATTTTGTGCAGTCTTGATTGGGTCCATGGATGGATGATGAGTAATTGTTGGATGTGGATGATGAATATTTGTTGGATATGAGTGTTGAATAATGATTGTTGTGTATGCTCATCATGTTTGCCTATGTTCCTTGCTAATTGTGGTTATTTGGAATTGGTATTGGTTCCTTTTATAATGAACTCACCCTTGCAATTTTGTATCGTGTGGTTGATACCTGTGATGATCACGAACCTTGTTCGTGGGAGCAGAATGACAGTGGCAGGGTGCAAGGAGTAAGATTCTGGTGAGGAGCCGCCGAGCTGACGTGATGACGTTGGCGTTATTTTGGGAGAGAGTTGTGTTTTGTAATCAACTCCTTCGTAGTTGGTTTTTAGGTTTTATTTTGTTGAGTTAAAGATGTAAAACTGGGATTTTAATTATATCTATGAACAAATTTAATTTTCGTTATGTGTATGACGTGCACCGAATTACTGTTTCTATGTAATTATGCATATTCACTTAAGTAATGATGTGTTGTTGGATGAATTTATGTTGTGACAAAATCAATTCTATTTTCATAAGCAAAAAATTAAGGGAGTTATTTTTATGTAAATTGAAATTATCGAATATTAGAGTGTGGATACCGTAGCGACGAGGTTGGTCATTACACGTGACAGTGGTGAGAGTCACCAGTGACGAGAGTGACAATGGTGATAATCGCGAGCGATAATAGTGAGAGTGCTTAGATGATCTGGTGAAATGGGGGTTTGGGATAGTGAGCACGGAGCGTGAAGAGTTTTGGGTTTTTAATTAACTTAAAACACAACATTGGTTTTTTAAAAAAACTGGTGTTAATTACCTCATGTTACTTACGAGTATGCCGATGCATTTTTGTTAACATCGGTGTTTTCTAAAACTGATATTAAGCTAGCGATGTTGAAAACAATATTTCTAGTAGTGAAGAGCTTGAAGAAGTTGTCTTTTGCATGCCCTCTCTTGAGTGATATTTGTATTGGTTGTTATATTGAATGTTGCATCTTAGTCCATATCATATCTTTTGTGCATCATACATCATCATGTGTGAGTGAGAAGAAAATTTCTAAAGTTAGAAATTTTCTTCAAAAGGTTAAGACTCTTTGTTTTAATCGATTACAACCTTATTGTAATTGATTACATAAGTTATCTTAAGCTTGCAAAGTTATGTCTCATATCAGTTCAATCGATTACAACCTTTTTGTAATTGATTACACAATTGTTTTCGAGACAATGACTGATTTATTCAGGAGTCTCTGGTTTAATCAATTACCATGTGATATAATCAATTATTTCTCTTTCTATAAGTGTTTCAGAAGAGAACAAGAACACTTTAATAAATTACTTTGAGTATCTAATCGATCACATCGTTCTTGAGTTGTTTCCAGTTTTTGGAAGAACACTTTAATCAATTAAAAAGATAGTTTAATTGATTACTTCATTGAGTTAATCAATTACCCTATAGATTTAATCAATTACAGGCGGTTATAATTGTTTTCTCTATAAATAACCACCTTGTGTTCTCTCATATAACACAAATTTTTTGAGCTTTTGAAAAGCTTCAATCACGTGTTCTTACTAGTTAAAGAAAGAAGAGAAGAAAAGTGCTAGTAACTCATAACTTCAAATCTTTTGATTATGAAGATCTTTTGTGATAACTGAGTTGTGTTACTTTCTTGAGTTCAAGAAGCCACCTTATTCAGTCAATCAAGGGTTTGCGTAAAGGATTGATTAGGTTATTTCTATATTTGACTCTAGTTTTTGGTGTATGGTTTTACACATCTTTTTGTTTGAGCATGAATTTTTGAAGGCATGCTATAATAGGTGTTTCTAGTTTGGGCTAAGGGTAGGTTTCTCTTAGGCTCTTATTTACAGAGGACCTTAGTGTTGGGTGCCTGAGCCTCTTTGTTTGGGGTGGGAATTGAGATTGCTTGTAAGAATTCTATATGCATAGTGAAAATCTAATTTGGGTTTTGGATTAGATAACTAGATTAGCTTCTCTAGTGATATAGAGTGAGCCAATATAAAAGGTTGTGTACTTCTTCTCTTCATCTTATCTTTCTTTCTCGTTCTGATCTTATTAAGTTTACTAAAGGTTCAAGAAAATATCTTTGAGAAAGAAAGAGCAATAACAAAGGATCTTGTGTAAAGGGTGTATTGATTTAGTATTGATTGAGTTTGGTTTATCAAAGTTTTGTGATACGATCCACGCAAAAGAAATTTTTGCAACTCTAGGCTTAAAAGTTCATTTTGTTTTGAAAACCAATTCAGCCCCTCTAGGTTTGTGAGTACCATCATCTTTTTCAAGAGTGTCATAGGAAAAAGGAGAAAAGTTCTTATATAACAAGAATGTGTACCCCCTTTTCTTTGGATAAAGCAAAATATATATTAGTTGATGGAGCCTATAGACAATCCATACAAACAAAAAGCAAATAGAAGTGGAAAATTCAATAAAAATAAAGAAAGGGAGATAAAAAAATTCAAAATGTAAAAATATAAATAAACTGACTAGTGAATAGACTTGTCGAATTTCAACAAGAGAAGAGACATTGGGGATATAATTGAGGCCAACCAATATTTGACAAGTGCTGTAACTAACAGATCAGTAGGTAAACTATCATTTATTAAGTGGTTGTATTTAGGGGCACTGACACTAAGGAAACAACAACTTTAAGGTTAGGAGTAACCTATTTGCCATTATATTTGTAGAAATTACACTTTTCTACATCATACTTTGTGGCTAGTCTCCATATAAAAATACAATATTCAAGGTAAACTATTATGTAGTTTTTGAACCAAATCAACTTACATTTCTTAGGTCCAAAAATCCCTCTAAGTGTTATAATTTATTCAGAGACTTGTGTAAGGTTCAACAAAAGAAGGTTGATTTATTCCAAATGCAGGTAGTAGCATATATAAGACCACAAGTTCTTTTATAGATTTGAAATCAAACCAAATGTTGAAAATATAAAGATCCTTCGGTTCACACTTGAAATTGTGCTTCAACTTAAAGACTGCATGTGGAAGGGCCATACGTTTGAACATAATGGTATCAGTACCAGATACATAGAAATTGTCCTTAATAGTTCCTCCTTATCTTTTGCAAAGATGACTAAATAAACAAACACTAAGAAAAAAAGTGCATATATCAGTATATGGCACCATATACTTAAGCATCTCTTTTCCATTTGAAATTTACAAATATGCATATATGGGAGTAGATGCATCAAGTGCATTCACAATGCACTATGTCTTGCACATTATTAGAAAAACAACAATCGTAACCTAAATATTAACATCACTGTCTTCATAATCTTGAACTGCAATTTGGATACGCTATAGAACATCAATTTTTTTGAAATTAAAAGCCCTCATGGCCTATTTGTAATCTTTTCCTTCCCAACAAAACAAAAAAACTAGTTGAGGTGTAGTAGTGTATGTAGGTGCACATTTAGCCTTTTTTTCTCTCTTTCTCCCTAAATGATTGTGCTTCTTCTTGTTGTGTATTATAGAGTCGTTCGGGATTGGAGTTGGACCACTTCAGATATCGGTGTGAGCAAAGTCACCCTCACGCTCACACCCTGCCAAATGCTGCTGCGAAAAATTCCACAACAATGGACCAACCTCAAATCTTTTTCAACCTTAAATTCGACCTTTCAGTCTCACATCATTACACTCACACTACTAAAAAAATTATCTTTTACAATGTTTCTTTTATGATGGTTCTATAGAAATAGATGTTGTAAGTTAAACGGTGGTATTTTCATAAATAACTATAAATTTTTAAAGATGGTTTTAACAAAACTGTCTTTGAAAACACATTACGACATCAGTTTTTTCAAGAACTGACATAGGATGCGAGAATACAAAGAAAGTTTCAGAAAACCATCTTTGAAAGGAATGGAAGAATGCGTATTCTAGAACATTGGGCTGGGTTTTTCTCTTTTCTTTCGATTCCAACAACACTTAGGGTTTTGAAATCGACCACACCTTCTCCTCCCTCTTTCCCCAACAGCTAAGGAGATTCAGGCCGTGCTCGACGATAGTGGCCCCGTTCTGGCCTCCAACGGGGACGCCGTCATCTTCCTCCCTTGGTTTTCATTGATGCAAACACCTTGACTTCTCCCCCCTCATGCGCAGCCTCTGCTTCTGCCTTTGGCAAGCATGGAATGCAACGATCCCAAAGTGGTGTGTCTCTTTATCTAAAACATAGATCTTGTTCTCCACTACTGTAGGCTCTTCCTTAGAAACCGAACCACCAAGGTAACACTCACCTTCACGTTTTCCTCCATCACAGTTGCTGTTATGTTTCTGTTTGTAAGGTGTACAACGATTGATCTCAAGGATAGGACCAGCTTCCAGAACAAGAAGAACAATAAGAAGAATCAGAAAAAGTAGAGAGCCAAATCGGATGTGATTCTGAAGCTAAATTATGGCATCATTCTTGGCCTGATTGTGATGAGGTTCTTCAAGAGGGTGGAGAGGAAGCTGCTCAAGACGTTCATTTAGAAGAAGTACTTGGATCCCTTCAAGACAAGTTCCCAAATGGAGCCTCTCTTACCATTCCTTCTCGTCATGAAGGATGTTGATGATGCCATTGCCCCCAATCTCAATGAGGATGACATCTCATTTTGTGCACTCTGTGATTTTGAGGTTCTTCTATTATGGTCATATCATAAACTTCTCCATAAGCACTTGAGGTGAAGACAATTAGAACGTAAAATGTGTTGGACAAGTGGCCTCGGTTATCTTAAGAATGGGGGGTTGAATTAAGATACAAAAATTATTCCCAATTACAATTTAACTTTCTTTTTGAATTAACAATGCACCCTTAATATGAATTACTCAAAAGAAAATTCAAAAATAAACTTCTTTAAAGCAAAAGATAAATAGAAATAAATAAAAGAAGTTTAAGGGAAGAGAGAATGCAAACTCAGATTTTATATTGGTTCAGCCACCCCTTGTGCCTACGTCCAGTCCCTAAGCAACCCGCTTGAGATTTCCACTATCTTGTAGAAAGCTTTTTACAAACTCTGAACCACACAGGGACACCCTTTCCTTGTGTTCAAATATCCTTACAACTGAAGAGACTCTCGGTCTCTTATACAGATCTGTTTGAATAAGAAGAAGAAGAATTTTCTCTCTTTAAGAGAAGGATATTACAATTGAAGATCGATCAAGATTCCTTATTGAATTTGCAAGTGTTTTGACCAAGGAATATTTTGAGAATGATAAGACAATTTGGTTTTGAGAGGATAAGAAAATGTTATTCAGAAAACCTCTAAGGAATTTCGTATCCCAAGTCTTTAAAGGCCTTTGATGGCCATTCAAAAACTTCCTGAACAGTTGTGACTCTTGGGAGTTATTTTGAAAAATTCCTTACTGTGTAATCGATTACAAGCTTTTAAATTCAAATTCAAAACTTTCAAATTGTTTTAGAAATCAATTTAGCCACTGGTAATCGATTACATCCTCTGGTAATCGATTACCAGAGAGGAAATATCATATTTCTTAAAAGATAATTGTTCTTAAAATACTTTTGTAAAATATACCCTTTAGCCAAACCTGTGCAACATCAATTAAGGAATTTTTTCTAAGATCCTAACCAAGTACATCGTTCTTCTTGCATTTCTGAATTCTTGACTTGAATCGCTCTCATCTTTGGCATCATCAAAACTTCATATCATATATGCTTATACAATTTCCCCCTTTTGGATGATGACAATAATCTGTAATCAAGATAAACGATATACCATTGATAATGCATGCTCACAACCCTTACTCCCCCTTAAGATTCGAATTTATGCCTAAGTTCATCATAAATTCTATCCTTAAGTTCTCTCCCCCTTTGGCAACATCAAAAAGCCAAAAATGTTAGGAGAAAGGAACTAAGACAACAGTAAAATCATAGCACAATATATCCATAAACTGATTCAATCCATAGAATAAACCAAACAAGTCCGAATCATCCAAATCAAAGTCTAAAATAACCAAACACAAACCAAAACATAATGGTAAACATCCAAGACAACCATAACAAAAGTACTAAGCAATAAAAGCCAAAATACAAGGTGAAGGAAATAACCATAAAGCTTAAGGAAATAAAACATAAGAAAGATAACTAAGAGTTGGCCGGGGGATCGAAGCAACACCTGATGAAGCTCATATCATCTTCTAGCCTAGTGATACGAGTATTCATCCCATCAAAGTGAGTATCTATCTCATCAAAATGCTCACCCACAAATGCTCGAAGATCGTGGAGCTCTGTGAGGACTTCAGTCAGCAGAGAAGAAGAAGCATCCCTTTGTGGTGGAGGAGATGGGGTACATTCATCAGGAATAGGCGGTGGCAAGTCTTGTTTGTGAACCCACTGACCATCAACATCCTTCCGATAACCAAAGGAAGTAACAACACTGACATCAATGGAGAAAGACCTTTTAACCTTGACATATGGTTCATCAACCAAAGGAACATTGAAATGATGAAGAAAAAAAGTAACAAGGTGGGGATACGAGAGAGGTGCATTGGCCCGTAATGCCTTATGCATTCGGAACCGAAATAGATGGGCCCAGTCGATCTGACGACTAGTTTGAAGGGCCCATAATAGAATCAAATCTTGCTCAAAGGCTTGGGCGAGATTTGAAGACCGAGGAAGCAAAATACAAAAAAATGATATTATGTCAGCCTAGTCATTGCAAACCATTCTGTGAGCATCATGACTTGAATAATCAAATTTCTAGTCATCCACAAGAGTGCCCTCAAAAGGAACACCTTGACTGGGCAGTTTAGTCAATGAATAAAATAAGGACTGATCAACAACAATGGGAATATTATGCACCTCAGAATAAAGAGCATCATCTTGAATTTTTAAATTATTATAGAAAACTTTAACTAATTCAGGAAAGTAGGGAAGTTTGAGAGACATGAAATCAACCAAAGCATAGTTTTGAAACACTTGGTAACAACCAAATGTTTCTTCATAAAAAAATTCAAGGTCAAGGTACTTAGGGTCTAGAATGACTCTATTACAGAATTGAGAGTAGTAACTCTAACACTGATCATCGGAGGAAAATAATGTGGATGACCGAGGAGATGAAAAAGAGGGAGGAACTGGTGCTGGTGGGTCTCCGGAGGTTCCATGGCGGCGGTGGTCAGTAGCAGTGGAGGTGGAGGAAGATCCCTTTCGTTTCTTTGATGATTCAGCCATTTGAAGTTGTTTCAGCTGATTTTAATTGGTGGATTTTGAAGAAAATTGAAAAATATGAAGATTGGGCTTTGTTTAAAGCGATTTGGTTAAGAAATGGGAAAGATACGAGGCTTTGAAGATTTGGCGAGGGTTTGCGCTGTCACACGAAAAGGGAGAGTGAGAGTTCTGTGAAAATGCAGATATTTATAGACATGGACGCCTTGTAATTGATTACAGACCATTGTAATCGATTATAGGAGTAACCTGTAACTATTGGAGCCTACTAGTAATCGATTACAACCTTGCTGTTCTAAGGTAATCGATTACAGAGAATGGTAATCGATTACCAGACCCTTAAACAAGACTTTTTCAACTAAAAACTAACTATTCTTAGGTCATATACATACTTAAACTATAATAATCAAGCACAAGCAAATATAGTCAATCAACAAGCACAATCAAACACATTCAATCAACAATCATCAAACACAAACAAATCAAAACAATCTAACAATCAATTAACTACACACAATAAATTATATTACTATTAAAAAGTCAACCAAAGATAATAAAGTACAATTATTAAAAGACAAACAACAATTAATATGACTATTAATAGCTCAAACAACTATAATCAAAGACAATCATTTGAACATAAGGAAGATAAAACTCAATTTGAGTTACCTATTTGTCTAGATCATTGATATCTAAAAGACCTAATTCTCTCCTAATTGCAAAGAATGTTTCTTTAGGGAGAGGTTTTGTAAAGATATTAGCTAACTGATTCTTTGTATCAACGAATTCTAATACATAATCTCCCTTTTGAACATGATCTCTCAAGAAATGATGTCTTATCTCTATATGTTTGGTTCTTGAGTGCTGAACAAGATTCTTAGATAGATTTATAGCACGCGTATTATCACATCTTATAGGAATATGATCAAGAAATATTCCATAATCATAAATTTGTTATTTCATCCAAAGTATTTGAGCACAACAACTGCCAGCAGAAATATATTTTGCCTCAACAGTGGATAAAACAACACTATTTTGTTTCTTACTATGCCAAGAAACTAGAGTAGATCCAATGAAATGACAAGTTCCACTTGTGCTCTTTCTATCAGTTTTAGAACCGGCAAAATCAGAATCAGAATATCCTATTAAATTGCATGTGCAATTTTTAGGATACCATAATCATAATATCTTATAATTCTCTTAACTGCACTAAGATATGATTCACTGCTACAAAAGTGAGTTTCTACGACAGCTATTCGAAGACGGTTCTGTAGAACCGCCTTAGAAAACAACGTGGTGGAAATTTTGTAATTATTGCCATTATAATTGTTATTTACCTCGCGAGTTCTAAGACGGTCATAAGGAACCATCTTAGAAAGTCACATGATGACAATTTTGTAAGTACATTGAATGAATACAACGACGGTCCTGGTCTATGACTGTCTTTGTTCATTGTGTAAAAAATTAAAAGCGACTAGGTCACGCACATGTTGTCCACCTCCCTGAAGAGCTTACTTCTCTTGCCCTCCTGTCGTGCCTCTGCATTCTTGTTGTCGTCTGCCATCCCGCTCGCCATCCGCCGTACCTCTATCATCCCTCTGTCATCACCGTGGTCAGCTGCCTGGGTTTTTTGGTGGTTCGAGTTTGCTTGGTTTATCTGTCGCACATCTGGGTTTTTTAGTTAGTTTCGAAACGAACACGTTGCAAAGCCAAAGCGTATTTTCGACTTCAGTCAAGTCTTGGCGGAATCACTTTTAGGTCCGATTCCTCGTCCCAAACAATACTATAACCCAACCCAATTGATTCAATTTCTCATCCCAAACCCTAATCCCCAATTCCAACGAGATCCCAAGTAACACAGCAGAGCCCCAAAATTAAAATTCTTTTTCAGAGATCCATGTCTCTCTTGGCGCCTTGAGGAGCCACGTTGTTGTTCCTTCTATGCGCTTTCTACTATTCTCTCATCGCCATTGTTGGGTATCCTCTCCCTCTCTTTCTCTCTCTTGTTTTAACACCAATGCATACTTGATTTGTTTTGCGTTGCACTTTTCTTATATATATGTGTATTTTTGTTTGAGTATGTTGCAGAAAGAGCTATTACGATATACTTAAACTTTCTAAGGGTGCGTCGGACGAGCAGATAAAGAGAGCGTATAGGAAGCTAGCAATGAAGTACCATCCTGATAAAAACCCAGGCAATAAAGAGGCTACTAAGAAATCTCGCAGCCTCGTTTAGCCACTCCTACTTTGGCCAAATCCATGTTCAACTCCCCTAGCCTTTCTCTTGCACTTGTGAGATTCATTCATATCCTTTTTACCTTTTCCTTCTTATAAGTACTTTTTTTGGTTGGTTCTATTTACCTACTTTTCTTTTTCTTGTTTTGTTTTGGGAAAATGCAGCAAAGTGATATAGATGGAAAAAGGGATGTGAACAGATTAATGCCCAAGAATTTCGAGTAGAATGGTTTGAGAAGGAACCAGGAAGAGGTGCATGAAAGCAAATCTGGCAGTGACAACATGGATGGTGGTTCTAGTGATGATTTTGATGCTGCCGATAACCCACCAAGGAAAATCGCTATCACCAAAACACTCATCAGCAAATTTAAGAGCTTGAATCGTAGGATGATGTTTTCATTTAAGAAAAAAATCATCTTTTTAAAGATTTAATTTTTTTTTTGCGTGTGGAATTTTATTTTATGACTTTCTTTTGGAGGGGTTTTTTGATTCTGTGTTTTTGTGTTTTCTGGTGTTTTTTTAGGCTCTTCAAGGAGTTTCCTCGCCCGGATGAGAAACAAAGGCTTGAACTCAGCAAAAGGCTTAATTTGGAAACAAGACGAGTAAAGTTTTGGTTCCAAAATCGAACTCAAATGAAGGTAACAAATACACAACACCAACACCCTTGTCCCATCACTTTTCAATTTTTTCAAGTCATTTTCTATTACAATTTCATGCTTTTGGGACTCTGAAGAATAACCATGGATCATTTTTATGTCATTTAGACACAATTGGAACGACACAAGAACTCACTCTTAAGGCAAGAGAATGGAAAGCTTAGAGCAGAAAACATGTCTATGAGGGAAGCCATGAGGAATCCAATATGTTCAAACTGCAATTGTGATTGTAGCATCAAGGGTTTTAGGGTCTCACAACTGAAATTGCTGTTGCATTGGCTGCAATTGTTCACAGGGAGGGGTTGTGCACTTAGCTTGAACTAGTTGAGATTTTTTCAAAGTAGAATTAGGCTAGTAATGTAATTGCATCATTTCCTTGTCAGTTATCCCCTGATTCATTAAGTAATTTGAGGTATATTCTGGATTTTGTATATGGGTACATGTTCACTGTTGAAAATGTTGTTATTTCCAGATATATTAATATATTGGAAGTTTCTGATCATGGCCGTCCACACTTCTTAATATACTCAACTCAGCCTAGTGCACCACCATTAGTAGTAGGAGGGGGAAGTGAACCAACTGCAATTGCTGTAGGAAGTCCATCTACCCCACTTACATTTGATGGAAATGAGCAATCATCACTACAGTAGATCCCCAATGTTCAATCTCAGAGTTCTTCTTTAACTTCTGCCTCTACACACTTTATTTGCTTTGTTTTATAATTGTGTGCAGTCATGAAGAAACTATACTAGAATCAGTTGAGATATCCCAATTTCCATATTTCCTAAATACCTTGGTTCCTTGTATATTCAGGTCTCATTGCTTGTATGGTAGCAAATTCTGGGTACTTGCTATATCTTAGAATTTGGAATTGGGTCTAACTCAAACCTACAAAATTGGCTTGTGTGGGGAGGGATGCCCTCCACTTACTTTAATTTGGTCATATCATAAGTCAATGTGGAATCTCCAACACTATAAATAGTTCACCACCCTAGAATATATGGAAATCAATAAAAATAAAAAGGTCGAGAACTATTCTCTCAAGCAATTCAAAAATCAATTCTCAACTGAATCGAACAAAAGAATAAGAGACGGAGAAAAAAAAAAGTTGGGGAAAAGGAGGGCAAGGGGATGTGGAGAAAAAAATAGAACACAAACTGATAAAAGGTACTGATGTTAATGTTTAACAAGTTCATCATATCAAACCTTTTCCTCATCCATCCCCACCAGCTGGTCATTCACATCAACATAGCCTGTACAACAAGCTAGGACTATGTCAGTAGCACATTTCCAGTGTATATGGATGTTACAGTCAGCCTGCAAAAAGACATAAAATTATAGTGCCCTGTCTAACATATATAGTATATGTTTAAGCAATATATTAGCTACCTAGCAATGCTTCAGCTAGTCTAGAATAAAAGCAAAATATCTGCATAATTGAGTAAAAATGCTAGAGTAAGATTGCACGGTTTGAATTGCAACTCCGCCTCTTTTTTTTTTTTTTTCTCTGAATTGAATATAAAAACATGAATAATTGATGATTCAGATCGAGCAGCCGTAAAATTCATCTCAATCAGAGATTGGATACAACAGTCACCACCAGTTATAACTTGGAAGCACAAATATTAGCCTAAAAAGAAAAGGAATGAGATTGGATAGAACTGCACTTCCAGCTTCCAAAGACAACTACAATTATTCCCCATTGTAAAAATGCCTTTTTTGTTGGTGACCTAGAAACCTCGACATCATTGGCACCCTGTAGAGAACATATATCAGTGAAAAGTAGAACAACCATAGTTAATGCTCATATGCATTTTCTCTTCTTTTTTTCCCTTGTACCTCAAGTGCATAAACACTGGCATTAGTAAAATACCTTGTCAATTAGATCCAAAACATCTTGGTTATCAACAAACTCTATGTAACTCCAATTCATCTTTTCTTTGGTGTATTCTTCTTGCTCCATTTTAAAGACATGCTGCAATCATTCAGGGGGGAAAAACAAAAAAAAAAACTCAGTTATCCATAAATTTTTTTAATAATGTGTTAACATACCTATTTGGATATTGCTTTTCCTCCAGCTTCAGTTGCCACAGGCTTTGCAAGCATTGTTTTTCCTGTGCCAGGGGGGCCAAAAAGCAATATTCCCTTGCAAGGCTAAACCGAGAGCAAAAAAAATGTGCTGCACGCATGGCATTATCTACTTATCACTCCAGGCCTTAAGCTAATAAGAAGAAAAATAATACAACTGCTATCACAAGTAACTTTGTGTTGTTAAATTCATGGAAGGTGCAATTGTGCAATACATACATAGTAGGAGTACAATTGCTTAGAAAATTGCATTCATCCTATGAAAATATATATTTTCTAATACGAGACTAGGACAAACCAAAACAATTTCAAAATAAACAGTCTCGTCACTAAACCGTTACATAGGTTCTTAAAAAAAATTAATGTCACATGAAACAATTGATTAAAATATACCACTAAAGGTGTCATGAAAGAAAAATGTACTCGTACATAATAATATACATCATATTTAGCAGTTGTTATTTCTAATAGCTAAAAAGTAAGTTGCCCAATTCTTTCGAATTATTGTCATGGCGTCCACGTCTAATGCTGATCCATTCGAGAACCACTACAAAATTAACAATGGAAGACATTATTACTAATTAAACAAATATAAACTAACATGAAAATTGAAATTAGACTTTGTATATATGTCATCCTTCAAACCACCATTAACGATGCACCACATCCAATGCATGACATAGTATCCACACTCGTACCCTCCACTTTGAACATGACTCTATATTTATCAGTGAAAATAACTATTATACCTTGTACCCTTTAAAAATTACATAGGGGTTCATGTAAAGGACCATCTAACCTTGGGTTCAATCCATCGAGGCTGAGCTTGCTGAGGCATGCCTTCCAAAGAAGTACTTATTGTCTTCATTGCACTAGTAAAAAAAATTATATACAATGTTACTTATAAGAAACATTTACCCTGCATATTGAACAATAATGACAACTCGGCTATCTTTAAGTACATTTACACTCGTACCTGTTTATTATGGCTTTTATGTTAACATCAGGCTTCTTTCGCAATGAACAAAACCAAACAACCACGTTTTCCCTAGGACAGAGAACAAATAGTTGCCAATGTGACCTGAAGTGGACGATTAGAATTAGCAAGTTTAGAAATCATAACATTTGTTAAATACCACAAATTATTTTAACTTACTGATGCAAGTATGCTCCTAAGTACAAGTGTCGTTGTGATTCCTTCACCCATGTCTCAATATAAAGTTGACATTGTTGACGATCCTCCTTACCAATGTGTATTGATTGAGGCTCAAGGAAGCCATACACTGAGTCATGACCTTTGCTTTTAGCACAGTCATCCAAATACCTATTTGAAAGACAATACAATCATTATACCACAAATGTATTACATTTACAATTTGTTGCTTATGATAACATTTAGGGTTAAAGGTTGCAATTAAATGACTTACATCATCCATAGCTGTAGTATAGAAATGTTTAAACACTTGTGACCTGATATTATTTCAGCCATATCAGCATGTGTGATGTAAAATATTGCATCTATATTTGGAATTCCAAATCGGCTAGCCTCCCACAGGATTTCCACCGGATTCATATACACTTCATAAAGTATCTTCATGATTTGTCCAAGTGGATCATTTGCAACACCTGCATTTGATTGATCAACATGTCCTTCTAGCTTCCTTACATTTTCATTAGAATCCTATATGGTTTTATAAAATAAATATTAAATTTAATTGAACAGGAGGTATTATAATGTGCCATTTAATTTATAGTTGAACCACAAGGAAAATCATTTTACTTACATCAGGGATAGGTTTCACAAGATTAGTTGGCCAGCCAATGAATGTATTGATAGCCTCCCTGACGTATTCAATCTCGGGCATGGGAATTGGGACCCTTGCGTCACCATCATAAACAGTAACCATATAAACCCTCACGACTTCATCTGCGTAAGGAACATTGTGTATCATGCTGCTAAGTTGATACACCTTTCCTAAGGCTACCAGTTGTTTAGTGGCACCACAAACAACGTATAACCCCATGGTATGTCATCAACTGCAGATGGGTCCCTAGCAACAACATTTGCAACAACTTTTGAACAACTTTCTTTGGTGCTAACACCTTCAAGCAACACATTTAGGTTACCCGCTTGTATAGGGGCTAATTGTTGAGTTTGGATTTGGGACAACTCAGTCTTGATTGCATCTAACTCTTTTTGCATGATGTCCATTTTCTGTTTTTCTTTTTGTCTTCTACCTCTTTCGTCCACTCTTGCTTGAGATTACCTATGATTTGAACCAACTGATCTGGGGTTATCGTTGCCGTAGAACTGGTAGAGGCACTTGAACATTGTCCAAAGTAACTACTAATGGTGACACCATGTCCAGCAGCTAGGACACGACCAGGATGCTCTTCACGGCCAAGTGCAATGTTCAATATGTCATTTCGGCCATGTGGTACAAACGTACCATGTGTGCTTTGTTCTTGTAATTCATCCTGTCACAAATAGCCAAAAATCAGTGAAATGTTGAATGATATACCATGTATCTATTAAATTTGCCACCAAGGCTTTAATTCCACTTACAATTTTGTCAGATATTTATTGAGCTGCTGTAGATGTCATTTGGCTAGCTTTCTGTGTTCTAGCCATCTTCCACTTAGCGTGTCTTGCAATTGGGGATGGAGGGTCTACGACCATGGGTGTATTTTCTGTAAACTCACCTTGATTTTGTCTTGTCTTCATTTTCTCGTCCATCAATTTTTTTCCATAAGTTCGTACCCTCCATGAGACAATAAGTGGGGGGAGTCATTGAATTTTTGGATCTCCTATGCTTTTTTCCGAATTCCCTGTCCACAGTAACAAATACAATGCATTGTGTAATAACGTCAAGAAAATTTAACTAGCAAAACTTGTGAAATGTCAATTCAATTCAAACCTGCCATGTAGGTGGCTGTCGACTATTTGCAAATTGGTCCCATGTTTGTGGATCCATACCATACATAGAAGCTAGATCAAGGTTATCTTCATTGTCTTTCTCAGCATATATATATCTAGTGGTAAGGGAGGACTTAAATTGCCTCCATCTGGTCGCAATAGTAGACATCATCTTCTTGGTGGCAGCTCCTTCAGGGATGTCAAAATTTCCCCAAAATAACAAATAGTTTGTAAAACAATAACTGCAAAAATGACACTTTGGCCTAAAGAAAACACAAATGAAATCAATGTTTTTAGTTAAGCAAACTTACCAAAATGTCATTCCATATAATACTTTTAAGTGATTCTAGGACAACTTTCCAAGATTAATGCACAATAGGGATTTTCTCCCGTGCCACTAACCCCAAGTAACTGTGAAATTTTTATTTTTCAGGACCAGAACCTCGACCAGTAATGGGGTTGACGTTGACAGTTGGTCATGGTTGATCCAAGGATCTTGCAATCAATTTCCTCAGCTTGGTTGTTTGTCGAGTGTTCTGTTTTGTGATTGTGCTTGGTGAATCAGCTAGTGGAGGGGATGTAGGAGGTGGAGGGGATCTTGGGGGTGTTGCCATGGGTCCTGCAAAAATATAAAGTTACCCAAATGTTGATTAGAACAATGTGTAAGTATCTAAGTGTAATGAAAGACAATTGTCGCAACCTACCCTTTTGCGGGTATGCGAGGCGAGGCTCACGAGTGCGTCTTCCATGGGAGGAAAATGCGCGGAGTCACCACCAACGTTTATTGAAAGGAAAATGTTAGGAAAAACCAAAGGAAACCGGTCATAAAGAATATTCCAGATTCAGGAGTTATTTTTACGCTTGAGGAAGGTATTAGCACCTCTCACGTTGTCCCAAAAGGACAACAACCTTTGATTAGAGTTGGGTGAAATCATGTATCTAAACTTTTTGTCTCTTTTTATTTTTGAGGTCGACAAAAGCGGGGCTTTTGCTCCTACATAACCTCCATCAAAGAGGAAATCAGACCTACGTAGTTCTTTCAAAAGGCAGTGAAGTGATGTGTTGATTTTACGCTTTCGAACGGTCCATGTTAACCGATAAAAAGCAAAGCGGACCGTTTAAGGCGTTGGACCTTAAAACGGTTTTCAGTGATTTTTGCGGACAAAGCTTGATTTTGTGAGTTGATTTTAGCCTTAGTTTCACTTTAGTTATTAGTCAATTCAATTAAGAAAGAAAAAACCCAAAGAAAAACGTCCGATTGATTTTTTTGATTATTTTTACTAAAAGATATTTTTTTTATTATTATATTATTATTTTGCCTCTTTTTGGTGTTAAATGTGGTTACGGCATGACCGAACGGTCAGATTTCATTTTAATAGAAATTAAAAGATGTTACAATTCAAATGATTGGTAGAAATTTATTTTATTTTTTGATTAGGTGAGAAAATGACTTAAATAAATGACTAAAGCACGTCAAAAGGGGGTACGGAAAGTAAATGAAATGAAAATAAAAGCATGCGAAACAAGTGGGGACCACTCAGGGTACATAGAATGAATAGAAAAGTTCGATTTCAGGAACTTACCGGTTGAAGACCGAAGAACGAACGAAGAACGACGAAGAACGGCGGAAAATCTTCGCAAAATCACCCACGGAAACGTCTTGAAAGCGTTACGGAAGTGCCTCGGCTTAGATTTTCTTCACGGAAACAATTTTTCTCACTAATTTCAAGTGATTCTCAGCTATAAGGAGGGTTGAACCTTTTTGTTCTGCCCTCCTCCCCCTATTTATAGGGAAAAGAGGGAGAATTTTGCCACCCAGCTCGCCCAGGCGAGCTAGGTTGCTTCCTCCAGAAGGCACCGCCTTCTGGTGGAACTTCCTGGAAGGTCCAAGTGGGCCTGGTTGCTATTTGCACCCCATGTTTACTAAATACACCCCTTCCTTTTTTGCTAATTCTTTTTCCGTAACGTTACGGAACTTTACGAATTTCGTAATGATACTTGTCTTCTCTCCGTAATGCCATGGAACCTTACGGATTACGTAATAATCCCTTTTTTGGCTTTCGGAATGTTACGGAACCTCACGAATTGTGCAACAATGCTTCCTTTTGACTTCCGGCATGTTATGGAACTTCTCGAATTGTGCAACAATGGGTGCCAAGTACCTCGAAGTGGTGAAGCAAAGGTTGCATGCCATCAAACAATGGTCCCCAGATGAAATTAGGGTATGACAGTTGCCCCTCTTTACTTACCTTTTATCGAAGATAGGAGGAAAACAAAGATAAAACACTGATTTCGTCCGTCTTAGCCCTTTTCCGTAATTAATCTATGATGACTCCCGAAGGCCATCTTTTGCCTATCATGGGGATTTAATTGATCTCAATCACAATAGTTCCAACCCAAAACGATTTGAAATAAGTGACTCCTGTCTCTCCTTCTTCTCTCTCTGCACAACACAAAACAAAACAAACAAACACACAAAAAATAACATAATATATACGTATACACATGTTTGGTGAAGGAAACGATTGGAAAAATAACAAAAACCGTATTTTCCCCTCACTGGAGGCTCCGTACTTGATAACGGAGGATGCATGAACAACACTAGGCAATAGTTTCGTGGGGCTCCGGACTCGATGGTGGAGGATGCATGAATGACAATCAATTCATGGGGCTCCGAATAAGATTTGATGGTGGAGGATGCACGAACAATGCTAGGCAATCAATTCGTGGGGCTCTGGACTCGATGGTGGAGGATGCATGAATGACAATCAATTCATGGGGCTCTGAATAAGATTTGATGGTGGAGGATGCACGAACAGCGCTAGGCAATCAATTCGTGGGGCTCCGGACTCGATGGCGGAGGATGCATGAATGGCAATCAATTCATGGGGCTCCGAATAAGATTTGATGGTGAAGGCTGCACGAACAGCACTAGGCAATCAATTCGTGGGGCTCCGGACTCGATGGTGGAGGATGTATGAATGACAATCAATTCATGGGGCTCCGAATAAGATTTAATGGTGGAGGATGCACGAACAACACTAGGCAATCAATTCGTGGGGCTCTGAACTCAATGGTGGAGGATGCATGAATGACAATCAATTCATGGGGCTCCGGACTTGATGGTGGAGGATGCATGAATGGCAATCAATTCATAGGGCTCTCAATAAGATGGTGGAGGATGCACGAATAGCGCTAGGCAATCAATTCATGGGGCTCCGGACTCAATGGTGGAGGATGCATGAATGACAATCAATTCATGGGGCTCTGAATAAGATGGTGGAGGATGCACGGACAGTGCTAGGCAATCAATTCGTGGGGCTCCGGACTCAATGGTGGAGGATGCATGAATGACAATCAATTCATGGGGCTCCAGACTCGATGGTGGAGGATGGATAAATGGAAATCAATTCATGTGGTTCTTAATAAGATGGTGGAGGATGCATGAACAGTGCTAGGAAATGAATTCGGTGGGCTCCGGACTCAATGGTGGAGGATGCATAAATGACAATCAATTCATTGGGCTCCGAATAAGATTTGATGGTGGAGGATGCACGAACAGCTCTAGGAAATCAATTCGTGGGGCTCCGGACTCAATGGTGGAGGATGCATGAATGGCAATCAATTCATGGGGCTCCGGATAAGATTTGATTTTAGGACTGAATGGTCCACCGGGTTCTTTCACCTAAAAGGCGAACATGCTTTAGGAAGGAAAAATAAATCATTCACGAGAGCACCATATTTTTAGAGAAACAATATGCTTATGCCAAAATAGTTTTCCTTGTAACCGAAAATGAAGGGTAGGATGTCAACGTTTAGCTTTTAAATGAACATTCAAGGGAAGCGTCGAGTCAAACTGAAACTGGGAATAAAATCACTCATGGTGTATAAAAACTCACACAGGTAAGTGTTTTACCCTAATTCCAAACCATAGTTGCACCATGAATTTATTTTGCACATGATTTCCTATCGAACCAAGAGATTACATGCGCGATCATGGATCAATAGGATTTTCTCGAGGGTAGTGTTTTTGGAGAGGAAGCTGGGTGTTTCGGTCTTTTCCTCGTTGTTTATGTGGGGCGGGACATCGCTAGTCGGGAGCGACCTTGAATGGCAATCCCAAAGGAAGAACCACTTCAAAAAATGGGCTTTCCCTTTGTCGACGGTCATTTACCTCACCGAAAATTTATCTGGTCCAAGGATCTTCTGTTCTCTTTCCTGGTTTCCTTTATTGATCAGGAATTATTTTGTTTTCCTCCGATCCTTTCCTTTTTACTTTCTTCCGATATTCGATCGGGAATCCTTCTTTTATTTTCATTTCTTCCTTTTCATTTCTTTCTTTTCATTTCTTCCTTTTCATTTCTTTCTCTCCTCTTTTTTGATCTTTGATTGGGAATTCGAGTTTTAGCATTCGTTATTCGCTCTCCCTTGAGGAGATTCTACTGTCCACTTCTTCGGGGGGAAGGATGAGGATTCTCTTCATGGGCCAAGGTTCAAGGTAGCTTAAGGTTGTGTCTCAACATGGTCTTTTCATTGTGCGCGTAACAATGATGATTTGGAAACAACGCGCAAAATTAGTCATGCATATAGCTAGGTGGGTACTCAAGCATCCAGCATATGGCATTATGATACTAAGGCTTGGGATTTACGCAAGTAGACCCAACGTTTCCAAATTATGTTCTTTTATTGGTTCAGCGAATCCATCCATTCTTATCTCGGTTATTTTGGAAAATAAACTCTTAGCGTCAATTTCTTGTTTCCAAAAGATATGTTTGCTCTCTACGAATGATTTGTGCTTCCTATGACCATAACATGCCGACCTTCGAGGTCTTTCTTTCTCTTTTCTTTTTGTTTCATTTTTTTCTTATGCATGTTTGCAAAAAACTATACATCCATCACTATCTATGAGAAAAGCTTTTTTTCCCTCTATATACACACGCATTGAAAAACTCTTTCTCTCTATACCGACACGGTCTATATAAAATCTCTATTCCTTTTCAAAGATTTCTTTTCCCCTTTTCAATATACACTCGTTGTTTATATAAAAATTTCCTTTATATACACTCATTGCTCATATACAAGAATTTCTTTCCACACATTGTTTATATACAAAAATTTCTTTTCTTTTCTTTATATACAGATATGACATTTTGTCCACAACGTCTCTTTCTTTTTCTATTCTTGGTGTTATCACGACGTTTGTTCGTTTTATTTTAGGATGACGTTCCTAAATGAAAACTCTACATGGTTCCGGAATTTCAACAACCATTATCGACAATAATGACATAAGCACTAACACAAAAATCCAAACAAAATGTATGCACAAAACAAATGACAATCGAAACAACAAAAACAGACGTTAGTCCCTCAAGTCATAGAAATAAAATAACATGCAAATGACAAATGATGAAACATAAAACTGCAAAGAATACGAATCTGGGGATCCCACGGTCATTTGGCTCCGTTTCCTCCCAAGAAACCGAGCAAGTCCGTCATCTCCTCATCCGTATGGGCCTCCTCTGCATCGCCAGGAGACCCTACAGGCGCCTCCCCTGCTTGGGCCTCGGGCCAATCTCCGGGCCATGCGACCTCAGCCCTAAAGTGCTCTGGAGTAGGGCACGCAAAAGGAGCGAAACCCTGCCCCTGCTGACTAAGGCTAAAGCGGTAGAGACACTCATGTATCTGTGCCTGCCCCCGGTGGTTGGTCGCCTGCTGGCGAACCAAGTGCTGCAGATAATGCTCCATGCCTAGTGACCCAGTGGGATCGGCCTGATGAGGTGGTGGCGGTGCGTTTGCGTCCTGAGGTGCATCACCCTGCGCCTGTCTAGGTGTGCAATATTTCTCAATGAAGGCCCGGGTGATCGACGGTCGGATCACCTTACTAGGGGTGACGGGAACCCCGAATGACTAGCAGAGGCCCGTGATCAATGTTGGGAACCCCAGGGCCCTGTTAGACTTATCCGGGTCTAGAGGGTGCCTGGTGGGTGCCATACCTACGAACAAATAGATGGCGTCAGCAATCAACTGAGCCACGTGGACGCTTATCTGTGTCAGGATGGCATACACCAGCTGACACTTCAGCAGAGGGAGATCGGAGTTATGATCACTAGGCAAGACATTGCTGAGTAGCAATGTCATCCACATCTGGGTCAAGGTGGTCATGCTAGTGTGCATGATCCGCACCCGCCTCCCTGCAGCGATCCGGGCGAAATCCTGCCCCGGTGTGCATAACAGTTGGGCAATGGCCTCCTCGTCGAACCTGTCGGCCCGATTCCTCCTCTGACTGAACTCACACTCCTGGCCTTCCTCCAACACTAGCGGGTCACCCAGGAACTGGCTGAGGGCATCAACGTCAAAAGGAATCCATTGACCCCTCACCCATGACTGCATGTCTCGCACTCCCTCCTCTGTGGGCCAAGCATTAGCGTAAAACTCCAGGACTACCTCAGGGTCAAACTTAGCCATGAGAGTCACAAACGACGTCCAATGTCAGCGAGCTATCTCCTCCTGAAAATCTGTGTACTCATCCCCCCTGAGCTGGATGCGCCTCTCTCTGTGGAACGACCATCCTTTGATGGCCTCGAAGCGCTGCTGGTGCTCGGCACTCCAGAAATGGTGGCTATCAAACTCGGGGGCGGCACAGGACCCTTCCACCGCGGCGTCTCTCCTTGACCTCTTCGTGGAAAGCTTTTTCGGAGCCATTTCGTGCGAAGACAACGTTTGGAAAGTCCATTAACAAGGAAGTGTCAATTTAAAGGTTGACCAAAAAAATGGCATACAACTGCTTCCAACACAAACATCAATTTAGGGCAAACTCACATTCATACTTTTATGATCATGCATGCACGCGAGATGCTCAGTTACCTAAAAACCATACTCATGCATATTCAAAGCATTTTGCTACTCAAATTACATACATGCATTTCTTTGCTAAACTTATACACATGCATACTTGAAGTATTCCTGCTACCCAAGATCATATACACACATGTCTTTGCTAAATTTGTACACATGCATATTCAAAGAATCTTTGCTACAAAAGAAATTACATCTCATGCGTATTCAAGTATCTTGATACTCAAATTACATTTCAATTCAACAAGGTTTTTGGTGAGGTATCTTTTTGCCATCCACATGCAACATACATATATCTCGTGAGGTATTTTGCCACATATTCTACATCTATATGTGCATGATGAACAACATTCTCAAACAACTAGGCAAACATCATGGTGCAGCCAAAAAAAATCAGCTGCTGGCCTAAAGGGAAATCCCTATCACAATGCCTTCATTTTTATGCGTTCTTGCACTCAAAACGAAAGGCTTGGATCCCTAGGTCTAAGTCCTTAATTTGGGCACTTATTCTAACCTCTACATGCTGTCCATGTACACACAAATCAGCCCCACAATCCAAAGTTCACAAAACCATGCCCAAATTTCATTGAGGCATTTCACCGAGCACTTGGTGGGCGCACTTTTGGGTGCCAATAACAAGGGAATAGGGGCAATGTGGCTTTCCCCATTATTTCAGAACACAACCTATGCCTAAGGCCATCCCTTACAATCCTCCAATTCAAACAAACAAGCGCGAATCCAAGCATACATCATCTCATGAAATTGGCAAAAATTGAGCAACTAAGGCACTAAAATACATCAGTGGAGAGCCAAAGAATAAAGGGGAAGTGCACTTGCAGAAAGCAAATCAAAATGCAAAAGGGGAAGCAAAAACCCTGCAATGGAAGCTTGGGGGGCTACCTCTCTTGCTGTTTCCGTGAATAATGAAGTTCTTGAGTGAGAGGGGGAGTTTTGGGTGAAGAAAACTCACCCCAACCCCCTTTTTATCTAATTCGTGCAGGGGGTGCTCGCCCAGACGAGCTAACTCCCCCCCCCCCCCCCCCCCGTTTTTTTTTAAAAAAAGGGATACTTACCTCTCTCCATGCCCTGGATTGTGTGCGCCATGCAACATTACTGTAGGTCCCACAAGATAAAAAAAATGCAAATGCATGTGCATGTCCTTACTTTTGGTTATTTCCTTAAATTCGCGCTCCTGGCACCCCTATTGATCCAAGAAATAAAAATTTTAAAGAAACAAAGACTAACGCTATCAGTGGTGAAAAAGAACAGATACTCATTTTATTAGGCCCTTCTTGGTCAAGCACTATCAACCTATACATGCGAATGAAAAGGCTATTTTAGTGCCTCTCTAGGCATACTATCTTTTGACGACATCCGAGTTTACTGGCGAAATAGTTCCTCGTCGTTCATGTTAGTGAGTATCAAGGCCCCCCCAGAGAAAACCTTCTTAACAACGAAAGGCCCTTCATAATTCGGGGTCCACTTCCCTCGGTTATTTTTAACAGCGTGGGACACCTTTTTCAGCACAAGGTCCCCCTCATGGAACTTGCGCAGGCGCACCTTCTTGTCGAACGCGTTCTTCATCCTTTGTTGATATAGGCGCCCATGTCTCATGGCCATCAAACGCTTACCTTCAATAAGGTTGAGTTGGTCGTAGCGTGTTTAAGCCCACTCTGATTCTTCTAGGCCTGATTCCGCTAGTATCCTCTGGGATGGGACCTCTACCTCAAACGGGAGTACTGCTTCCATCCCATAAACCAAGGAGTACGGTGTTGCCCCAGTAGAAGTTCGTACCAAGGTTCGGTATCCATGCAGGGCAAAAGGCAACATCTCATGCCAATCTTTGTACGACACTGTCATCTTCTGAATAATTTTCTTAATATTTTTGTTTGCAGCCTCCACAGCCCCGTTCATCTTCGGCCGATAGGGGGTGGAGTTATAATGCTGGATTTTGAAATCCTCGCACATTTCCTACATCATTTTGTTATTCAGATTGGTGCCATTGTCAGTAATGATCTTCCTAGGGAGTCCATACCGACAAACCAACTCCTTCTTTATGAATCTGACCACCACGCTCCTCGTGACATTGATGTAGGAAGCCGCTTCGACCCATTTGGTGAAATAATCTATTGCCACGAGAATGAAGCGATGACCGTTCGAAGCCTTGGGTTCAATGGCCTCTATGACATCTATCCCCCACATGGAAAAAGGCAGCGGACATGACATTCAGAGGATGTGGCAGAACATTGACATTGTCTGCGAACGCTTGATATTTATGGCATTTCCTTACATGGGTGCAGCAATCGCTTTCCATAGTGAGCCAGTAATAACCTGCTCTAAGGATCTTCCTGGCCATAGCATGCCCATTGGCATGCGTCCCAAACGAACCCCCATGGACTTCCTCGATCATGTGGTTCGCCTCTTTAGCATCTACTCATCGCAGGAGGGTCATGTCATGGTTTCGTTTGTACAGGACGGTACCACTCACAAAGAAACCAGTAGCCAATCTCCTTAACGTTCTCTTGTCATTGTCGAAAATCCCTGGTGGATATTCTTTGTTCTTGACATATTGTTTGATGTCGAAATACCACGGTTTCCCATCTTGCTCTTCCTCTATTGCACAACAATGTGCCGGCTTGCCCCGAGATCTGAATTCAACGTACGGCAGATCCCTGTGTAGGGCAAGTTGAAACATGGATGCCAAGGTGGCCAATGCATCGGCCATTTGGTTCTCTTCCCGAGGTATGTGGTGGAAAGAAATGTCGTCAAAGAATTCGACTAACTTCAAGATATAAGTTTGATAGAGTATCAATTTTTGATCCCTAGTTTCCCATTCCCCTCTCAACTGACGTATTACCAAAGCCGAGTCTCCATACACTTTGAGTAGCTTCACGTCAAAATCAATGGCAGCTTGAATCCCAAGGGCGTACGCTTCATATTTGGCCATATTGTTGGTACAATCGAAACCCAGCCCAGCCGTGAAAGGGATACATTGATCATCTGGGGATACAAGGACTGCTCCTACTCCATGGCCTAAAGCATTAGATGCCCCATCGAAACAAACAATCCATTTGTCTATATCCTCGTGTGTCCGCTTCTCTTCGAATAGGGCCATGATGTCTTCATCCGGGAACTCAGGGTGCATTGGCCAATAATCTTGGAGGGGTTGTTGGGCCAAATAATCTACCAAGGCACTTCCCTTTATCGCCTTTTGGGTGACATACAAAATATCGAATTCAGATAGTAGTACCTGCCACCTAGCAATTCATCCCGTGACGGCCGGTTTCTCAAAGATGTATTTCACGGGATCCATTTTGGAAATAAGCCAAGTGGTATGACTGAGCATGTACTGCCTAAGATGATGTGATGCCCATACCAAGGCACAGCACGTCCTTTCCAACATTGAGTAATTCATCTCACAGGCGGTAAACTTCTTGCTTAAATAGTAAATGGCTTGCTCCTTCTTCCCAGAGTCATCGTGTTGACCCAACACGCACCCCATAGACTCTTCTAACACAGTCGTGTACAGGAAAAGAGGTCTTCCTGTTACAGGCAGCATGAGCACTGGGGGATTCACGAGGCTCTGTTTGATTTTTTCAAAGGCCTTTTGGCAGTCACTATTCCACAGGACTGCCTGGTTTTTACGCAAGAGTTTGAAGATGGGCTCGCAGGTAGGGGTGAGTTGTGAGATAAATCTCGCAATGTAATTCAACCTGCCCAGGAAACCTCGAACCTATTTCTCCATGCGTGGCTCTGGCATTTCAAGAATGGCCTTCACTTTCTCGAGATCTATCTTTATCCCTTTCTGTCTCACGATAAAACCCAACAACTTCCCTGACTTCACCCCAAAGGTGCACTTGGCGGGGTTTAGTTTCAGTTGGTATTTCCGCAACCTTCCAAACAGCTTACGCAGATTGATGAGGTGTTCGTCCCCGGTCCGAGATTTGGCAATCATGTCATCTACATAGACTTCTATCTCTTTATGCATCAAGTCGTGGAATAAGGCTACCATGGCACCTTGATAGGTTGCCCCAGCATTTTTAAGCCCGAAGGCCATCACCTTGTAGCAGAATGTTCCCCATAGGGTGACGAAAGTGGTCTTCTCCATATCTTCGGGTGCCATTTTTATCTGGTTATACCCTGAGAAACCATCCATAAATGAGAAAAGGGCGAACTTAGCCATATTATCTACTAGTATATCAATGTGCGGTAAGGGGAAATTGTCTTTAGGACTGGCATGTCTTGGTACGACCACACGAAGGTGTCTTGATATTCTTCAAGAAGAGTTATCAAACCTTAGCGGATAGGTGCGGTCATACCGGTTCCTACCTTCACTTATTTCTTTCCTTCTCCGGCCTCTAAGTCTATCAGTTCGGTTTCCTCTTGGTGAGGCTTCATTTCACGTTCTTCCTGAGCGATCAACCTCCCCAACTCCGGTGAAAGGATATCCTCTTCCTCTTCTTCATTTATTGTTTGACTTACTTCTCAGTCAAAATCAATTATCAAGCCCTCATTGTTAGAATCCTCAAAGGATCGATCCTCACATCTATACCATTCAAGACAAAAAACAAAAACATGCAAAATGATATGAGAAAAGGTGGAATCCCAAGAATAGATGAAACAAGATCTCTTTGTTATTTAATAAGATAGGTTTCAACAAAACAAAAGAGAAAGGAATCTATAGCCTCCAATTACATTGAATCAGTGGTATAGACTTCTAACTGGCTCGTCACGTGCCAATTCCCCAATTGGAAATTGGGATGGCACGGTCGCACGAAACTCGGCGGATCTTGTGGAGCTTCTCCTCCTATTGCCGCCACCTCTTCCTCGAACATTATCCCGACACTTGTGAAACACTGGTTAACATGACCGGGCCATGCCCTATCTGCCCGGAGTCTTGACGGTGCATTCCTTCTTCTAAGCTTCCCGAACTCATACCCCAACCCATACTTGTGCGGGTTACCCCTAATGTCAACCACATCGGCATTTCCGTGGCTGTCCTTGCCCAAACCCATTCTGGGCTCATAACCGTGTCTGAGCATTACCCGTGCCACCATCAGGGCCGCATTAGAGAAACAAGGTAGCAATGGACTTGTTTCCATAGAGCCGTAGCTTACCACCTCGAAGGATTGGAAAGCTGTTTCCAATGATTCCTCTGCTGCCTCTACATATGGCGTCGAGGAGGGGCAGCTTACCAACATATCCTCTTCGCCCGACACTATCACCAAGAGTCCACCAACTGCGAATTTCAGTTTCTGGTGAAGCGTCGAGGGGACCACTCCTAGTGCATGGATCCATGGCCTTCCCAAAAGGCAGCTGTAGGCGGGATTTATGTCCATCACTTGGAAAACCACATTGCAAGTGTGGGGACCTATCTGAATGGGGATGTCAATTTCCCCCATTACCTCTCACCGACTACCGTCGAAATCTCGTACTACCATCGAACTCAGTTTTAGATGTGATGCGTTAAAAGGAAGCTTCTCCAAGGTGGTCTTTGGCATCACATTTAAACTTGAACCATTATCAATGAGTACTTTTGCGACGACATGGTCCATGCATTTGACAGACACATGTAGAGCTTTGTTGTGCCCTATCCCCTTAATTGGAATCTCCTCCTCCACGAATGCAAGGTAGTTATTGGTAGTTATGTGATTAACAATGCCTTCAAAACCCTCGACTGAGATGTCGTGTGCTACATGGACATCGTTGAGGACCTTTATTAAAAGTGCACGATGAGGCTCGGAGCTCATGAGCAGTTCGAGCAAGGAGATCCTTGCTGGAGTTTTATTCAATTGCTCAACCACTTTAAACTCACTTTGTTGGATGAGACGAAGGAACTCATGAGCCTCCTCCAAGGTCACCGCCCTCCCTTGGAGATCTTCCTTCTTTTCAGCTCTCCTCTACTGTCGGGGGATCCACTTCTTTTGAGGGGGTGGCTGCACCTACGGACTCTTGGGTCATGAGTGCTTTCCCCTTGGAGGGCAGTTCCGTCGGGTGAGGGGGAGCAAACACCCGGCCACTGCGGGTTACGCCACTAAGGCTGGTAATGTTGGTCACCTTGGCTAGAATCGAGGTTGAGGACATGTAGTCCTCTAAACGCGAGGACGTGTAGTCCTCTATAGGTGAGGGCGTGTAGCTCTCTGAAGGTGAGGACGTGTAGTCCTCTGAAGGTGAGGGCGTGTAGCCCTCCGAAGGCGAGGATGTGTAGCCCTCTGAATTTTTAGCATGGCTTCCATCATAGAATCCATCTGATTTTTTAAAGCCGCATGTCGGCTTTCATCTTTTCTTGCACTCCCTCTTTGTTACCCATCTTACTTTTGGATCGGGTGTTATAGGGGTGCCTTTGCACTTTTTTAGTTATGGTGAGTTTCCTAAAGAAACAAACAGTGGTGAACATGCCACCAAATCATGAATATGTTATGCTAATGAATGATTAGAGCACTTAGATCCACCTCAAGACCCTTTTTAGATAACATGATGAGTTTCAGAACTTCTCTTTTTATAAAAATGGAACAAAAGCTTTCATCTAGCCAAGATTTCACAAAAGTGTTACAACAGACCCTAGCGGTTTCTAATTATATGGGCCATTAAATCTATCATGCGTTGACAATAATTGATTAGCCCGTGAATTTCCTCTGGGGCTGAACACACTTCGGCCATGGCCCTTGCTTTAGCTAGTAGTCGTGGGAGGTCTTGACTTCCATTTAAGGTCAAGGCGAACCTATCCATCCACATGGTCGCTTCTTGATGCAATGCATCAATCACCCTCCCTCTTGCCTCTTTCTCGGCGTATGCTTGTGTGAAGTCCTATACTAGCTTTTGCTCATGAGCCAAAGATTGGTTTAGCTCCTCTTTGTACTGCCCTATTATAGCTAGCATGCTTTGCTCCGTGGCTTCTAAGTGTTGGGTCAAACTCCTCTTGGATCTTGAGCAAGCAGCTAACTCTTCCTTTAAGACCATGTTATGTACTCGTGATTGGTTTCTCTCTTCCCTTTGAAGCTTGAGCTCATTGTTGTTGTCCCACAAAGCTCCATGGAATTTCTCTCGACCATGCTCTTCCTTGCGAGCCCTCTTGGTTTCTTGTTCAAGGGCTCTTGCGGTAGCTGCATTTTCTTCTCGTAACTCGGCACACTCTTTCCGGACGTCTGTAGTGACTAACTTGAATTTTTCTTTGGCAAGTCTTGCCTTCCCTAGCTCTGTTTTTAGAGCGCAGACTTCTTCATCCTCTTTCGGAGCTTCGAAGTTCTCCTCGTTGATAATTTTCAACTTGGAGAGCCAATCTAACCCCCGTGTACGAACTTTCAGCCATTCATGATAACCACCGATGATGCCATTACGGATGCCCCTAAGTTCTTTATCTTTTCTTAATGGGCTTTCCCACGCCTTGTGGACTCTTTATATAATCTTGAAACTTTGCGCGCCGAAATCTCTCACAAGGAAAGGAGAAAGGCTCTCTTCCGTCGGTGCTCCCCTCATGGGGTACCCTAACTATCTTATGGAAAGTGCGGGATTGTAGTTAATACAACCCTTTGTCACTATCAACAGAATGTTTGGGTAGTCCCCACATGAGAAAAGAACTCCCTTCTTTCCTTCCTTCCATCGAGGAAACCAGTTGATTGTTCTGCCTCCTATCCCAGCCAAGTATTGATCCCAATCTACTCTTATCTTTTTGACACACGAGCGATGACTTTGGAGCGGACATGGGTGCCTTATGTCTTGTTGGAATAGGTGCGAAACCAACCATACACAAAGAACGGGTAAGCAGCAGATGATCCGTGTGCTACTCTTCTCGCACCTTCAGTCAAATGTATCAAATAAGTCCGCCAAGATAGCTACCACTGGGCTCTCTTTGCTATGGTGATATGCAAGGAAAGCATCAATCGCGACTAGGTCCACCAAACCATCCACGTTTGGAAAGAGGACAACCCCAAAGATTAGCAAAGCTAATACGTCCGCAAAAGGGACCCACTCCTCTTGATTCGCCATGTCTCTTGCCTTGCCTTCCAAGTACTTCCGCGGTAGGCCCACTATGCCATTTCGAGTTTGCTTTACACGATCCAACTCTCTCGCTGAATCCCTGACCACAACTGCAATCTTGCTCAAGGAGGGAAGAAACCCGGAGAAAAGATACTGTTTTCTTCCCCCAAGAGGACATCCTGGAATCTCCTCAAATCCTTCAACAGTCGATACTATTTGGAAGTCCCCAAACGTGAAGCATCTCAATGGCTGGTCATAGTATTGGGTGAGGGATATAACGGCTTCTGTGAATACCTCCGCTACGGTCAAATCTAAAATCTTTTCGTATGGCGTGCGAAAGGCTTGCATCTGGAGGGGTCCCATCAACTGTCCCAACTCCTTAAGGTTGGTGACATCTAGGCCCTTAATCTTGACTTGATAGAATCTTTTTCCGATTTGATTTGTTCCCATCATTTACCTAAAAAAGGGGTGAATCAAGGCTCTGATATGAATGATGCAATGCACATGCATGAAACGAAAAGAAGAAAAACAAGTGGTAGTTCATATATATGAGAGTCCAAACAAGATCCATTTTTTTACTACTACGTTTTAGGCATTGCGGCGCCCCAACATATGCATTTAAAAAGTGACGCGTTAACTCTAAAGAGACAAGATATCACTAGATATACAACAAAACTATAATTTATGTGCTATTCGCAGAAGAATGCATGAAAACAAATGGTACAGAGCGTGCTTGCTCCATGCCCCTATTTGGGGACCTATAGGACAATATTTAGGGGTCTCTAATAACTACTCCCAACGATCCATATCTCATGTGGCTGTTCTCTAGAGGTATCATCACTCAAGATAATAATATTGCGGCGGTATGGAATACCAGCGACAACACATTATAAAGAGGGAAAGCTCTAGACGAGGTTTCACTATTATCAAGCAAATCGGAGACCTAGCATGACCATAGATCCACCTCCTCTCCTTAGATTTCCATGAACCCGAGTGTAGGGCCCCCCTTTTTTTTTACTCAAACCCGTGGATGCTTAGAATGCGGTGTAAAAATGTGGAAAAGACAACATTTAGTTTTTACACAGTTCAAGAAAAAATGCACACACAGTTTCATAATTCCACTCTTTCCTAAAATAGGCCTAACTCACTTAAAAAGTCCCCAGTGGAGTAGCCAACTGTCGCAACCTACCCTTTTGCGGGTATGCGAGGCGAGGCTCACGGGTGCGTCTTCCATGGGAGGAAAATGCGTGGAGCTGCCACCAACATTTATTGAAAGGAAAACGTTAGGAAAAACCAAAGGAAACCAGTCATAAAGAATATTCCAGATTCGGGAGTTACTTTTACGCTTGAGGAAGCTATTAGCACCTCTCACGTTTGTTCCAAAAGGACAACAGCCTTAGATTAGAGGTGGGTGAAATCATGTATCTAAACTTTTTGTCTCTTTTTATTTTTGAGGTCGACAAAAGCGGGGCTTTTGCTCCTACGTACCCTCCATCGAAGAGGAAATCAAACCTACGTAGTTCTTTCAAAAGGCAGTGAAGTGATGTGTTGATTTTACGCTTTCGAACGGTCCATGTTAACCGATAAAAAGCAAAGAGGACCGTTTAAGGCGTTGGACCTTAAAACAGTTTTCAGTGATTTTTGCGGACAAAGCTTGATTTTGTGAGTTTATTTTAGCCTTAGCTTCACTTTAGTTATTAGTCAATTCAATTAAGAAAGAAAAAACCCAAAGAAAAACGTCCGATTGATTTTTTTGATTATTATATTATTATTTTGCCTCCTTTTGGTCTTAAACGTGGTTACGGCATGACCGAACGGTCGGATTTCATTTTAACAGAAATTAAAAGATGTTACAATTCAAATGATCGGTAGAAATTTATTTTATTTTTTGATTAGGCGAGAAAATGACTTAAATAAATTACTAAAGCACATCAAAAGGGGGTACAGAAAGTAAATGAAATGAAAATAAAAGCATGCGAAACAAGTGGGGACCACTAAGGGTACATAGAATGAATTGAAAAGTTCGATTTCAGGAACTTAGTGGTTGAAGAACGATGAAGAATGAACGAAGAACGATGAAGAACGGCGGAAAATCTTCATGAAATCACCCACGGAAACGTCTCGGAAGCGTTACGAAAGGAAGCACCTCGACTTGGATTTTCTTCACGGAAACAATTTTTCTCACTAATTTCAAGTGATTCTCAGCTATCAGGAGGGTTGAACCTTTTTGTTCTGCCCTCCTCCCCCTATTTATTGGGAAAAGAGGGAGAAGCTTGCCACCCAGCTCGCCCAGGCGAGCTAGGTTGCTTCCTCCAAAAGGCACCGCCTTCTGGTGGAACTTCCTGGAAGGTCCAAGTGGGCCTGGTTGCTATATGCACCCCCATGTTTACTAAATACACCCCCTGCCTTTTTTGCTGATTCTTTTTCCGTAACATTACGAAACTTTACAAATTTCGTAACGATACTTGTCTTCTTTCCGTAATGTCACGAAACCGGTGCCTTCTGGAGGAACTTCCTAGAAGGCCCAAGTGGGCCTGGTTGCTATATGCACCCCCATGTTTACTAAATACGCCCCCTGCCTTTTTTGCTGATTCTTTTTCCGTAACGTTATGAAACTTTACGAATTTTGTAACGATACTTGTCTTCTTTCCGTAATGTCACAAAACCTTACGGATTACGTAATCATCCCTTTTTTGGCTTTCGGAATGTTAGGAAACCTCACGAATTGTGCAACAATGCTTCTTTTTTACTTCTGGCATGTTACGAAACTTCACGGATTGTGCAACAATGGGTGCCAAGTACCTCGAAGTGGTCAAGCAAAGGTTGCATGCCATCAAACAATGGTCCCCGGACGAAATTAGGGTATGACAACAATAAAATGTAAATTGAAAATGACTATTGAAAAGTTTAGCATTATTGTTTTATTTACTGCATTTAAGTTGGCATATTTTCCCATAAACCTTCATCATGATTGATACAATTTGCATACACATCATCGTCGTCATTTTCAGCATTTATCGAAGGCATTTGTGGTGCAAACGTAGGCATGTCGTTAACATCAAGGGTTGCATGATCAGTATCGACAGGGATACCACTTGTTTTCCCTTAAAGTACAACTGACCATGTTGAGTCACTAGGATCTTCAACATAAAGCACCTATCTTGCTTGTGCTGCCATGATGAAAGGCTCATCCTTGTAACCAATCCTTTGAAGGTCAACCAAAGTAAACCCCAATTTGTCTTGACGGACTCCGACATTTCCATTAACCCAATTGCACTTGAAAACAGGCACTCTAAATTCACAATAGTCTAGCTCCCAGATATCGGTTATGACTCCATAATAAGACATGGAAGCTCGAATAGGATTGTTATAGGATACACTACTAAAGTGGTCCGAATGAGCATCAATCATCACCCCACTGTTTTGCACGGTACTTTTATCATCTAGTGACTTTGTGTAGAAGGAATAATTGTTGATGTTATAACCCTTCCAAGTGAGGACATTAAGATTCGGCCCAACAACTAGCAATGATAATGTCATAGAAGCATTGTTGGTAGCAAATATTGTATTTCTAAACCAATTAATGAAACTCCTATTGTGTTCCTGCAACACCCTCATCATATTCATGTTTCGGTGAGAAGCTGCCACATATTCTTTGTGAGCATTTATGTATGGTATAACCTCAGCTGTGTTGTTTAGTACATATAAATGTGCTTGTGATACTTGCTGGTGATCATGTTACAACATTGAATCCTCGCGTGCCCCTACCTTGCCGTGTAGCATCATGGCAACTTTCAGGAATACCAACAGGTGATGCATTTTCAATGTAAGTAGAGGAAAACTCAAAAGCTTCTTCTGCCACGTACCTTTCGACAATGCTTGCTTCTGGCCTATATTGATTCTTTGTGTAACTTTTCAACACCTTCATGTACCGCTCAACCGAATACATCCACTGCAGATATACAGGCCCGCACAACTGTATTTCTCGTACAAGATGAACAACCAAGTGAACCATTATGTCAAAAAAATGCTGGTGGAAAATACATCTCCAACTGACAAATGATAATGGAAGTCTCATTTTCCAAATCATCCAACTGTTTGGGGTCGATGACTTTGCTGCAAATGGCATTGAAGAAAAAACACAATCAAGTTATTGCAACCCTTACTTTGTCAGGCGATATACCATGAATGGCAACAGGAAATAATTGTTGCATTAAAACGTGACAATCATGGGACTTCAAACCAACCAATTTCATTTCAGTCACAGATACAAGGCTCTTGATATTTGAAAAGCATCCTTGTGGGACTTTAACATTTTTCAGACAATGGCAAAAACTTTTTTTCTCAACAGTTGACATCGTATGACAAGCTGGCGGCAAATATGTTCGAAGCCCTTTTGACACTGGATGCAACTGTTGACGTATGCCCATTTCTGCTAGATCTTGACGACATTTCAAACCATCTTTTGTCTTCCCTTTAATGTTAAGCAGTGTACCTACCAAACTATCAAAGACATTTTTCTCAACATGCATAACATTTAAACAATGTCTCACATGTAAATTGCACTAGTAAGGCAGATCAAAGAAGATGGACCTTTTCTTCCAAATGTTGTTGGGGGAGGCATCCTTTTTCTGTGTCTTCCCGTAGATAATGCTAATGTTCTTCACCTGATCAACAACTTCAACACCTGACAAAGAAATCGGTGCATTGTCAATCTCAGATGTCCCATTAAATGCTTTCTTCATTCGCCTATATGGGTGAAAAGGTTTTAAAAATCTTCGGTGTCTTGTATACACTGTCTTTTTGCCATGCTTTAATTGGATGTAACTTGTGTCTTTCTCACATATGGGACATGCGTGGTGGCCTTTCACACTATATCCACTCAAATTACCATATGCTGGAAAGTCCTTAATGGTGCAAAATATCAACGCACGCAACTTGAAGGTCTCATGAGCATTCCCATCATACCCATCAACCCCTTCTACCCACAATTTTCTAAGGTCTTCAATCAACGGAGCAAGATACACATCAATGTCATTGCCTGGTTGTCTTAGACAGGCTATCATCATAAACATCATTATGTACTTCCACTTGATGCACAACCAAGGAGGGAGGTTGTAGATAATCAACAAAATAGGCCATGAACTATGATTGCAGTTTAAGTTTCCAAAGGGATTCATTCCATCCGAAGCGAGACCAACCCCTAGGTTTCTGGGATCTTGACCAAACTCCGGATACAACTGATCTATTATTTTCCATTGAGGAGAATCAACAGGATGACAGAGCAATCCATTGTTGATCCTGCCATCAGCATGCCATGTTAGGTTTTTTGCGTCTTCTGCATTAGCAAACAATCGCTTAAACCTTGGTATTACTGGAAGATACCAACACACTTTGGATGGACGATCTTTGTATGAGCTTGCATGTTCACTGCAATCGTTGGAATTGACTTTGTAGCATGACACCCCACATGTAGGGCAATTGCGTAATTCAGCATACTCATGCCTATACAAAATACAATCGTTATGGCAAGCATGTATCTTTTGGTATTCCATTCCAATAGGACATAATATCTTCTTTGCCTCATAATGATTCTTCGGTAGCATGTTATCTACAGGAAGCATATTTTTCAATAACAATAGTAATTCGCTAAAGCTTTTGTCACTCCACCCAAATCTTGCTTTCAAATTCACCAAAGCCAACACCCCTGACAATCGTGTGTACTTAGTGCATCCGATATACAATGGTTTCTTTGAATCATTATCTAACTTTTCATAATAAGGTTCGTGTGCTTGCCTAAAACCCTCTTGTCCAAGATCTCGTAGCATGTCTTCTATACGATCACCGACTTGTTGATCAACTGGAACACTTGGAGGGGTTGATGGCATTTCTGATAACTCACCATGCCATATCCATCTTGTATAAGTAGGACAAATACCATCACATATCAGATGTGTTCTAATGTCATCCAAAGATTGTCGTTGGCCATTCAAACATTTAACGCATGGACAGAAGTATACCCCACCAATGTCTGGAGCATTTTGTTTGGCAAATTCTAAGAAATCTTCAACCCCATTCTCGTACTCTTCAATTATGCGTGGTCTTTTCATCCAACTTTGATCCATTTTTGGTGTACTGTAAGACGAGGATCATTAACCAATATGCATGCGAACCTCTCTTTTTTCGTAAAAAGGTGTGACCCTACCTCTTTCAGGAAGACAATTTTTTATTTCATTCAAACAAACAAGTTAAGGCGGTCATGTTAAATTTGACTAAATTTCGGCAGCATTTCGCTTTGGTCTCGAAGTACACGACATAAAAGCGGTCACATCAATTGACGACAATCATGTGTGCACCCGGAGAACAAAGCAATATGCAGTGACCGAAATATAGTAAAAAATAACACAACATACTTAATTAACTTGTAAGTGAAAATGAAGTAAAAATAATTTGTCTTCCCAAACTATCCAAACGGCCAATTCAAGATTCAATACAACAATTAATCCAAACTATCCGTATTAATCGTTGTATTGAATCTCAAATGGGGAACTATGGCTCACTCAATGAAGTAGAATGTAATAATAAAAAATACTTACATGAGGGGGAAAATTATAAAAAAAAAAAACAGAACAGTGTAAGAATGACATGCATATGCCTTTTCAAATTTACACATTCAGGAAGCAATTGTGTATAAAAAAAATTGTGTTTGTGTTTGTGAGAATGACATGCATATGCCTTTTAGCTTTATATTTTCCATTCATTTTGAAACTTCAAGTTTGTCATACGAATACAGAAGTTAGTGCCATTGAGAAAGAGGCACAGATAGTGTGGTTTTTGGTTGTAGTGTTGATTGAGGTTGCCACAACATGTTGACCCTAGAGAAAGGGAAGTACGCTGCACAAATGTTGTGCAAGGAATAAGGAGAATGAGGCTTGGTGTGCATTAAGCTATGTTAGAATTGGCCTTTTTTATTATATAGTTTTTGTAATATTAGAAATTTAGCACATCCTAATTTTATGACTGAACTATATTCCTCCCACCAAATCTGCTAGAAGCTTTCTACAAAATGTGATGCAGTGGTTGTTGGTTGAGGCTCTGGAAGAGGGGTAGTAGCTGCAGTTCTAGCAAATGTTGGATACAAAGTTCTGGTCTTGGAGAAAGGAAGCTATTCTACTAGGAACAATGTTTCCCTTCTAGAAGGACCTAGCATGGATCAAATGTACCTCTCCAATGGTTTGGTTGCTACAAATGACATGTCTGTGCTAATACTAGCAGCCTCCACAGTTGGTGATGAAGGGAACAATCAATGCTGTTATAAGTGGAGAGTGTGTAGCAATGGGGTATGTTGTGTGAAACATTCCCAACAATGCTTCATCTGACCATCAATTTTGTTGGGTGGTGAATGGAGTAATAGAAATGGTCATAATTCTGTTAGTTTTCTTTTTATAGGAAGCAAAATCTCTTTGGACTTTTGGAGAACAACTCCAATCAGGCCATCAATGTTCAAAGTTTTGACTAGCATCACTCTCACTATTAAGCAGTTACTCCAAGTAATTGATGCTTTCACCTGGGCATGAGTAATCACACTTGGGAGATAGGTGAAGCTTGTAATAGCTGTGATTTATCTTGTTGTATACACTTTTTAATTTTAAAACACAAACTCGTGATTTATTCAAAACAAAAAGGATGAAATTAGGAGCGCACACGCAAGAAACTTACTTGTTGGTGGCTTACTTAACAAGGTTGGAAAAGACAATGCCAAGGCTGATATTCAACTGGAAACCTGTACGTATTCGTCAAGGTGCGATCTATGAAAGAAAAATTGGCACGACCTGTTGTGACAAAAAAATTAAAGCAACAAACATGAGTGAGTTCCAAGAACCACTTGCTATTACACAACATTGAACACTATTTTCATAAATAAAATAAACACACACATGCATATACTTGTTCTATTTTTAATTTTTTTGGGGGCACAACTTCGTGAAAACTAACACAAGCTTCAACGACATTTCTTTAGGGCCAATGATGCTAATACTTGTTATATTTTTATTTTTTTTGGCCCCTACTATGCTGTATGGGGATTCAAACAGGGAAACAGGTTCATGTGGCCAATACTAATAGTCATTAACTTGATACAATTGTGAAAAAAAAAAGCAACTTAATGAGGAATAAATTGATTGAGTTGTTGATTAGTAAAAAGGTTTCACAAGTTAGTTTTTCTCAAAGGATCTTTGTATGTACTTCACTTTTAATGGTATTATACATGAGTAATTTGCAACTTGAAAATGATTCTGGCAGATTCTCTAAAAGGAACTTTAAAATAACATGAAAGTTTATAGATTACAACATCAAAGACAACTATAAAACCAACCTCAATAATCTAAAATAATAAAACCAATATTAAACCAGAGAATCAATTCTTTGAGCCAGGGACTGTTATTTTAAAGAAAAGAAATAGAAGTTTCCTTTCAACAATGACATCTTTATTAATTATTGTCTAAAATTTTTAAATGCAATATCTCCCCCCAACAAGCCAAAAGATGATCAGAAAATCTTTGATCGTTGATAGTCTCCCCCAAACAAGTCAATTCAATAGGGAATGGATACTCACCCTCTTAGAACCTTCCACAAGGGAAAGTTACATACTAATATTTTACAGAGTGAGAGGGCTGATTGGGTAATGCTACAGTGGCAGTTATATAAAATTTCCCCCAAAGTGGCAACTCAAATATTTGATACTGCATTACAAGCAAGTAAAACTAACAAGGTCTAGACTAATGCACAGGAAAAATACATTGGTTGAATTCCTCCCTTTTTGCACTTCTGAAGCACCACTTAAAACATGGTTGTTGTAACAGATTGAAATCAACTAAACGGACTCTTAACTTCAATAGTATCTCAACTAAATCAGACTTTGGCATCTCTATCATATCATAGCAAGGATATATTAATATTGTACCACTACTAAGAAAATCATTTTTAACGACGTTCTATGACGATTACATAAAATCATTTTAAAATATTAAACAATGATAATTTTATAAATACTAAATTTTAAAATGGAGACAATTTTTAAAATGCACGTATTGGGATGAACTCTTCAATGACAACTATTAGTTATAAAACCATCTTTGAAACCGGTGTAGATGTGGAGAGCCCCAACCAACACCCTTCTTGTGCCTTGTTTTACTTGTTTCATCAAGTTAGAAGCACTAGGGTTTGGAATCCTAACATGTGCCCTCATTGTGTTGTTCAAGATCTGACAAGACTGCATAGTAGCGATAGTGTTGTTCTCGTGGCACGCCCTCAATATGGAAGCTGGCAAAATGCAAGATTGCTCGCCAATGATGGAAGGTTCTTCAAAAATGGTAACCGTGGTTCCATCAGGTGCAATAATTTTGATGTTTTTTTAATGTGTTTACTATATAGTTATAGGAGAAAAATTTGATGTACCCAAATTTTATTATGTCAACTCTAGTCTTGCGCTAATAATAAGAAATACATTAAGGTAGCAGTGGAAGGTCTTGGGGGAAGAAAATAAATTAGGTGCTAACCATGAGCAATCCAAGATGTCCAAGTGTATTTGGTTGTAACGTATTATATATCTAACCAGTATTTAGAGTATTGATTAAGAAATTAAACCAGGAAAATATTTATTACCTAAAACATAGGTGGGTATAAAAAAGAATATAGAAAGCATAATTTTAAAATGTTGTTGCCCTGTGTATATAAAGTGCTTACTTTAAGTTTTCTTTTCTCAATAATAAATTACAAGAGAGGAAATGTTTCATATATGTTGTTCAGGGTGTCTATACCTTTTTTCCCTTAATCAACTTGTTTTTTTCCTTGTTTGAGAAAAAATAATCTATTTAGAGATAATGGCACTCTTTCCTCTTCTTAAACAAAATATCTAAATTAGTATGGTTTATTTTCCATTTTAATATAGCCTTTTCATTTTATAATCTGTTGCTGCTATTTTAAGGAATTATAAATGATTGGATTTGTAATAAAATAGCACAGGGCAAATTAACTTGTATTGGTAAAGTGGAGGATTGGAAATCATAGCCGACCTTGATTAATTAGTGGTGGATTGGGAAGTAAACTGCATGAAATCCGAAGGCACGGTCTATTCTGCAAAGAAGGGGATAGCTAGCTGGTATAGGAAGTAGTGTGAATAGAATTGTTATGTTTGTAATTAAAGGTTGAAATAGGAACACATAGTGCTTAGTTTTGTTGGGAAGTATGCTATACTTGGTTACGCACGTATGTGCTTTTGTAGAAGGGTTGGTACCCCTTCTACCTCTTTTAATAGATTTCCTTTGGGTTGATTAAAGAAAAAAGTGGCAAGTTGTTGGGGGATTCTATTGGTTTCCCTGATTTGCAAGTCAACTTGCTAAATATAATAACAAATAAAGTAAAAAAATACAAATGTACAAACTTTACTAATAAAATATAAGGACAATAAAAAATTATTAAATATTGCATCATTAGCATTCGAAATTTTCTATCACCAATTAACCAAATAGCAGTCTTTTCCATGCAAGAAGGCAAAATAAATAAAAACAACAGTTCAAAAGAAATAGCTTTAATGTGTAAACAACTTCCCAAAAGTGTAAAATAAATAAATTAAAATATCATCTTCCAAGTTCCAAGTAAAAAAAAGTTGGGGGTTGACCTGTTCATAATTTTTTCTAATTAGCAGATTAAGCATGACAAGTCAAAGTGGAAATTTATTGTGGAAATTATAATTTGTGTGGATTTATGATTTTTCATATTTAAACTTAATACAATGGTGTTGACTATGAAGTGATTAGTGGTATATATATATATATATATATATATATATATATATATATATATATATATATATATATATATATATAGGATTAAAGATTGGTAGAAGTAGACTTTATCTTAAAGAAGTATATTTCTCAAACTTAAAGCTTGATTTCAGGTTATTTATCTTCAATACATAATTTTGAAAGACATGATTAATCTTTTTAAAATTGTGTAGCTACATAAGAAAATGCATGTAGTGGTTTAATGTTGGCTGGAATTTAAAGCAACAACATCAAAAAAATGGGAGTAATAAAAATAAGAATGTTAAGATAGACGTGTGATTATTTAAAAAAAGATAAAAAGATAAAATGATTATATATGAGAAAATATTGGTGTAGCACATTGAAAAATAAAAATAATAGAGAATTGATTAAGATGTTTGGACATATATAAAGAAAATCACAAGATACGATAGTTAGAAGAGTAAATTACATGATTTTTAGTCTTGTGAAAAGGAATTGAGGGAGTTAGGAAAGGATGTAGGAGAAACCATTGAAAGAGATCTCAAATTAAATAATTAATATATCTAAAATTTTGATTTGTAAAATATAAAAAAAAAGAGTATTCAAATCGTGGAGATGTTTAAAAATCAGAATCCTAAAGCAGAAGCATATTTTGTCTTTCAATTAATTTATTTTAATTCTGATTTTTATTTGATAATTTTTTTTAAAAAAATACAGTTAAAATCAGTTCATATTTTAAATTTATTTTATAAATCGTTAATGTAACGTAATTAAGCTAAACTATATGTAAATAACTTATTTATAGATAGTATTATCTTATGCAACCAGATGGATTGTTTTTTTAATAATAACTAGAAATCAAACACAAAATTATACGAATTAATATATTAAAATTAATTTTTTTAACAAAATTATAGGAATTATAGAAATCAAACTTTTATTATCATTTGTAACACAATCTTATTATTTGAAGCAATTTTTCTTTAATAACCTTATTACAGTTAAACCAGAAAAGCAAAAAGCTACTCATTCAATTCTTTCATTTCCAGTAACTGTTAATATCCATTATGTCTCTAGCAATCAAGTTTTGAATAGAGAACATTAGGAGTGAAGATAGGTAGGTGTTGGGCAGCCTTAGTTGCCCATGCAATGAGGGAAAAGGTGAAAAGATACTAGAGTCTGCAGGTGCATGTTTGTGCAGTTTGGTTTAGTTGTTGTCTTAAAGGTAAAACATTTGAATTTTTTTGGCTTCCATTTAGGTCAACATTGGTATAGCATATTTGACTTACTACTATTTATATTTACAAAGAAAACTAGGCCATTAACATTGGAAGACTGCATATATATTATAACAAAAAGGAATTAAAATGTCCAACCCCTACAATTTCTAGATCTAACTAACATGGTAATTAACTAATGAACAAATTTAAAAAAATCAACTAAACTTATTGCATATCTACATAAATTCACAATGCCTATATATTTGGAAGCTTAAGATCCTGAGTGCTGATAGTATAATACCTTTATGGATCTAACTTTGCTTAAACCTTTTTGTAGTCTACTCTCCATGTTCTTTAATTCCTTTAGACTGAGAGAGCTAATAGCATCACGAAGGATGTGCCTGGAATGCAAAAAAATGACATTGAATTTTTTCAATTCAATGGAGAATTCTGCTGAATAATATTTTTAACAGAATGTAACATTGACTTGTTTGGATTCTGAATGTCTCTGATTTGTCTTTTTTGGACGTGTCCTGATAAAACTGTTATTCATAAAAAGTGTCAACCAGTTAGAGAAACCTTGTGGAGGAGAATTTTTTCAACTAGCTGCAGCTGATACCATTTTTTCTACTAAATTGGTTTGTGCAATTTTTTTCAACAAGAATTTTTACAAGTTTCTCAAGTTTAAGTAAAAATCTAAATTCAAAAGATTTTCTGAAAAACCCTTAGCAAACACACAACAATAACAATAAATGTCTTATCTAGTGATGAAATAAACACAACATATGTTCTACTCTAGTCACTCATGTCTTTCAATGGTCTTCTTTGTATATGTCAAAATCATTGCACCAATATGTCTTCGTGTACAATTCTTGCCCACACAACATGAACACAACATTATTAAGATTTTGAATTAAAAAAAATCTATTTATAGATTCTTTATGTGTCTTTTTAATTAGAGCAGTTGATAACAACATTGTTTTGGTAAATATTCCTCAGAAGCACTCTTCAAAAGCAAAACAACTCCACAGAGGAACCAATGATATTGTTCGGTACAAAGAGACCAAATGGGCAGCAGAATGTGCAAAAGCTCTAGTAAAAGCTGAGCTTTCCAATGCTAAACAGACAGTGAAAGATCTTTTCTCTATGATTGGGGAATCCATGTACAATGCAAAAGCCAAAATGCGAGACATGGCACCACTAAAGAAGTATGTCAAATCGAGAAACGATGATAATCAGTATTCACAAGTTATGACAGAATTGGAACATGCTAAGCGGGAATTGTTCTAACTTAAGCTTCATATGGGTTCTGTTTTGGAGGAGAAACTGCAAGCGGAGAACGAAGTCAAAGCATCAAGATCCAGCATGTTTTTCTTCTCAAGAGTAGCACAAAAACTGACGAACGAGAGGAAGCCAGTGAAGAACAATTGGTGGTTCAATTTGACAGAATGGATGCTTTGAATGAACTTAGAGACATTGAACAACTTGAAAACAAGGAACAAATTGAAAGAGGCCATTGAAGCAATAGATGAGACAAAAGAGCTCGAAATGATATTGGCCACAACATTGTCTGATATTGATATGTTGAAGAATGAGTTCAAGTTTGTTAACAAAACAGGGAAAAGGTTACTTCAAAGAGGTGGTTAGAGCATTGACCATATAGAAGAAGATTAATCAAGACATGTTGGTGTGTTAGAGCCTACAAAAGAAGAAATAGAGGCAGCAAAGAAAGACTTGGCTTCCATTACAAAACAAGGTTTTAAGTTTATGGCCTCTATGGATGTCACAAGAAATCAACTGAAGCATGTGAGTGCAGCCATGATTCATTTAAAGAACACGGAATAAAAAATTGGTGCAAAAGTTCGAAACCTCAGTTACAAGCTCTTGAGAGAAAAATCTAAATCAGAAGCCATGTCTGTTGCAGAGGAAAAGGCCAAATCAATAGTGAGTAACTTGACACAAACTCTTGGTAAGCTCAAGTCCAAAACAGAAGCAGCAAAAAAAGAAAAAGACCTTATAATAAATGGAGAGGTTATAGAAACCAAAGAAGATATTAAAAAGGCCTTGTTGGAGATAAAGGTGAGTGAGGAAAGATTTCAAGGTGCCATGCAAGAGCTACAAGCAGTGAAATCATCAGAAGCTTTAGCCTTGGAGAAGCTCAAGATTCTTAGGGAGAATGCCATGAAAGACAAAATTAGTAAAGTAACAAAGCCTAGTTTGTTAATTATCATATATAAGTTTCAATATGACTATTTGAGAAACCATGCAGGGAAAGCAAATGAAATTGCTGAGAAGGTAAAATGAATTAAATTTCTCTCATAAGCATAAGTTTAAATCAACTTTTAGATAATCTAAATGACACTCTGAGAGGGTTTAGACAAATTAGTTTATTCTACTTTTAACTTGTGTGACTATTTTATTTTATTTTTCTTTTTATTTAATTATGTAACAAGTAGTATTTATTGAGAAATTTATCTAAACAACACACAAAAACCTCTGAGGTAATTGTGATGATGGTATGTTCCCACTTACAAAACAAATTAAGGGAACAACTTGTTTTTGACACTCTAAGGGGTGACTGGATGGTGGCCTTTGGCATATGGGAATTTGACCCTCTTAAGCTAAGTAATCCATTCCCTGATAATAGAATTTCAGCTCACATTTGGCAGGGCTATGAATATAAGGTAGTGGCCTCTAAAATCCAAAGGTTTGTTACATAGAAGCTGCCTTCAATATAGTATCATGAAGTTCCACATGGTGGCCATTTGATTGTGCACTATAGGGGCTTATGTGATGGCGGTGAAAAGGAGATACCCAGATTAATGTCATCAGTCATAAACCTAAGCTACAATTTGATATAGTGGAAAGAAATGAAAAAAAACAGAATTGAAAACAAATATTTAAATTAAAGTAATATATGAAAGTGTGGGACTCATCAAATTTTTCAAACTTTCCACTCATTTATCTTTCTTTCCTCACAAACCGAAATCCACCCTAAGAAAATAATTTCTTCTACTCTCACTAGTCTATCCACTAGGTGTTTGTTCATGTAATTCACTTCAACTAGAACACAAAGTTGGATCCTCAGTAGATAATTTATTTTTCAACTTCAAATGCAAATTTTGAAATAACTTCCACTTTGTTTCAGTTAGCAGCAAACCAGGAGAAATAAAAGAAACACCATACACACACACTACACAGAAATAGAAGAAAGAAAATAAAGGGGTATGCTAATGCTACATAATTGACTTGAACAAAGACTTGGATTTGACCTATCTTTACCTAAGAGAGAAAAGAAAGCACAAAAGACAACACTCTTATACTTCTATCTAATTCCTCCTCTTCCGCTACCCTTCCAACTTTATACTCTCCAAACACTACTTTTCCCTCTGTATTGATAAGTAATTAAGTAGTATTTGTTTTCTTTGCCCTGATAAGCGTTCAAAACTAAAAGCCACAGTCATATGATGAATACCTTAAGTGATTTTGTAGCGTCTATTACTGTGTGTACCTTAATGCATTGGATAAATTGGATCACATAATCTAGACCAAACCTCAGATTGTGTTCATTAACACAAAATTAAAATATTCAACATGATACGAAAACCTCATCCAGAGTAACATCCCTCACAAACTAAACAATTCTTTCTAATAACGGCTAAAGATAAAGGAATCTATGTCACTAACCACTGATTTGGGAATACCATGCAGCCTGATCACATCTTCAAAATAAGTCAGTGACTGTCTTGGCTATACACGGGTGCTTAAGCAACAAAATAGCTATATTTAATAGTCTATCATCAACACAAATAGAATGGCCTCATAGCCTCTTAGGAAAACCCATAATGAAATCTAAGTGTCTTCCCAATTCTGTTTATTACTCTCTAGAGGTTGTTAGAGTCCTGCATGTGGCTTGACATTTGTTCCTTCAACACCCATAATAGGACTTCACAAAATCCTAGACACTTCTCTTAGTCAATCCAACATACAAGGCAACAAGACAGGTTTGGCTCTCCCAGTCCTCACTCCAACCCAAGACTGGACTGTTTGAATTGACTGAAACAATTTAGCATTTCGTTTTCATCTAGATATAACAATTTAAATTGCTTATTAGAAGCATTCTAAGGGTTTGTAGAGGGTGTAATTTCTCACCACAATGAAAGCAAAGGTTTTTTCTTAACTCAATGAACTCAGGGTAAAAGAGGTGATGAAACCCTTTCATCTTCTCTGTTGAGACTCTCCAATGTTGGGACACCAGTCACAACACAAAGCAGAAACAGACGCGCTTATGAAGGAAATAAATAAATATCAATAGATGTGTGTAGTTGTTTAATGACTTACCTGTACGACTTGCACAGACGCGCTTTCCACGACCAAACGGCGGCAACTTAGTACGAGGAATCTTCAATGTGCGAGCTCCACACCAACAATCTTCACGGCGCGAGGTCCACAAGGTTCACGAGTTACTGGTTTTTGGGCCGAGGTAGAGTGTTTGGGGTTTCAGCTAGGGCACAACGGGGTAGACTGGTTGGGCTTCAAAAATGTTCGCAACTACATTTAGGGGGCGCGCGCGGGAAACAAAAATATTAACCAAAATACAAAGACGAGCTATTTTGCTACCCGTCGTTGTCTTGTTTGACCTTTACATTCTAAGACGGTTATTTATAACCGCCTTAGAATGTGCATCATAAATTTGAATATTTAGCCCCCGAATTACAAAAATGCCACCACATTTTTTTCTAAGACAGTCCTTCATAACCGTCTTAGAAACAACGTCGTGAAAACAACCTTTTGTAGTAGTGCCTGCAAGCCAAGATAGAGCACAACCATCAAAACAATCACTCTCTGATTCTCTGCGCTCCAGATTTAATGCAGTATCCATGAGGTATGATTTCTTGGAATCCTTGTGTCTGTAAACTCTATGTTTTTGTTAAGTTAACTTATCTAGTATTAAATTGTGTTGTGACAAAGATACAAAGAATCAATTTCGAAGGGCACAAGGGGATGGAAGGGGAGGCTAATATACTCTTATCTCATAGTATTTTAATAATTTATATTTTTAAAAATACAAATATTAAATTATCATATTTTTCAAAGTAAATATTTATCATCATATAAGAAATAATTGATTTTTTTTTTCTAAATAATTTGATATAAATTACGATTATGATTGTGACTACGTAAATGGCATGTGTACTAAATGGCATGTGTACTGATTAGATTTCTCCCCTAATACAGTTACCAGTCAGATTTAATGTACTAATTAGGCAGCTATAATATTTTCAAGAGACATCCTTTCTAAAGCAGCCCACGACAAAAAAAAAACATGAATAGTTAAGCATGTAACTTTTTGTGTGGTTCCTTTTAGTATTTAATTATATGCATTTGATCTAAACATGCATACACGTATGTTTAATTAATTAGTTTCTTTGTGCATATACATTGTATGCCACTATATTAAATAAGTTACAAAGCTCACAATATTTTTGAAAAATAAAAAAATAGATGCTAAATAACTGATACGCATTATTTTTTTAAAAAAACTGATAGGCATTATTAGAATTTAGAACTCCATGTGCGAATTTTGGTAAAAAAAAAATGCTAAAAAGTAAGTATTTCATCATTTTGAATGAATTTTAATTTTTTTATTTGAAAATGATTTTTATCTACAAATATATTATTTTAGTTTTTTTAAGGCATTAATATTTTAGATTTACGTCTCTCTTATTCTATTATTAATGTCATTTTATCTACTTTTAACTCATTAATGAGACATATTTTCACTCTTCCTTCATATTTAAATGACCTAATATAATTGTGACTAACTTATTTTTTAATCCTCAATCTATATTTATTCTTTAAAATTACTACAAAATTTTTACATTTATTTATTGTTGAATTTGCATTTTTTTTTATGTTTAAAAGTTCACAACTGCCCTTAAAAGAAAAGTTCACTGCTGACAACACAGTCTTATTGAATTTTTTTTTTACTTTGCCTCTCACTGAATCTGGTTGTGTTCATCAATATACTTATAAGTTTATTAATTTTATCAATATATTACAAAAACATTCAACAAATAGTATCTCTTGAAAACCAAGGCTTAGACCTGTTGGCTTTTGTAAAAGCTATAATGCAAAGTAAGCCTTTTAGGTTAGGCCAAGCAGAAAACGAATAGCCTATTTCTTATAATAGACTGGACTCAAACTTTATGTTTGAAAAATAGGCTTAATATGTTTAAGGCAAATCTGGTGTTTCTTATTTCCATGTCTAATTATGAATGAAAGTTATTTTCATTTATTTTTCTTGAGAAGTTGAATGATTGGCAAGTGTCTTATAGGTAAAACAAAAGTAAAGGATTTATTGCTTCAAAAAGATAATCGCTTTTGTGTTGATTGCAATGCTCCAAATCCTAAATGGGTGTAAGTGTATTCACCATTGTACATTTTTTTCCCGTGTGTGTGTGGTTTATGGTCATTGCCACTGATTATAATTAATACTCAAAACTGGAGTCTGTGTGCTGAATATTTTCTGGGAAGAATTTATAAAGCATCCTTGTGATTAAGTTTTAGGAAACTAGCTACATGAATTTTCCAAAATTGATAATGTGGAATGCATATTACCTCTTAGTTGTGAATCCATTTTTCTAACTGCTTCTTCAGGTCAGCCAATATTGGAGTTTCTGTATGCTTAAAATGTTGTGGTGTGCACAGAAGTATTGGTTCTCAGATATCAAAGGTAACTATTCCTGATCCACTTTACTTAAGAGTTTAGAAAGAATATTTTCACTTTACTAATAAGGAATTTAAATTGAGATCCTTCTTCATTTGTCTACAACAAATTGAGAGACTAATATACCTATAGATGTGGCTAATTTTTTTTTTGAATTGGGTTCAACTTGATTTGATGAGAAAAGAATCAACCACTCTTATATGTCTATACTCATGAAATATTCCGGTGAACTTTACTTTGTCAGGGGTGCATTATTTTGTTTCATTTTTACTGTATTATGTTGTGGGAGTTTGCAAGGCAACCTTATTCTTAGATTCCATCCCACAACATGTTGTGATATGATATATTGTGAAATTTAGACAAAAGAAACACTAATATAGCTGTAATCACTAATCTTTCTGTAATTTTCATTGTTAAATGAATAACACTGGTAGGAGTGGAAAATAATGTCTTATAGATAAATTTTGGCAAGGTATCTATTCTCATGTCTAATTATGAAATTTGAACACTAAAATTAGTGTTGCCTCTCACTTGATCGTGCTATTTGAGTTTCTGTTGGTCTTTATTGTCAAATATGCATATTATTCTTTACGTGGTTTAAAATAAAAATTCTGAATTTGTCAACTTTTATATTAGATACAAGGTGCTGAAAGGCGTGCCTAAGCCACTGAGGCGTGGTGCATGAAGCTTTTTTTGCTTTTTTTAATCATTTTATGCCTGCTATCTTTTCAATGAGTTGTGTCTATCAAGTTAATAGTGTGCTGAACTTATTTATTTATGCTTGGTATTGTCGTGCATTACAACCTTCAGACATTATTTTCTTACTTTCAGGTTTTGTTTGTGACATTGGATGAATGGTCAAGTGATGAAATAGATGCAATGATTGAAGTTGGAGGAAATTCTTCTGCTAATTACATTTATGAGGCTTATTTTCCCAAAGGATATACAAAACCTGGACCGGATGCCAGTCATAAGCAGTGAGCCAAATTCATCCGATTAGATGTGTTTTCATCTAATAACTTTACATTGCACATCTACCATTCTTAGCATCATTTTGCTTGTTTTATAAATCTATTATATATTATATTTATGGTCACCATAAAATGGGTAAAAAATGTAGTCAACTTTATATGATATAGATACGAACTTCTGTGTCCTCATTGCAATTTTTTTCTTTTTTCTTTTTTACCATTTGGCTTTGCTGAGTCATTTATGTTCAAGTTTCTATTTTTTTTTTGTACTCTTTTTAATTGCAGTCCATTTGTCCTAGGTTGATAATGGGCTAACCGGCATTGCGTTGGGATATTTCTCATGGTAGCATCGTCTATGATAGAAATCTGACCAGGTTAAAGTATGAGCGTCAAGAAAAAAAATTATATTTGAATACATTGTTATTGCCATTTGTGAACAAAAAGCAAAAAAATTTTAAAAAAATTATCCTACATCAATTATATAGCAAACCGATGTAGAATGCTTTAGCATGGGGTAAAATTGTACAACGTTTGACAACCACACCCGATGTAGAAAGCTGATGATTCTACATTGGTTATTAGGAAGTCCGATGTGGAAAGCTAAACATTTTACATTGGTTATCAGGAAAACCAATGTAGAATCATCAGCTTTCTACATCGGGTTTACCTAATAACCGATGTAGAATTGTCAGCACTCTACATCGGGTTTGGGTCAACATCCACAATGGAACCCAAGCCATTCTACATCTGCCATTGAACTGTCGTAGTAGGACGATGATGTTTCAACAACGCTGGCTACAACATCGCGTCAAAACCGATGTAAAAAGCCTACTTTGTAGTAGTGATTCTTTGGGATTTGATTGAAATCTAGCACACATACACTCACTAAACATTATATCAGGTCTGCTAGCAGATAAATAAAGAAATGATCCGATCATACCTCAATATTTCTTAATTTATATTGACTGACTGGTTTCATCTTTATCCACATAGCAAGCAGTACTCATTGGTGTAGTCATATGCTTAACATTCTCCATCCCAAATCTATGAATCAAGTATTTGCAATATTTTGATTGATTGACAAATATTTCATTCTTGGTTTGCTTGATTTGCAACCCAAGAAAGAAATTTAGTTCTATCATCATTGACATTTCAAATTCACTTTGCATGTCTTGAGAGAATTCCCTTTTGATATATCATCAATGATATTGTCAAGAGGATGATATCTAGAAGCTCTCCATTCTCTTGGAAGATCAACATTTGTTTTAATTTCATGAATGTGAAAATCTTCATTATTTCCATCTCCTTTGCCTTTGTGTTCTTCTCCGTGAATATGCATTTCTTCTAATGATTCTAAAATATCATCTAGTACATCTTTTCTTGGCAAAATTGCATTAGATTCATCAAAAGAAACATGAATGGATTCTTCAATAATCATAGTTCTTTTGTTATATATTCTAAATGCTTTACTTTGCAACGAATAGGCAAGAAAAATACCTTCATCAGATTTAGCATCAAAGTTTTCTAAATTATCTTTACCATTATTTAGCATAAAACATTTACATCTAGACACATGAAGATGTGAAATGTTTGGTTTTCTTCCATTATATAACTCATATGGAGTTTTCTTCAAGATTGGTCTTATTAAAGCTCTATTCATGATGTAACATGTAGTATTTATGGCTTCAGCCCAAAAATATTTTGGAAGATATGTATCATTTAGTAAAGTTCTAGCAATTTCTAATAAGAATCTATTTTTCCTCTCAAAAACTCCATTTTGTTGAGGAGTTCTGGGTGCAGAAAAATTATGCTCAATGCCATGTTCATCACAAAAGGATTAAAAATCTTTATTTTCAAATACTCCTCCATGATCACTCCTGATAGATGAAATTTTAAGATTTTTCTTATTTTGAATAACTTTAGCAAGTTTCTTGAATGCATGAAATGCATCACTTTTATGAGTGAGAAATAATGTTCATGTATATCTAGAGTAATCGTCAACAATAACAAGAGCATAATAGTTTCCTCCAAAACTCATAGTTCTAGAGGGACCAAAAAGATCCATATGCAAAAGTTATAAGGGTTGAGTTGTTGACACAATATTTTTTGATTTAAAAGAAATCCTTACTTGTTTTCCTTTCTGACATGCATCACATAATTTATCTTTTTTAAATTTAAGTTTTGGTAAACCAATAACTAAATCATTTTGAAATCAGTTTATTTAAATGTTCCATGTTTATATGGGTAATTCTTCTATGCCATAACCAAGGACCATCATCTTTACTAAGAAAACATTGATCATGGTTTTGTTTTTGATCTAAATTTATCATGCAAACATTATTTGTTATGTAGCCTATATGCTTTCTATTCCTATCATGCTTGTTTTCAATAACACATTTATGAGAGTCAAATGATACTAGATAACCTTTATCACATAATTGATTGACACTTAGCAAATTGTTCTTAAGACCTTCAACAAGTAGAACATTTTCAATGGAGGTAGATGAATTCGTACCTATTTTTCCAACTCCAAGAATTCTACATTTATTGTTGTCACCATAAGTCACATGTCCGCTTTTCTTGGGAGAAATATGAGTGAATTTTGATGCATCCCCGTCATGTGTTTAGAGCATCCGCTATCTATGTACCAACTATTGGAGGCCTATTGGAGGCTCCCAACACACTTCCAATGAAAGGCCTTTTTGTTACAAAACTTGAAAGCAATGAAGGTAAGTAAATTGCAAATTACAAAATTACAAAACGGTCCTCAATTTTAGTGGTTGTTCTCTCTTTGGTGATTCACTCAATTTGGAGTGCTTCTTAGTCCAATAGCTCTTAAGGTGGTTGGCCCCTTTCTTCTTGACTCAAATTCTTCAAGGGATGGCACCAATCCTCCTTCCAATTCCCTATATAGCAACCCACAAACAAGGAAACAAAGAGACAAGCAATAACCAAAGACAAAAAAAAATGAAATGAAAGATAAACAAATGGAGTTTTAACAAGACAATTTTTTCAAGGATTACTCAACAATTAAAGCAATGAAAAGGACATAGAAGCAAGATAGGACTCAAAGAGAAACTTAGAATGGCTTTAGAGTAGAGTAAAAAAAACTATAAAAAAAAGACTCAACAAACCTCTAGCTTAGGCACTTGTTTTCACAGTAATTTTCAATTGAAATTTAGGAACTAAGATTGGTATAACATAGGCACCAATTATAGAATAAATTTTGAGCCAAAACAACAAGCACATTCCCTTTCACTTTTTTTTCCTGGATACTGATTTTTCTTCCAACTTGTGTGATTTTTAGTATTTTTTCCTTTTATCCAAATCACTTGGTTCTTTTTTTATGACTTTTCTCTCCAGATGTCTAGAAAATTCCGTAAAAATTTCAGCTCAAAATTCGAAGCAACAAATTCTCAGTAATTTTACAAGTTTGTATGTCCAAGCTGCCAGCACCAGCGATTTTTTTTTAAGCATGGTATATTGATTGCCTTGGGCTTACTTTCAACCTTCCTATGTATGTTGAACTCACTAGGATTGTTTACTATAGTTTTAGGAGTTCAATATTCACTTAGGATCAACATTTCAGCCAGCAATTCAATCACCAAAACTCAAATTCACAATAGACACAATCATAAGGAAACCTAAAAATTCACGAAAAGGTTCACAATCAAAGACTCTCTAAGAATTTTGCATGACCCTGTTAAGGACTAATTAACATGAAAGATTTGACTCAAATAAAATAATAGGCTAAGAGAATTTCATACACTCATGAACAAATGAGATAGACAAAGAAACAAGAAAGAAAAAAAAATTCAGCACAACATAAGAAATCTTATGTCACAAGTTTCATGACTAGACATGACTTCTATGACAAAACTACAATAGGTGAACAAGTCACACTAGATTTTTGATTTTTTCTTCTACTTTAATATTTTTGCAAGAATTTTATGGTTTAGGTTTCAGCCACAAAAAATAACAAGACAAAACTCAAAGGAACCTAAACTCAACACAATTCATGGTTCAAGAACAAGAACAAGAAATTTGAACCATAGAAAATCAAATCTACCTTCTATAGCAAGTTTAGTTGGTGGAAACTCTAAAGAATCATGTTAACAACATTTATCACAAGACATGTGAGGAGATACATGGAGAAAAAAATGAAGAAACAACAATGGAAGAGAAGGTAAAGCTAAAAATTAATGGAGGTTTAAGGAGCACCTACTTGAAGCTCTTGTGCTCTGATTACCACTTGATGGAAGCTTGCTTGTGGAGCTTCTATGGAGGATGGATATTTGAGCTTCAATGAGGTCCTTCAATGGTGATTTTTCACCATGGAGATGCAGCGGAAGGCAAAGGAGAATAGGAGAGGGGAGACACCATCCACTAGGGAATAAGCCAAGGAAGAAGGAGCTTCACCACCAAGAATTGCCTTGGATAAGAAGCTTTAAGAGGATGCTTTAATGGAGGAAAAGAAAGAGAGAAGGGGGGAGCACGAAATTGAAGGAATAAAAGAGGGAGAGAAGTGGAACTTTGAAGTGTATCTCATAAGACTTTCATTCATCAAAGTTACAACAAGTGTTACACATGCTTCTATTTATAGACTAGGTAGCTTCCTTGAGAAGCTTTCTTGAGAAAACTTCCTTGAGAAGCTTCTTTGAGAAAAACTTCCTTGAGAAGCTAGAGCTTAGCTACACACACCCTCTAATAACTAAGCTCACCTCCTTGAGAAGCTTCCTTGAGAAGATTCCTAAAGAAGCTAGAGCTTAGCTACACACACCCCCTATAATAGCTAAGCTCACCCCCATGCCAAAATACACGAAAAAAAAAGTCCCTAATACAAAGACTACTCAAAATGCCCTGAAATACAAGGCTAAAACCCTATACTACTAGAATGACCAAATTACAAGGCCTAAAAGAAGGAAAAATCTATTCTAATATTTACAAAGAAGAGAGGACCCAACCTTGGTCCATGGGCTCAGAAATCTACCCTGGGATTCATGAAAACCCCAAGGCCTTCTTTAGCAGCTCTAGCCCAATCCTCTAGGAGTCTTCTATCCAATACCCTTGCGGGGTAGGATTGCATCAGGAATACAGCATCCAGATTCATGAGCTCCCCCACAGATGGTACATCTTGCAACCTGTAAAATAGAAGCATGTGAAGTATGTGCAGAATGAATTTGAGTTGGCTACTTACTTAATGTTTCAGTCAAGGTTTCCAGTTGCCTAGACAGAAATTTGTTTTGTGCCAACAATGCATCATGGGAGGTTAACTCTAAGAAACTCTTTTTGGTGGGAATGTGAGCTCTATCTCAAAAAATAGCAACGTCACTTGCATCCATATTTTTAATGAGATCCATTGCTTCTGTAGGGGTCTTCAATTTGATTTTCCCACCTACAGAAGCGTCTAATAGCTGTTTGGATTGCGGTCTTAACCCATCTATAAAGATATTGAGCTGTACCGGTTCTGAGAATCCATGAGTGGGAGTCTTTCTCAATAAACCATGGAATCTTTCCAAAGCCTCACTCAAAGATTCATCCGGAAATTGGTGAAAAGAAGAGATGGCAACCTTGCCTTCTGCAGTCTTAGACTCAGGGAAATATTTCTTCAGAAATTTCTCCACAACTTCATCCCATGTCTTAAGACTATTACCTTTGAATGAATGAAGCCACCTCTTGGCTTCTCCAGATAAAGAAAATGAAAACAAACTCAGTTGAATTGCTTCTTCAGGCACTCCAGCCAACCTAATAGTATTGCATATTTCTATGTAAGTGGCTAAATGTGCATATGGGTCTTTATTTGGTAATCCATGAAACAAATTATTCTGAATCAACTAAATCAATGATAGTGGATAAGTGATGGTTTGTGCTTGAACTTCTGGTTCTAAATCAACTGAATCAATGATGGTGGCTAAGTGTGCATATGGGTCTTCTTCCTCTGGAATTGCTGCTGCCTCTAAGCTCTGCATAAAATTTCTAATTCTCTCTTGATTACGCCTTTTACAAGTGGCATTAATCTCCAAATCAATGGGAATGAAATCACCTGCAGAAGATCTTCTTTGCATACAAGAATAGTACAACAGTTATCTAGTTTAAAAGAACAATGAATGTACTAAAACTACTATGTTAGTCAAAAGAATAAAAAAAAATTGAAAAAGTAAAAATTAAAGCAATGCTGCAACTTGAACTAAACTCTATTAACAGTTTCTATCCCCGAAGACGGCGCCATAAATACTTTGCTCGCTCCCATTACAGTTATTTTTTGTGCATTTATGTCTCAAGGAAATTTCAATGGGGAGGTTTTACCGAAAAGCGCACTGGATCGTCAAGTATTTAAAATTAAAACGGATGAATTCGAGTATCGAACACAGGGAACTAATGTTAGCCTGAATTAAGTTTAGAATCGAAGCATTGTTGAGAGAACATGTATAAGTGATAATTTCAAACAGAATTTAAAATAAACTACTATGCTAAAAACTATAAAATGCAAGGTAAATAAAATGACAACAGTAGGTAGATATGTTGGGTCTTTCTAACAAACAAGCTGATGCATAGAAATATATTCCTCTAATCAATCATGCTCTTGTGTTCTATGTTGTAGCCTAAACTACTAAACCTTCGATCCCTCATCAGGCTGAATATCCAAGCTTCATCCACAGATCCCTCATGTAAGACTACACTCGATTTAGACATCCCTCTTAGGTTTAGACTAACTTCAACTGAGTTTCATCCGCAGATCCCTTATGTAAGACTAGACTCTGTTTAAGTAGCTTACGGAAGTTTAGCCTAAGCTTTGTTCATAGATCCCTCATGTAAGACTAGGCCTAAACTAAACAACATTATTGTAACAACATAATTAAAACCAAAACTTAACCCCCAGATCCCTCAAGTAAGATTAAGTTTCGATCCTGCTTCAATCAAGTTCTAAGGCAACAATACATTTCACAATGCTAAAGTCACCTAACTGTGCACACAAATGGGTGATCAAACCAAAAGCATACAAACATTAAGCATTGAAGGAAGCATTGAACACAAGAAACATAACCAATTAGATATTAGGTATTAACATCAGCTGTTCATTAGAAATCCCCAACTAGGGTGTTTAGCCAGCCATTACAAAGAAACCCTAACAATAAATGAGATTAAAAACAGAGAATGATTGTTTCTTACACAAGAAGGGGGATTCCTCCTCCTCTTCTCAGCATCTCACACCCACTCTCTACTCAATAATCTCTCTCAAATGACAAAACCTAGGCTTCAATGCACAAGTTGCTCCTCTCTTTGCTTCTAGGACTCTTTTCCCTAAATAGGCACTATGGCTGCTGTGGAATTCTATGCCCTAGCCATTCTGTAGAAGCTATCATAAAAGGTGTCAAAAGTGTCTAAAGGGTGTACCCTAATTCTGCATAAGACAGGCTTTAAATAGGCTTTGAAATCGTGACGATGCGCTTAACACCACCCTCGCGCTTAGCGTGGGTAAGTGGATTCGGGCTTAGCGCCAGTCTCGAGCTTAGCCTGGCTGAAGGCACCTGCTGTGCTTAGCGCTGAAGCTACGCTTAGTGATGGATATGCGCTTAGCCCAACTGCTGAGCTTAGCCCAACTGCTACTTTTTGCAATTCAAAACTTAGACTCTTTTTCACCTAAAATTGCACAGATTTCATCATTAAATCCAATGGAAATGTTATAGAGACAACATTAGCTATAAAACAAGATTTATTTACACAGTTTACTCCAAAAAAACCATAAATTGGGGAACTATACAAGCTTTGGAAAAAGATTTCTATACAAAAGTTAGTCGTATAAAGTGACTAACAATTAACAATGCACCCTTAATATGAATTACTCAAAAGACAATTCAAAAATAAACTTCTTTAAAGCAAAATATAAATAACGATAAATAAAAGAAGTTTAAGGGAAGAGAGAATCAAAACTCAGATTTTATACTGGTTAGGCTACCCCCTGTGCCTACACCCAGTCCCCAAGCAACCCGCTTGAGATTTCCACTATCTTGTAAAATGCTTTTTACAAACTCTGAACCACACAAGGACACCCTTCTCTTGTGTTCAGATATCCTTACAACTTAAGAGACCCTCGGTCTCTTAAACAGATATCTCTGAATAAGAAGAAGAATTTTCTCTTTTTAAGAGAAAGATATTACAATTGAAGATCGATCAAGATTCCTTATTGAATTTGCAAGTGTTTTGGCCAAGGAATATTTTGAGAGTGATAAGATAATTTGGTTTTGAGAGGATAAGACAATGTTGTTTAGAAAAACTCTAAGGAATTTCGTATCCCAAGTTACCTATTTATAGGCCTTTAATGGCCATTCAAAAACTTTTTGAACAGTTGTGACTCTTGGGAGTTATTTTCAAAAATTCCTTACTGGTAATCGACTACATAAATTTGGTAATCGATTACACAGTTAGTTTCTGAAGAGTTGTGACTCTTCAGACTTGAAATTTGAATTTTTGTGTCTGGTAATCGATTACAAAAATGTTATAATCGATTACAGACTTTTAAAATTTAAATTCAAATTTCTAAAAGCTGTTACAAACAGTTTTAACTTCTAGTAATCGATTACATACTGTGTGTAATCGATTACGAGCTTTTAAATTCAAATTCAAAATTTTCAAATTGTTTCATAAATCAATTTAGCCAGTGGTAATCGATTACATCCTCTGGTAATCGATTACCAGAGAGGAAATATCATATTTTTGAAATGATAATTGTTCTTAAAAATCTTTTGTAAAATATTTCCTTTAGCCAAACTTGTGCAACATCAATTAAGGAATTCTTTCTAAGATCCTAACTAAGTACATCGTTCTTCTTGCATTTCTGAATTCTTGACTTGAATCGTGCTCATCTTTGGCATCATCAAAACTTCATATCATATATGCTTCTACAAAATGAATTCAGTTTCTTACACAAGTTTAAATTAGTTTATGTATGAGTTAATTTATAGAAACAACCCTCATTTAATTTAACTTCTTTGAAAGGTTATTTTATCTTATACATAAGCTAATTTTAACATATGAGGAAAAAGCTTAATTCATTTTACCTTCTTATTTTCTTCTTTTACAAGTGTTTATTGAGAATATTATCCAAACAAATTTGTATCTTTACCCATTAAATCTAACTCTCATATGAATCAGGTTAAAAAAACACAATAAGCACTACAAGACTTGCAATCACTGTGTTGAAGGGTTTGATCACCATTGCAGGGTAAGTAGTATTATGTTCTATCATTTCAAATTTTATGTATTTCTTCTCATCATTGGTTTCTGAGATGTAAATATAATTGCTATTGCTTGTTTGTTTCCAGTGGTTGAATAACTATGTTAGGAAAAGGAACTACACTACCTTCTTTGTTCTCATGATTTTCGTCTTGTTAATGGTCAATACTCACAAGTTTATAGACTCTTCCAGTTTTAGAAACAACAATAACAAGTGCTTTGGTTAGGTTAGTTGGGTTGTTTCCAACATTGTTTCTTATGTGTACAACTTTTGATTGAAGGAGGGACTGCAATTGCTATATTTATAGGTGCTTTTTTGATAGGAGAGGAATAGAAAAAGAGCTTTAGAGGAAGCTTTATGTAGATTTTCCAAAAGGAGTTCTTGCCACCATATGTGTAAGAGGTAGTTTTCTTCTTTCACATGGTTCTCATACGAAAGGCAGTTTTCTTTCCTGTTTCTGAAACTATCAAAAATCATATACTAATACGACTATGCTTTGATATTTAAGACAAGTACGGATGCTATCAAATCAATTTGCCAAAATGTATAGAAAAAGTACTTGCCTGAATAATCAGTTTGCCAATGTGCTTTGCCATCAATTTCTAGCTATGTCCTTTATATTGGAATGTTTATTGCTATTGAATCCTGTTGTGTCTGTTGTTAATGAAGGGAATGAGAACCTATGACTATATTCTAGCCATAAGGGAAGAGAAAAAAGCCATGGGATTGGAATCATTAGATGATTCTGAATTCTCTTCGGATGAGAGCATTGATTTTTACCTGAAAAGCCAACACTAATGTCAAGGTTTCTATGCAAAGGAAACCAGGTAAGAATCAGATGTTGGGAATTTTTTCAATAAACCTTATAAAATACCAAATGAGCACCATAACACATTATGTTGGATTATCAAGAGGTTTTAAGGAATACCTGGATCCATAGAGAGCTTGATCAACATGCAGTGGAATCTGACAGTGGTCACGAACAATTGGTTTAATGACCTTACTCAACCAAATTACCTTCTTCCATATGCGACCTTCATTTTCTCTTCAGATGGGGAGAGGAGAAACTGTTTATTGATTTGGTGTGTTGGGGACCATAACCATGCCTTATGTTTTAAACATATTAGGGTTTTCATTATCCCCTAATGGGTCAAACTAGTTTCCGCTCATTATTCTAATGGGCTCACTTAAATAGATCACTTTATATTGAACCCATTTAAATGTAAATAACTAATATAAATGTTATAATATAATATGCAGCCCATATTAATTAATTAGGAATTATAAAATTCCTAACAATCTCCCACTTGGACTTCATATTAACCTTAGACATTTATATCATAAAATTCTTTAGGTGCGCAACCGTATGTTATTTACTTTTAGACTCCTTTTATATAATTTGGTCCATCTCATATAGCAACAGGAAACCACTACAATTTTCACCACAATTTAGCTCGACTAAGCCACAATGATCACCACTATTACTCATACTCGATGACATAGATCAAATATGGATAAGCGGTATGGAAATTACATGCAATGTGATCTTAATCATGTCTATTTCCAACTAGTCCAAACTTTATTCTTTATAGAGATCAATCCAAAATGCAATACAAATATTGGACAAAACAAACTTATAATGAAATGATAAACTCCAACTTTATTTCTGCAGAAAATTTAAATAACAAAATGTTTGCAAACCGTAAGATATAGAACATGAGTAAGACTCCCACTAAACTAAAGTACTGTCAGGAATTATACTCATATGAGCAGTGTGCTCGTGAAAAAACTTTAGTGTCATACCTTTAGTAAGTGGATCAGTTAGCATGGAATGAGTTCCTATATGTTCTATACAAATATGTATTTTCTAAATTATTTATTCAATAACCAAATACTTTATGTCAACAAAAAAAATACTTTTACATAGTTGAATCCTTAACAAGACTGCTAAGATATTGTCTCAATAAACACCTGATGGCTACTTAACATTGGCGACAACAGGCAAGCTAGTTACAATAATTTAGCAATCATAAATTATGGTATAATGTCTCATAGCAAAATATTAACTCCACCAACATGGTCAAATGTGAATCCTTATGTGAAGTGATTGCTATTAAGACATTCTGAAATAATCGAAGTCATAATACCCAATGATCTCTAAACTTCTAGACTTTCGATATGAAAACATGTAGTTCCTTGTTCTCTTCAATTAATGCATAATGCACTTTACTACTTTCTAGTGTTGCATACCAAGATTACTCATATGTCACCTTAGGACTCCCACAAAAAAAATAATTTCAAACTCTAAATTTTATACATGCAAATTTGGGATTCACATAATATGAGTAATTTAAACCATAGTAGTAACAACAACAATTAAAGAAGAGAACAATAAACATGTAATGCACAAATAATCTTCACGGTAAATTTCAAGACCCAAACAAGATACCTAGCGCACCATGAATCCTCAATCTTTGGATTGAAAAAGACTAACTGCAAGTGGTACTCTCAACGCATTGATCAAATATTGGTGATAAGTCCTATCAAACAAAGGTTGTCTTTGGACACTCAATTTCTCACATGGAAAACTTATATGATGATTATTTTGGTCAAATAATGATTATCTTTGAACATTTCATTATTCACATGGAAAATCACACTATTTATAATCACCACATGTTTACCATTGCAAGCATGTAATTATTCTATCAAAATGTGTCTTCCTTTGGGCCGAGCACATTTCACATGAATAATTCCATGCAACATCCATGTAAATTCAATCAAATTAACTTACGCAACAGAGGTTACTTTGGCAACATGTTGTTTCAATAAATTTAATTAAAAAATACAAGACAATTTAATATAACAAATGAGAGGTCTTAAAATTACACAATTTAACCAAAAGAATCCTTTGAAGATACTGGAGAAAAGGTTTCTTTATAGTCAATGCCTTCCTTCTGAGTAAAGTCTTTAGCAACTAGACAAGCCTTATATCTCTCGATAGTACCCTTTGAATCCTTCTTGGTTTTAAATATCCATTTACAACCAATAGGTTTCACAACTTCAGGAAACTCGACTACATCCCAAACTTCATTGTCATTCATAGACTTCATCTCATCCTTCATGGTGTCAAACCAATTTTAAGAGTTAGAACTATGCATAGCTTGATAGAAGTTGATTGGATCATCCTCTGTAAAACCAACACCATCCTTATGTTCTTGGAGAAATATAATATAATCATTTGAGATTGCACTTCTCCTCTCTCTAATGGACCTCCTTAATGGCATTTCTTGAGGTTGTTGAGGTTGCTCTAAAGGTATTTGAGGAAGAACCTCATTGTTGTCTTGTTCTGGAACAATGTCAATAGTTTGAACATTGTCTTCTATTACTAGAGTTGTGTCTTGAAAAGTAATAGGTATGAGGACTTGATCACTGTAAATAAAAGGTTCTTCCTCAAAGACAACATTTTTTATGTTCTCTTCCTTCCCAAACTCAACTTCCTCAAGAAATCACGCATTTCCCATCTCGAAAAAAGATTTTAAGGTGGGATTGTAAAATTTATAGCCCTGAAAGTGTTCAGCATAGCCAACAAAATAGCAGCTAATTGTTCTTGAGTCCAGCTTTCTTTCATGTGGCCTATAAGGCCGTGCATCAGCTGGACAACCCCAAATGTGCAAATGTTTAATGCTTGGCCTTTTACCAGTCCAAAGTCCATAAGGGGTTTTGTTAACTGCTTTACTTGGCATCCTATTAAGGACATAAAATACGGTCTTTAAGGGTTTTCCCCAAAGTGACTCTAGCAAAGAAGAATGACTAATCATACTTCTCATCATAACCTTAAGAGTTTGGTTTCTTCATTCTGCTACACCATTCATGCTGGGTTTGCCCGACATAGTGTATTGCGGAACAATTCCACACTCTATGAGGAAAAGCGCAAAAGGTCCTGGACATTGTTCTCCTGATCCAACATATCTACCATAGTACTCACCACCACGGTCAGATTTGACAGCCTTAATTTTCTTTCCAAGTTAAAGTTCAACCTCAACCTTGAAAGTCTTAAAAACGTCTAGGGATTGGAATTTCTCATGTATGAAATACAGGTAACCGTATCTAGAGTAGTCATCTATGAACGTAATGAAATATTGTTGTCCATTCCAAGAAGTTGTAGGAAAAGGACCACAAATGTCTGTATGCACTAGTTCTAAAACGTCTTTAGCTCTTTTGGAACCTAATTTCCTTATGTTTGTTCGTTTTCCCTTTATGCATTCAATACAGACCTCAAAGTATGATAAATCCAAAGGGTCAAGAATTTCATCCAACACAAATCTTTGAATTCTTTGTTTAGAGATATGGCCTAAATGCTTATGCCATAAGGTGGCTGAATTCTTATTCAATTTTCATTTTGTACCATGTGAATTTATTTGCAGTATTTCATTATAGGAGCTAACAACATCAAGCATGTAAAGATTATCAATTAAAGAACCAGAACCAACCGTATTTGAATTTTGGTAGAGACTAACTTTATTATTTCCAAATGAATAAGAAAATCCAAATTTGTCCAAACTAGAAATAGAAATCAAATTCCGTCTAAAAGACGGTACAACAAAAGTCTCAAATAAATCCAAAATAAAATCAAGTTTTTAACTATAATCTAAAAGTTCCAATAGCTTCCACTGCAACCTTCTTGCCATCACCCACAAAGATGAATCTTTCATTATCACTTGGCAGTTGGCTCCACAGGCAACCCTGCATAGTTATACTTATGTGAGTAGTAGCACCAGAATCTACCCACCAAGTATCTTTAGGTACAAAAGCCAAATTAACTTCTGAACAAACTAGAGTAAGAAATTTACCTTTCTTCACACGCCAAGCGGCATACTTAGGACACTCTTTCTTCATGTGTCCCGACTTCGTGCAGATGTAACAGGTAAATTCATCATCCTTATTTTTCTTCTTTTGCTGAGAAGTCCTTTTTGTAGCACCCTTAATCTTCTTCCTTTTCTTATTCTAAGAGGTCGAAGTCAAGTAAGCACTTTCAGTCCTATCTCTTTGCAGCCTCTTCTCCTCTTGCACACAGTGAGATATAAGCTCATTGAGGGACCATTTGTCCTTCTGAGCGTTATAGCTCACTTTGAATTGCCCAAAGTGTGTAGGGAGCGAGATCAAAACCAAGTGCACGAGCAGGTCTTCACCAAGCTCTAACTTAAGTGACTTGAGTTTTGATGCGAGATTGGACTTCTCCATAATGTACTCCCTTATGTTCCCTTTGCCTTTATACTTCATGGAGATGAGTTTAGCCAAAAGGTTACTCATCTCCGCTTTTTCATTTCTGGAAAAGCATTGCTCAATTTCCTCAAGGAATTTCTTTGCACTTTGACTCTCAGAAATAGAGCCCCGGAACGCCTCTAGAATAAAGCGTTTCATGATCATAAGGCACATTCGGTTGGACCAATCATACTTCTCAAGTTTTACCTCATTAGAGATTTCCGGAGTGGAAATGGGTTGTTCCATCCTCCGTGCCAAGTCCAAATCCATACAGCCAAGAACAATTTCTACGGCTTCCTTCCAGACCTTAAAATTTGTCTCATTCAGCATTGGGATAGAATTCACTTGGGCAATAACATTTGCAGCACTGGTAATATTAACTAAACAGAGAACAAAAATAATAACATGTTCACAAATAATCAAGCAAGTCATATAAAGTATATATATAAGAAGACATGCAAATATTTCCCATAACAGATTCATCACAAGATACCTGTCGCAACGTGCCCTTTAGCGAGGCTCACGGGTGCGCTTTCCAAAGGAGGAAAGATGCGCGGAGTCGCCACCAACGTTTATTTGTGGGAAACGTCGGAAAAATCGAAGGAAACCGGTCAAAATGAAAATTCTAAGTTCGGGAGTTGTATTTACGCTTGAGGAAGGTATTAGCACCTCTCACGTTTGTCTCAAAGGACAACAGCCTATTTTTTAGAATTGTGAAAATTGTGTTACCTTAACTTTTATTTATTTTTATTTTTTGAGGTCGACAAAAGCGGGGCTTTTGCTCCTACGTATCCTCCATCAAAGAGGAAATCAGACCTACGTAGTTCTTTCATATGCGTGAATCAAGTGATTCTTTTACTTTGAAAGGTGATCATTTTAAGGCGTTGGACCTTAAAAATGATCCATTTTACTTGTAAGAAATTGAAATAATAAACTCTCAAAACCCTATTTTTGTGGACGAGCTTGACTAGGCGAATTGATTTTAGCCTTAGTTTCACTTTAGTTATTAGTCAATTCAATTAAGAATGAGAAATCCCAAAGAGAAAACGTCTCATTGATTTTTCGCTTTTATTTTACTAAAAGGTATTTTTTGATTATTATATTATTATTTTACCTCTTTTTTTATTTCCAACGTGGTTACGGCACGACCGAATGGTCGGAATTCATTTTAACAGAAATTAACGGATGATACAATTTAAACGATCGGTGGAAATTTATTTTATTTTTAGATTAAGCGAGAAATGACTTAAATAAATGGCTTAAGCACGTCAAAAGGGGTATAAAAAGCGAATGAAAACGAGAATAAAAATACATGAAACAAAATGTGGACCACCACGGATACATAGAATGAATTGAAAAGCTCGGTTTGAGGTACTTACCCGTTGAAGACTGAAGAAAACGAAGAACGAACGATGAATCTTGAAGAACGGTCGAGAATCTTCGCGTAATTACTCACGGAAACGTTACGGAAGCGCCTCGGCTTGGATTTTCTTCACGGAAATAATTTTCCTCAGCAATTTCGAGAGAGAGAGAAGTGCCAAGAAGGCTGAACCCTTTTCTTCTTCACTCCTCCCCCTATCTATAGCAAAATAGGGGAGGAGCTTGCCACCCAGCTCGCCCAGGCGAGCAAGGTTGCTTCCTCCAGAAGCAACAGCCTTCTGGAGGAAGGATCTGGAAGGCCCAAGTGGGCCAGATTGCTATTTGTACCCCCTTTTTTACTAAATGCACCCCCTTCTATTTTTTTGGTAATTCTTTTTCCGTAACGTTACGAAACTTCACGAATTTCATAACGATACTTATTTTTCTTCCGCAAGGTTACGAATCCTTACGGATTATGTATTTACTCTTTTTTAGCTTTCGAAGAAGTTACGGAAACTTACGGATTGCACAAAAACACCTCTTTTCGATTTCCGCCACATTATGGAATTTCACGGATTGCGCAAGCCTGTTTCCTTTTGATTTCTGACACGTCTCGAGACTTCATTCATTGTGCAACAAAGGATGCCAAGTGTCTTGAAGCGGCCAATCAAAGGCTGTATATCATCAAATAATAATCCCTGGACAAAATTAGGGTATGATAATACCCAACACAACATTAATTCTAGTCTTTGGACAGAGAAATTAATTTTTAATTGGTACTCTCAACGCAATGATCAAATATTGACAATTAGTTCTGTCAAATAATAGTTTTTCTTGGTACCGACTATTATTCACAAAAAAAAATTATAATTGTCACATATTTATCATTGTAGGTATGTTATTATTTGGCCAAATTGTGTCTTCCTTTGGGCCGATCACAATTTGCATAAATAATTTCATACTAGCATCCATGCAATTTAATTAAATTAATTTACGCAATAGAGGTTACTTTGGCAACATAATGGTTCAATCAATTTAATTAAAATTACAAGACACACAAATAAATGAAAATGATCCGTAATGGTTAAATTTGCACTCAATTATTATAGCAGTAAATGTTTGAAAACAACATCATGGTAAACTAATTACGCATCCAAAACAAACATACCACGGTACTATCACAAATTTATACTAACAACATGAGTAACATAAATTATTTGTCTATCGTCGATTCATTAAGAAAACAGTTGGCAAATAAACAATAAATTATTCATATAAGAATTGCCTTATTACTGATTCATATAAACAAAAAAAATATATATTTATGAAATTGTGCCACGTACTAAATGCCAACACCAGATATGTAGAACCTTATCCCAAATAGAATAATATGTCAGCAAACGTGACAAACAAAAAAAATTGTACAACCCCGTAAATCAAATGCAAAGGCCTTTTATTAATTCTAAAGAGGAGAAAAACTTTATGGCCATAACACATAAATTTAGGGGTTTTAAAATTTTATTGATCAAAATAGTTTCTCCCCAAAATAAAATTAGGGTTCATATAACTAAAAGGATCCAAATATAATACATATCAAATGGAGCTTTAAATCTCAATAATCTAATAGCAATGGTGGCTCTGATACCACTTGTTGGGAATTTTTTCAATAAATCTTATAAAATACCAAATGAGCATCATAACACATTACGTCAGATTATCAAGAGATTTTAAGGAATATCTAGATCCATAAAGAGTTTTATCAACACGCAGCGGAATCTGACAGTGGTCACGAACAATTGGTTTAATGACCTTCCTCAACCAAATCATCTTCTTCCTTATGGGACCTTCGTTTTCTCTTCAGATGGGGAGAGAAGAAACTGTTTATTGATTTGGTGTGTTGGGGACCATAATCATGCCTCATGTTTTAAACCTATTAGGGTTCTCATTATCCCTTAATGGGTCAAACTGGTTTTTGCTCATTAATCCCATATCAATTTTCTGACAATCTAATGGACTCACTTAAATAGATCACTTTATATTGAACCCATTTAAATGTAAATATCTAATATAAATGTTATAATATAATATGCAGCCCATATTAATTAATTAAGAATTATAAAATTCCTAACATCAAATAAATTGCTTGCCTCATTTTATGTTGTGCTTCTGATTCAAAACTAACAGGGCAGTTTGTTTTGAGCTTCAAAGCTCACCTAGGTTGTCTATCAGGATTGAAGGAGAAATTGAACCTTCACCCTTGATCAAGACAAAGAATTTCCATGTAAGCATTATCCCATGGAAACTCATAAAGTTGACCAGAGAGTAGGCCCTACTAGCAGCTGAGAAGGTCTGTGAAAAGATTAAGAGAAAAGCCAATGAGGGAGCATAATTCATTAAAACCTCTTCCATTGGAAACAAAATGCGGACCATTGATGAGTCCAAATAAAAATATGGACACTAAGGATTTTGGCTCTACATCTTTTATAGCAAAAGACAAAGATCTTTCTGTAGACTCTTTTAGTCTCATGTCGAATGAGATGCAAGAGAACATTTTCCTTGTATCATTTTCTAGTCGATTGGCCTCATAGGTTTGTCCCTTTGAGCTCTAAAGATGTACTTTAATTTTGATGTCTCACTGTTATTTTTTTAATCTTGAATCCTCATATTGAAAGTTTGAAACCACTGTTTGAATGGTAATTAATAATTTCATGACTTGATCTGTTTCCTGCACACTACTAAAAAAAAAGCATATTTTACGACGCACATCCTAAAACGGTTATGTGGGACCGTCTTAGAATGTGATGTGGTGGCAGAGATGTAAATAAATACAACCATTCTAAGACGGTTATGCAAGACCGTCTTAGATTCTTGCCATTTTACGACGTCTTTATACAAAACCCGTCTTAGATATTTTTTTATTAATAATATTTAATCTGGCTCTTTAGATATTTCACTGTCTGATTCTCCCTCTTCTACTCTTTAGTTCCTCTAGGGTTTTCACTTACACCCGCAGGCACCACCACTTACACCCGACGACGGCGGCGGCGGACGACATTAAAAGAATGATCATGGAGAATAGCAACTCTCCAAAAGGCCAGTCCAAGATGCTATTCTACTTGTTCCCTGAGCAACTGCAAGTAAAGAACACACCAACACTAACACTAGGCTTGTTTTCTTCTTCTTTACTCTTTTCTTCAGAGAAGAGTAAAAATAAAAAGCTTGACTAGAGAAAGAGAGAGAGAGAGAGAGAGCTTTGAATCAAAACTCAGAAGTAGAAAAAAACACAAATGACAATCGCTATGGCTAGGTACGATCGAGCAATCACCGTGTTATCCCCCGACGACCATCTCTTCTAGGTCAAGTACGCCCTCGAAGTCGTCCGCAAGGGCAATGCCATCGTCGGCATTCGCGGCATCGACAACGTCGTCCTCGGTGTCAAGAAGAAATCCACTGCCAAACTCCAAGAGTCCAGGTACTACTACTCTTTTCAATTCAATTCCCTCTGTTTCAGATCCCTTTCCCCTTCGATTACTAGCGATTAACCAAGAAAACTACGAGTTATAAGGAAACCAAACTCCGTTTCAGAGACTATCCAAAAAGTATGCGATCTCTAGTGAGAAAAAGATTACCAAAATTTACTACAGAGCAAACCAAACTACTTATTGGTTCATTTGATTTTATTGGTCTAAACTATTACTCCTCAACATATGTCTGTGATGCACCTCAGCTAAGCAATGCTAGACCTAATTACATAACAGATTCTCTTATCACTCTTGCATGTAAGGACTCCAATCTTTTATCATTCTATCAATTCCCTAAATTGCATATACTAGTTCAATACTTTTAATTTTGATAAAAAATTAAACTACCTCTTTTTATAATTATGCAGATTGCTTCTGATTTGATATATGTTACTCCAAGAGGAATTCGTGACCTTTTGTTATATACCAAGGAAAAGTACAATAATCCATTGATTTACATCACTGAAAATGGTAAATAGCAATTTTCTATATACATTTAATTTCCATTTATGAAATAACATATGTTGTACATGATTTTCAATTTCCCCAATCTATTGAAAAAAATGTGTATTCTAACTTATGTTTTACATTAAGGATAAAAGAAATTTATTGTTATGATAAAGTTTTCATTTTTATTAATTATATTTGTTAATTTACTGCATCTTGTACTGGGGGTTTGTAAAAGTTGATGACAGTAAAGCTCACTCTGTTCTCATCATATGGCTGGACAATAGAAATTGAACGAAGTAATTAAACAAAGCCACAAACTTCTTCTTCTTCTTCTTCTTTTTTTGAAGTACTACATATATCTATGGGTCACTCTTAAGAAAGAAGTTAAGGAAAATGTACTATATGTATACATATATGTATATCCCCAAGAAAATAAGCACGATATATTTATAATTTTTGCATCCTAGTTTTTTTGTTAGCTATGATATATCTATAATGGATTTGATTTTTCTCTGATTGATATCAGGTTGGTAATGTTGTTACTGATGATTATCATGATTATATTGGCACATTTGAATATTGGTGGACCCATGGTTTGGTTTCAAATTTCACGTATAGGATGCTAAGAATTGCCTGCAATTTTGGTTCCTCTCTGCATCCAGCAGTGCAATGCTGGCAGGCTCTCAGAGTTGCAACTGTGGAGCAGGGAAACATCGATCCATATAGTGTTCTGTTAATGAAAACGGAATTAGCTTTAATTTCTAATACTTATATTACTTCTTGAGAAATATTATCTCCTCAAGAAAGTTATTGAAGTGGTTAATAAGCTTGTGAAATCTTGGGATTTAACATAGGAGCATTTTGATTACAAATTTACAATCTCTAGGAATTTACTGAGGTGAGGATGATATATGCAGTATGATTCACTTGCAAAATAATTTAGATGTAAACAAAACATATTGGTCCTAAAAACTAAACCATATTGATTTTCTGTTGTGAATGCAATCAATTGTTTAAATATCATTCTTCTTAATTTTTTTATCTTAAAATTACATGGTTACTAGTCTATTTTTTTGAAAGGCTAAGGAAAATGGTTACTAGTCTATTTAAGATTAGGAGTTTAGGACTGTCATATTTTCTAGAATAACATTTTGCAATTGCTAAATTCCCTGAAGCAAATAGGTGTTTGAACTTTTCATTGCATGTTTCATTCTTTAAATGTATAGCACCTGTAGTTGTTTAATTTTTTCTTTTTTATGTTACTAAAATTATTTTATTGGTTGCTACTGATTTGAGCCAAGTAATTAATTTATCCTGATTCTATTCACTCCCTTAAGATTGGACCCTTAACTCAATATTGGCAAATTTATGGCTTCCATTCGTTGTGAGGAAATATCAATTCATAAAAATGGTTTCAGTTTTATTTATGTGATTATGTCATCTATGACAATAATTATTAAAAACCATTTGTATATAATATTCATATATTATGCGAAAATACAAATATTTAATTTGTGAAGTAGGTTGTGGTTTGCTGGTATTTTATACAAAAGTCGTTTTCAAGCTCTTTTTTTTTCTTTGTTCTTGTGACTTTTACGGACCTTGTTAATACCAGAATACTGGCATAAATTATAGCTTAAATTTATCACGTATCTTTCAATTGAATGCTCCTTGAATAAATATGTAGTATGTCTCTTCTCTTGTGTTCATTTATCTTGCTAAAAGTTTTCTACCAGCAAAATGGGAGGCAGGCAATCGACTGTTGCTAAATGATATTCCAAATTTTGAGTTTTCTGAACTGACTAAGTACATGTGAATAGATTAAGGTTTATATTTTTCCCTCCTTTGTGTCCTGCAAGTAGCCTTCGTGAATGAAAAAGCAGTTTTTTTAACCTTGGAAGACGATATTGTGCAGACCCGGAATGATGTTGCCTCATGGGTGAAGGAGCTGGGTAGGTTCTTCATAGGATGACTATTTTTATTAACATATTTTCTAATTAAATCTATTTAATCGTGCATTATAAGGGTTTGTAGTCATTAATTTAAATCCATTAAATTATTTTTTTTGCATTTTTATTTTTTTATTTTTGCTCTCATTTATGATGCTTTCCTCCTCCTTTTTAGTAATGAACGATCAGAAAAACTGTTTCTTTGAAGTTGGTTAATCTTTTTTTTTTATGAGTTAATGCACCATGAATTGATTGTGGATTTGACCTATAATTGTTTTGATAGGGTTGAATTGGAATTCTTATACTGGCTAATAAATTCAGAATATCATTTTTTTTTCACTGGACCAACAGCTTGCAACTACCATTTTGTCTCCGACCTTCGATAAATTGTTTGGGCCGCAGGATTGATCTCATTCATGTAAGTCATGTCAATTCATTTGCTTCAAAATTCTTCTTGCAAGCATTTATGCTTATCTAACTTTTGCTTATTATCTTATACTAATCCTTAACTTTTCCAAGGTTCTTTTACTAGTGGCTGTGAATGATTTTTTTTTCTTTCAATCAGTATGATTGAGATGGAAAACATTAAAATTAAATATTTAATAAAAGTAAAATAATTTGATTTGATTCATTTTTCATATCCACCGCATGATATTTTTGGGTCATCCCTTTATTTATATATATAGATATATCAAATATCTAATTTAGCGTCTTAGGGAATAATTATAAATACAAGAGACTTGAAATATAACTTAATTTAGGGATAACAATAAAATATTTTCACGTGGATAAATTTTGACCTATAATGTAGCTTATAATTAAAACAAAATACAGTCTTTGCTATCGTTATCTCTATACTTATAAGTTATATAATGTTTTTTTTAACGGATTAGCATCATCAACGTTTATATAATTTAATTTGTCCACAAAACTGTATGCTTAAACGTTAGGAATAAGTCATAATAAATTTAATTTATAGGTTTATGTAGACTGATTCGAATAATTTATTGGTTAAATGGGTTGAATTTATCACTTCAGAGATCAATCCATTAATTAATAACAATAATTAAATTTCTCAAAAAAAATGGTTTTCAAATTAGAAAGAACATGTAAAAAGTAGAGTAACAAGAAAAAAAAACCCTTGAAAAAATATAATATGTGGACTAACGCAGTGACGCACGGACTAACTCATTTATAATTGTTTACAACTAACCAAACTTGCTGCTTTGTGCAGGCAAGAAGACTCGGGAGGATACTAATGAGGAGAGAGCAATCGTACTTTACAAGGTTAGCAGGGTCTTTAACAATTAATACCCTCACTACTAAAAAAAAGGTCTTCTACATCGGTTCTAACAGCCTTTCTACATCGGTTACGACGCGTGGTAGTAACACAGTGTCATTGAATACCGATATCGGTTGGAGGACCGTCTTTGAAGGACGACCTTTCTACATCGGTTGCGTAGCTCAACCGATGTAGAATGTGAACTTTCTACTTCGATTCTAAGGTTGAAACCGATGTTGATGGTAGGGTTTCTACATCGGTTATCAGTCAACCGATGTAGAATGGGTAATAATGGCAAGGTTTCTACATCGGTTATAAGTCAACCGATGTAGAATTTGAAGGATTTCTACATCGTTTATTATTGAACCGATGTAGAATGGATAGGAATGGCAAGGTTTCTACATCAGTTATAAGTCAACCGATGTAGAATAATGAATTTTTTATTATTATTTTTGCAAAATTTATAATTTTCCCTTCAAATATTGATGCGATGTTAAAGTGCATGACTGTGGTTTACTAAATGTAAAAATACACATATTTGAGCCAGTAATAGAAAAATCACAAACTGTGTAAGACTAATGTGAAAAATCAAGAACACCAAGAAACAATTTTATCATAATTAAATACTAAAAGAATCCACTAGTGACAAAGCCAAAGAATGTATAGGACACTAAAGTTATTATTTTTAGTATTTTGCTTCTACTATATTCAACAAGTTAAAAAAGAAACATATTGATATACCTTTTAAACGCCGCCGTTACATACAGGCAAACTAATAAAAGAATTACACTCGTAATAGCATGGAGTATATTAATTCAATGGGTTAGAGCCCTGCAAAAAAATAAAAAACCAAAATTAAACACGTTAATGTTTTAACAGCATTTTAATAGAGTTCATAAAAATATTGTAAGATAAGGGCAGGACCTCTGTTATGTAAAAGCAAAAATCCTATAAGTAAAACTTGTGCGGCATATTGGACACTCAGAACAAGCAAGTGAACAAGATTTACACACTGCAAGATCAAACAAGAGGCTATAAATTCTAATATATTTTAATTTTTAACTTGTATATTTTATTTAATTATTATTATAATTTAAATAACTTGACTATTAACATAGTTAATTTACACACTACAAGCGTGCTCACACACGGGCAGGTTTAGAAAATATTATGAATGTAAAAATTCACGATTAAATATTATGAGGTTTTTTTCTATATTTTTAATAATTCACAACATGATTGCGTAATTTTTGGCACAAAAATTCACGATTAAATAGTGATACTGTAAAGTAGCAGCAAATTTAAGTGGTTCATGATTTCTTTCACTTTAACTTGCGGACCACCCATGATAACTACCATACCTAAAGGCTACACGGTTAGCAATACCCACTTGATTTTAATCTTATATTAAATCAAATTTTTTAAGAGAAAAATAAAATACTAAAATAAATTATTTTTCAGAAGTTAAAACTACAGTGTTTTATATACTTTCATTTTTTTTTATAAAATTTCACATTTAATTTTTCTAACTTAAATATATAAATTAGTTCTAACTTATGAAAAAAATTTAGAAAAAATAGGCTATTATAACTTTTTTTTACTGTAAAAAACTTGTTTTTTTAAGAATATTATAACTACTTGATTCAATAAGCCTAATTATTTGTGTATAAAAAAAACTGAGCAAAGCTATGAGTAGTGACAAATAAATCCATTATAAATAACTATTTTTTTATCCTGTAACTATAAATAAATATAAGCATAGATTGCATAATCTCAAATAAATATAAAATGAATAACACAAAAAAAAAACTATTAAATTTGGATAGCAACCCACTAGAATCACTGACTCCTACTCCACTCTTTCTCTCCTCTAACTGCATTATAATATTTTTTATAAAAATTTGTTATATAAGTAATACAAATCTTATATATTTAGTCAATACACGACATGTTAGCGTGAACTAGCTTTACTTTTATTCACAGGCTGTGTCTTATCTTGGTCTGTAAAAATCATTTATTTAATATTTTTAGAGAGAGAAAATAATGAGTGTTGAAGCATAACTCATCAAGCACAACCAAATTTTGAAAACATGTACATGAACCTTCTGAACCTAGGTAGGCAAGACAACTGCAAGGATGAGAAAACTTACTGAGTTACCTCCTCTAGCTTTTGCTTCTTTAGATGCCTCTAATTGCTCCACTAGCTTTACAGAGTTAATACTTCAAAACAGAGTGTACTACTGAAAAAGACAAAAAACACACTTGCTTCAAAGTTATATTCAATCAAACAAAAAAGGATAACAAGTTGCTTGCTGGTAAAGGATAGCGGCAATTGCCACCTCCACACAAGACTAATTCAGATGCAAGAACCAAAAAATATCTTCACTACAATTTTGTCCAGGCTCGGGTTTTCACTACAAGTTATATGTTAAAAAATTACTTGGATTAAATAAGTAGGGCCTTTTTAGTAGTATCTGTTAAGAGAAGTATAAAAACTTAAGTATACTGTTGGTAAAAAAAAAAGAAGCTAAAGTATACTTATTACATGGCATATGATTAAAAGGAATCCATTTCCCCATGTGACCTGCATGTTTTTTTACTACTTAGTATCAGCTATATATAATTGAAACGGGGTATACTAAACTTTTAATTTTATATGCATCAAGTATACAATATTAATTTTCAGTTAATCCAATGAGAGATTTGGTAAGAAATTTATATATTTTTCTTTATAAAAAAAGTAGTAGAAAGATACACTTGGAGTTGTAATACTAACGAGCAGACGCAAATGACATGTTGGAGTTTCCAGCAAAGTCTCACTTGAAAAATTACTGCACTAGCCTACGACATACAGTTTTATGTAGTTACAATTATACTCAACTAGTTCATGAGACATTAGCGGGCTCATAAAAATATATTAAATGATACTATATGTATATTAATTTATGCCAACCATAGGGTATATTGTTCTAACCTTAATTTTGCTATGAAAAAACTCAGGAGCAAGTAGATTCCTTGGGAATGCCCACTGCAGTCCATTAGACCTAATGATGCCATTCCCCAGCAAAGGCTTCAATGTTTTGGTTAGATACGATGGCCGGCCTAGGTGCAAGGACTTGTGCATGCCTATCCATTTTACTAATTCGGGTGTCTCCACATATAGATGCTCATTGGTTCCAGTGGAGTACTAAACTTCAAAAATGCCTTGGGCTTTTCTATATATGCTTTCTCTGCACTGTTCTCTCTTCAAAGCTTAGGCCTGTCTGTGTTGATTACCTCAGAACTAAGCAAGCATGTACCAGTGTTGATTACCTCATGTCAATATATACTTAGAAAGAGTAAGAGAAACAGATATAAGAGATAAAGGTTAAAATGTGATAAGTCTCCAAGGGGGGCAAATCCATATTTTTTTAAGGGGGGCAAATCCATATAAGAGAAACACTTTATTTTTAAGTAGTAAGACGGGAACAAGCAAAGCGTACCTTTCCAATGGGATTCATTTTAAGCAATTCAGGAGTTCTATTAGAGGCACCAATGACTCCAACAATGGTAAGCCTTAAATACTCAAATAATTTTATTGACTAAACAATCATTTCCAAATATTGTTCTTCTCCTCCATCTTCCATCATGAAAATCAATATGTTCTTGCAAGTGGACTCCATTCTTAGCAGTACTATTTGGTGCATCTTCATCTTCATCAGAACCAGTCCCAGGCTGATATTTATCCAAAGCTTCTATTTTGTCATTCTGTTCAACATTCTTAGCATTACTACTCATTAAATTGTGCCATGTTCATCACCTGGATACATTTACAAGGCAGATTGGGTAGAGGAAGAAAATTCAGTGAGAAGAAACAGGTAGAAAAAAGTAAAGAATATAAGAAATAGAGTGAAACTAAAAGGTTGTATGATTGAAGAGAAACACATAAGTAAATTCAAATTCCCAAACACATGTTGACATTGGGATAAATAAGCCAAACAGGCTGAAAGGCATCTGCGAGGCAAAGATTAAAAAAAAAAGAATTACCCGCTCAGAAGTTCAGCATAGAAATTAATAGATTATTAAATCTGCTATAAATAATTCAAATTGTACACATATCTAGTATAACATTTTACAAATTTTAAAATTGATCTTTTTTTAGTGTTGAACTTAAAAATAGAAAGAAAAAAAAACTAATATCTAGTGGTAAACTCTCGAGCATTGCATAATAATTTCATTACAAAATCCTTAGAATAATCTGCTGAAGCAAACATTAAGCAGTGAAGCATGTGAATTATGAATAACATGGATTTTTATAAAGCTTCTTCAAATATTAAGCGTTAATTTTGTTGCAATATCACCTAGTACCGAATCAGCCAAATATTATCCTGGAATTGTTTCCTCCATCACTTCCACTTTCAAGTCTGATCCACTAAGAATGCCATGAGCATCCGGAACCATTGCTCTACCATCTTGTAGAAGACTAGACCATGAACAGCTAAGTGCTTGCTGAGCATGGACAAAAAATGGGTGTAGAAGCTTTTCCAGCCAAATCTCCCACACATCCAAAGGACAATTTTTAACCAAAGGAATCAAAGTGGAATGAGCAAGCTATCTTAGATACAGAATTTAGTAAAAAATAGGTGTAGAAGCTTTTCCAGCCAAAAGGATTTAGTAAAAAATTGAAATGTGCATAAAGAACAATAAAGATGTCATAGATACAAAATTATCTTTTTACAAGGAACTTTATTTTGTCTTTTCTAGAGATTTGGTGCAAAAACAATATTGAAGGGGAAGACCAATCATATTTGGACAGCAGATAATAAATTATAAATGAAAAATAGAAATAAGATATGCACACTTACCCACTGTCTCTGATGCCTTTAAACCAATTTCGAATATCTGATTCATTGGGTTCAGTGTATCCTTCTTTATTCATGTCAATCTTAGATCCATCTGTGACACCTTTTGGTAATTTAGAGTTCCCTTCTCCAAGAAGACTGAACCTCTCAACATCACCCATGACCATTGCAGCTCTGACCTCACCAGGTAAAGCTTGACTTACAGATGGAGACCAAAGGGAATGTATACAGCGAAGTAGCTGGAAAATAAGAACATGCTACACTTATTAATACAAAGTACTTAGAGAGCAAGATTACAAGCACAATGATCCTTTTGTTGAAAATACTACAGGAAACATAACATGGCCAGTCTCTTAATGCCAGTATACATACTTTCAAGAGAGGAGTCACCATCCATGATATGCGAGAGGCCATTGGATTTAAAGGGATTGAATTTGGTGTTGAGCTGTTTTCTGAATTCCAATTGGCTTTCTTCAATCCACTCCTCTTAAGTGCCCTCTCAAAGAATGTCACTGTATGAAAAATTGACCACATAACAGGCACATCTGAGCACAACTGAACCAAACCGTGTGGACCTGACAAATACTTATCCTGCCACTCCAATTGTGTCCACTGAACGCTTAAAGGTTCTAGTAACCACCTTAAAACATCTTGTTGTTGTTGGATCCTGAGCCATTTATAGCAATAACAAGAAAAGGTTACTTACAAATATCAACAGAGTATTAAACAAAAATTAACAGAATTATCTCTTTTGTTTGATCCTTACCCAGCAGAAGAAGACATAACAAGAAATGCTTCGCCTAAAAGATTATGCTCTCCCTGAAGCAAACGACCCTCCCTTTGCAAACATCCCATTGTATCAGCAATACCCTACATATAAAATTGATAAATTAAATAAACACTATCTCCTTCCAAACTACTTTCTAGGCAGTGGGGCAAATTTTCTCTAGAGCATATAATGAAGTGTCCAATACACATAACAAATTCCAAGTTTGTTGGTTTACCTTAAAATACTTTTCATCTATCAAAGGGGTAGAAAATTAATTCAAAGAAGCAAAATGCTTAAGATGCAAAAAAGAAATTGATATGCATCATAAAACAATTGAAGACATATCTCTACAAACATGACTCAGATCAACCACTTATTCTATAACAAGAAGATTCAGGAAGCCAAATAAAATTGAATAGACTAATTTTAACCAACTAGATACAATAGGTTGTCAGTCAGGAAGCCAAATAAAATTGAAATTTTTTTATAAGCAAAGTAATTTATGGATATAAGAATGCTTGCAATGAGAACAAGAGATGCCCAAAACAATACTCAATACAAAAAATGATGCTGCATAATATAAAGCTCAACAACAAGCTAGCCTAAAACAGAACTTCAAGTATATGGAATACCTACATGTGGAAGTTCCCAATCATCAATATCATCATCAGCAGCATCCTTTTTCTTCTTTTCAAAATCATGTTTATTCTGTGCCCAAGCTCTTGATTGTGGCTTCCTAACATGACATCAATCAGAAAAATTAAATAAAACTAAATAAATATGGGAAATATAAACTTGGCTGCATGATTGAAAAAGAAAGGAAGAAAAAAATATCTTAGGTCCGAACCCTCTTCCCGCAGAAACAATAATATCAAACTAATTTGTCAATAAAAAAATATAAATTCGTTTTTTATTTTGATAGGGAAAGGAAAGTAAAACAACCTCTTTCAGTTCCTTCTAGAAGCTTCACGGGCCTTCCTCTTGATCTTGTCGTCTTTGTTCTCAGAGAACCTTCTGCGTTTGCACTCCTGAAACACACCGACTTTGAGGACCTCCTTCTTAAAGGGGTTGATGATTCTGTCCTCGGGCTCGTCCTCGCCCACCACGATCTGCACATTGGAGTGAAGAATGTTGGAAAGGGAGAGTGCGAGGTATAATATACTCTTAACTGGGGAATCATTATCGATTCCAATTGCACGTGCAGATGCAGATGCTAATGCTGATGTTGTCACGGCAACCGCTCAAGACCGCTACCTCCCTGTCTCCTTCAACCAGGCCATCAGCGCAACGATGCCGTTCTTCACCGCGATTTTAGCGTTTTTGATCGCATGCAAGAAGGAGACTGGGGTGGTGTTCGGTATCGTTGTGGCGGGCAACAGTGAAGCGGAGAAGACATCACCACCTCTCTCTCTCTCTCTGGCGCGATGGAGACGACGAAGGCCTTGGTAGGGATGTTAGGGTTGCTGCTGGCTGCATTTGCAAATAAATAAAACCAAAATAAATAAAATAATTAAAGATTAAATCAAAGGCGGTTTTTTTTTTAAACCGTAGTAGGTAAGTAGACTAACAAGGACGATCTTTATAAAACCGTCTTCGTAACGTTGTTTAGAATAAATACTATTTTTTTATTAATCTCGTATATTATTATTTAATTTTTTATAAATCTATATAAATTAATTTTTAAGATTTTAAACTTTTTGCATAATATATGAAATTCAAAGAAGTAGAGATATAAAAATAACATATTTTATTAAACAATAGTTGTTTCTATATATATAATTTCTTTCTTAATTTAAAACATGTTATCTTTAATTTTATTTTATCTAATAAAAAATCAAATTTAGTTCAATGTGCAATTTTATCATTATTTAATACAAAGTATATTTACATTTATATATAATATACGTTTAATTTTTTTGCAGGTGCAGATATTTTTCTCAAAATTTTAATTAGGTCTCTCTTTTTTCTTCTTCTTTTAATTAGGTCCAGATATATTTACATTTATATCATAGTTCTACTTTGACTTCATTCAGATTTGTTAATTAATAATTGTGTCTATCTTCAGTATTGTTTTTTTATCTTTACCTTGTCTGATTAAACATGCCCCTAGTGGACAGTTATGTTTGGATGGAAATGTTTGGAGGGGAACAGAGAAAAGTTATAATTTTTCATTTTCAAATAAAGAGAATAATAAAATGTTCATAAAAATAAATAAGAATTGGTTGGAAGGTTACATATAATCTCTTATTTTATTATCATGTTATAAAATTCTGAAATGACATTTTCTATCTATAGTCAGACCATCCATTTTGTTTAGTCTTGTCTATAGCTAAGCTAATTGACTATCATATACAATTTTTTTTTTTGGAATAGCTTTTACGGAATAAGCTTGTATCTACTGCACAAAAAAGCATGCAGAGAAATGTTAAATTGAGCCAGTTATACCAAAATATGAAAGAAGCATATGATGAAATTCAGACTCCATTGGTTCCCCAAATGCCAACTACATTTTCAAAGGTGTCCATAATTCAAGAGCTGGATGCAACGGCATACGAGGAAGCACCTGCTATCGCTTTCAACATGTCCTTTGAAGTAAGTAGTTTGAACCATACTAGTTTAACTTTAACCAATATTAGATTGAGAACACACTCTCTTATTGGTTAACATTTATAGCAAACTACAACAGGAGTGGGAAATTTTTTTTTATTTCCATTATATTTCAACCAATAGTAGAGTGTTAAGAAGTGTATTACTAACATTTCTTATATCAGATTAGTATAAAAATGAGGAAGCATACAGTGTTTTTGCCTTATTTAAGTGAGGTAATTTTATTAAGCCTCAAAATCAAGCTTATTACTTAGTTTACATTCGATAAGAGCTTATTGAATAAGTTGCAAACAACACCTTTGAATACTTGGATCACATTTCTGGCAAAGCTCATGTTCACTGTTTAATGCCAATAAATTTGCATCCCCTTGAGTGAAATATGCACATTTAACTACTAAAAACATAGAGAAATAGTTGTGAAACGCTACTTCCTTCCCAAACCCAAAGGCAAATTCACGCTTTTCCCAAAAATTGTCCCCATTTCCTCTCTCTTCTAATCATAACCTCCAAAGCTGCATGCATCCTTGTGGATCCCACTCACTCTTCCATATCTTAGGACAATAGCCTAACTGCTGCAATAGCAATACTAAGTCCTTTTACTGGGTTTTAAGAAATTTACGTCAAAATTATGGTTGAGAGTTGGGGCAACAATGTGAAAGTACTTTTCAGAGTTTTATTAATGATTGTAGTTGATATGTGGGTCAATATTTTGTTTTGTTTCTTAAAACATTTGATCGATATAGTCTCCCATGAGAGTTTAAGATGATATGCTTTGTACTTCTCCCTAGTTGGTTGGACTAATTGATGCAACTCTACCCCCAAGGGCATTGGATAGAAGATTCCAAAAAGATTGGGCCGAAGATGCAAGAGAAGGCCCTAGGATTTTCATGAGCCTTATGGTAGATTTCGGGTCCATGAGCTAAGTATGAACCCACTTATCTTTGTGCATATTAGATTAAGGTTTCATTAATTTTGGTCCTTATATTTAGAGCTCCATAATGTAGGTAGGGTACCCTAGAAATATATAATTTTTCAGCCTTTGTATTTTAGGGCACCTAGACTAGTTTTTGTATTAGGGTTAATTTTGTAATTTCACATGCACTATATTTGATGTGTGTGGTTGGAAATAAATTTAATTGAATTGGTAGAAGCCCAATCCAATACTCAAAGTTCAACTTCTCTCCCTTTTTTCTTCCTTTAATTTCATGATCCCCCCCTCTCTTTCTCTCCCTCTTTCTTTTCCTCTATTGAAACATCTTCTCCAAGCTTCTTATCCAACGCTCATCTTGGTGGTGAAGTTCTTTCTTCCATGGCTTATTCCCTAGTGGATGACGCATTCTCTCACCTCTTCTCCTTTGTCTTCCACTGCATCTCCATGGTAAAAAAATCACCATTAAAGGACCTCATTGAAGTTCAAAGATTTAGCCTCCATAGAAGCCCCACAAGCAAGGTTCCATCACTAATTGTGATTTAAGTGTACTACTACTACATTTCTCTTGTTTTATTGTTTTTGTTGTTAATAAGGGCTTTCACATAATCATACAAGTCTGACATGTGAATGATCAGGAAAAGAATTTAAAAAACTAGGAGCTAAAAAAATTACAAATAATAAAACGACACCAAAAATAATTTTAAAAAAAAAGTATTTTAAGACGGTTGTGAGAAAATTTGTCTTAGAAAGTAAGATATACTAAGACGGTTGTTGGGAAAACCATATTAGTATGTCAATGGTAGACATGAGAATCTACGTTGATTATGTACATGACCGTCTTAGAATATGATATACACTAAGACAATTATAAAAAATCGTTATAACCATCTTAGTATGTCAATAGTGGACGTAAGAATCTATGACGGTTACAGAGAAAACCGTTTTAATATGTTTCACTTTTTAAGACGGTTATGAGCAAAATCATTGTAGATTTCCATGTCCATCATTGGCCTACTAAGAATATGATATATACTAAAACGATTTTCCACCCAAAATAACCTTTGATAAACGACATATTCTAAGATGGTTATTGGAATAATCGTCTTAGAAACCTCACTATACAAAGACGGTTCTAAAATCGTCGTTGAAAATATTTAACCATTTTATGACATTGTGTTTTACGACGATTTAAAATCGTCATAAAATATCCTATAGAACCGACTTAAAAAGCTACATTTGTAGTAGTGGCAATTTGATTCATTTTTATTTTGTTACTTTATTTACTTTGGTTTATTCTTTTTGTTTCTCTTGTCTATGAAATTGTTTTTAAATATGTGTCAACGATGGAGACTAATCATAACCATAATACTCAAGCTTTGGAAATCAGAAGTAGAGAGCCCCACAAAGACAAGGTGGTCCGAAACAATGAAAGTGTCTTTCGAAATTGGCCTTTAATGCCATATATCATTGTTTATTGCCTTTTTTTCACTTCATGACAATGCTTATTAAGAGGTATTATTCCTACTTAAAGATGTTGCTATATATTTAAAGGTCGTTTATTTTGAGAAAATATTTTGTTTTTATTTTTATTTTTCTTGTTAATTATGAATTTTTCACTTTTTTAATTTATTTTTATTTGCAAAGATCTTTACAAAAAATAGAGAATATAAAAAAATTTTATAGTGTTTACAGGATAAATTAATCTTTAAAACAGGGAATAGATTTAATGTGAAAATCAAAATAGAAAATAAAAACAAAAAAATATTTTTCAAAGTAAATATTTCATAACTTTCTCTCTTTCTTTTTGCTAAACGTCCAAATATGCTTCCATATTATCTTATCCTACAAGGATTAAGAGTGTTTGGTACTTCTTTTGTATTATTCCATTTACGCTTTAGGTTGGGGACTTATATATTGACAATCTTATATTACAAGAATTATATAATTTTGTTAGTTTACATAAATCTTGGCCTTATTTCATCTATGCAGGAGTTGAAACGTTAGGCATAGGCACAAAGCGCACAAGATTTAATTGTTATTTCAAGTACTTCTTGGATTCAATTTTTAAATTCTTCACCTTTTTGTTACTAAGGTTTAAATGGTTCATTGCAGTGTCACAAAGCAAAAACTTTGGTCCCTGAATCTAGTAGTCAGCCGACACAAACTGGAGAAGCAGTGGTTGGTATCAAGGTTTGTTCTTCATTCCCATTTTTTGAAATGATGACCAAAAGTTTCTATATTGTTTGTGTTGTTTTCTTAGTGAATTTACGTTGAAGTGGGTCTTCATTCATCGGAAAGATATATTTCTATTGTATTTTAAATATACTTTTGGTTATACTTATAATCTCCATTTATTTTTATAAGTAGTATTTTTAGTAATATTTTTAATATGGTGAATCTGAATAAACATTCTATAAGATATGTGATATCTAAGCTGAAATAAAGATAACAAAGAAAACAGTGGTATGATTTAATATGCCTAGCAAATGCAACTTGTGATACATGATATTGTAGTATGTTTTTGTTTAATAGTTTTATTATTATTATTTTAACATTTACAAAATTTGTGATGTGAAATGAATGATTATAAGAATATATGAAATTAGAATAACACTGTATTATACTTAAATTTATTGTTTTAATTTTTTTTAAAAGACATTTTAAGATGGTCTCTCAAAATACTCAATTTTTAAAATTTTTTTTATTAAAAAAGATATTATAAGACGGTTCTGTGAAAAATCATCTTAGAATGTCTAATTTCTAAGACGGTTTTTGAAGAAACAATCATAGAATCATCAATTTTTTTTTAAAAAAATACATTTTAAGATGATTTTTCCATTTTAGAAAGTAAATTTTCTAAAATGGTTTTTGGGTAAGCCATTTAAATTTTTTTAATTTTTTTAATTTTTTTCAAAAAAAATTCTAAGACGGATTTTGGACAAAATCCTCTTAAAAATTGTATCATTCTAAGACACTTTGAAAATGATCATGAAAAGTCTTAACTTTTTATGATGATGACTTTAACGACGATTAAAAGCCGTCATAAAAAGTCCCTCAGAATTGTCGTAAAAAACACTTTTTTTAGTAATGTAAAAAAACTAACCTCACTATTCCAACAATAAGTAATCCTACTTCATTCTCTCACCATTATTATTATTATTATTATTATTATTATTATTATTATTATTATTATTATTATTATTATTATTATTATTATTATTATGCACACCACCACCGCACTACACACAAAACAAACTAAATAATTTCCACTTATCACTTAGTGTTTGTAAAAGAATAGTATATCTATATGGTAGACAGTACCGTACTAATCAATAAAATTTCAGAGACGAAAGAGTCCTGATCGTGTGAATCAAATGCAAAGGAGCATCAATCAACGCTCACGGGCATAGAGGAGAAGAGGCTCAAGTTTGATTCAAGAGTGACAACCACAAAGTTGGAGTTGCTATCGCGTGCTCTTAGACCCACTCGCCATGAGCTTCATTCCTAAAACCTAAATCCACCATTGTCGAACTACTAACTTAGCACATTCTCAAACTACTTCATCCTAGGAGATCTTGATGAGGTTGGGGTTGGAGGCCAAGCTGGCATCCATGAAGGAGAGGGAGGAGGAGGTTTTGTGGTGGCGGTCAAAGCAGGTTTAGATCTGGGAGGGGCGGGTTTGGGTCTTGGTGGAGTTACAATGGTGCACTGGCAGAGAGGAGGATGGCAACGACAAGAAGGAGGATGACCACGAAGAAGCTGTTAATAGTAGCAATTGAACGAGTAGGGGTTGAGGGTTGAGTGAGAGAGTGACTGAGTGAGCAGAAGAATGAGGTTCTAAAAAATTGATGTTGTATTTTGAGGTTAACATCAGTTTTTATTACAATTGATGTAAATCTTTAAATACAATATCAGTTTTTAAAAAATTGATGTTAACTATCTTTATTTATTTATGAGTATGTCAGTGTTTTTTTTTTATATCGATTTTAATAAAATCGATGTTAAAATGATGATGTTAAAAACACCTTTTTTCTAATAGTAGTGGGGGATTGTTGTAATTTTGTGTTTTTCAAAACATCTATGTATTGTTTATTGACCTAGAGTATTTTCCAATGACATTTTTGTCATACATTTTTACTATTTTAATTAGTCATAAATTGGTTTTAATATCTCATTTAAACATAATAATTACTCATTATTTTAATTAATTACTTTTATTACACAGTATGATTATGTGACCATTTTCTAACTATAAATGGAATGCTCTCCATATTGGTTTTATATCCTTAAAAAAAACACAATCTCAATTATTCTTTATTTAAATTTTTAGTTCTTATATTTTCTAATAACTCGATTAATTCAGAATGAATATGTGAAATTTTGAGAGATTTATACTTTAAGCGGATAAATCCTTAGAGACAATGTCTCTAATACAAGTCTCGGACTATGGTGTGGAATCCTATGAGTAAGAAATTAGGTTGAGATTCATGTTCAACAAAATTTATGTGATCGTGAGTTCGAAATTTGTGATTTAACCTGCCTATAACAACATAACGTATAAGCAATTATTGGACACTTCAAGAGTTACGCGCATCTGTGTGTCCAATACGTGTTAAAAACAAGTTATATTATTACTTTGAGATTAAGGAAAACAACTGCTCCTTAAATTATATGCCAAAACGTATTAATTAACTTGGACTGTGTACTTTTAGTTTTCTCTTTCATTTCGTCACTTCTTTTGTTCTGTTACTCTTTTCCATTTTTGCTTATGTATATTCACAATGCAACTTCCTTTACAATACAGAATGTTGTACTGTTGCCTCTCTTAAATCAACCTCATAATGCAATTTAGTTATGTTAGAACTTAGAAAAAGAATTTATTTATATAATTGATTTATATTTTAATTATATTATATATGTATATAAATAAAGATAAATGTGTTAAAAAGAAATATTATAAAGTGTTATAAAATATAATATATAAATAATCCGTTAGAAAATCGTTACCCTCTATGATAACTACAGTTACGTTAGAAAATAATATACACCGAGTAAAGTTTCGTACAGCATTCATTCGTTCATCACATCACCGCTTATTTCTCGTGAAGCCAAACACTTTCAAGTTTCTCTCTCTCTGCATACGAGACAGAATAAACCACCAGCACCGGGTCCGTAAATCCTGTACTAAAGCCAACGTTGTGTGTACTATGCTTTAGTTTCCTCTTCAAATCGTCACTTCTTCGCTTCTATTGCTTTCTTCACCTCTGCTACAAAACATGCATATTTCGTGTTCATAATATAACCACCTTTTGTTTGTTTCACGCTTCTTGTTTTGCCATTCCTTCGAGTGTGCGTTTGACTTTTTACCCCAAAAGCGTTTCAGGCACATTGTGTCACATGCACTTGAGGTCATCTCAAAAGGGTGCTTCTTTATCCCTGAAAATGTTGATCGGTGATGTGGCGTTACTCAGTTATATGGTGAAAGCTTTCAAAATCAAAGGTTTTCCCTTGAAGCACTGAATCTTCATTTGAGGGTGTGTTGCAAACAGTACCTTTCTTGGTTCCGTAAACTTCATTCTTCCTAGAAGAGCTTTTGATAGTGTGTTCTGTGATGAGAATTTTGTGCTTGTTGCATTTTCTTTTAACTTGGTATCTGCCAAATTCTCTGCTTGTGGGTTCTGAGTTGCAGGAACATACTATACTGCTTGCTAAATTTTCTGCCAAATTTTGTGCTCTTAGGAGCCTCAAAACAGTGAACCTTTCCAATAACTCGCTAGTGGGAGAGATACCAAACGAACTTCAGGGAATTGAGAGTTTACAGGATTTTCAAATTTTCAACAATCACTTGAGTGGTCTGATACCATCTTGGGTGGGGAATTGGACAAATCTGAGAGTTTTTGCTGCTTATGAGAATAATTTCAATGGAAGGATTCCAGGTACACTTGGATTCATTTCTGAGCTTAAAATACTTAATCTGCATTCAAACAACCTTGAAGGCCCTATACCATGAAGCATTTTTACTTTAGGAAGCTAGAAGTTATGATCCTCACTCAGAACAATTTAAGTGGTAACCTTCCTGTTGAAATTGGGAATTGTCAAACCCTTTACAGTGTTCGAATTGGCAACAATAATGTAGAAGGTAATATTCCTAAGAGTGTTGAAAATCTTTCTAGCCTTGTCTACTTTGAAGCTAACCACAATTATCTTTATGGTGAGCTGGTATCAAAGTTTTCTTTGTGTTCAAATCTCCTGTTTTTTAACTTAGTTTCAAATGGATTCACTGGAAAAATTCCGCCAGAATTTGGACAGCTTATGAATCTGCAAGTGTTAATGCTCTCTGGAAATCGCCTTTTTGGTGATATTCCAGAATCAATTCTGCAGTGCAAGAATCTTAGCATGCTTGACTTAAGCAATAACAGGTTCAATGGAACAATACCAAATGAAATTTGCAACATCTTTCAATTGCAGAACTTGCTGTTGGGTCAGAATTCCATAAGAGGAGTGATCCCTCATGAATTTGGAAGGTGTAGAAAGCTTCGTGAATTGCAATTGGGAAGTAACCATTTGAATGGAACTATTCCTTCTCAGATTGGTTACAAGTATAACTTGGAGATAGCTTTAAATTTGAGCTATAACCATCTTCATGGACCATTGCCCCCTCAATTAGCAATAGGGGTGGAAATAGGCCAGGTCGGCCTACAAGAGCCTACGACCTAACCTACATAAAGTCTGGCCTAAACTGGTCTGTTTAATTAAAATGTTAGGCCGAGACTTTTTTAAAAGCCTATTAAATTAAATAGACTATGCTTAAGCTTATTAAAAAGTCTCATAAGCCTGATAGGTCGGCCTATATATATGTATATATACTTATATTATTTTTTGGGTACCAATATATACTTATATTATTTTTTGGGTACAATTAATTTTTTTTTTAAAACTATTGATTACACATTACTGTTCCATAACTTCTATTCCTATAATCAAGTAAGACTTTAATTACAATATAGGTGTGAGTCATGTGCCCATTTATATTCCTCATTTTTATTGGCTTTTCTAGTTCTGTTAACGTTTCCTTTTTCTTTAACTTTCCTATTACGTTCCTACTACTCGAGAGCAAAGAGATATTAAAGATTTAATGTGAAGAAGACTTTTAAAGAGGCTATCAGGCCAAGCTAGGCTTTTAAAAAGACCAGGTCGAGCCAAAATAAATGCCTTTGATAGGCTATAGGCCAGGCTTAGACCTAAAAAATTCATCGTAGGCTAGGCTCAGACCTTTCATAGCCTGACCTAGTCGGGCCTATTTCCACCCCTAATTAGCAAGACTAATCAAACTTAGTTCTCTGGATGTTTCCAACAGTCATCTCTCGGGTATTATTCCAGATGTACATAATAGGATGTCAAGCTTGATTCACGTTAACTTGTCAAATAATCAGCTCTGTGGTCCATTGCCACAGTTTGGATCATTCCAGAAGAATCCTTCAAGTTATTTAGGCAACCAAGGGCTTTGTGGGAAGCCATTGAACACTACTTGTGAAGATCATCCTGATGATTATGAGCCTACGAAAGATCAATACCACCATGATATTGTTTATGAAACCATAGTAACTATATTTGTAGCTTGTTTTGCAGGTTTTATAGCACTAACTGTCTTTCTCGTTATCATCAGAGATTGGAAAGAACAAGTAGAAAATGATGCTGCGATAGAAGGTGATGGAACTAATAACAAATCATTTATAATATCAGGAAGGGTTTTTGTTAACAATCTAAGAGAAGCAGTGGACCTTGGTTTTGTTGTTAAGGCAACTCTAAACAAATCTAATATGCTTAGCAGGGGAGCTTTTAGTACAGTTTACAAGGCATTCCTGCCCTTTGGGACAGTCTTACTTGTAAGGAAACTGATCTCTATGGACATGACTATAATGTAGTGCCAGAGCAAGATAATTATCGAGCTTTGAAGGATGAGTGTCGCAACCTACCCTTCAGCGGGAGGGCGACACGTGACACGCGGGTGCGTCTTCCAAGAAAGGAATACACGTGAATTCGCCACCAACGTTTATTCGAGGAAAACGCTGGAAAAACCGAAAAAGACGTGGTCTACGAACTTAAGTGTTTAAAGGTTCGGGAGTTGTATTTACGCACGGGGAAGGTATTAGCACCCCACGCGTCCGTCACAAGGGACGTCGGCCTTTAATCAAGTGTGCGAATATGACTTTAATTTGTGTTATTTTCCCTTTTACGTTTTTATGTCTTTTTATGCCTTTTGTATTTTTTATATTTTTGTGGTCGACAAGGGTGTTTCCCTTGCTCCTATGTATTCCTCAATTGTGATAAGGAAATCAGACCTACGTACTTCTTTGAGAACTGAACGTTGGTTAAGTTGTTTTTATCTTTTTTGCAAGATATATTTTTATTGAATGAAAGGTCATTTAAGGCATTAAACAATCTTTCGATTCTTTCGAAAGGAGAGAAAACATTAAGGCATTGGACCATTAATGATCTCTTGTTTATTTATGAAAGAGGTAACAGAGCTACGTGTTGATTTTAGGCTTTTTAGAAATCCACGTTTAACCAATAAAAGCGGAAAAGACCATTTCAAGGCGTTGGACCTTAAAAATGGCATTTTAGGTGATGACAAAAGTTTGATTTATGAATTGGTTTTAGTCTTAGTTTCACTTTGATTATTAGTCAATTCGATTAAGAAAGAGAAATCCCAAAGAAAAACGTCCAATTAATTTTTTTGATTATTTTACTAAAAGATATTTTTTGATTATTATATTATTATTTTACCTCTTTTTTGGTTTTAAACGTGGTTACGGCATGACCGAACAGTCGGATTTCATTTTAACAGAAATTAAAAGATGTTGCAATTCAAATGATCGGTGGAAATTTATTTTATTTCTTGATTAGGCGAGAAAATGACTTAAATAAATGACTAAAGCACATCAAAAGGGGGTACGGAAAGTAAACGAAATGAAAATAAAATCAAGCGAAACAAGTGAGGACCACTAATGGTACATAAAATGAATTGAAAAGTTCGATTTCGGGAACTTACCGGTTGAAGACTGAAGAACGACGAAGAACGGTTGAAAATCTTCGCGAAATCACCCACAGAAACGTCTCGGACACGTTACGAAAGTGCCTCGGCTTGGATTTTCTTCGCAAAAACAATTTTCTCACTAATTTCAAGTGAATCTCAGATACTAGGAGGGTTGAACGAATTTGTTCTGCCCTCCTCCCCCTATTCAAGTGAATCTCGGATTACGTAACCATCCCTTCTTTGGCTTCTGGGATGCTACGGGACTTTACGGATTGCGCATTAACACTTCCTTTTGACTTTCGGCATGTCACGGAACTTCACGGATTGTGCAACAATGCTTTCTTTTGACTTCCGACATGTCATGGAATTTCACGAATTGCCTAACGATGGGTGCCAAGTACCTCGAAGTGGTCAAACGAGGGTCGTATCCCAACAAACGGATGGTCCCCGGACGAAATTAGGGTATGACAGTTGCCCCTTTTTACTTGTCTTTTATTGGAGATAAAAAGGAAGTAAAGATAAGACACTAATTTCGTTCGAGCAAAACATCATTCGGCTGGTGAATCTCCCTGCCAGCGGAACCTGCAAAAAATTTTGAAAGTGATCAGTACCAACACATCATCCTGATACTGTCAAATTCGTTCCTCTTGGTTGACACAAGGCACAAAATGACCATAACTTGTCTCTGTGTGCCCTCGGACACAATCGAGCCTCGGCGGCAGAGCGCAGAATGACCATAATTTGTCTCCGCCCACCTATCGACTTATTGTCCCTGAATGACAAAGGGTGTAGAATGACCATAATTTGTCTTTGCGCGTTTATCACTCGACTTAAGAAATCTGAATGACAAAGGGCGCAGAATGACCATAATTTGTCTCTGCGTGTTTATCACTCGACTCGCTGCTCCTAAATGACAAAGGGCACAGAATGACCATAATTTGTCTTTGTGCGTTTATCACTCGACTTGCGAAATCTGAATGACAAAGGGCGCAGAATGACCATAATTTGTCTCTGCGCGTTTATCACTCGACTCGCTGCTCCTAAATAACAAAGGGCACAGAATGACCATAATTTGTCTCTGCGTGTTTATCACTCGACTTGCGAAATCTGAATGACAAAGGACACAAAATGACCATAATTTGTCTCTGCGCGTTTATCACTCGACTCGCATGCCATCAGACACGATCAGGCTTGTATGGAAAGGCCCAGAATGACCATAATTTGTCTCTGTGTGCCATCGAACACGATCGCCTCTAGATGGCGAAAAGGTATACGGAATGACCATAATTTGTCTCCGCCTACCTATTGACTTACTGTTCCTGAATGACAAAGGGCGCAGAATGACCATAATTTGTCTCTACGTGTTTATCACTCAACTTGCTGCTCCTAAATGGCAAAGGGCACATAATGACCATAATTTGTCTCTATGCGTTTATCACTCGACTTACGAAATCTGAATGACAAAGGGCACAGAATGACCATAATTTTTCTCTACGCGTTTATCACTCGACTCGCATGCCATCGGACACGATTGGGCCTGGATGAAAAGGCACAGAATGACCATAATTTGTCTCTGCGTGCCATCGAACACGATCGCCTCTGGATGGCGGAAAGGTATGCAGAATGACCATAATTTGTCTTCGCCTACCTCTTGACTTACTGTTCCTGAATGATAAAGGGCGCAAAATGACCATAATTTGTCTCTGCGCGTTTATCACTCAACTTGCTACTCCTGAATGACAAAGGGCACAGAATGACCATAATTTGTCTCTGCGCGTTTATCACTCATCGAGTCTTACAAATAGCAAAAGTGCGCGGATGACCGTAATTGGTCTCCGCGTGTCAACGGGCATACACCGCGATTGAAAAAGGGTGCAAACAAAGGGTGCAGAAGACGATGTTAGTCTCTACGTGTCAATGGGCATATATTGCGATTGACAAAGGGTGCAGAAGACGACGTTAGTCTCCGCGTGTCAACGGGCACATACCGCAATTGACAAGTGGCAACGGACACATACCGCGATTGACAAAAGGGTGCAGAAGACGACGTTAGTCTCCGCGTGTCAACGTGCACATACCGTGATTGACAAAAGGGTGCAGAAGACGACGTTAGTCTCCATGTGTCAACGGGCATATATCGCGATTGAAAAAGGGTGCAAACATAGGGTGCAGAAGACGATGTTAGTCTCTGGGTGTCAATCAGATAACCGAAAGGTGTCTCCGCATGCTACCAGACTCTTGAGTCATGATAGCAAAATGTGGAGTGGTCGACAAAAGTGAAGCTTTTGCTCCTACGTATCCTCAATTCATGATAAGGAACTCAGACCTACGTAGTTCTTGATAAAGTGAGACTAAAATAGTCTCGGTGTTTCTTTTCACTGAAATGAGAACATGCTTTAGTAAAGAAACAAAACTTCCAACTGATCAGAGCAATATATGATTTTTTTTGGATGAAAACAACGTGTCTATCAGGGAAGGAGAGTATGCTGATGAAATTTTCTCATAACCATAAATGAGATTTTGGATGTTAGCGATTCGTCTCTAAACGAGCATTTAGAGGAAACACTGGGTCCAACAAAAATAGAAGAAAATCACTCAAAGTGTATATCAATCTCACACAGGTAAGTGTTTCATCCTAATTCCGAACCATAGATATGTCTTGACTTGATTTTGCAAATCATTTCCTATCAAATCAAAGATTACATGCTTGATCATGGATCGATAGGACCTTTTCTTTGGAATGGTGTTTCTTGTGGGGAAATTTGGCTTTGAGTGTTCTTGGCCTTTTCCTTTTCTGTTTTTGTTTAGTGTGAGGTGAACAAGCCACCGACGCACATGATTTTTGGTTGGCAATCGAAGGGAGAAGACCACTTTAGGTCGTGGTTTCCTTTCTTTTTTTGTTTTCTTGGTGACAATTCTTTATTGTTTAGATATTGCCTAGTCCAAAGACTTTTCTACATATTTCTTCTGTTTTCTTTTGATCCTTGATTGGGAATTTTTCTTTTGTTTTCTTCCAATTCTTGAATGGGAACTTTCTCATTTCTCTTTTTTTTCTTTCTTTTTTTTTGTTTTCTTCCAAGAAAAAGGATTGACATTCTCACCCTGGGTCAAGGTTTATGGTAAGTTGGCATTTCGGCTTAAGGTTTGTAGAACAACTGGATTAGGAAATTTTGGGTTTGGCCAGCGGTTCGGGTTTGGGTTTGGGTTTGGCCAGCGATTCGGGGATAAAGGGGACGTCTCACCTTATTTCCATGATACACATGCAACCATGATGATTAGGAAATTTTATGCAAAACTAGTCATGCATGCACCTACATGGACATTCAAGCATCAAACTTTTATGGTCATGTGATACTAGGGCTCAAGATTCATCTTCTCTATTTTAGTCAACCCAATGTTTCCAAAATATGTTCTTTTATCCATTTGTGCATTCATCCAAGTCCATTTTGGGCGTCCGGGAAAATTTCACAGTATTTTCCCTTCAAATGTATATGCACATTTTTTTCAAAAACTGGTTATGATCAGTGAAAAACTTTTTCAAAGAAAAGTTGGAAGTTGTCTCTTTTCACAAGCATGTTTGTTTTTTAGCTAGACAACTTTTTATTTTTATTATTTTCCTTTTTCCTTCCTTCTTTTTTCTTTTCTTACTTGCTCTCTTCCCCCCCCTTTTTTTTCTTTTTAAGCTATTATCATTTATTCATTTTCTCTTTCTTTCTTTCTTTTTCTCTTTGAAAAAGGTCGCACGGACGAGGGCTCACACTACCTACTTACGTCTAACCACAAGGTAAACAAAAAACGCACGAAATGATAAGTCGCAAAAACAGTGACAAAATAACTGGGAGCCATACCGTCAAAAATTTCTAATAGAAACGAACGATAATAATAGTAATGTTAGTAACCATATGAACAAAAACAAAAAATAATAGTGTCAACAATAATATAGACAATAACAGAAAACGTCAATAGAAAACCGTAATGTCAATAAAAAGGTGTGGTGACCTCGGTCACGTGGCTCCGGTTCCTCCCAAGAAACCGAGCAAGTCCGTCATCTCCTCCTCCATACGGGCCTCCTCTGCATCGCCAGGAGCTCCTGCAGGCGCCTCCCCTGCTTGGGCCACGGGCCAATCTCCGGGCCATGCGACCTCAGCCCTAAACTGATCTGGAGTAGGGCACGCAAAAGGAGCGAAACGTTGTCTCTACTGACTGAGGCTGAGCTAGTAGAGACACTCATGTATCTGCACCTGCCCCTGGTGGTTGGCCGCCTGCTGGCGAACCAAGTGCTGTAGATAATGCTACATGCCTAGTGACCCAGCGGGATCAGCCTGATGAGGTGGTGGCGGTGTGTCCGCGACCTGAGGTGCATTACCCTGCACCTGCCTAGGCGTGCAATACTTCTCAATGAAGGCCCGGGTGATCGGCGGTCAAATCACCTTGCTAGGAGTGACGAGAACCCCGAATGACTGGCAGAGGCCCGTGATCAATGTCGGAAACCCCAGGGCCCTGTTAGACTTATCCAGGTCTAGAGGGTGTTTGGTGGGTGGCATACCTGCAAATAAATAGATGGTGTTAGCAATCAACTGAGCTACATGGACGCTCATCCGTCTCAGGATGGCATACACCAACTGACACTTCGGCAGAGGGAGATCGGAGTTATGATCACTAGGCAAGACATTGCTGACCAGCAATGTCCTCCACGTCCGGGTCAAGGTGGTCATGCTGGTGCGCATGATCCGCACCCGCCTCCCTGTAGCGGTCTGGGCGAAATCCTGCCCCGGTGTGCATAATAGCTGGGCCATGGCCTCCTCGTCGAACCCGTCGGCCTTGTTCCTCCTCTGACTAAACTCGTACTCCTAGCCTTCCTCCAACACTAGCGGGTCACCCAGGAACTGGCTGAGGGCATCTACGTCAAAGGGAATCCACTGACCCCTCACCCATGACCGCATGTCTCGTACTCCCTCTTTTGTGGGCCAAGCATTAGCATAAAATTTCAGGACTATATCAGGGTCAAACTTAGCCATGGGAGTGACCAGCGACGTCCAATGTCGGCGAGCTATCTCCTCCTGAAAATCTGTGTACTCATCATCCCTGAGCTGGACCCGTCTCTCTCTGTGGAACGACCATCCTTTGATGGCCTCGAAGCGCTGCTGGTGCTCGGCACTCCTGAAACGGTGGCTATCAAATCCGGGGGCGGCACTGGTCCCTTCAGCCGCGGTGTCCCTCCTAGATCTCTTCGCGGAAAGCTTTTTCGGAGCCATTTCCTGCGAGGGCAAACATTTGGAAAGTTCGTTGACAAGGAATTACCGATTATTACAAACAAGAGCCAAACAATACTTATATGGTGCGAGCGTCAACATGCATTTTACAAAACAATCGCATTGGGGCACGTGCTATTTTTATGAGAGATACCTATATACATGCATTTACACATACACACACATAATTAATTTTTTGGGTGAGAGGCATTTTATGACCCGTATCCACGTATGTTTTTGACAAGCATTTCCATGCTACATCCCACATACATGCACATTTCTTTTGAAAGGCTACCTACTCACAAATATACATATTTTGAAAGGCATTTTTTGTTATATATTCATACACTTTGCAAGGCATCTTCATGCTATATATTCAACATTTGGCAAGGCATATCATGCTATATACTCAACATTTTGCAAGGCATTTTTCATGATATATATATTCACATATATACATACTATTGAAAGGTATTTTTCATGCTATATATATTCACATATATACATACTATTGAAAGGTATTTTTCATGCTATATATATATATATATATATATATATATATATATATTCACATATATACATACTATTGAAAGGTATTTTTCATGCTACCTAGGTGCAAGGTATTCCTCATGAGGCAGCAAATTCAAATTCTAGTAAAAAAACCTCTCAAACATGTTCTAATATTCATGCATCTTTTACATTCCAAACCCAAAACTTAGATTCCTAGGCGTAAGTCATGCTTTTGGCACTTTAGTCTAGCTTCTAGAAAACTGACCACACACTCACAATGATAGCCATATGTTCGTAACTCGTTCCACAAGCTAAATTTCACAAAAGCATGCGCAAATGGCATTGAGCCATTTCACCGAACACTTGGTGGGCGCATGTTTGGGCATGAAAATTTGGGAAATGGGGGCAAAGTGTCATGCCCAATTGCTTCAGAGTGCCCCATAGGCCTAGGGCCATCTCTTACAACCCCCTAACTCAAACCAATCAAGCATGAAACAAAGCCCAAAATTGCCCCACAGATTTGGGCACATTCACACAATTTAGAGCACCAAAAGAAGACCAAGATACATCAATGGAAAGCTAGAAAGCTCAAGAATGAGATGCTTACTTGTCGGAGTGAGTAGGAGTATCCAAAATGAAAGCAAAATACAACCAAATGAAGCATTTTGGTTATGAAGCATTATAGCCAGTCCATTTGCTTCCAAAGTTTCATGGCCTTGTAGGTGAAGACCCGCACCAACATCTGAAGGCCTTTCCTCATTCTTTAGAGGGAGTAGCAAAGGACTGGCTATATTACCTTGCTCCAAGGTCCATCACGAGCTGGGATGACCTCAAGAGAGTATTGCTAGAAAAAATTTTCCTTGCTTCCAAGACCACGACCATCAGAAAGGATATTTCAGGTATTAGACAACTCAGTGGAGAGAGCCTATATGAATACTGGGAGAGATTTAAAAAACTATGTGCCAGTTGCCCTCACCATCAGATTTCGGAGCAACTTCTTCTCCTATATTTTTATGAAGGACTCAGCAACATGGACAGAAGTATGATAGATGCAGCCAGTGGTGGAGCCCTTGGAGACATGACCCCTGCTGAAGCCAGAAATTTAATTGAGAAGATGGCTTCCAACTCCCAACAGTTTAGTGCCAGAAATGATGCCATAGTCATTAGAGGAGTGCATGAAGTAGCCACGAATTCATCTTCAGCAGTTGAAACCAAGAAGCTTGAAGGTAAACTAGATGCCTTAGTTAACCTCGTAACCCAGCTAGCCTTGAATCAGAAGTCTATATCTGTCACAAGAGTCTGTGGTTTATGCTCCTCTGTCGACCACCACACAGACCTTTGCCCTTCTGTGCAACAATCTGAAGCAATCAAACAGCCTGAAGCTTATGCTGCGAACATCTACAATAGACCTCCTCCTCCTCAACCTCAACAACAAAATCAGCCACAACAGAATAACTATGACCTCTCCAGCAACAGGTACAATCCAGGGTGAAGGAATCATCCCAACCTTAGATGGTCGAATCCTTCACAAGAGCAGCCACAACAACAGCCTTATTTTCAGAATGTTGCTGGCCCAAGCAAACCATACGTTCCTCCACCAATTCAGCAGCAACAGCCCCAAAAACAGCCAACAATTGAGACTCCTCCGCAACCTTCCCTTGAAGAACTCGTGAGGCAAATGACTATGCAAAACATGCAATTTCAACAAGAGACAAGAGTCTCCATTCAGAGCATGACTAATCAGATGAGACAATTGGCTACACAGTTAAATCAACAACAGTCCCAGAATTCTGGTAGATTACCTTCTCAATCTGTCCAAAATCCCAAAAATGTGAGTGCCATTATATTGAGGTCGGGAAAGCAGTGTCAACCAGTAGCATCTTCCTCATCCGCAAATGAACCTGCCCAACTTCACTCTACTCCAGAAAAAGGTGATGACAAAAATTTAAAGAATAAATTACCTAACAATTTCCATGCAGGTGAATCTTCCACTGGTAATTCTGATTTGCAGAAGCAACATATCCCTCTTCCATTCCCTCCAAGAGCAATTTCTGACAAAAAAATGGAAGAGGCAGAGAAGGAGATCTTGGAAACATTTAGAAAAGTAGAGGTAAGCATACCTCTGCTGGATGCAATAAAGCAAATTCCAAGATATGCTAAATTCTTGAAGGAGCTGTGCACTAATAAGAGGAAGCTCAAAGGAAGTGAAAGAATTAGCATGGGCAGAAATGTCTCTGTATTAATTGGTAAATCTGTTCCCCAAATCCCTAAAAAATGTAAATATCCAGGTACATTCAACATACCTTGTATTATAGGGAACAATAAGTTTGACAATTCCATGCTAGACTTAGGAGCATCTGTTAGTGTTATGCCTCTGTCTATTTTCAATTCTCTATCCCTTGGTCCCTTGCAGTCAACTGATGTGGTAATTCATTTAGCTAATAGAAGTGTTGCCTATCCTGCTGGTTTTATAGAGGATGTCTTAGTTAGAGTTGGTGAACTGATTTTCCCTGTTGATTTTTATATTTTGAATATGGAGGAGGGATTTTCTCAAGGATCAGTTCCCATCATTCTAGGTAGACCCTTTATGAAAACTGCTAGAACTAAGATAGATGTATATGCAGGCACACTATCTATGGAGTTTGGTGATATAACTATTCATTTTAATATTCTTGATGCTATGAAACATCCACCTGAAGATCTTTCTATATTTCGTGCTGAAATAATTGACAATCTTGTTGATGAATACATAACTGATCTTCATTCTAATCTACATGACTGTCACTCTTCATGCATTGAATCTGAATTTGCACTTGATCATATGTCTGAATCTGTACTTGATGCTGAGAGTGAATCTAAATTTGATGTTGATTACATGTCTGGTGATGTTTTACCTCTTGAGATTGATTTTCTAGAGTCAGAAAGAACTAACCATGTTTCAGGAAGTACATATACCTCTGACTTTCTTTATGAGCTACAGGCTGAGAAACCACCCCTTTCTACCACTATCCAGCCGGCCCCACCAGAATTGAAGTCTCTGCCATCAAATTTAAAATATGCTTACCTGGATGATAGCAAAAGTTTTCCAGTGATTATATCTGCCTCCCTTACTGATGAGCAAGAGGAGAAGTTGTTATCAATTCTCAAGAAGTATAAGAAGGCTATAGGCTAGACCCTGGCGGATATTCCTGGTATTAGCCCATCCACATGTATGCATCGGATAAATTTAGAGGATGGGGCTAAACTAGTCAGACAGCCACAGAGAAGACTCAACCTGGTGATTCTTGACGTAGTGAAGAAGGAGGTAACCAACCGACAGCCAATGGGTGAGTCCCGTCCAGGTAGTCTCGAAGAAAATCGGCCTCATCGTGATCAGAAACAAAAAGGAGGAGCTGATTCCTACTCGGGTGTAGAATAGTTGGAGAGTCTGCATCGACTATAGGAGGCTGAACCAGGTTACCAAAAAGGATCATTTTCCCCTGTCATTCATTGACCAGATGCTTGAACGCCTGGCAGGTAAATCTCACTACTGTTTCCGTGATGGTTTTTTTGGTTATATGCAAATTACTATTGCTGCTGAGGATCAGGAAAAGACCACATTCACCTACCCCTTCGGCACTTTTGCTTATAGGAGGATGCCTTTCGGCCTGTGCAATGCCCTTGGTACCTTCCAATGGTGCATGATTAGTATTTTCAGTGATTTCTTGGAAAATTGCATAGAGGTGTTTATGGATGATTTCACTGTATATGGATCCTCTTTTGATGGTTGTTTGGATAGTTTGGAAAAGGTTTTGAATAGATGCATTGAAACTAATCTTGTTCTAAATTTTGAAAAATGTCATTTTATGGTTGAGCAAGGTATAGTTTTAGGCCACATTATTTCCAATAAGGGCATTCAAGTAGATCATGCAGGATTCTACAGGCGTTTTATAAGAGATTTTAGCAAAATAGCACTCCCACTATCCAACTTGTTGCAAAAGGAGGTGGAGTTTGACTTTAATGATAAATGCAGAGAGGCTTTTGATTACCTCAGAAGAGCACTGACTACCGCCCCCATCATCCAGGCAACCGACTGGACAACCCCTTTTGAGCTTATGTGTGATGCATCAAATTATGCATTGGGGGCTGTCCTTGCTCAGAAAATTGATAAATTGCCCAGGGTGATATATTATGCTTCTAGGACTTTGGATGCTGCCCAAGAAAATTATACTACTACTGAGAAAGAGCTACTAGCCATAGTTTTTGCTCTTGAAAAATTTTGCTCTTATTTTCTTGGTACTCGCATTATTGTTTATACTGACCATGCAACTCTAAAGTACTTGTTGAAGAAGGCTGACTCAAAGCCTAGGTTGATCCGATGGATGCTCTGGCTCCAAGAGTTTGACTTGGAGATCCGTGATAGGAGCGGAGCACAGAATTTAGTTGCTGATCAGTTGAGCCAGATCGAACGTGTGTCTGATGAGGGTTCACCCATTCGGGATGATTTCCCGGATGATTATTTGTATATACTGTATAGTATTTCTGACTCTCTTTCTACTCCCTGGTTTGCTAACATTATCAATTATTTAGTTGCTTCTGTTTTCCCTCCCTTAGCATCTAAGGCCCAAAGAGATAAAATTAAAAGTGATGCTAAGCATTTTATTTGGGATGACCCCTACTTGTGGAAATTGTGTAGTGATCAGGTCATTAGACGATGCATTCCAGATCATGAGACTAACTCAGTCCTGTAGTTCTGTCATTCTTCCGCACCGGGAGGTCATCTGGGTGTCCAAAGGACAGCTCGCAAAGAGCTTGACTGTGGCTTTTATTGGCCCACCATCTTTAAAGATGCATGGAAGATTTGCAGCACTTGTGAGCAGTGTCAGAGAGCAGGAAATGCACTTACATGGTGACAACAAATGCCTCAGCAACCTATGCTATTCTGTGAGGTGTTTGATGTCTGGGGTATAGATTTCATGGGCCCTTTTCCTGTCTCTTTTGGTTATGTTTACATTCTCCTTGCAATTGACTATGTTTCAAAATGGGTGGAAGCCAAGCCCACTAGAACTAATGATGCTAAGGTTGTTGCAGATTTTGTCAGATCTAATTTGTTTTGCAGGTTCAAAGTACCTAAAGCAATCGTTAGTGATCAAGGAACCCATTTTTGCAACAGAACAATGCATGCCTTGCTTAAAAAGTACGAGGTCGTACACAGGGTATCCACACTATATCACCCCCAAACCAATGGACAGGCAAAGATTTCTAACAGGGAGATCAAGAGAATTTTAGAGAAGATTGTGCAGCCAAGCAGGAAAAATTGGAGTACCAGGCTTGATGATGCTCTTTGGGCACATCGGACTGCCTACAAAGCACCTATAGGAATGTCTCCTTATCGGGTTGTCTTTGGAAAGACATGTCATCTTCCAGTGTAGATCGAGCACAAAGCATACTGGGCAGTGAAGACCTGTGTCGCAACCTACCCTTCGGCGGGAGGGCGACGCGTGACTCGCGGGATGCGTGTCCATGAAAGGAATACGCGCGGAGTCGCCACCAACGTTTATTTGAGGAAAACGTCGGAAAAACCGGAAAAGACGCGATCTACGAACTTTAAGTGAAAGGTTCGGGAGTTGCATTTACGCACGGGGAAGGTATTAGCACCCCACACGTCCGTCCCAAGGGACGACAGCCTTTAATCGAATGTGCAAACATGACTTTGATTTTTTTTTTATGTTCCCTTTTCATGTTCTCATATCCTTTATACCCTTTTTATATTTTTTCTTTTTGTGGTCGACAAGGGTGTTTCCCTTTGCTCCTACGTATTCCTCAATTTGCGATGAGGAAATCAGACCTACGTAGTTCTTTCTTATCAAGTGATTCTTTTTTACTTTAGGAGGTGATCATTTTAAGGCGTTGGACCTTGAAAATGATCCATTTTACTTAGTAAGAAATTGAAATGACAAACTTCAAAAACCTATTTTTTATGGACGAGCTTGACTAGGCGAGTTGATTTTAGCCTTAGTTTCACCTTAGTTATTAGTCAATTCAATTAAAAATGAGAAATCCCAAAGAGAAAATGTCCGATTTGATTTTTCGCTTTATTTTACTAAAAGGTATATTTTTTGTTATTATATTATTTTTTACCTCTTTTTGATTTCCAACGTGGTTACGGCACGACCGAACGGTCGGAATTCATTTTAACCGAAGTTAACGGATAATACAATTCAAACGATCGGTGGAAATTTATTTTATTTTTAAGTTAAGCGAGAAATGACTTAAGTAAAATGGCTTAAGCACGTCAAAAGGGGGGTATAAAAAGTAAATGAAACGAGAATAAAAATACACGAAACACAATGTGGACCACTATGGGTACATAGAATGAATCGAAAAGCTTGGTTCGAGGTACTTACCCGTTGAAGATCGAAGAACGAATGAAGAACGTCGAAGAACGGTCAAAACCTTTGCGAAATTCCTCACGGAAAACGTTACGGAAGCGTTTCGGAAGCGCCTCGGCTTAGATTTTCTTCACGGAAACAATTTTTCCAAGCAAATTCGAAAGAGAGGGAAGTGCCTAAGGGGCTGAACCCTTTTCTTCTTCACTTCCTCCCCTATTTATAGCAAAATAGGGGAGGTGCTTGCCGCCCAGCTCGCCCAGGCGAGCCAGGTTGCTTCCTCCAGAAGCAACAGCCTTCTGGAGGAATCTTCTGGAGGGCCCATGTGGGCCTGGGTGCTATTTGCACCCCCATTTTTACTAAGTACACCCCTCTCTGCTTTTTTTTTTTGGTGATTCTTTTTTTGTAAAGTTACGGAAACTTACGAATTTCGTAACGATACTTGTTTTCTTTCCGTAATGTTACGAAACCTTGCGGATTACATAATCATCCCCTTTTTGACTTACGGAATGTTACGGAACCTCAGTTAATTATGCAACGATGCCTCCATTTGATTTCCGGTGTGTCACGGAAACTTACGGATTGTGCATCAATATTTTTTTGGTTTTCCGGCATGTCCTGGAATTTCACAAATTGCCTAATGATGGGTGCCAAGCACCTCACAAGGACCAAAGAAAAGTCGCATGTCATCAAGCAAAGGTCCCCGGACGAAATTAGGGTATGACAGTTGCCCCTCTTTACTTGTCTTTTATTGGAGATAAAAGGAAAGTAAAGATAAGACACTAATTTCGTTCCTCTCGATTTGACGAGAGTCGCGGGTGACCATAAAATCTCCACATGCAAATGACTTATTGTTCCCGAGGGAACAAAAGGTGCAGAAGACGACATCAGTCTCTGCATGCTATCAAGCGTTCTGTCTTACAGATAGAAAAAGAATGTTTATACGGATAACCACTCGGGTATTTCCGCCCGTCAGCGTGACTCAAAAGTCAGTATGACAGATCTTGTGAGTGCGGAAGATGATGTAAACCTCCGCGTGTCATCGGGCCCGCCGCCTCTGGATGACAAAGGGTGCAGAATGACCAAATTTTGTCTCTGCGTGCCATCGGACACGACTGTGTCTGAATGGCAAAGGGGTGCGGAATGACCAAATTTTGTCTCCGCATGTCATCGGGCCCACCGCCGCTGGATGACAAAGGGTGCAGAATGACCAAATTTTGTCTCTGCGTACCATCGGACACGACTGTGTCTGAATGGCAAAGGGGTGCGGAATGACCAAATTTTGTCTCCGCATGTCATCGGGCACGCCGCCTCTGGATGACAAAGGGTGCAGAATGACAAATTTTTGTCTCTGCGCGCCATCGGACACGGCTGTGTCTGAATGGAAAAGGGGTGCGGAATGACCAAATTTTGTCTCCGCATGTCATCGGGCCCGCCGCCTCTGGATGACAAAGGGTGCAGAATGACCAATTTTTGTCTCTGCGCGCCATCGGACACGACTGTGTCTGAATGGAAAAGGGGTGCGGAATGACCAAATTTTGTCTCCGCATGTCATCAGGCCCGCCGCCTCTGGATGACAAAGGGTGCATAATGACCAAATTTTGTCTCTGCGTGCCATCGGACACGACTGTGTCTGAATGGCAAAGGGGTGCGGAATGACCAAATTTTGTCTCCGCATGTCACATGACCTCAGGGTCAATATGACAGATCTTGTGGGGCGGCCGACAAAAGCAATGCTCTTGCTCCTACGTATCCTCCAATGAGGAACTCAGACCTACGTAGTTCTGGATAACTTGTGAGACTTGAAAAAGTCTCCACCGGAAGATGCTGACATCTCCGGAAAGGGCGCAGATGACCACATTGGCCTCTGCTCATCAATCACACTTAGGGTCACTGAATGAGGAGGTGCGGATAACCGTAAGGTGTCTCCGCGGACTACCAGCTCTTGAGTCATGGTAACAAAAAGCGGTGCAGTCGACAAAAGCGAGGCTCTTGCTCCTACGTATCCTCCAATGAGGAACTAAGACCTACGTAGTTTTGGATAACTTGTGAGACTTAAAAAGGTCTTGGTGTTTTCTCCACTAAAATGCAAACATGCTTTAGTAAAGAGACAAATATTCCAGCTGATTAGAGCAGCATATGCTTTTTTGAGTGAAAAACAACGCGTCTACCGGGGAAGGAGAGTCTGCTGATGAAATCCCCCATAACCATAAATGAGATTTTGGATGTTAGCATTTAGTTTCTAAATGACCATTTAGAGGAAACACTGGGTTCGACAAAAAATAGAAGAAATCCACTCAAAGTGTATCAATCTCACACAGGTAAGTGTTTCATCCTAATTCCGAACCATAGATATGTCATGACTTGACTTTGCAAATTATTTCCTATCAAATCAAAAATTACATGCGTGATCATGGATCAATAGGACTTCCCTTGGGAATGGGTTCTTTTAGTGGTTTTTTCGGTTTTTGTGTGTTTTTGGCTTTTGATTTTTTGTTGGCTTTTTCTTTTTCTGTTTTTGTTTGACGCGAGGCGAACAAGTCACCGACGCACAGGATTTTGGTTGGTAATTAAAGGGAGAAGACCATTTTAGGTCGTGGTTTCCTTTCCTTCTTTTTGTTCATTTGGTGACAATTCTGTATTGTTCAGACATTGTCCGGTCCAAAGACCTCTCTGCACATTTCTTCTGGTTTCTTTGACCAGGAGCTTTCTTCTTTTTTACTTTCTCCCATTCTTTTTTCTTTGACTTGGAATTTTCTTTCCTTTCTTTTCGCTTTCTCCCACTCTTTTTTCTTTGACTTGGAATTTTATTTCCTTTCTTTTCGCTTTCTCCCACTCTTTGATTGGGAATTTTCTTTCCTTTCTTTTTTCCTTTGATTGGAAATTTTCCTTCTCTTTTTCGTTGATTGGAAATTTTCCTTCTCTTCTTTTTTTGCTTCCGAGGGTAAGGATTGACATTCTCACCCTGGGTCAAGGTTTATGGTGAGTTAGGATTTTGGCTCAAGGCTTGTAGAATGGCTAGACATGATACATGTCAGGGTTTGGTTTGGTTCAAGGATAAAAGGGGATGCCCCACATTATTTCCATGACACAAATGCAAAAATGATGATTTGGAAACTTTATGCAAAACTGGTCATGCATGCACCTATGCGGACACTCAAGTGTCAAATTTTTATGGTCATGTGATGCTAGGGCTCAGGATTCATTTCCTCCATTTTAGTCAACCCAATGTTTCCAAAATATGTTATTTTATCAATTTGTGCATTCATCCGAGTCCATTTTGGGCGTCCGGGGAAATTTCACAGCCTTCACCCTTCAAGTGTATACACATTTTTTCAAAAACTAGTTATGATCAGTGAATTTTTTCAAAGAAAAGTTGGAAGTCATCTCTTTTCAAAAGCATGTTGGTTTTTCATCTAGACAACTATTTTCTTTTTTCTCTCTTTTTCCTTTTTTTTATTTTTTTATTTCTTTTTCTTGTTTGTTTTTGTTTTTTTTTTCTTTTTTTTTTCCATGAGGTATTTTGCTACCTATACATGTGTATATTTTTGTGAGGTATTTTTGCTATATACATGCATATCCAAGGTATCTTGCTATCTAAACATACATATATATGTTTTGTTAAGGTATTTTTGCTATATACATGCATATCCAAGGTATCTTTCTACCTAAACATACATATATATATTTTGTGAAGTTTTTTTTTGTTTACATACATGCATATCTAAGGTATTTTCACTACCTAAACATACATATATATATTTTGTGAGGTATGACTACCTTCCGAGCTTGCGCTTGTTTTATTTAAATTCCCAGGATCACGAGCAACTAGGTGCGTCCTACTATAAAAAGTGATCAAATAACAAGCATAGATTCAAAAGGTACTAGGTTGCCTCCTAGTAGCGCTTCTTTAACGTCTTGAGCTGGACGCCTAATGATTTGTCGGTCATGGACCTAGTACTTTGCTTACCTTTGGCTTTGGACTTGGTAGCCTATTGGTCGGCCATGTGGTGTAGGCAATACTCAAACCTTTTTGTGGATGAGCAGAGGTGAACTCTAAAGGTGGTGGCGGTGCGTCTATTGCCCGTTACCGGCCACCCCAATGCTACTGTGGTGTCTCGCCCTGCGCCTGCCTGGGGGCGCAGTACTTCTTGATGAAAGCTCGATTGGTAGGGGGGCCTGATGACCTTGCTGGGGGCGACATGCACTCCCTAAAACTGACAGAGACCCGTATTTAGAGCTGGCAACTCCAAGACCCTGTTGGCCTTCTTCGGGTCCACTAGGTGTCTTGCGGGCACAATCCCTGCAAACAATAGATGACATCAGAAATCAGTTGGGGGAGGTGCATACTTACCTATGCCACGACGACATGAACTTGCTGGGGGGAACGGGCGCCCTGTAGGGCCGACAGAGGCCCGTAACCAGAGCTGGAAACCCCAGGGCCCTGTTGGACTTCTTCAGGTCCACTGGGTGTCTTTGTGGGTGCGATCCCTGCAAACAATAGATGGTATCAGAAATCAGTTGAACCATATGCATACTTACCCATGTCGGGACGACACAGACCAACTGATACTTTTGCAGGGGGAGATTGGCATTGCGGTCGCTGGGCAGAATGTTGCTAAGTAGCAATGTCATCTATATCTGTGTAAGAGTGGTCATGTTGGTGCGCATGATCCACACTCGTCTCTTTGCAGTGGCACGGGTGAAATCTTGCCCCGGTATGCATAGTAGCTGTGTGATAGCCTCCCTCTCTGGTTGTGCTCGCACAGTTGGCCCTCCTCCAATATCAGGGGGTGGCCCAGGAACCGTTAAAAGGAAACTACTGGTCCCTTAACCGGGAGTGCAAGTCTCAGTTAAGCATTTAAGGACAGAGGACCTTAAATTCTCTTAAGGTGCGGATGTGGAGCACACTGAAAATGAGGACACGTAGCCCTCTAAAGGTGAGGGCGTGCAACCCTCTCAAGGCGAGGATGTGTAGTCCTCTGGAGGTGAGGGCGTGCAGCCCTCTGTTGGCGAGGACGTGTAGTCCTCTCAAGGTGAGGGCGTGCAGCCCTCTGTTGGCGAGGACGTGTAGTCCTCTCAAGGTGAGGGCGTGCAACCCTCTGTTGGTGAGGACGTGTAGTCCTCTCAAGGTGAGGGCGTGCAGCCCTCTGTTGGCGAAGACGTGTAGTCCTCTGATGGCGAGGGCGTGTAGCCCTCTGAAGGTGAGGACGTGTGGTCCTCTAAAGGTGAGGGCGTGTAGCCCTACGAAGGTGAGGATATGCAGTCCTCTGATGGCGAGGGCGTGTAGCCCTCAGAAGGTGAGGACATGCAGTCCTCTGATGGCGAGGGCGTGTAGCCCTCTGAAGGTGAGGACGTGTGGTCCTCTAAAGGTGAGGGCGTGTAGCCCTACAAAGGTGAGGATATGCAGTCCTCTGATGGCGAGGGCGTGTAGCTCTCTGAAGGTGAGGACGTGTGGTCCTCTAAAGGTGAGGGCGTGTAGCCCTACGAAGGTGAGGACATGCAGTCCTCTGATGGCGAGGGTGTGTAGCCCTCTGAAGGTGAGAACATGCAGTCCTCTGATGGCGAGGGCGTGTAGCCCTTTGAAGGTGAGGGTAACTAGTACCCAAGGCGAGGGCGGGTAGCCCTCTCAAGGCGAGGACGTGTAGTCCTCTAAAGGTGAGGGTACTAGTACCCAAGGGTTCACCCTTATGAGAAAGCAAGAGATCGACTCATCGAGAGGATCGGTCATCCCAAATCCAAAAGATTTGGACATTTAGATGTAGGAAATCAATGTAGTTAACATGATTTTGAGGGATGCAAATGCATGCAACCTTTGTTGTGAAATTTGGGTAAATGCGGACTTTATATGAAACAATGCAATGTAATGGAAAGTTGTACAATGTTCATGACATTCTTTCCCTATTTTGTGAGTTTGATTTTGATTTGATTTTTTTTGGAAAACACAGATTGACTGTCCTTTTGAAAAAGGTGATAATTCATGCAACCTCATCCTATCTTTTTGCAAATCTCTCCGGGAATTCCCTCAGAGTGTATGTTCTTTTTGATTTAGTCATTTGACCATTTTGGAGTGACGGCAATGGAGTCGTTTGATGTTTAATCAATCCATTGAAATCCTAGGGTTTGTCCCCCCCCCCCCTTTTTGTTTAAAAACATCGACGGGTGTGAACTTTTGATCGGCCCGTATGTTCACTTGAGGCTTATGCACGGTGCCCCTCATTTCCCCAGTGTAAGGCTTTGAGGTACCAATCGTTGTCTTTTGTCATGACCTTGTAGGAGGGAACCTATTGGGTGAGAACTTCTAATCTGCCCCTAGGTTCACTTGAGGCTCATGCACGATGCCCCTCATTGCCCCAGTGTAAGGCTTTGAGGTACCAATCGTTGTCTTGTTTTCATAGCCTCGTAGGGAGGAAGAATGAAAGAAGCAGTTGATTCTTGCAAAAAGAATTTTCCAAGGATGAGAAATAGTTGAAGGATTTTTTGATGGATTAAGTCAAATGACTCCTATGTAGAAGCAAGATGTTTTGATGTTTTGATGATGCCAAAGGATCAAGTACTTCCAAGTTTTATTCAAGACAAGAATCCAAGAATCCAAGAAAATCAAGATATATGATCAAGTTGATCTCTAGAATCTTAGGAAAAAGTTTCCAAATTGAAAAAGCAAAAGGTTTGGCCAAAGACTTCTATCCAAATCATTTTAAATTGAGATTTACTCTCTGGTAATCAATTACCAGCAGCTAAAAATGTTTAGAATAGTCACTAGAAATTTGAATTCAAAATTTATAATGTGTAATCAATTACACATGGGTGGTAATTGGTTACCAGCAGTTTATTCAAATTTTAAAGCCTGTAATCGATTTCACAAGTCTTGTAATCGATTACCAGAGGAGATTTTCAGAAAATAATTTCCAAGAGTCACATCTATTCAAATGGTTTATGAATGGCCATCAAAGGTGACTTGGAAACACGAATTTAAAGAGAGTTTTCATTGCCCAAAAGTTTTATCCTCTCAAAAAGATTCCTTGGTCAACCACTTGCATATTCAATAAGGAATTTTGATTGATCTTCATTGTACAATCTATCTCTTTTAAGAGAGATTTCTTCTTCTTATTTCTGAAAAGGGATTAAGAGATCGTGGGTCTCTTGTTGTAGAGGATTCCTGAACACAAGGGAAGGGTTGTCCCTGTGTGGTTCAGACTTTGTAAAAGGAGTTTTACAAAGAGAGTGGAAAATCTCAAGTGGGTTGCTTGAGGACTGGACGTAGGCGCGGGAAGTGGCCGAACCAGTATAAATCAAGTTTGCATTCCTCTCTTCCTTTAAACTTCTTTTATTTATTGCTATTTATCTTTTGCTTTAAAGAAGTTTATTTTGAATTGTCTTTTGAGTAATTCATGTTAAGGGTGCATTGTTAATCCAAAAAGAAAGAGTGATAGTTCAATTGGGGAATAGTCTTTGCATCTTAATTCAACCCCCCTTTTTCTTAAGGTAACTAAGGCCATTTGTCCAACATCCTATTCTTGATAACTCACTTCTCTCTAAAAAGACAAAATGAGGTCACATGAACGTCTATATTTTTACTTGAAAACACAGTCAATCAAATGCCTTTTTATTTTTTATTTTGAAACTTATTTTTTATTTTGAAACTTATTTGTTTTGAACTTTGCTCGTTGTTTTACGGCACCCCCACCAACGTGCAAGATGAGTAATCTCTGATTGAATGGTCTTGGAAGTCAACACTCAGGAGCGCAGGTCGCTTGAGCAAACAGACCAATGGCTTGTACCCACATTCCGGTGAAAGTTGAATAAGCAAACATGCGTTTGTGAGAGGATGAGGGACAAAGATATCAACTTTATCCATTTCATTTAACATTGTAACTGTGGTTTACAATAATGGCATAAACTTGGAAATCCTGATGAGTCATTAGAGACACCTAACAACAGCCTTCAAAATTGCCCCATGTGTGGCATCTCTTGTCAATATCAGGATTTACACGCAATTCTCCTCAAATTTCAACCAGCCCGCATCAATTAGACCTTGCGCCTTACGCTTCAGAGCCCTACAATGCTCAATGGAACGCCCCGGGGCTTCTCCGTGACAAGCACACGTTGCGTTCGAGTCGTATTCTCGGAGAAATGGAGGTTGATGAACCTTGGCTAGGGTTATGGCTACCATTGAATTATCAAGTAGATATGGGAGCAAGTCAGCATAGGACACTGGAATTAGGGTGAATTCTACAGGCTTTCTCGCTGCAAAATTCATTTCTTGGTTGGTGTTTTTTGGTTTGTGCTAAAGGTGGTCTTCGTCATTGGAAGTGCGGTAGACAGACTTTGTGGTTGATTTAGGGATGGCCTTTGTGGATAACTGGGCAGTGGGTAAGGAGGAGGTTTGTTATTGGCTGAGTAATGACATTGTTGGGTTGGTGGGAAACTTGGCCGTATAGGAATGGCAGTCACAGCATGGGTTTCTCCCTCTTTCTCACCCTCTTCATTTGCCCCAGTTTTCTCATTCGTCCTAGTAGAATGATCAAATTTGCCTCTTTTCGGACCCACATCGATCCTTTCACTGGCGAAGACCAAATCCGCAAAGCTTTGAGGGTGCGCAGCCCACCATCTTTTCATAGTAGAGTATCAATAATGTGTCTACCATCACGATTATCGTCTCCCTTTCCATCATTGGGGGTACCACCTGGGCCGCCAGATCCCTCCACCTTTTGGGCGTGTTCTTTGAAAGATCCGTCCCCCTTTTTGCACATGTTCTGTAGTTGCATCCTATCCGAAACCATATCAAAATTGTACGGATACTGCCTAACAAAGGCAACCATTAGGTCCTTCCAAGAATGGACTCGGGAAGGTTCCAAGTTAGTGTACCAGGTAACAGCTACCCCAGTAAGACTTTCTTGGAAGGAATGTATCAGCAATTCCTCATCTTTTGCGTATTCCCCCATCTTCTGACAATACATCTTTAGATGGTTCTTGGGACAAGTAGTCCCCTTGTACTTGTCAAAGTCCAACACCTTGAACTTGGGAGGGGTGATGATATTGGGTACTAGGAACAACTCTTCTAGGTTAGCAAAGGAATAATCTTCACCTCCTTCAATGGCCCTGAGCCTTTCCTCTAGATGATCCGCCTTTCCCTTTTCGGCCATAGCAGGAGGGGCTCTTCCCACCGCAAAATGCAATGGTTGTGGTTGTGGGCGAAACTGAGGGCCCTCCAAAGTGTTTTCAAAGGGTATACCACCAACTGCTTGCCCTTCAGTGGCATATCTGAGCCAAGGCTCGAAGTCGGCTAGATTGTGGTGGGGAATTTCATGTGTCTCTTCCACGGTTTAAGAGACATGTGCATGATCAGTTTGGGGTTGCTGGCTCTCAATGGGTATAGGAGTGGAGTTATTGACATTCTTATTGGGAGTGTACGCCACATTGGGTGGCGTATAGTTGAGAGGCAAGCCATATGGCGGGAAGGCGTGCTGGTTTTGAATTTGCACATCATGGGGGCCGCCCGTACTTCCCAAATCTTTGCCTACCATATCTGAGGTTGGATGATTCATTTGGTTGATGCCGGATGGGGACGTCGGGTTCTCCTTAGCAACAACGCTGGTAGCGGCTATTGCAACCGCATTGGCTTCCATTATCTTCTTCACGCTCATCATGGCCTCCATCATTGTGGCCATTTTCTCTTTAATAGCCTCCATGTCGGCCTTCATCTTCTCTTGTATCTCCTCTACTTCACCCATTACTCTAGCTCTAGCACAAGTTCGGTGAGGGCACCGTAAAGCATGTGTTTTTTTTTTCTTTTTTATAACAATGATTAAGTTCATTTTATTTTATTTTATTTTATTTTTCAAGGAAAGAATGCAATGAGCAATGCAACCAATGAAAAGCATGGATGTATGCGAATGATGTACAGTTGAAGTATTGCGAATATTTACGCAGGATATGGGGTTGAATCAATTTAGATTTTCAACATGGTCCATGACATCTTTGTCAAGGTGAAACTGGAAGTAACAAGGACATCAACAATCCTAAATATGTTTGGCAGTAGACGAAGCAGTGATGTGACTCGATTCATCTTTTGCCCCAATTTTGCAAGACGGTTACTTCCATATTTCAACTTGACTTGATGAACCTTTTTGTAAAAGCATGAGCTTGGTTCAACCCTATAATCCAAGGAATGGCAATTCTGATCGCCAATACTTCAACAACATCTCATAGGGATGAATGACTCGGGCATACTTTAAGCTTATGCACGGAAAATGTAATTATGAAATTGAGATGCCCGAAGAAACACCATTTCCTAGTTAACCATGCATTAGGTACCATGTTCAATTATTTTGTTTTGTTGTTGTGTGTTTTTTTTATTTTTAGAAATGGGTTTATGATCCCAACATGGTTGGCTCATGGTGCCTAACACATGCAACTAAGAATGTAGTGTGAAGTTTCACGCTTCCCCTTTTTTGTTTTTGTAGAGGAAAACACAAGGATGAGCAAACATGAAAACAAATGGTATGCAATTTTGCAGATCAAAAAGTTTGTTGAACGCATATGCATGATGATGCCATGACTCATGCAAAATGTGAGGCTGGAATATGATAACGGACAAATGCAGGAACGATATGTTCATTATGATGTTATGAAGAGATGCTTATGCGATGCATGATATGAATGCATTTTACAGACATGAGAGCCCGGGAAATTATCTCTTCTTACTTGCGCATTTGGGGGCGCAGTGCCCCATGTGTACAATTAAGAAGGTGATATGGACCTTCCGGCTTCCCGGGACAAAGGACGAGACCAACATACAATGCATGCTAGAGATAAAATGCGGGAGTGACTTGATTCGCACTGATTTTTGGAGTAAAAACGTGGGATAAACTCATTTTATTCAAAAAGTTATAACTAGTCAAGATCTGAGCGACAATACAAACTTCCTAGCGGTTTCTAATCATATAGTCCATTAAGTCTATCATATGCTGACAATAGCTGAGAAGTCTGTGGATCTCCTCGGGGGCGGAGTAGGTTTCCGCCATTGCTTTGGCCTTGGCTAGCAATCGGGGAAGTTCTTGACTCCTGTTCAAAGTAAGAGCAAATTGGTCCATCCACATTGTTGCCTCTTTGGTGCAATGAATCAATTACCCTTTCCCTTGCTTCCTTTTCTGCTGATATCTTGGCGTACTCATCCTCTAGCCTTTGCTCGTGAGTCGCTGCTAGATTTAGCTTCTCTTTGCACTCATCGACGATGGCCCACATATTCCCTTCAGTCTCGCTTAACTGTTGGGACAAATTTCTTTTCGACCTAAGGCAAGCCTTTAGCTCGTCCTTCAAGATCATGCCTTTGACCCGTGATGATTCCTTTCACCTCTTCGTTCCAAGGCTTCAGCTGTGGCCATATTGACGTCCCTTAGTTCATCATACTCTTTTCAGACTTTGATGGCTATGGACTTGAACTTCTCTTCGACTACCCGGGCTCTTTCAAGCTCTGCCTTTAGGGCTTGTACCTCATCACTTTCTTCCGAAGCTTTAACCTCATCGTCTCTCACAGTCTTTAGATTTAGGAGCCAATCCAATCCTTGTGTTCGGACTCTTAGCCACTTATGATAGCCGCCGATGATCCCATTACTGCTTCCCCTAAGCTCTCTGTCCTTTCTTCACACCGCATCCTATGCCTTGCGAACTCCTTAGAGTACCTTTGCATTGGGGTCACAGAAACCCCGTGTAATGAAAGGCGTGATGCTTTTGTCTAATGGCGCTCCTCTCACGGGGTAGCCAAGCTGTCTTATGGCGAGGACGAGATTATAATTAATACAACCCCTTGTTCCATCAAGGGAACATTTGGACATCCTTCGCATGAAGATAGAATCCTGATTCTTCCTTCCTTCTAGCGAGGGAACCAATTAACAGACGCCCCTCTATGCTAGCCAAGAGTTGGTCCCAATTCGTCTTTCTTTTTTTCGACGCACGAGCGGTGACCTTGTAGCGGATAGACGAGCCTACCTTCTTGGAGAAAAAGGTGCGAAACCAGCCACACATAGAGAGCCGGTGTACAACAAACAATTCTTGCGCTGCTCTTTTCACATCTCCGGTCGAACGTGTCATTCATGGCCAAAATGGCGACGACCGGGCTTTCCTTGCCATGCTGAAAGGCGAGGAAAGCGTCAATCATTGCTAGGTCCACTAACCCTTCCATATTCGGAAAGAGGACAACTCCAAAGATCAAAAGCGCCAAGATGTCAATAAAAGAAAGCCCATTTGCCTTGATTTTCCAAGGCCTTTGCCCTTTCCTCCAAACACTTCCTTGGTACTCCGACTACCCCATTCCTGTTTTGCTTTACCCGGTCCAACTCCTGTGCTGAGATTTTCACTACCTTGGCAACTCTTGTCGTGGAAGGATAGAACCTAGAGAAAAGATATGGCTTCCTTCCTCCCAGTGGGCATCCCAGGATTTCTTCAAACTCTTTCACAGTCGGCACTAGCTGGAAGTCCTCAAATGTGAAGCACCTTAGGGGCTGGTCATAATACTGGGAAAGGGATGCAATCGGTTTCATGGAGACTTCTACCCTAGCTAGGTCCCAAATCTTACCATAGGTTTTGCGGAAGCTTGTCGCTAGAGCTGACCCATCAACTGCCCTAACCCTTTTAGACTGGTGATCCCTAGGCTCTTGACCTTGACTTGATAGAACCTCTTTTTAAGCGAAGGCATTTGACTTGATCCCATGTTTTACTAAAGTGAACAAAAATCGGTGCGAATCAAAACTCCAACATCTATCATGGGTGGAATGGATGAATGCATGAGGAAATATGACACAAATGCAATTTATTAACACGGGAGCCCGGGAAATTGTCTCCTTCTTAGATACAACATCTTGGGGTAGCAAAGTGCCCGACGTATGTATTAAAGAAGGTGACTCGGACCGTCCGTTGGTTTTCCAATGTGCATGATGCATATGCGAAAGGCGCAACACGGGAATGTACAATATGACAATATTCACAAAATACAAGCAAAAGGGTACGTGACACTTATGCATGGGAGTGTGAAAAATGGCACGAAGCGTGTCCGCTCCGTGCCCCTATTCAAGGGACCTATATGGGAGGGAGCTAACAAGGCTTTTAGTGATAATTCCCAAGGTGGTAATATCTCTCTTGAAGGTCTCTAGAGGTATCATCCCCTTCGAAGAACATACTGCAGCAGTAGGGACTACTAGCAACAATATGTTTTCAAAGAGAAAAACTCTAGATGAGGGTTCACTGTAATCAAGCAAGTCGGAGACCTAGCATGATCACAAATTCACCTCTACTCCTTATGTTCCCACGAACCCGGGTATAGGGCCCCTTTTTTTCAACTCACCGTGTGTGCAAATAGTGTTAGTGTTTGTGTGCATCAAATGAATAAATATTTACCTCAAGCATACAAAAAATGCACTAAAAGCATCAAAGAGTTATATATACAAGAACATAATAAAGGGAAACCAACAAAGGAGTAAGTCATGGCAAAACTTTGCACAAGATTAAATGGCCTAACTCTCTAAAAACATTCCCCAGTGGAGTCGCCAACTGTCGCAACCTACCCTTCGGCAGGAGGGCGACGCGTGACTCGCGGGATGCGTGTTCCACAAAAGGAATACGCGCGGAGTCACCACCAACGTTTATTTGAGGGAAACGTCGGAAAAACCGGAAAAGACGCAATCTATGAACTTTAAGTGAAAGGTTCGGGAGTTGCATTTACGCACGGGGAAGGTATTAGCACCCCACACGTCCGTCCCAAGGGACGACAGCCTTTAATCGAATGTGCAAACATGACTTTGATTTTTTTTATGTTCCCTTTTTATGTTCTCATATCCTTTATACCCTTTTTATATTTTTTCTTTTTGTGGTCGACAAGGGTGTTTCCCTTTGCTCCTACGTATTCCTCATTTTGCGATGAGGAAATCAGACCTACGTAGTTCTTTCTTATCAAGTGATTCTTTTTTACTTTAAGAGGTGATCATTTTAAGGCGTTGGACCTTGAAAATGATCCATTTTACTTAGTAAGAAATTGAAATGACAAACTTCAAAAACCTATTTTTTATGGACGAGCTTGACTAGGCGAGTTGATTTTAGCCTTAGTTTCACCTTAGTTATTAGTCAATTCAATTAAGAATGAGAAATCCCAAAGAGAAAATGTCCGATTTGATTTTTCGCTTTATTTTACTAAAAGGTATATTTTTTGTTATTATATTATTTTTTACCTCTTTTTGATTTCCAACGTGGTTACGGCACGACCGAACGGTCGGAATTCATTTTAACCGAAGTTAACGGATAATACAATTCAAACGATCGGTGGAAATTTATTTTATTTTTAAGTTAAGCGAGAAATGACTTAAGTAAAATGGCTTAAGCACGTCAAAAGGGGGGTATAAAAAGTAAATGAAACGAGAATAAAAATACACGAAACACAATGTGGACCACTATGGGTACATAGAATGAATCGAAAAGCTTGGTTCGAGGTACTTACCCGTTGAAGATCGAAGAACGAATGAAGAACGTCGAAGAACGGTCGAAACCTTTGCGAAATTCCTCACGGAAAACGTTACGAAAGCGTTTCGGAAGCGCCTCGGCTTAGATTTTCTTCACGGAAACAATTTTTCCAAGCAAATTCGAAAGAGAGGGAAGTGCCTAAGGGGCTGAACCCTTTTCTTCTTCACTTCCTCCCCTATTTATAGCAAAATAGGGGAGGTGCTTGCCGCCCAGCTCGCCCAGGCGAGCCAGGTTGCTTCCTCCAGAAGCAACATCCTTCTGGAGGAATCTTCTGGAGGGCCCACGTGGGCCTGGGTGCTATTTGCACCCCCATTTTTACTAAGTACACCTCCTCTGCTTTTTTTTTTGGTGATTCTTTTTTCGTAAAGTTACGGAAACTTACGAATTTCGTAACGATACTTGTTTTCTTTCCGTAATGTTACGAAACCTTGCGGATTACATAATCATCCCCTTTTTGACTTACGGAATGTTACGGAACCTCAGTTAATTATGCAACGATGCCTCCATTTGATTTCTGGTGTGTCACGGAAACTTACGGATTGTGCATCAATATTTTTTTGGTTTTCCGGCATGTCCTGGAATTTCACAAATTGCCTAATGATGGGTGCCAAGAACCTCACAAGGACCAAAGAAAAGTTGCATGTCATCAAGCAAAGGTCCCCGGACGAAATTAGGGTATGACAACTTGCAACTTCTTTATGGATCAAGCTGGTGAGGAAAGAAAATTGCAACTGAGTGAGTTAGATGAGATATGCCTAGAAGCCTACGAGAGTGCCAAGTTCTACAAAGAAAAGACCAAGAAGTTCCATGATAGCATGATAATTAAGAAGGACTTCATGGTTGGCCAAAAAGTGTTATTGTATAATTCTAGGCTTGGACTCATGAGTGGTAAGTTGAAGTCTAAGTGGATTGGTCCTTTTGTTGTTACTAATGTTTTTCCTTATGGTAAAGTTGAGATCAAAAGCGACTCCACAAACAAGAGCTTCAAGGTCAACGGACACCGACTTAAGTCATTCCTCACAAACCCTTCTTTAGTGGACATAGTGGTGGAAGAGACTTCCTTACTCCACCCTACTCTTCCTCCACCATGACTTTGGGAGTTCTTCTTTTCCTATCTCCTTCCTTACTTTTATTACACTTGTCCAATTCTATTTGATGGTTTAATTTCTTTTAATCTTTTAATTGTGCCACATTGAGGACAATGTGTTGTTTAAAGTATGGGGGGAGTGTTATTTCGTTTTGCTAGTTTTGTTAATTTTGTTAGTTGTGTTAATTTGTTAATGTTGTTAGGTTTCTAGTTAACATTTTAGGTCAATTCTGTTTGCATGTACAACTTTGCATGTTTTTCTTTGAATTATAGGATATGTCCAAGAAATGGGTAATTGTTTTGAAAATTAAAGCCTTTTGACATTTTGTGATTTGAAATCCTTGTTTTTCCTCTACATGTCATGATAGTTTTGAAAGCTCAATTTGAAAGTGATAAGTTTACCTTTGTGAGAATTTGAGCCATCCATCATCATAATCATTTGGTGTGTTTTGCCCCATTGATTGCTTTCATAATAGTCTTAGCTTGATTCTTGTTGATGCTTCCTAACTCACTTGCATATTTGGAAATGATTGAGGCAATTTTGTTCTTATAAGGTTCTAGCCAAACGAACTTACCTTGAGTTAATTCCTTTGATAACCCATTTGAGCCTATACTTCCCTTTCTTTGTTTTGAAGCTCATTTCCAACCTTAAAGGAAAAACCCATGTTTTCCCTTTACCCTTAAGAATTTTGGGAGTTTGGAAATTTTTTGGGAAAAAAGTTTGGGGGGGGGGGGGGGGGGGGGGCTTCATGACATATTTTTGGCCATATGGATGTACATTGTATATGGGTTAAATGTTGGACATGCTGCTGAATGATATGTTAGTTCTCAAAGGCTATCTCTAAAAAAAAATAAAAAATTAGTTGAAGCAATTAGAAAAAGAAAAAGAAAAGAAATAAAGTTGAATGAATAAGATCTTAAATGAAAAAAAAAGGATTAATAAGACTCTTGGTTCTACTCTTTATATTTTAATTTTATCTTTAAGTTTTCTTATTTTCTCTTAATGTGCACTTATTCCCATTGTTCCTCTATTCCTTTGGGATTTAGCTACTTATTCCATATTTTTCCCTACCTTGTCCTTGGCCCCATTACAACCTTTAAAGACCTCTTGATCTTCATGTGCTTGTGTTTATGGGTTGATTATCGATTCTAGAATCTTGCCAAGTTTATGTGGTGTTTGTTTTCATGGGTGCTTTGAGAGTAAATAGTAGCCTAGACACTTGAGAGATAGAGTGTATATCTTGTGAGGCTTTATCACTTTTTCATTCTTGAGCTGATTAACTATTTTGCCATGATTGGGTTGCTTGGATGATTCTCACGAATGTCTTGACTCTTTGGATCTCTTCATGATAGATGTTATCCATTCCTTTCATTCATTGATGTTCATTGAGAAATATGTAAATGTTTTTGTTTGTCTCTCTTCGATATCCTTGGATTTTGTTCTTTGTTTCATTTTGCCCAGGAGTGCAAAAGGCTAAGTATGGGGGGATTTGATTTGTCATTATTTTATCCCATTTTCTTAACCCTTTTTGCACCACTTTAATTATGGATTAGTCTTAATTTTCAAATTAATTAGGCAGTTTTGTTATTTGGGCTCATTCAGCTAATTTGATGTTTTTAATCTAATTTCAGGAATTAATGAAGCATTGGGCTTAATCCAGATTTTGGTTATGGACTTAAAGAGGGCAGGCAAAGCAATGTTTACCTTAGTTAATTTCTAACTAGGAGATTGCAATTTTATTTTATGTTGTTCAATTTTTATTTCGTTTTGGGCCAGAGTAATGTAATAGGGCGCAGTAGCTTTGAGTGACCCTTATAAATAGCAGCCTTGGGATTCGTGTAAGGGGGCTATTCATTATTCAGAGCACAGTTTAGGGTTTCTACATTTTTCTGTTCTAATGCTACTATTCATGTAATGCAATCTTCCATTTTCTGCTTCTAATTACAATTTCGTTCTTGTTTCTTCTTCTGCCTTTGGTTTCATTTACGTTTTCTGTTCTTAGTTTCATTTACGTTTTATGCTTTTATCATCATTTACATTTCTGTTTCTGCTCCTAGTTTCATTTATGTTCTCTGCTTTCATTAAAATGATGGTAGGCTAATTTCCTGGTGTTGTTTCCTTCTGAGAACGATGCTTTAACTCTCTTCGAGGTTCTGTTTATAATGTGGCTTCCTGGCAGTTCTCCCTTCACTAATTAACCCATATTCGTAATATTAATATGTGCAAGCTTCGTGTTCGATTAATTGCCTCTGAGCCTAACTTGCGTTCATGCTTAATGGACGAAGGGTTAATTGGTGTATGTGTTGCCTAATCACGTATTGATAGCCCTAAGTTGATTTTCGCTTAGTAAATTAAAATAGGGTTGGATTAAGTGGTTAACTGTTAGGGACGAATTCTCCATAACCTAGGACAAGAGAGTGACTTCTGAATCAGAGGAAACAACTCGTTTTTAATACTATTAATTTTGTATTCTAGTTCACTTGTTCTTTATTTCACAAAACAAACAAACAACCCCCCCATTGTTACTGTTACTGCAAGTATATTATGAACATTTGGTTTATCATTGCTCGTTGGGAATGTAACATCCTGGAAATTTCTACCCGAAATTTTTGAAAACGATGTATTTTGAATGATTATATATATAAGTATTATTCAGTGTATATGCATATATGTTCTTGGTTAGAGTAGGAATAGCGGGGGCAAGATATGCGGGTTGGACTAATTAAGGGAGAGAAATCCATAACTGGGAGGTTATGGGTTAATTCCTAATTAATTAGTTAAAAATCATCGTTTTGCGTGCGACTTAAAATTTAACGAAACCAACCTCTGAACCACGCTCGGGGTTTTATTCTGAGCGTTTTGATATATATATTGCTTGCTTTCGGAAACTGGTCCCGGCGGACGCAGAGAAACGCGAGAAACTGGAATCAGAGAAACGGCACGCAAACTGAGGCAGGATTTTAGCGTTTCAAAGGTCAGATTTTTCTCACTTTTGTGACTGAGTGTGGGTCACAGTCAAAAAGAGAAAGTGGGCCCTTTTTGCTCCAATCAAATAGGGACATGTGGCAGAGCTTGAATAAAATAATAGAAAAAGAGGAAAACCTTTTATTTAAGACCAAAAAGCTTTTCTCTCTCCTCACTCAGCAAAACAGAAATTTCAGACAGCCCTCTCTCTCCCTCACGTTGCCATTCTCTTCTTCTTCATTCTCCATTGAAGCTCCACACAAAGCTTCAACCTTTGGTGCTCATTTCTGCCCCAAATCGTGAAAGGAGAGCATTTTCGGGGTCGTGAAGTGCGTGGCTACGAGTGGGACTTCGAAAATCCAGGTTTGGGTGGACTTCTTTCTCTCTTAAATTTCGTGGGTATGGGGTTTTGGGAGATATGATGGGTAGTTTTGTTAGTTTTCTGCTGTGTGATGTTTATTTGTGAAGGAACTTGTTGAGAACTTGTTGAAATTGCCATGTTGGAATGAGTTAAACATACCCATTCTGTTTTAGGGTTTTTGTGATGATGTTTGTGATGTTTATATGCTGAAATTGCTTATGGAAATCTGTTAGAGACGAAGGGTAGAACTAACCTAGGGTTAGAAAGTGAGAATGTGTTGTTATGAGTGGAAAAAGAGTGAGACTTTGAGGGTTAGAAGGCTAAGTCTGAATTCTGTGGTAAATGGAGGTTAAAGTGAGTTAACACTAGCTTGAAATGTCATTTAGAACTTATGAGAAAGCTTGGACTGTGCTAGAGAGAAAAACAAATGACCAAAGTGAACCAAGAGCCATTTCTAGGGCAAAATTGGGTGTTGAAGAGTCAAATTTTGATTCGGTGGAATTTTAGGTGTAAATCCAGTTTGGGCAAGTTTAGATTGACGTTATGGACTGGTGTGAGGTGAGAGTTTGCTTCATAGTTACCTCATTCTAAATTTCACTTTTCAAACCTAGAAAACCCATTGAATTGAGGGGTTTTGGACACCTAGATTTTGTGTTGCTGTGGTTTGAAGCTTGGCTTTGGTTTAGACAGGTTTGATACCTGATTTGGGACTTGTAGGATTTGATTTGAGCAAGATTGGATGAGGGGAAGTGTGATTTTCGAAATCTGCACTTATGTAGAATTTTGCTGTCAAAATAGGTGCAGCAGGATTTTAGCTTAGTGCAGAAAATGCTTGTGTGTGGTTGGCTGTGGAAAGAGTAGTACAGAATGAGTTCTGGATGTTTGCTAGTAGATCCCAACGGTCACAATGTAGGCTTATGCACTATAGACTTCTAGTAAAATTTTGGAGTCGATCCAACGGTTAACGAATTGGATCGAAGGAATTGTTACTGTGGTCTTTAAGTGAGAAAAGCTGTGATTTTGGTTGATGTGTTGAGCAGAGTTTTCTGCCTTTGCTCTGTTTTGCTTGGCTGTGATAGCTTGTGCTGTTTGAATGTTGTTTTGTTTGGATGTTGTGGAAGCTTGGGAGGATTGATGGGGACCCGGTGTTGAGAGAAACGAGGATATGGGCTACGTGGGAGTACGTGAGCTCAGTTGGAGGTGGGCAACAGGGGATGGTGGGTTTATGCGCGCATTGTGGATGTGGAACACTTGTTGTGCACCATCGCCCGACCGCCACCTAGTACCACATGTGATGGGTACCCCATAATCCTACAAGCTTGAGATGAGGAAGTGTTGAAGGGTGAAACTTCCTGCTTTTATTGTTGACCACAGAGTGGTACCTGGAGATATGTCGCGGGGGTCAGGAGACCTTGGGAACGTCAGGTGGGGTGCTATTGCCCAAAACCAAGCTTGACCAATCCCGACCCAACCCGGGCATAGTCGGTCAGTGAGAACCTGTGATGTACCTAAGCAGGCGAGCTCCTGGCAGTCAACAGATAAAAGGAACAAAGACCACAAAGCAATGAGGCTTGTGGTGGCTGGCCAGCTGTGAAACTTGATTGATATGTGAGATATGGTCTCTGGTAATCGATTACCAAGGGTGGGTAATCGATTACAAGGCTTAAAAATGAAGACAGGGGGCTAAGATGGTCTCTGGTAATCGATTACCAGGCTTGAAAACGAAGTCAGGAAGCTAAGGGAGCCTCTGGTAATCGATTACCAGCCTGTGTAATCGATTACACAGAGGGATGGGTCACTGGTAATCGATTACCAGGCATGTGTAATCGATTACACAGTGCATTTTTGCATATTTCATGTCCTGAGGCTGTGTAATTCAAGTTTAGCCTCTGGTAATCGATTACCAAGGCTGTGTAATCGATTACCAGAGATGGAAAGCCTTAAAATACCCATTTTACTTGCATGTAGTGGTTATGAGACAAATTGTGTGTAGCGCAGTTAGATTCTTGTGAAAGAGTCTACCCCTTTCTCTTCTTTCTTGTAGATCGTGATGGCGGCGCAGCTAATCCGTGATCGAGTAGAGATGGAGTGCCTAGAGGGAGCTTGGGAGACCCTCGAAGGCAACACGAGGTGCCGATTTCGGGGCACCATTCGATTCACGGCTACTTCTTTGGTGCATCCAGATGAACCTGCACGGACGCTTCAGCGCACGGTGGAGTGGACAGCTCCTTGGATTAGTTTTGTGTATTTTGAGGGTGGGTGTATCTAGGACTGACTGTTAGGTTTACTCTTTTGTTTTTGTATGGGTAGACCTGATGTATAGGAATTTGATGATTGTATACTTGTGGCTGAAGCCACCACTATGGACACCTTTGCTCTGGATGACACTATATATTTTGTAAAACTCCCATATTTTGGACAGCTTTAAATGATGAATGCATTTATGATCGATCTTGTTATTTGAAAATAAATCATTAGCAACTTTATTTGTAAAAGAGTTTATCGATTGTATTTTACCCTTTTATTTTCACGTGACGACCTAAAGTAATGGCTGGTATATTCTTCCTTTTGAAACAGCAAAATAATTTAGAGAATTATGAGCGGTAAGAAAGAAATGACTCCGAATAGAGTTGTGAACTGGCCATTCAGGACTTTATAGTGAGGATTTTCCTTCTAAACCTAGTTACGGTGAAAAGAGAAAGAAATGAAAAAGAAAAAGAAAAAAAAAATTTACCATGGTTTTTGTTATTTAAATTATTACTATTAAACCAGTCATTAATTTAGGGACGCCACAATTGGTGGTATCAGAGCAAAAGTTGGATTCTAGTGAACCTGTTTATGGTCTTGCTGTGTGAATGTTGTGTATCTCTGAAACTTGAGAGTAGGTTTCGGGGAGTGACGTTAAGTCACACATTGTGTGTATTTCTGCCTTATTGTCTTGAGCATGGATGTGTGACTGATTCATAGGATTGTTGTGTGTATCAGTATGTATAAAGAGAAGGATGTTGTTATAACTGTCATAGCCTGTGTGGTACACTCTCTCTTTAGGATTTCTTGGGTGCTAATAGTTTCCCTACAGGATAGGTATGGCAGGACGTAGTAGGGATCAGAACCGTGATGTCCTTGACCGCATCACCGCTGTGCTGGAAACTCTAGTGCAGGAACGTGATGTGGAACCGGCGGAGTATCGGGGACTCATGGCTTTCCGTAAGAACCACCCGCCAAAGTTCAGTGGAGACTATGATCCGGAAGGTGCTAGGTTGTGGTTAGCTGAGACGGAAAAGATTTTTGAGGCGATGGGTTGCCTTGAGGAGCATAAGGTTCTTTATGCGACATTTATGCTCCAAGGGGAGGCTGAGAATTGGTGGAAGTTCGTGAAGCCTTCATTTGTTGCACCTGGAGGCGTGATTCCTTGGAATGCCTTCAAGGACAAATTCCTGGAGAATTACTTTCCACGAGATCTCAGGAAGAGGAAGGCGAGGGAATTTCTGGATCTGAAGCAAGGAAACATGTCTGTTGGGGAGTACACGGCTAAGTTTAATGAGCTTCTGCAGTATTGGCCTCAATACCAAGATGCTCGGAATGAGGAAGATTTATGTGCTCAGTTTGAGAATGAGCTTCGGTTGGAGATCCAACAGGCGGTTAGTTATATGCAGATTACGGATTTTAATCAGTTGGTGACGAAGTGCAGGATTTTTGAAGATAAGATGAAGGAGAGGCAAGCTAGAGGTGTTGGAGGACCTCAGAGGAACCATCCTTTTAGAGGAAATGGTAACAAGAGGATGAAGCCGTATGCTGGCAACAAGGGGAAGCAACCTATAGCTACTTCCAACATGAGCCAGTCAAGGGGAACTGGGGTACAATGCTTTCAGTGTGGAGGACCGCATCTTAAGAGGAATTGCCCACAGCTCCAGCAGACACAGGAGAATCGTTGTTATGTGTGTGGCAAGGTGGGCCATTATGCTCGAGAATGTAGAGCTACTGGGAGACCGACGGTAACTGCCAATTCCAACACCGTCAATCGTGGACCCACTAATTCCACAAGGAGCGGTAATGTTAGCAACAACAACACTAGTGGTGGAAGACCAAAAGTACCCTCTCGGGTATTTGCTATGAGTGGTTCAGAAGCGGTTGCCTCCGACGAGTTGATACGGGGTAAGTGTTTGATTGCTGATAAACTTCTAGATGTACTTTATGATTCAAGTGCCACGCATTCTTTCATATCTCATGCATGTGTGGAGAGGTTGGGGTTATGTGCGACGGAGTTGCCATATGACATGGTGGTGTCTACTCCGACGAGCGAGCCTGTAACCACCTCTCGGGTGTGTTTGAAGTGTCCTATAATTGTTGAGGGTCGATCTTTTATGGCGGATTTGATTTGTCTACCTTTAGCTCATCTAGATGTGATCTTGGGGATGGATTGGTTATCTACTAACCATATCTTTCTAGACTGTAAGGAGAAGATGCTAGTGTTTGGTGGAGAGGTAGTTCCAAGTGAATCTTTGAAAGGGGATGCGGCCAACGAAGGAACGGGGGATGTTCGAACTTACATGGTGTTGTTCTCTATGTATGTGGAAGAGGACGCTGAAGTTGGTAGTATACCGGTGGTGTCGGAATTTCCAGAAGTTTTTCCTGATGATATTTGTGAATTGCCACCTGAGAGAGAAGTGGAATTCATTATTGACCTGGTGCCTGGGGCGAATCCAGTGTCGATTGCACCTTATAGAATGTCTCCGGTGGAACTAGCAGAGGTGAAGGCACAAGTACAGGATCTTTTGAGCAAACAATTTGTTCGTCCAAGCGCATCACCGTGGGGAGCGCCGGTCTTGTTGGTTAGGAAGAAGGATGGAAGTATGAGGATGTGCGTAGACTACCGGCAGTTAAACAAGGTCACTATCAAGAACAAATATCCGCTACCAAGGATAGATGATTTGATTGACCAATTGAGGGGAGCAACGGTATTTTCGAAGATAGATTTGCGATCGGGGTATCATCAAATTCGAGTTAAGAAGGAAGATATCCCAAAGACTGCGTTTCGGACTCGGTATGGGCACTACGAGTATTTAGTCATGCCATTTGGAGTGACTAATGCTTCGGCTATTTTCATGGATTATATGAATCGTATATTCCATGATTACTTGGATCAGTTCGTGGTTGTGTTCATTGATGATATCCTAGTGTATTCGAGGAATAAGGAGGAGCATGAGAAGCACTTGAGAATTGTGTTGCATATCCTGAGAGATAGGAAGTTATTCGCCAAACTGTCGAAATGTGAATTTTGGTTGGAGAAAGTGCAGTTCTTAGGGCACGTGATTTCTAAGGACGGGGTTGCGGTGGATCCGAACAAGGTGGAGTCGGTTATGGAGTGGCAACAACCGACAACTCCAACAGAGGTTCGAAGCTTCTTGGGGTTGGCAGGCTATTATAGAAAGTTCATTGAGGGATTTTCTAAATTGGCATTGCCCCTAACTAAGTTGACTCGTAAGAATGAGAAATTTGTCTGGAATGAGAAGTGTGATCAAAGTTTCCAAGAGTTGAAGAGGCGGTTGACGACAGCTCCAGTGTTAATTTTGCCCGACCCTAAGAGAACATTAGAAGTGTATTGTGATGCAAGCGGGCAAGGCTTGGGGTGTGTGTTGATGCAAGAGGGAAGAGTAGTGGCGTATGCTTCACGTCAATTACGTCCTCATGAAGTTAACTATCCGACTCATGACTTGGAACTAGCAGCGGTGGTCTTTGCCTTAAAGATTTGGAGGCATTATTTATACGGTACTCGCTTTGAAGTTTTCAGTGATCACAAGAGTCTCAAATACTTGTTCGATCAGAAGGAACTCAATATGAGGCAACGAAGATGGATGGAGTTCCTTAAGGATTATGATTTTGGACTTTTCTACCATCCGGGAAAGGCTAATGTAGTAGCCGATGCGCTAAGTCGGAAATCTTTACATGTTGCGACTATGATGGGTTTGGAGCAGAGATTGATAAAAGAGTTCCGAGATCTGAATCTAGCAATCGAGATGCGACCCAAGAGCTTATTTGTGGGAGCGTTGCAGATCACCAATGAATTCGTAGATCACATACGCAAGGCTCAAGAGGATGATCCGTTTTTGCAAGGCAAGGTGTTAGATGTAATAGGGGATAAGGGTGTGGAGTTTGAGAAGGACACAACCGGGTTAATTAAATTCAAGGGGAGGATATGTGTGCCATCTTTAGATGATTTGAGAGTTAAGATCTTGGAAGAAGCTCATAAAAGTCGTCTTAGTTTCCATCTAGGAATGACTAAGATGTACCAAGATTTGAAGAGAAGTTTTTGGTGGCATGGCATGAAGAAAGATGTAGCCGAATATGTAGCAAGATGTTTGACATGTCAAAAGGCTAAGGTTGAGCACCAGCGACCATCGGGAGAATTGAAGCCATTGGAGATTCCGGAATGGAAATGGGAGAGCATATCTATGGATTTTGTATCTAGTTTACCCAAGACTAGTCGTGGACATGATGCCGTGTGGGTCATAGTAGATCGACTCACCAAATCTGCTCATTTTATTCCGGTGAATATGAAGTATAGAATGGAGAAACTCGTGGAGTTGTACATCAAGGAAGTAGTAAGGTTGCATGGAATTCCTTCTAGTATTGTATCTGACAGGGATCCGAGGTTCACTTCGCGATTTTGGACGAGTCTACATGAAGCCTTGGGGACAAAGCTGAAGCTTAGTTCAGCTTATCATCCTCAAACAGATGGTCAGACTGAACGAACCATTCAGACTCTAGAGGATCTACTTCGGGCGTGTATTATAGAGCAACAAGGTAGCTGGATGGATTGTTTGCCATTGATTGAGTTTACTTACAACAATAGCTACCAAGCCAGTATTGGTATGGCTCCTTTTGAAGCTCTATATGGACGGAAGTGCAAAACTCCTATTTGTTGGTATGATGATGGAGAAGCAGTACTTCTTGGACCTGAAATGCTACAACAGATTAACGAACAAGTGAGGTTGATTCGAGAGAAGATAAAAGCATCTCAGGATAGGCAGAAGAGCTATTATGATAGAAGGAGGAAGCCACTAGATTTTCAGGAAGGAGAACATGTGTTTTTGAAGGTTTCTCCCGTAACCGGAGTCGGAAGAGCTCTTAAGGCTAGGAAGTTGACACCCAAGTATCTAGGTCCATATCAGATTTTGAAGAAGATTGGGCCTGTAGCTTATCATATCGCCTTACCTCCGAGTTTATCGAATTTGCACCCTGTGTTCCATGTCTCTCAACTGAGACGGTACAACCCAGATCCATCACATATGCTTGCAGTGGACGAGGTACAGGTGAAGGACAACCTCACCTATAAAGCACAACCTCAGAAGATCACGGACCGAAGAATGAAGTCGTTGAGAGGAAAGGAGATCGCGTTGGTGAAGGTGCAGTGGGGAACTGATGAGGGTGATTCTACATGGGAGTTGGAGGATAGGATGAGAGAATTGTACCCAAGTTTGTTCATCGAGTAGTTAATTTCGGGGACGAAATTCCTAAAAGGGTGGGAGTATTGTAACATCCTGGAAATATCTACCCGGAATTTTTGAAAACGATGTATTTTGAATGATTATATATATAAGTATTATTCAGTGTATATGCATATATGTTCTTGGTTAGAGTAGGAATAGCGGGGGCAAGATATGCGGGTTGGACTAATTAAGGGAGAGAAATCCATAACTGGGAGGTTATGGGTTAATTCCTAATTAATTAGTTAAAAATCATCGTTTTGCGTGCGACTTAAAATTTAACGAAACCAACCTCTGAACCACGCTCGGGGTTTTATTCTGAGCGTTTTGATATATATATTGCTTGCTTTCGGAAACTGGCCCCGGCGAACGCAGAGAAACGTGAGAAACTGGAATCAGAGAAACGGCACGCAAACCGAGGTAGGATTTTAGCGTTTCAAAGGTCAGATTTTTCTCACTTTTGTGACTGAGTATGGGTCACAGTCAAAAAGAGAAAGTGGGACCTTTTTGCTCCAATCAAATAGGGACATGTGGCAGAGCTTGAATAAAATAATAGAAAAAGAGGAAAACCTTTTATTTAAGACCAAAAAGCTTTTCTCTCTCCTCACTCAGCAAAACAGAAATTTCAGACAGCCCTCTCTCTCCCTCACGTTGCCATTCTCTTCTTCTTCATTCTCCATTGAAGCTCCACACAAAGCTTCAACCTTTGGTGCTCATTTCTGCCCCAAATCGTGAAAGGAGAGCATTTTCGGGGTCGTGAAGTGCGTGGCTACGAGTGGGACTTCGAAAATCCAGGTTTGGGTGGACTTCTTTCTCTCTTAAATTTCGTGGGTATGGGGTTTTGGGAGATATGATGGATAGTTTTGTTAGTTTTCTGCTGTGTGATGTTTATTTGTGAAGGAACTTGTTGAGAACTTGTTGAAATTGCCATGTTGGAATGAGTTAAACATACCCATTCTGTTTTAGGGTTTTTGTGATGATGTTTGTGATGTTTATATGCTGAAATTGCTGATGGAAATCTGTTAGAGACGAAGGGTAGAACTAACCTAGGGTTAGAAAGTGAGAATGTGTTGTTATGAGTGGAAAAAGAGTGAGACTTTGAGGGTTAGAAGGCTAAGTCTGAATTCTGTGGTAAATGGAGGTTAAAGTGAGTTAACACTAGCTTGAAATGTCATTTAGGACTTATGAGAAAGCTTGGACTGTGCTAGAGAGAAAAACAAATGATCAAAGTGAACCAAGAGCCATTTCTAGGGCAAAATTGGGTGTTGAAGAGTCAAATTTTGATTCGGTGGAATTTTAGGTGTAAATCCAGTTTGGGCAAGTTTAGATTGATGTTATGGACTGGTGTGAGGTGAGAGTTTGCTTCATAGTTACCTCATTCTAAATTTCACTTTTCAAACCTAGAAAACCCATTGAATTGAGGGGTTTTGGACACCTAGATTTTGTGTTGCTGTGGTTTGAAGCTTGGCTTTGGTTTAGACAGGTTTGATACCTGATTTGGGACTTGTAGGATTTGATTTGAGCAAGATTGGATGAGGGGAAGTGTGATTTTCGAAATCTGCACTTATGCAGAATTTTGCTGTCAAAATAGGTGCAGCAGGATTTTAGCTTAGTGCAGAAAATGCTTGTGTGTGGTTGGCTGTGGAAAGAGTAGTACAGAATGAGTTCTGGATGTTTGCTATTAGATCCCAACGGTCACAATGTAGGCTTATGCACTATAGACTTCCAGTAAAATTTTGGAGTCGATCCAACGGTTAACGAATTGGATCGAAGGAATTGTTACTGTGGTCTTTAAGTGAGAAAAGCTGTGATTTTGGTTGATGTGTTGAGCAGAGTTTTCTGCCTTTGCTCTGTTTTGCTTGGCTGTGATAGCTTGTGCTGTTTGAATGTTGTTTTGTTTGGATGTTGTGGAAGCTTGGGAGGATTGATGGGGACCCGGTGTTGAGAGAAACGAGGATATGGGCTACGTGGGAGTACGTGAGCTCAGTTGGAGGTGGGCAACAGGGGATGGTGGGTTTATGCGCGCATTGTGGATGTGGAACACTTGTTGTGCACCATCGCCCGACCGCCACCTAGTACCACATGTGATGGGTACCCCATAATCCTACAAGCTTGAGATGAGGAAGTGTTGAAGGGTGAAACTTCCTGCTTTTATTGTTGACCACAGAGTGGTACCTGGAGATATGTCGCGGGGGTCAGGAGACCTTGGGGACGTCAGGTGGGGTGCTATTGCCCAAAACCAAGCTTGACCAATCCCGACCCAACCCGGGCATAGTCGGTCAGTGAGAACCTGTGATGTACCTAAGCAGGCGAGCTCCTGGCAGTCAACAGATAAAAGGAACAAAGACCACAAAGCAAGGAGGCTTGTGGTGGCTGGCCAGCTGTGAAACTTGATTGATATGTGAGATATGGTCTCTGGTAATCGATTACCAAGGGTGGGTAATCGATTACAAGGCTTAAAAATGAAGACAGGGGGCTAAGATGGTCTTTGGTAATCGATTACCAGGCTTGAAAACGAAGTCAGGAAGCTAAGGGAGCCTCTGGTAATCGATTACCAGCCTGTGTAATCGATTACACAGAGGGATGGGTCACTGGTAATCGATTACCAGGCATGTGTAATCGATTACACAGTGCATTTTTGCATATTTCATGTCCTGAGGCTGTGTAATTCAAGTTTAGCCTCTGGTAATCGATTACCAAGGCTGTGTAATCGATTACCAGAGATGGAAAGCCTTAAAATACCCATTTTACTTGCATGTAGTGGTTATGAGACAAATTGTGTGTAGCGCAGTTAGATTCTTGTGAAAGAGTCTACCCCTTTCTCTTCTTTCTTGTAGATCGTGATGGCGGCGCAGCTAATCCGTGATCGAGTAGAGATGGAGTGCCTAGAGGGAGCTTGGGAGACCCTCGAAGGCAACACGAGGTGCCGATTTCGGGGCACCATTCGATTCACGGCTACTTCTTTGGTGCATCCAGATGAACCTGCACGGACGCTTCAGCGCACGGTGGAGTGGACAGCTCCTTGGATTAGTTTTGTGTATTTTGAGGGTGGGTGTATCTAGGACTGACTGTTAGGTTTACTCTTTTGTTTTTGTATGGGTAGACTTGATGTATAGGAATTTGATGATTGTATACTTGTGGCTGAAGCCACCACTATGGACACCTTTGCTCTGGATGACACTATATATTTTGTAAAACTCCCATATTTTGGACAGCTTTAAATGATGAATGCATTTATGATCGATCTTGTTATTTGAAAATAAATCATTAGCAACTTTATTTGTAAAAGAGTTTATCGATTGTATTTTACCCTTTTATTTTCACGTGACGACCTAAAGTAATGGCTGGTATATTCTTCCTTTTGAAACAGCAAAATAATTTAGAGAATTATGAGCGGTAAGAAAGAAATGACTCCGAATAGAGTTGTGAACTGGCCATTCAGGACTTTATAGTGAGGATTTTCCTTCTAAACCTAGTTACGGTGAAAAGAGAAAGAAATGAAAAAGAAAAAGAAAAAAAAATTTACCATAGTTTTTGTTATTTAAATTATTACTATTAAACCAGTCATTAATTTAGGGACGCCACAGGGAAACGACCTAGGATCACTTCCTAGTTACTGCATTTTAATGTTTATTTGATTCGGGTACGGCCTCGATCAGGGAGCTTGGGAAATTGTCTCTTTCTTAGATACAACGTATGTATTTAAGAAGGTGACACGGACCCTCCATTGGTTTGCCAAAGAGAGGGGATCAAGACAGAACCCGTGCATGATGCATACGTGAAAGGCACAACACAGGGATGTACATAGTACGACAATACCCAAAAACAAATATAAGCAAAGGGGTACATGACATTTAGGACTACATGCATGGCAGTGTAAAAAATGGCACACAACGTTTTTGCTTTGTGCCACTATGTCAGGGACCTAATTGAGAGGAACTAAAAGGCTTTGAGTGATAATCCCCAAGGTGGTCATATCTCTCTTGATGGTCTCTAGAGGTATCATCCCCTTCGAAGAACATATTGCGGCAGTAGGGACTACTAGCAACAACATGTTATCAAAGAGAAAAACTCTAGATGAGGGTTCACTGTAACCAAGCAAGTCGGAGACCTAGCATGATCACAAACTCACCTCCACTCCTTATGTTCCCACAGACCCGGGCATAGGGCCTTTTTCCAACTCACCGTGTGTGCGAATAGTGTTGGTGTTTATGTGCATCAAATGAATAAATATTCACCTCATGCATACACTAAAAGCATCAAAAGAGTTTATATATACAAGAACATAAGAAAGAAGAGACAAAGAAAAAGAACAAAAGGGAAGTCATAGTAAGGAAAGCACACTGATTGATCGACCTAACTCTCAAACAATAGTCCCCAGTGGAGTTGCCAACTGTCGCAACCTACCCTTCGGCGGGAGGGCGACGCGTTACACGCATGTGCGTCTTCCAAGAAAAGAATACGCGCGGAGTCGCCACCAATGTTTATTCGAGGAAAACGTCGAAAAAACTGAAAAAGACGTGGTCTACGAACTTAAGTGTTTAAAGGTTCGAGAGTTGTATTTACACACGGGGAAGGTATTAGCACCCCACGCGTCCGTCACAAGGGACAGCGGCCTTTAATCAAGTGTGCGAATATGACTTTAATTTGTATTATTTTCCCTTTTACGTTTTTATGTCTTTTTATGCCTTTTGTATTTTTTTATCTTTTTGTGGTCGACAAGGGTGTTTCCCTTGCTCCTATGTATTCCTCAATTGTGATAAGGAAATCAGACCTACGTAGTTCTTTGAGAACGGAACGTTGGTTAAGTTGTTTTTATCTTTTTTGCAAGATATATTTTTATTGAATGAAAGGTCATTTAAGGCATTAAACAATCTTTCGATTCTTTCGAAAGGAGAGAAAACATTAAGGCATTGGACCATTAATGATCTCTTGTTTATTTTTGAAAGAGGTAACAGAGCTACGTGTTGATTTTAGGCTTTTTAGAAATCCACGTTTAACCAACAAAAACGAAAAATACCATTTCAAGGCGTTGGACCTTAAAAATGGCTTTTTAGGTGATGACAAAAGTTTGATTTATGAATTGGTTTTAGTCTTAGTTTCACTTTGATTATTAGTCAATTCGATTAAGAAAGAGAAATCCCAAAGAAAAACGTCCGATTGATTTTTTTGAGTAAAAGATATTTTTTGATTATTATATTATTATTTTACCTTTTTTTTTGTTTTAAACATGGTTACGGCATGACCGAACGGTCAGATTTCATTTTAACAGAAATTAAAAGATGTTGCAATTCAAATGATCGGTGGAAATTTATTTTATTTCTTGATTAGGCGAGAAAGTGACTTAAATAAATGACTAAATCACGTCAGAAGGGGGTACATAAAGTAAATGAAATGAAAATAAAATCACGCGAAACAAGTGAGGACCACTAAGGGTACATAGAATGAATTGAAAAGTTCGATTTATGGAACTTACTGATTGAAGACCGAAGAACGATGAAGAACGGTTGAAAATCTTCGTGAAATCACCCACGGAAACGTCTCGAACACGTTACGAAAGCGCCTCGGCTTGAATTTTCTTCACGGAAACAATTTTTCTCACTAATTTTAAGTGAATCTCATAAACCAGGAGGGTTGAACGAATTTGTTCTGCCCTCCTCCCCCTATTTATAGGAAAATGAGGGAGGAGCTTGCCACCCAACTCGCCCAGGCAAGCTAGGCTGCTTCCTCCAAAAGGATGTCCCTTTTGGAGAACTTCCTGGAAGGCCCAAGTGGGCCTGGTTACTATTTGCACCCCCTGTTTACTAAATACACCCCTTGCCTTTTTTTTGCTGGTTCTTTTTCCGTAACGTTATGGAACTTTACGAATTATGTAGCGATACTTGTTTTCTTTCTGTAATGTTACGAAACCTTACGGATTACGTAACCATCCATTCTTTGGCTTCCGGGATGTTATGAGACTTTACGGATTGCACATTAACACTTCCTTTTGACTTCCGGCATGTCACAGAACTTCACGGATTGTGCAACTATGCTTTCTTTTGACTTTCGGCATGTCACGGAATTTCACGAATTGCCTAACGATGGGTGCCAAGTACCTCGAAGTGGTCAAACGAGGGTCGCATCCCAACAAACGGGTGGTCCTTGGACGAAATTAGGGTATGACACTGAGCAAACTATGTCATGAAACCCATTGGATATGTTATTTGTAGTGATGTTGCTATTCTCATTCATTAGTATCTACCCAATGGAACATTGTCCCAACTTCTTCATGAATCTACAATGCTACTTGGATATCAGCCTGACTGGCCTGCTAGACTATCTATTGCAATTGGAGTGGCAAAAGGTTTGGCTTTCCTTCATCACTTGGCAATCATCCATCTTGACATTTCTTCTAGCAATGTTCTTCTGGATGCAGATTTTAAGCCATTGATTGGGGACATCGAAATATCAGAATTTCTAGATTCAATCAAAGGCTCGACTATGATTATCCCATATGTTGGCTCCTCTGTTTACGTTCCACCAGGTATACTACTTTCTGGAATCCAATTATTTCATATTTTCTTGCTACAAAAGTTTAGACTAGATTAAAATTTTGGTTGTGTTGAACACTGTTTATTGTTTTGGTTCTTATATAAAATATGGATAAAATGTGTCCTTCTAGTTTAGATCAAAATTGGTTTTGTTCCCTACATTTAAAAACGCTAGTTTTGGTCCCTATGTTTGGGACGAAATCCACTATTAGAACTAAAACCACTGTTTTTAAATGTAGGAATAAAATCAATTTGACGAAATCTTGAGAGGCATAAAAAGTATTTTACCCTTAAAAGTGTTAATGAATTAGTTCTTATCCTTCGTCAAAATTATAATATATAGATTTTGTTAAGTTGGCTAATGTTGTCTTACATGGCAACGTGCCATCTCACTAAAAATGTTAGACAAGTTAACAAAATCTATTACCTTCATAATTGCAGCAAAAGGTTAGACCAATTCATTACTGTTTTACTTTTTGCAAAGGATCAAAATGAATGACTTTTTATGAAGGTACAATTGAAAAATAGTATCATGTATAGCAATGAAATTTTAAAGTTAACCTATAATCTTATATTTTTGGACTGTCTGAGTTTGGATTAACCGATTGAGCAAGCGTTCTGCCTTTCATGTTTGATGCTTGGGTCTAATACAGTAGCTTTTAGATAGGCAGTTAATTAAATAGGCATGACTCCCTTGGTCACACGTTCTTGGGTGAACACTTATTGCTTCATTTTACTTTTTTCAATTATTCTATGTTGTAGAATATGCATATACAATGAGAGTCACAGAACCTGGAAATGCTTATAGCTTTGGTGTGATTCTGCTAGAGATCCTGACAACTCGAACATCGGTTGATGAGGCTTTTGGTGAAGGTTTGGATTTGGTGAAGTGGGTTCATGGAGCTGCAGCAAGAGGTGAAACTCCAGAGCAGATACTGGATGCAAGGCTTAGCTCAGTTTCTATTGATTGGAGGAGACAAATGCTTGCTGCTCTAAAAGTGGCATTGCTATGCACTGACTGTAGGCCAGCAAAACGACCAAAGATGATGAATATAGTGGGAATGCTTCGAGAAATAAGAAATCACAAGCCACATGAGTTCTCTGTGCCATGATCTACAACATTGTAGAAGATAAAAATACAGTATAATAAAGTGATGATTTTATAATTATTAGTGAAAAAAATAAACATTTACATATTGATAATTGTCCACATGGTTTTAAATAGCATTTACATATTGATAAGAAACAAATTCCTCCAAAGATAAAGGAAAGCAGGCAAGTGATGTTATCTTCTGGATTAGCTATTTTTTTAATCTTCTTTTATGTTGTAGAGTCTCCAAACTATAACAAAAATCTAATTGTTAAAGTCCTGAGTTTATTAAGGAAAAGATGACTGATAGGAGCCCACCCCAACAGATTAAGGGTCTATTTGGGTAAGTTTTTTAGAAGCACTTCTAAAAGAAGAAAATAAGAAAAAAAAAGATGAGATGAACTTTTCCATAAGCAAAAATAAGCTCTCTATGAGTTAATTTTTAGAAGCTCACCAATATAGCTTCTCTAAAAGATGAGATGACATTTACAAATTAACTAATGGAAAAATCATTTTAGCTAATGGAGAAGTTCATTTCATTTTTTTCTTCTTATTTTCTTCTTCTAGAAGTGCTTCTAGAGAAGCTTACACCCAAATAGGCCCTAAGTCTTTTAAATTTTATTACACTTGCAAGCCCAAAAGGGAAATTGTGTCCTAAGTTAGTTAGAGGAGTGAGTGTGGGGTAGTGGAGTCTGTTAGATGGGGGTGAGTGTTGTCTGTTATGGTATGGATACTTTGGAATGAAATTGGGAGTCTAGAGATTATTCTAACTTGGGGGAGCTTGCTCTCATTTCTCTATCTGTCTCTTTTCTCTATTCTTCTTCCTTTTGCAGCATCATTTGATACAATACGTATCATTGTTGCTTTCACTGAGAGTATTTCGTTTGTCGTATGCACACGAGGATGTCGACACGACTTGATGTTGCTAATTCCAAAATTGCCACTATCAAAACTGTTCTGAAATCTCACAATCAAGCGCTACAAGAACATACCACCCAACTCGGATCTCTACTTACCAGTGTCGGAGAGCTCATCAAATCAGTTTCCTCCCTATGCTCAGAGGTGTGTGATGGGTTTCATTGGTTTCCCAATGGAGCTTCATTGTTCTCAGGTTCTACTCCTGTGGGATTGTCCATCTCCAACAATCATAGACTTCACACAAAGCACAATAAACTTGTTACCTTCATTGGCAATGACCCAGTAGGGTGGATTGCCAAAGCTAAGACGTACTTCACTATCCAAGGTACACCACTGGAAATAATTTTATTAATTAAACTAATATTTTTTAGGTAAATAAAATAGATAGATATATATATATATATATATCCTTAGAAAAAATGTTTTATTTATTTATTTGATAGGAAGTAAAATAATGTTTATTTTTATAAAATGATAAAATAAAGGAAAAATAGAGTAAACAATAGGCTGTCGGTACCCTAGTTATAAATAGAGATGTCTCTACACTTTCAGTCTCTACATTTTCTCTTCCTCTTATTTTTGTTCTCTTTTTTCTCTCCCAAAACCCTCTATTTTTATCGCATACAACCAAATATGTCTCAGTAAAATGACAATCTTAGCATCGTTAGCCATTGGATTGTCGTAAAATTTGAACACCATGTTTGGAAATTATTTCCGCATATACTCACCGTTGGGATTTTTGAAATAATTTCTATGGTGAGGGAAATGTCCCTCGCACGTAACTTTTTGTTTTTCCTGCATACTCTCAAACTTATCCCAATAAAACTATGTTCCCGGACTAATTAGCTGTTGGATCATTGTGAAATTTGAAGACCACGTTTGAAACGCATTTCCTCTCATTCCCACTGTGGTGATTTGAGAAATAATGTCTATGGTGATAGAAATTTCCCTCGTATAGGGACAATTGAATGGAGTTTCAATCCCTTCTCCTTCTCTCAAATGCTTTAAAATCATAGCAAAGTAGCTAGAGGAAAAGCTTGAGAAATCTTAGAGAATTGATAGAGATGCTGCTATTGCTGCCGGACTATGCACGTGAACCCACTTAGAGATAAGAGATGAGTTTATTACAATTGGGGTTAGAATGAACACATGTAGGGATCCTTAGAGGATCAAATGGGGATTTATTATGAGATGTTTATTGAATTGTAATTCTTCTTATATGATTATGTGAAATTGTTTGAGGGGTTTTACTCCCCATGTTGTAAGAAATATTTTCATATAATTTGTTTGTATTTTGAACAAGATTATTACATTAGCGTAATAAATTGTTATATTGGGATCATGAAATTGTGATTGAAATTGTGTGTAATGGATAAATTGAGTATGTGTTGATTTGTGAGATACATGTAAACATGTGATGGTGGATTGTGACGTTGTGATATGTTAAAATTATGGACATGAAATTTGGTTGTGAACAAGTGTGTAGTTAACACTTGATTTGACAATACTTGTGTTGTATGCTGTGAATTATACAACAACCCAACTGGTGTTTACCTTGAGAAAAATGTTTATGTGCAAAGTGTTAAAGGGAAAGTGTAAGATTCGTCGTGATGTAAGCTCCATTGGAGCTTGTAGGCCTAGGATCTTCTTCATCAATGGATTCATTTGCTTCTTGGAAGATGAATGACAGTGGAATGGAGAAGGAAGAGAGAGAGAGGAGACGCCACTTCAAGTAGAAGATGAGTCTAGAAGAAGCTCACCACCATAGGAGGCCATGGATAAGAGCTTGGAGGAAGAAGGAGATGAATGAAGGGAGAGGGAGAGAAGAGCACGAAATTTTGTGCTCTAAATGAGCTTTGAAATCTGAATTTTAATATTCAAATGATCAAAGTTGAAAAAAATGCGCACACATGACCTCTATTTATAGCCTAAGTGTCACAAAAAATGGAGGGAAATTTGAATTTCAATTCAAAATTCACTTGAATTTGAAATTGAATTTGTGGAGCCAAACTTTGGAGCCTAAATTTCACTAATTATGATTAGTGAATTTTAGTTATGGTTCAGCCCACTAATCCAAGATCAATTCCAAGATTCTCCACTAAGTGTGCTTAGGTGTCATGAGGCATGTAAAGCATGAAGGACATGCACAAAGTGTGACTATATGATGTGACAATGGGGTGTAGTAAGCAAATGCTCACCGCCCCCTCTAAAATTTAATTGGATTGGGCTTCTACCAATTCAATTAAATTTATTTCCAACCACACACATCAAATATTCACTTAGTGCATGTGAAATTACAAAACTACCCCTAATACAAAAACTAGTCTAGGTGCCCTAAAATACAAGGGTTGAAAAATCCTATATTTCTAGGGTACCCTACCTACATTATGGAGCCCTAAATACTAGGCCCAAAAATAACGAATCCTTAATCTAATATTTACAAAGATAAGTGGGCTCGTACTTAGCCCATGGGTCCAAAATCTACCCTAAGGCTCATAAGAACCCTAGGGCCTTCTCTTGCATCTCTGGCCCAATCTAGTTGGAGTCTTCTATCCAATACCCTTACGGGATAGGATTGCATCATTCCCTCCCCCTTGAAAAGGATTTGACCTCAAATCCCGAGGTTCTTGAAACTCATTAATTCTTTCCTCAACACCTGTAAAAAGAATAAAAACATATGTATTAGTGATGTTGGGTATGTTAGAGTATGGTAAGGACTGAAAACCCCTTTCCTGGCCATCTTCCCAGGAGAGAATATAGTTCCTCACCAACTCAATGAGTGGTGCTACAAGTATAGAAAAATATGGGACAAACCTTTTGTTAAAGTTTGTTAATATATTGAAGCCCCAAATTTCCGTTATACTTGGTGGAGTAGGCCACTCAGGAATGACCTTTATTCTCTTAGGGTCCATGGGAAGCCCTTGATCACTATTTAAAAAGTTAAGGAAAGTAATGGAATAAAACATACCTTTTTCTTTATTTTCATGTTGATTATTCCTACAAAAAATTACGACAAACCTAAGGTGTCGCACATGAGCACCTAGGTTTGCATTGAAATAGAAAATAAGAACAAACCTACCTAATGAGTCCCTATGTACACAAATCATGAAGATTTGGGTGCATGTGTGATTTTACAAAAGAGTGTTGCACCACTCAACACATTCATCATACCACCTATCATAGGGATTTGGTGCCTAATGATACCTATTTTAGGCACCAACAAAGCACAAGAATTTAAGCTCCTGTGAACCCAACCCTCATCCAGCAACTCCTTTACTTGAAGAATAAACTCAAACCCAAGAGGTGTGGCAATGCTAACAAGTGTCTTTTTACAAAGGAGAAAATGTGGAGTTTGTCTAAGAAGGGAAATTTCTTTAATATTTGTCTTTATTTCAAAATGTCTTTCCTTCTTAGCTAACCTCTTGGAGAAGACACTTACCTCCTTACACTCCTCCTTAACCATTAAAGGTTTTCCTTCTTCTTGGGGGTAGATTTCTTCACTAGATTCTTTCCCTTTTGCTTCTTCACTTTCACTAGAGGAAGGTGTAGTAGTAGCGTCATCTTGGCTACTATAAATGTTTTGGCTCCTCATAATCATGGTTTTCTTGGTGGGACATTGAGAAGTAATGTGTCCTCTTCCAATACATTTAAAGCACTTTATAGAGCTAGTCTTTTCTTGCATACTAGCCTTAGGGGGTTGCTTTTCTATTGTCATCCCCTTGTAATCATTGGGTTTAGAAGGTGTTGCCCCTAAGATGCCTAGACCTTGGTATTTCTTTGGATAAGAATGAGAGCCATAAGATTTTAAACTAGACTTTCTTTTAAGTTTTTGCTCTACCCTTATTTCCCAATCTAAGTAAAAGAAACTATGGTTGAAACTTGCCAAAATAAACACTAAAAGAGGTGTGAAATATAAGGTAAAAAATAATTGGTAAAAGGTAAGTTATCTAGGCGGTTTGACAATGGAGAGTAAAGGAAATAAGCTATGAAAGTAAGCAAGAAATGCAAACTAGGCGGATCCTAAGAGTGTTAGGATGACCTCATTTAAGGTTCCCAACAAAACACTCACTATCCTAAGGGAAAATTGCCTAAAATTATTACACACAAATGGAAGTAGGGTGACCTAGCGGAGGCTCCCAACTTATTTCCAATGAAAGGCCTTTTTGTTACAAAATTTGAAAGCAAAGCAAATTGCCAATTACAAAATTACAAAGTAAAAAGTCCTCAATTGTGGTGGCTATTCTCTCTTTAGTGTTTCACTCAATTTGGAGTGCTTATTAGTCCAATAGCTCTTAAGGTGGTTGGCCCCTTGCTTCTTGACTCAAATTCTTCAAGATATGGCACCAATCCTCCTTTCCAATTCCCTATATGGCAACTCACAAGCAAGGAAACAAAGAGACAAGCAATAACCAAAGACCAAAAAAAATGAAATGAAAGCTAAATCAATGGATTTTTAAAAAGACAAATTTTCAAGGATTATTTATCAATTAAAGTAATGAAAAGCACAAAATAGCAAGCTAGGACTCAAAGAGAAACCTAGAATGGCTCTAGAGTAGAGTAGAAAAACTAATAAAAAAAAGACTCAAGAAACCTCTAGTTTTGGAACTTGTTTTCACAATAATTTTAAATTGAAATTTCAGAACTAGGATTGGTATAAAATAGGCACCAATTATAGAACAAATTTTGAGCCAAAACAACAAGCACACTTCCCTTTCACTTTTTTTTCCTGGACACTGATTTTTCTGCCAACTTGTATGATTTTTATTTTTTTTCTTTTAATCCAAATCGCTTTGTTCTTTTTTTATAATTTTTTTCCAGATGTCTAGAAAATTCAGTAAAAATTTCAGCTCAAAAAACGTAGTGACCAATTCCCAGTAATTTATACAATTTCGTATGTTCAAGCTGCCAGCACCAGCAATTTCAACCTAGAAATCAAGAGTAGTGTTTATGTTGCTTAAGGCTTGGATAGTTACAATTTGTGTTTGCTTATGCTCAATTATCTTGAATGACACAATTCAAGAGAGCTTAAGACTTATTTGATTCACAAATCCAGCCACAACTCAGCACCACAACTCAACTTCATCATAGGCATCATGTAGGAAACTTAAATATCATGCATCAATTAGACTTAAAATTCAAAAGATAGGCTAAGAATGACAAGAATACATGAACAAATGTATCTAGAATTCAATCAACAAAATAAAAATTCAACACAAACTTGGAACATAATGTGACAATTACTATGACTAAACATGACTCTAAGACAACATGGATTAAGTGATTTACACTTAGATTTTTTGTGTTTTTTTTCTCTAATCAATATTTTGGAAGAAAATTTAGATCTAAGGTTCAGTACAAGAATATTATGAATGAAAAATGATAGAACCTAAAATCAACACAAAAACATGATTCAACAATAGATCTACAAAATTTGACCCATAGAAATGCAAGAACAAGTGTAGATCTAAGATTTAATCGGTTTATTTTTTTGAATCTACTCTAAAAAGCACCAAAGCACAAGACAATGGAGGATATACATGGAGAATAAGATAAAGAACAAGGAATTAAAGAGAATTCACCGAACAAAAAGATAGAGGAAACAAAAGAACATCACCTAGATGAAGATGCTCTTGATACCACACGATGTAAGCTCCATTGGAGCTTGTAGGCCTAGGATCTTCTTCATCAATGGATTCATTTTCTTCTTGGAAGATGAATGACAGCGGAATGGAGAAGGAAGAGGGAGAGAGGAGACGCCACTTCAAGGAGAAGATGAGTCTAGAAGAAGCTCACCACCATAGGAGGCCATGGATAAGAGCTTGGAGGAAGAAGGAGATGAATGAAGGGAGAGGGAGAGAAGATCACAAAGTTTTGTGCTCTAAATGAGCTTTGAAATCTGAAATTTAATATTCAAATGATCAAAGTTGAAAAAAATGCACACACATGACCTCTATTTATAGCCTAAGTGTCACAAAAAATGGAGGGAAATTTGAATTTCAATTCAAAATTTACTTGAATTTGAAATTGAATTCGTAGAGCCAAACTTTGGAGCCAAAGTTTTAATAATTATGATTAGTGAATTTTAGTTATGGTTCAGCCCACTAATCCAAGATCAATTCCAAGATTCTCCACTAAGTGTGCTTAGGTGTCATGAGGCATGTAAAGCATGAAGGACATGCACAAAGTGTGACTATATGATGTGGCAATGAGGTGTAGTAAGCAAATGCTCACCTCCACCTCTAAAATTTAATTGGATTGGGCTTCTACCAATTCAATTATATTTATTTCCAATCACACACATCAAATACTCACTTAGTGCATGTAAAATTACAAAACTACCCCTAATACAAAAACTAGTCTAGGTGCCCTAAAATACAAGGGCTGAAAAATCCTATATTTTTAGGGTACCCTACCTACATTATGGAGCCCTAAATACAAGGCCCAAAAATAATGAATCCTTAATCTAATATTTACACAGATAAGTGGGCTCGTACTTAGCCCATGGGTCCGAAATCTACCCTAAGGCTCATAATAACCCTAGGGCCTTCTCTTGCATCTCTGGCCCAATCTACTTAGAGTCTTCTATCCAATACCCTTACGGGGTAGAATTGCATCATTTAGTTAGGAACCTAAAGTGTTAAATTGTAGCACAATGTGTTAAACGTGTTTGAAACATTAGTGTGAGATCGTGGGTATTGTATAATTTATGAGAAATGTCTACGTGCAAAAAAACTATTTTAGGGTTTTGACCTAAATCAGGAAGGTGATGCCCTAACATATTCTTCTCAGTCTAGGTCTTGGGGGTAAAGACACTCGGTTTGAGTGCTCCTTTAAGCCTATGTTGATCCCATATGGTTGGAGTATTCTCACAAAATAGAGTGACCCTAACTGATTACCTTATGATTTTACTTAGTGAGAATGACTTAACATACCCATTGTGTGGTGTGTCTTGTTATGTACTCCTAAGCGCCCCAGTGTGGTTTTTCACTGATATGGTACCACATTGGATATATAGGTTTGAGTCTTAGTATAATTGTTGCATAATGCCTATGAATTTTTTATTATGAGATTGACGAGTATCATTACTTCTTGACTCGAGTGTGTGATTCATGTGTAATCTGATTGGTGATTGAAAAATGAATTTTAAATGATAAAGTGGTGAAGTAACATGGTTGTATTAAGTTGAGATATGTTATAAACACTTCTATAATTTATTTTGAATATGTCTTTGTTTATCTATATTTTATTTAAAAATGTGATAACCCATTCCCTGTGTGTTGTTTGTTTTTGGATCATGTGATGATCTCAAACCTTGTGTCCGTGGGAGCAAAATGACTAGGTGGATGACTTTAAAGAACCTCATGCTAGAGGACGCTGGAACACAATGCTCTGATAGGATGTGACATTGGGGCATGAGTTTTTATTTCAATTGGTTGATGATATTTTACTTTATTTTATTCCACTGTTTAACAATATTTCTTTTGTAAACTTTGACGACCTTGTTCTGAGCCGGATATGTTTTTAATAGGTTTTATTTGGTAATAGTGAACTGAATGTGACCCTTTACCACATGAATTTGTGTACATGATTTTGATAAAATTGGTTTAATTAAATTTTTCATTTTTATAGGTTTTTCTTATTTATATGTATGTCGGGGTAGAGGGTGTCACATGCTCTTAGATCGATATGGTAACCTTAAGTTTGGTAACCCTTTTTCTTAACCTAAACTCCTTACTCAGACTCAATCTAGAGACAATCATGTGGAAATTTTTTATGTTTTGATGGCCTAAGTTCTACCAATGGCGAAGGATCAATACATGGGGTTCTTCTTTGGAGGGTTGCGTGAAGATATCAAGATGGAAGTATTGGCGTCGCCACCGCCTTATCTCTATGGCTCATCTAATTGAACACAAGCTCACTTATTCCAACCAGTCTGGAGGATTGTCCGGTTGGCGCACCACTCCGATGAGATGCTCACATTCCTTGGGTTCAAATCCACAGGGAAGTGGACAATCTCAGTTGGCCTAATCTATGGAAATCTCTAATGGGCCTTTCGATCATGGGCCTAAAGCAAGTTTGACCAAATCCATAAAACAAACCCAATTGTGGTAAGGTTACTTTTAACCTGTCTTTCCCACAGCTTTTGAGCTGTAGAGACAAGGGTCTTTGTTTCAAATGTGGGTTCAATTGGAGCCCAACACACTTGTGCCTAGAAAAACACATTTGTCTTCTCATTTGGGAAGGTGATGAACTAGTTGAAGAAATACCCATGTAATTAGAATAGGACGTTCTACCCGGGATCGACAACCATGAAATAGCCTGTCAAGTTCTGGATTATAATGCCATTGATTCCACTGAGTTGTTAAAATCTAAAACCATCAAGCTGGAAGGTTGGTTAACATGTTACCTAATTCTGTTATTAGTGGATAGTGGGGTGAGTCATAACTTCATTTCTCGAGAATTAGTCAATTCATTGGGACTTTAGGTGGAAGATACTAAAGAATTCTATGTTGGCTTAGGGAATGGAAGCAAATGCTCCTAGCAAGGAGTCTGTAAAGAGGTGAAAATCATAATTGGAAGATATATGTTTGTTGTGGATGCCTAGCTGCTAGATTTAGGTGACATGGATGTTGTTGTAGGGGTGGACTGGTTAGAAAAACATGGCAACACTACAATGGATTGGAAAATGAGGACCTTAAACTTTGAGGATAATGGGGCAATCATCACCTTCAAAGGCTACCAATTGAGTGATGGTGTTGTCTCCTCTGTGTTGGATCGAGTGGCCTCAGAATAATTAAGAAGGGGGGGGGGTTGAATTAATTATTCCTAAACCTTTACCAATTAAAAATTACTCTTTTAAGGCTTTTACTTATGTTGTTAAGAGAATATGGAGTAGAAGAGAAACTTAACAGAAAGTAAAAGTGGAAATTAAATGCACAGCGGAAAGTAAGAGAGTAGGGAAGAAGGAAACAAACACACAAGAGTTTTATACTGGTTCGGCAACAACCCATGCCTAGCTCCAGTCCCCAAGCGACCTGCGGTCCTTGAGATTTCTTTCAACCTTGTAAAAATCCTTTTACAAGCAAAGATCCACAAGGGATGTATCCTCCCTTGTTCTCTTTGAAACCCTAGTGGATGTACCTTCCACTAGAACTGATCCACAAGAGATGTACCCTCTCTTGTTCTCATCCAAACCCAAGTAGATGTACCCTCTACTTGTACCACAAAGGATGTACCCTCCAATGTGTTAAGACAAAGATCTCAGGCGGTTAAACCTTTAATACTTTGTGAATGGGGATACAAAAGAATTCTCAGGCGGTTAATCCTTTGAAAGCTATTGTATTAGGGAATGGGAAGAATCAAAAGAATGCTCAGACTGTGTCGTGTTGAATTCTTTGACAAGGGAGAAGGGAGACACAAAAGAATTCAGGCGGTTAGTCCTTTGTTCTTTTGGAAAAGGGAGAAGAGAGACACAAAAAGAATTTAGGCGGTTAGTCCTTGGCGAATTCTTTTGGGCAAAGGGAGAAGAGAATGAAAAGGATGAATAGCACAAGTTTTCAAGGTTTCGAAAACTAGAAAGCTTCAGAAAGCTTTTGGTACAAAGAAGAAGAAGAAGTTCAAAGAGAATCAAGGCTTGTAAAGTATTGTAATGAAAATGATTGGAAAAGTATTCAAGATTGTTGTTAGAAAGATTGATTGAAAATGCAAAACAAAGCCTTGCTTTTATAGACTCTTCATGTCTGGTCAAGAAGGTCATTCAGAAGAGTTATAACTTTTAGAAAAACTTAAAACCCATTTGAAAAAGTCAAAACCTTTTTGAAGAGTTACATTTTTAGATTTTTCAGAAACAAACACTGGTAATCGATTACCAAATAAGTGTAATCGATTACACAAAGCTTTTGAGTGAAACAATGTGACTCTTCACTTTTAAATTTGAATTTCAACGTTCAAGGACACTGGTAATCGATTACCAAAACATTGTAATCGATTACAACCTTTTGAAAATATTTGGAACGTTGTAAATTCAGTTTGAAAACTTTTTCAAACTCATTTTGCTACTGGTAATCGATTACAACACTATGGTAATCGATTACCAGAGAGTAAAAACTATTTGGTAAAGGTTTTGTCAAAAACTCATGTGCTATTCAATGTTTTGAAAAAACTTTTGAATACTTATCTTGATTGAGTCTTTTCTTCATTCTTGAATCTTGAGTCTTGAATCTTGATCTTGATTCTTGAAATCTTGAATCTTGAATCTTGATTCTTGATTGTAGGCTTTCTTCTTGAGTCTTGAATTCTTCTTGATTCTTGAACTCTTGACTTGTTCTTGATTCACTTGAGATGTTCTTTGATTCACTTGAGTTGTTCTTTGATTCACTTGAGTTGTTCTTTGATCTTTTGAGCTTTTTGTTCATCACCTTTGTCATCATCTTTTGTTGTCATCATTGTTATCATCAAAACACCTTTGAATCATTTTTCATTCATCATGAAGCTTTGCTTCCACAATCTCCCCCTTTTTGATGATGACAACTTCTGAAATCAAGAAACACACACACACTTTTTCCTAGTCGATCACTCTTATAAATGCTCCCCCTTTGTTTTTGAATTTATGCTTATCATTAAATTAAATTGATTACTCATGTGAGTTCTGGATTTATCCCTATTTTTCTCCCCCTTTGGCATCAACAAAAAGCCAAAGTGCATATCAAACTTAAAGTATGCAAATATATCTTAAACATTCATACAACATTTATAAAAAATATTAACCATATCATGAAGTAAAAACCATGAAGCAACAATCATAAACATATTAACTTATAAAATCCACATAGTCAAATAACATACTTGTTCAATCAAACCATGCAAATACGGAAATAATAAATTGTTCAAATACCATAGTAATATAGCCAAAATACAAGGCTGAAAATCAAAGTAGTAATAATATTAAAATATAATTCTAAGATGATGGAGGCGGCGGTGGTGGAAGATCGAAGCTTGACCGGATGTAAGATACATCTTCTTCAACCTTTGTCATCCTTGACTCCATTTCATTGAAGCGCATATCCACTTGCAATTCTAAAGTATCAAACCTCTCACCAACAAAGGTTTGAAGACCATCAAACCTTTCCAAAATCTTCGAAAGAAGAGATGAGTCTTCTCCCTCATGTCCTTCTTCACCAATATTTCTAGCACCCTTCTTTACCCATGAGCCATCATGCTCCTTAATATAACCAAAGGATGCTATGACTGAAGCGCCTATAAGGAATGATCTCTTGATTGGAACATAAGGTTCAGAATCAAGAGGGATGTTGAAATGTTGAAGGAAGAGGGTAACAAGGTGAGGATAAGGCAATGGGGCATTCAATCGCAATGCCTTATGCATGTGATATCTAACAAGATGTGCCCAATCAATTTGTAAACCTTTATGAAAGGCCCACATGACAATGAGATCTTCTTCAGAAACCTGGGCAAGGTTTGAAGATCTAGGAAGCAAAATGCGAACTATAAGGTAATGGAGGATGCGGCTTTCAAAAGCCAATGAACCGGCAAGAAGTCTTCCGGTCATATCCGCTTGGTTGGTGCAAACCAACCAGCGGGCATCATGCACAGAGAAATCGAATTTCCATTCATCAATCAGTGCACCCTCAAAAGGCACACCTTCACTAGGCAATTTGGTGAAATCATAAAATAGGGATTGGTCAATGACCATCTTGATCCCATAAACTTAAGAGTTTAGAGTACCTTCATGGATTTCTAAATTAGAATAAAAAACTTTGACTAATTCAGAATAGACAGGTAATTTCAGAGACATAAATGGAATAAGATTGGAGTTTTCAAATGCTTGGAAGCATTCAAAATTCTCTTTAGAGAAGAACTCCATATCTATGAGTTTTGGGTCTACAATGGAATGAGAGGAAAAGAGGTTTGTGTACCATGTACGCTGTTCTTCTAATGAAAATAATGATCCAGAGGGAATGGAGGGAGGAATTGGGGCTTCCTGTGATCCAGAATGCCGCTGACTCCGACTCGAGGTTCCTTTTCGCTTTTTCGATGGTTCTGCCATTTGAGGAGTGTTTTTGGGATTTCAATCGGTTCAAATGAAAGAGATTGAAAAAAGATGAAGTTTCGGCTTTGTGGGGAGTGATTTGGGCAAGAATTGAGTGAGATATGGCTGGAAGAAAAATTGGGGGCGAGGGTTTTCGAGAGAGAGAAAGGTTGCAGATTTCAGAATTTGAAATTTGAATATATAGATGCAGGGACGCGTCGTAATCGATTACACAAATATGGTAATCGATTACCAGAGAGAAACTTTGTCAGAAATAATTGCTTATAATCGATTACACTATTATGGTAATCGATTACCAGTGGTTATTTTAGCCAGAAAACAAAAACAACAGGCTTTCTAGGGGAGAAGAGGTTTTGAGTTACTATCAAAGTATTTTTCTATGAAAACTAATTTGAAAACACTTTATGAGTAACATTTTTAATCATGTAATTTACATATTATGTCATGCAAAAAAAAATATTTAAAAAACATGAAGATAATCCATTTTATCAAAAACAATCAAAACACAAGCAAGAAGAATATTGATTTTACTTAACTATATGAATGAATATATCATGCAAATAGGATAAAATCAATCAAGCAAATATACTCATGATTTCAAACAATCAAAAGACAAACAAATAAAGAATTTTTAGTCATCATAGTCAAATTGTTTGAATAAAAATTTCAACTTTAAGAGAAATTTTAATAAGATAATGGTTTTGATATTACCTTTTTCAGAATTGAAGTGTCTAGATCTTCAAAGATGAGGATCATGCTTTTTCTCCTTGTTTTTTTTATCCTTGAGAGACGTTCTCGTCACTTTCATAATCTTTAGTTAGAAGATTAATCTCCTTTTCTGAACCATCGGATGAATCATTGTCATCCCATGCAATGTATGCTTTCTTAGTTCTTCTTTCGTCAAATCTTTTCTTTTCACTTTTCTCCGACCATTCTTCATTTGACGGACAGTTGGCCTTGATGTGACCAATTTGGTTGCATTTGTAACACCTAAGGACTTGATAATCCTCTTGTGATTTTCTTCCATTATTGAAATTCTGACGCCTATCAATTCTTCTTTTCTTGATGTATTTCTGAAATTTCTTAACAAAGAAGGAAAAATCTTCATCATCTGAATCTTCTTCTTCGTTTTCTTCTTGTATTGAAGATGAGTCTTTAAGGGCTATGCTTCTCTTCTTTTTTTCATTTTCTTCATTCTGATTGAGGCGTTGAAGTTCCATCTCTGTTCCTGCAATTTACCAAATAAAGTGGCAAGAGACATGGAAGAGAGATCTTTGCTTTCAGAAATAGCAGTTACCTTGGGCTGTCATTCCCTACTTAAACATCTTAAGACTTTATTAATTAAATCCTCTTTAGGAAAAACTTTTCCTAATGATGCAAGATGGTTTACAATATGTGTAAACCTTTTTTGTAAACTCTGAATGTTTTCATTTGGATTCAATCCTAAATAACTCATATTCATGGGTAAGGGTATTTATTCTAGACCTTTTTACATCTATGGTTCCTTCATGGGTTAACTGGAGAGTATCCCACATATCCTTGGCATTAGTACAATTTGACACTCTAAAGTACTCATCTATCCCTAGGGCTGAAGTGATGATATTTTTGGCTTTGAGATCGTACTGGATTTTTCTCCTATCTTCTTCTGTCCACTGATCTCTAGGTTTTTGGGTTGAAGTACTTGTGCTTACCTCTACTATAGTAGGTATATGTGATCCTAATTCTATTGCTTCCCATATATTTAGATCTATGGCTTCAATGAATATTTGCATACGGGTTTTCCAATAATGGTAACCCTCACCATTGAAAATGGGTGGTCTGTGAATAGAATTTCCTTTAGGAAACAAGGGATTTGAGGAGGCCATCCTACAAGATACCTACTCTGATACCACTTGTTGGATCGAGTGGCCTCAGAATAATTAAGAAGGGGGGGGGGGGGTTGAATTAATTATTCCTAAACCTTTACCAATTAAAAATTACTCTTTTAAGGCTTTTACTTGTGTTGTTAAGAGAATATGGAGTAGAAGAGAAACTTAACAGAAAGTAAAAGCGGAAATTAAATGCACAGTGAAAAGTAAAAGAGTAAGGAAGAAGGAAACAGACACACAAGAGTTTTTATACTGGTTCGGCAACAACCTGTGCCTACCTCCAGTCCCTAAGCGACCTGCGGTCCTTGAGATTTCTTTCAACCTTGTAAAAATCCTTTTACAAGCAAAGATCCGCAAGGGATGTATCCTCCCTTGTTCTCTTTGAAACCCTAGTGGATGTACCCTCCACTAGAACTGATCCACAAGAGATGTACCCTCTCTTGTTCTCAGTCAAACCAAAGTAGATGTACCCTCTACTTGTACCACAAAGGATGTACCCTCCAATATGTTAAGACAAAGATCTCAGGCTGTTAAACCTTTGATACTTTGTGAATGGGGATACAAAAGAATTCTCAGGCGATTAAACCTTTGAACGCTTTTGTATTAGGGAATGGGAAGAATCAAAAGAATGCTCAGACTGTGTCGTGTTGAATTCTTTAACAAGGGAGAAGGGAGACACAAAAGAATTCAGGCGGTTAGTCCTTTGTTCTTTTGGAAAAGGGAGAAGAGAGACACAAAAAGAATTCAGGCGGTTAGTCCTTGGTGAATTCGTTTTGGCAAATGGAGAAGAGAATGAAAAGGATGGATAGCACAAGTTTTCAAGGTTTGGAAAACCAGAAAACTTCAGAAAGCTTTTGGTACAAAGAAGAAGAAGAAGTTCAAAGAGAATCAAGGCTTGTAAAGTATTGTAATGAAAATGATTGGAAAAGTATTCAAGATTGTTGTTAGAAAGATTGATTGAAAATGCAAAACAAAGCCTTGCTTTTATAGACTCTTCATGTCTGGTCAAGAAGGTCATTCAGAAGAGTTATAACTTTTAGAAAAACTTAAAACCCATTTGAAAAAGTCAAAACCTTTTTGAAGAGTTAAATCTTTAGATTTTTCAAAAACAAACACTGGTAATCGATTACCAAATAAGTGTAATCGATTACACAAAGCTTTTTAGTGAAACAATGTGACTCTTCACTTTTAAATTTGAATTTCAACGTTCAAGGACACTGGTAATCGATTACCAAAACATTGTAATCGATTACAACCTTTTAAAAATATTTGGAACGTTGTAAATTCAGTTTGAAAACTTTTTCAAACTCATTTTGCTACTGGTAATCGATTACAACACTATGGTAATCGATTACCAGTGAGTAAAAACTTTTTGGTAAAGGTTTTGTCAAAAACTCATGTGCTATTCAAAGTTTTGAAAAAACTTTTTAATACTTATCTTGATTGAGTCTTTTCTTCATTCTTGAATCTTGAGTCTTGAATCTTGATCTTGATTCTTGAGATCTTGAATCTTGAATCTTGATTCTTGATATTAGGCTTTCTTCTTGAGTCTTGAATTCTTCTTGATTCTTGAACTCTTGACTTGTTCTTGATTCTCTTGAGATGTTCTTTGATTCACTTGAGTTGTTCTTTGATCTTTTGAGCTTTTTGTTCATCACCTTTGTCATCATCTTTTGTTGTCATCATTGTTATCTTCAAAACACCTTTGAATCATTTTTGATTCATCATGAAGCTTTGCTTCCACACTCTGCTCTTCATGTGGTATTGCAAGGTGCGGCCTATGATGATTCTTCCACAAGTGCAGTATCTGATATCCAAAAATTGTCCATTACAAACTTGCAAAGTATTGATCCTGATTTGCAAAGGGTGTTGGATCAATTTTCTAAGGTTTTCTGTGAGTAGGGTGGGTTACCTCCTCAATGCCCTTACTATCACACCATTAATTTGTTACCATACTTAGGGCCAGTGGGTGCACACCTTTACAGGAATGTTCATCACCATAAAGATGAAATTGAGAAGCAAGTGAAGGAGTTGCTCTTAGAAGGCATGATTCATCATTTTGTTAGTCCTTTTTCTAGCCCAGTTATTCTAGTGAAGAAAAAAGATAATTCATGGAGAATATGTGTAGATTTTCAAGCACTAAACAAGGTGACAGTTCTGGGCAAGCACCCCATTCCCACAATTAACGAGCTATTGGATGAATTACATGTTTTCTCCAAGGTAGACCTTAAGTTCAGCTTCAACCAAATTTGTATGAAGGTAAAGGATATTCAAAAGACTACCTTTAGGACCCATGACAGACTATGAATATTTGGTGATGCCCTTTGAGCTTGTTAATGCTCCTTCAACATTTCAATCCACCATGAACTTAGTATTTCATCCCTTGTAGAGGAAATGCGTGTTTGTGTTCTTTGATGATATCTTGGTCTATAGCCCAACTTGGCAAACCCACCTCAACAATCTGGTAGCTATCATTTCTTTGTCGCAGCAACATCAGTTCAAGGCTAACTGCAAAAAGTGCAGTTTCAGTCTAACCTCCGATGATTATCTCAACAATATTATCTCTACTATGGATCCCTCCAAGGTCCAAGCGGTTCTCAAGTGGCCAAAGCTCCAAAACACAAAGGAAGTTAGAGGATTTTTGGGACTAACTGGGTTTTATTGTCGTTTTATCCGGGACTATGGAAAAATCGCAGAACCTGTCACTCTTCTCACTAAGAAAGACAAATTAGGTTTGTCTGGGGAAGCTCAGGCTAAAGCTTTTGAACATCTCTAAAGCTGCTTGGCCTCATTTCTTGTCTCAGCCCTACCAGATTTTACTAAAGAATTCTTCAGTGAATGTGACGCTTCTGGTCACGACATTGGAGCTGTGCTGATGCAAGATCGCCAACCAATCGGGTATTTTAGCAAAGCTCTGTCTCATGGCACAATATCTAAATTTGTGTATGAAAAGGAGATGATGGCTCTTGCTTTATCCGTTCAACATTGGAGACATTACCTCCTAGGTCACAATTTCAAAGTTTATACGGATCATAAAAGTCTTCAACATTTATTGTAGCAATGAATCACCACCACAGACCAACAATGTTGGTTCTCAAAACTGATGGGGTTTTAGTTTGAAGTCTTGTACAAACCAGGGCTAGAGAACAAAGTGGCAAATGCTCTTTCTAGCAAAACCCTCAACTTGGAGCTCAACACTATTTTGATGAATCCTTATTGGGTTGATTTTCCCAAGTTGTGCAACGATTTGAACAACAACCTTACCCTCAACTACATCAGAGAAGCGCTTCAGCATGACCCAGCCTTAATGCCTAAATATTTCTCTCGAGAGGGTTTGCTTTTCTTCAAGGAGAGATTGGTGCTCTCTCCCAATTTCACTCTTATTCCATTCTTCCTTACTAAATTTCATGATACAACAACTGGCGACCATTCAGGATTTACAAAGACCTATAAGAAATTGGCAGCAACCTTTTTTTTCTGGAAAGGGATGAAGAAACACATCATGGATTATATTCAAGGTGCAATACTTGTAAGAAAAATAAGTACCAAGCTATGTCTCCAATAGGTTTACTCTAACCCATTCCCATTCCTAAAGTAATCCAGGAGAACATCTTATTAGACTTCATTATTAATTGTCTCATTCCCAGGGGTATGAAGTCATCTTAGTTGTTGTGGACCATTTCTCTAAGTACACACATTTCTTGGCTTTGAAACATCCTTTTACTGTGAAAACCGTGGCTGAGTGCTTCATCAAGGAAATGGTTAAGCTTCACAGATTCCCAAAATCCATCATCAGTAATCGTGATCTTCTTTTTCTCAACAATTTTTGGCATGTAATCTTTTGCCTATAGGGAACCGCATTGCGAATGAGTATATCCTACCACTGCTAAATTGATGGAAAAATAAAGGTGGTAAACCCAAAATAAATTTGAACTAGATCATGGGACGAATTCTCTAAAGTGTAAACCAAAAATAAATTTGAACTAGATTACTTAGGACAATCAATGCAATTAGTTTAATTTGATTTGGTTATTTTTTTATCTTTTTTTTATTCAGGGCAACCATTGTAGTTGTCTGAGTAACTATTATTTTTTAACAAACTTGAACAAGATTACATTATTTTTTATAACAAAAGAATTACATTTTTAACGACTATAATATCCAAATCTATCAATAAGGATAGAATAAAGATTGATTAAATTTTAAAATTGGGTATCACAATCTTTTATCAAGACAGGGTGGACTATGTATATATACATAGCTATAAAAGAAGATGGGAGTTTTATCTTTTATAAATGTCACAGTAAGAACAAGAAACACAATAAACAATTGCTTGAGTGATAAGCAACCTCTCGTGTCAATATCATGACCTGCGTTTGTACCCATTTAAGATTGGGTATGTGTTCTTGCACTTCCACCCCAAGCTTTGCTTCTTGTTCTTCCACCAAGAAGAGGAAGCTTACCAACAAAGCCATTCTTTTCAAGAAATAAGGAGTTCAAGAATGATAATGATGAAGTTTGCAAGATAAAAAAAGTGTTGGAAAAGAGTGATGTTGGGAACATGAACAGGTTGATGCTAAGGAGAGATAAGGCAGAAGAGTATGTGTTGCCTGTGTTTGGGATGTGGACACCAACTCCATGTACTCTCTTGTTTTCAAGAGATGGGTCTTTTCAAGAAGCTATGTCTTCATTGGCAATTGGGTTAAAGATTTTGTTACAAGAAGGGGCTTAAGGAAAGGAGATGAGATTGGTCTTCAATGGAATCCATTCAAAAATGCCTTTGAATTATCTGTTCTTCAAGTCAACTATGGGATAGGCACCACTAGTAGAGGCTCTAGTCTAGTGTGTAGTTATTTTTTTTTACTATTATAAGACTTGAGGGTTTCTAACCATTATTAAAGCCTTCAAAGTCTTGTTTTGAAGGTCTTATGTATAGGCATATGCTTCTACTGTTATCTTTTGAACTACAACTATAGCCCCCATTTTGTCTCTTTTTGTTTTTTTTCTTAATTGGCTAGTTTTATGTATGCTTATTGGCTTACTACCATTTTGCAACTAAGCTCTATTATTCAGTTGCTGGCTAATGTGACTAAGTTTATGAGTGTTGTCTAATGTTCTATAATTCCTAATTCCTATAATCTTGTGGTTGTTGTCTAATGTTCTAAAGTTACTATGGGTATGATTTTGCTCATTTTAATTTTGTTTGCCTACCTTTTATTCAACAGAATGCCCATTGTAGATTAAATTTTAGAGTATACTAAACTCAATCATAAATCTTGTGCTTCATTAGCACATGATATCAAGAAGTTGAATCAAATATACTATCCTTAATGTGAAATATGGGTTGGACTTTTCCAATGAGATGAGTGGCAATTTCTGTGTCAAAAATATCAGCAACACTATACTGTGCAAAAAATGTTGGTATGCTATTTTTCGTTTTTATCTATTGAAAATTTTCAGAGTTTAGTTTGTAAAAGGTTATGTTGTCTTAATTTATATTCAAGTTTGCTTGCGTTGTCGAAACTAAATTTAAAATAGATGAGACGCTTTTAAAGTTTACTTAGCAGAGCATGAATCATAGCATAATAGTTACTCTAGTTTATGCCAAAGAATAAGATACATGTGAACATGGAAAAATAACTTAATTTTCAGGATTAATCATCAATGCCACTTTTATATAGACAATTGTCTTCTTGGTTCCTTTATTTTTTCGTTAACACTTTTCCCTTGTTTCAAATAGGTCTTTATGAAGTGGCAAACTTTTCATTATCTACTTGTATGTAGAAGTTATTTTGATAACATAGTTGCATGTCTCAACCCCATAGCAGAAGTGTTTCGATAGGGATTCAAACTTTTACGAAGGAAGAAATGCAGTCTTTAAAGGATTGATAAAGGGATCTTGACCGTTAATAATGGAGAACTCTCTACTCTACCATTGTACAGTTTAGTTGGTGCAGTTCTAGAATTCTAGTGATAGCTTTTGCCATTCACTGATATATATATTTGTTGAAAGGAGGCACGAATAATCAATTAGCTTACATCTGATATATACTGGTTGATGAATTCTTATAGTTGTTTTGTACAATCATAAACTGAGAATTTTAATTAAATGTAGTCTAGTAGCTGCTATGCTTCTTTTACTGATGCTTTGTGATGAGTCTGATTATCCATTGATAGCAAGGTCTTAAATGACAGTTCAAATACCCAAATGGAAGATAGTTATTGAAATATGATCGTTTGTTACTATTAATAACCTACATGACGACTTTTTGTATTAAGACTTTTAACACAATATAAAACGAATGAGAATTTTTGTTTGTTTTTTAAAAAAAAGCTAAATTATGAAATAACTTCTTAGGTGTTTTCTTTAGGGTGGAGTAAGGTGCCAGAAGGGAGGAGAATTGAATACTAGTATACAACTAGGAACAAATTTGCTTCATAAGATAGAATCCACAACATTGTTGAGTTATAAAACATAAGTGTGAGTCACATGCACTTGAGGCCATCACAAAAGGGTGCTTTATCCCTGAAAATGTCGATCGGTGATGAGGTTTACTTAATTATATTGTGAAAGCTTTCAGAATAAAAGGTTTTCCCTTGAAGCACCAAATCTTCATTAGTTACTCAATTATCCAGTGAAAGCTTTCAAAATCAAAGGTTTTCCCTTGAAGCATCGAATCTTCATTTGAGAGTGTGTTGCAAATAGTAGCTTTCTTGGTTCCATAAATTTTCACATTTCCAAGAAGAGGGTTTTGGAGGATGTTGTATTGGGTAATGAGATTTTTGTGCTTGTTGCATTTTCTTTTAACTTGGTATGTGTCAAAATCTCTGCTTGTGGGTTCTGAGTCGTAGGAACAAACTATACTACTCACCATCATGCGAGAGCTTAGAGTTTATGGGTGAAATGTCAACAATTATGCCATTGATTTAGTGAAGAATTCTCACCAGCACCTAAAGCTCCAGGGGTTTATTTGATCTATTCAGGATCTTCTTCAGGTCTAGACAGTTAACATCATCCATACTCTAAGAGAAGGCAACCAGAGTGCTGACTTTTAGCCAAGTTGGGGGCGCATCAAGACTCTTCTTGGCTTCCCTGTTTTGTTCTTTCCTTTTTTTTCCACTATACAAAAAAAAAGCTTCAATTCCTCTATAATTGGGTGCTCTAAGGAGGCTCAAAACATTGAACCTTTCCAATAACTTGTAGGTGGGAGAGATACCAAAGGAGCTTCAGTGCCTTGAGAGTTACAAAATTTTCAAATTTGCAAAATCACTTGAGTTGTATGATACCATCTATGTTGGGCAGTTGGACCAATCTTAGAGTTTTTGCTGCTTATGAGAATGATTTCAATGGAAGGATTCCAGGTACACTGAGATTCATTTATGGGCTTAAAATACTTGACCTGCATTCAAACCACCTTGAGGGTCCTATTCTAGGAAGCTAAAAGTTCTGATCCTCACTCAGAACAATTTAAGTGGTTATCTTCCTAATGAAATTGGGGATTGTCAAGCCGTTTTCAATGTTCGAATTAGCAACAATAATCTAGAAGGTAACATTCCTAAGATTGAGAGTGTTGGAAATCTTTCTAGCCTTGCCTACTTTGAAGCTAGCCATAATAATCTTTATGGTGAGCTGGTATCAGAATTTTCTATGTTCAAATATGATCTTCTTGAACTTGGCTTCAAATGTATGTAAAACTTTAAGGGGTTTCCTAGATTATCAACCATAGGAAACAATAGGATCTTAAAACCTATGATTCTCACAAATAAACAAATAATAGGTACCTTTCTCCATATGAAGACTCTCCGGTGTATTTGATTTCCTTGGAAGATTTCCTTGGAAGAGGAGAGAAATAAAATTTCACTTCCTTAGACCTTTCTTTTTGCCTCTCTCTACGTTCTTGATGGCTATGGATGAGAGAGAGAAAAAACACTTTTCTTCTAGGAAGGGGACCTTATTTCACATTAGTGGGTATTAACCCCCTTTTATAACCATTATTCCCATCAAGTAGCAGTTACCTTTAGAAACTTCTCCTATTTAACCCCAATTACAATTTAGTCCTTAATTATTAATTATTTATTTATTAATCCCTACATAAGTCACATGCCTCTCACATGAGACATTAATTCTAACAATGTATTCATTAGAACAATTCCACCAGAATTTGGACAACTTATGAACCTACTACAGGTGTTAATGCTCTCTAGAAATTGCCTTTTTTGTGATATTCCAAAATCAATTCTGCAGTGCAAGAATCTTGGCATTCTTGACTTAAGCAATATCAAGGTTCATGTGATTTTTGCATAGTGAAAATTCATTTGAAGAGATTTTCTGTTGAATAGGATGGCTTCTACTGAGCATAAATGAAAACTAAACTAGAAATATTTACAATCCTACCAAAAATCAACCATAAATTGGGAGATTTATTTATATTTTGGAAACTTTTCTATACCAAAAATTAGTCATAAAAGACGACTAACAAATTTCCCCAAATTTATAGTTTTTCTTGTCCTCAAGCAAAGAAAGAACATATCACTTGTCCTCAAGTGACAAGCTCACAGTGGTTATTCAAAAACAATGCTTCTTCCAAAGAATTCAATCACATGACATGAATGGAAATCAATGCTTCACTCAACAGCTTCTCACAAGACATACAACTATTCAAAGATATGAACATGATTATTAAGAAGCATAGCTGAAATAAGCTAGTAAGAATGACATATATCAAGGAAGGATCATTAACCAAAGCCTCACAACTACTATTTCACTCAAACACAAGTGTTTAGGTTATCCATAAATCAACAACCAACATAAGTCTCAATCTTTGCACTTTATCTCATGCCATACAGTCAAGAACACACAAACTGAATTTGAAGGACTTTTCTAGGCTTGTAACGAGGCTGGGTTGCAATCAATTGATGGTTTTTCTAGGACGCAAAAGCTAAGGTTCTAGGAGAGCATTCATCCTTAGATCAACCTTTTTCTTTTTATTCCAGCTCTATTACTTGCTTTTCTGCCCTTAACTTTTCTTTTTCTTGATTAGCATCACACACACTTTTATTTTATACATACAGTTTTTTTTAATACTTGTTGCTTATTAGATGATTGTGTGTGTTGCTTTTCTCTTACCATTAAAAGCTTTCACCCCACAATTCCCCCAAATTGGGGCAAATTTGCTTTGAACCAAAATTTCCTTTTATGAATGATGCTCTCCTACAACCTAAGACAAGGTAGAAGGAGATAAACTGTATTGGCTCAAGGTTCAATCAAACAATCATACTTTCAGCTCAAAATGGGTGCAAGGGATAAATCAATCATGCACAAGGTAAGATTTTTAGCTAAGTGGCTCTCTTCAATCAAAACATGGTCTTCATCATCTTCAATTTCATGCATTCATTCCACACTCAAAGATTCATGCAAAAACCATTACTTAATGTTAGTTGTTCTCTCACAATTAAATATCACACTCTCACCAGGTTACGGCTAATGCGTTCGTTCACAATCAACCTGACAAACCAAATAACATTTTCAGTCATGATCAATTCAAACCAATCACAAACACTAAATTCCAAAATCAAGTATCAACCACTGGATAATATAAATGCACTGTTCAATCAAGCTTTGCACATTATGATGTGCCATCATTTTCTCCTATTTCTTAACCCTTTTTGCCCCATTTTAAATACTGATTAGTCTTAATTGTCAAATTTATTAGGCAGTTTTATTATTTGGGCCCATTCAGCTAATTTGATGTTTTTAATCTAATTTCAGGAATTAATGAAGCATTGGGCTTGAATCTAGCATTGGGCTTGAATCTAGAATTGGGCTTGGACTTGAAGAGGGCAGACTAATTTATTCTATAAAATTAGATCTTATCTTATCTAGATATTATTTAGATTTGATCTCATCTAGATATTATTTCATCTAGATCTTATCTTATCTTATTTTATCTAGATTTGATTTGATTTTACTTATGGGCTTGGATTTAAAACTACTTGTAAGCTTTGGGGCTGAAAAAAACTATATAACAGCACCAAGGTTCTAGTTTAGGGGCCCCTCTCTCCCTGACGGGAGACTCTCTCTCTCTCTCCTCTCTCTCTTCTATTTTTCGTTTTTAGTTTTAGTCTCTCTTCTCTTTCTCTTTTATTTTCGTTTTTTTTCAATTCCAGTTCAGACTTTTAGTTTTATCAATAAAATTTCATTCTCTATTTGATTAATGGAAGGCTAAGTCCGCAGCGTTGTTTTCCCTTGAGGATCAAGCACAGTTCTCTTTGAGGTTCTATTATTACTGTTAAATTCTGTTTAGTTTTTCCTCTTCACTAATTACTTTGAATTTGTTGCTTTTAATTCATGCATGCTTAGTGCTTGATTAATTGTCTCTGCGCTTAATTTACGTTCATGCTTAATGATCGTTTATGAGTAATTGGTGTATGTGATGCTTAATCACATAATGAATGCCTTATGTTGAATTTCGCTTAGTAATTTAATTTAGGGTTGGATTAAGTGGTTAAACTGATAAAGGATAAACTCTCGTAACCTAGGATAAGAGACTTTCTTGTGAATCAAGGGGAAGCAACGTGTTTTAATTCTGATATTTTCTAATTCACATATATTCGCTGTTTAATTTACAAAAGTAAACACCCCCCCCCCATCGTTACTGTTACTATTACTGCAAGTATATTATGAACATTTGGCTTGTCACTGCTCGTTGGGAAACGACCTAGGATCACTTCCTAGTTACTGCATTTTCATGTTTATTTGATTTGGGTACGGCCTCGATCAAATTTGGCGCCGTTGCCGGGGAGCAGTGTCCAAAGGTTTATAATAGCTAGCTATTGTTGTGTGTTTAATCCTTTCGTGTTTTATGTTTAATTGTTAGTATTGTGTTAGTATGTGTGTTAGTGTTGATTAGTTCACTGGTATTGATAACAGACAAATCCAGAATCCATACATCTAGGCTAATTAGACTTGTCAGGTTTTAGCGATTTTAATATATAGATTTTAGTCCTTATTTTCATTGTCGGTCTTCCTTAGAAGTAGTTATTCCTTATTTTTTACTGTTGGGTTTTAGGAGTAAGTATTTAGATTTAGTAGATTTAGATCTTATTTATTTGAATTTCTTAGAAGTAGTTATCTTTATCGCAATTTAAATATTTTATCATATCTTATCTTTAAATTTTTTATCTTATCTTATCTATTATCTTTATCTTCTATTTTGATCTTTCAATCTTTTATCTTCGAATTTTATCTATAAATATCTTTTCTTTTCTTTTATCTTCTAATTTTATCTTTAAATATCTTATCTTTTCTTTACCTTATCTTCTATCTTCTATTTTAAATTCTTATCTCTTGCTTTTAAATTGGGTTTGCATTAATCTAAATACAAACAAAGTCCCTGTTTCAGTCTTGGGTGTTTTGCTGTGAAGATTGTGCAGCCAAGCAGGAAAGATTGGAGTACCAGGCTTGATGATGCTCTCTGGGCACATCGGACTGCCTACAAAGCACCCATAGGAATGTCTCCTTATCGGGTTGTCTTTGGAAAGGCATGTCATCTTCCAGTGGAAATTGAGCACAAAGCATACTGGGCAGTGAAGACTTGCAACTTCTCTATGGATCAAGCTGGCGAGGAAAGGAAGTTGCAACTGAGTGAGTTAGATGAAATCCGCCTAGACGCCTACGAGAATGCCAAGTTCTACAAAGAAAAGACCAAGAAGTTCCATGATAGCATGATAGTTAAAAAAGACTTTGTGGTTGGGCAAAAAGTGTTATTGTATAATTCTAGGCTTGGACTCATGAGTGGTAAGTTGAGGTCTAAGTGGATTGGTCCTTTTGTTGTTACTAATGTTTTTCCTTATGGTACAGTTGAGATCAAAAGCGACTCCACAAACAAGAGCTTCAAGGTCAACGGACATCGACTTAAGCCATTCCTCACGAACCCTTCTTTAGTGGACGTAGTGGTGGAAGAGACTTCCTTACTCCACCCTACTCTTCCTCCACCATGACTTAGGGAGTTTTTCTTTTCCTATCTCCTTCTTTGCTTTTATTACACTTGTCCGATTCTCTTTGATGATTTAATTGTTTTTAATCTTTTAATTGTGCTACATTGAGGACAATGTGTTGTTTAAGTATGGGGGGGGGGGGGAGTGTTCTTTGGTTTTGCTAGTTTTGTTGGTTTTGTTAATTTGTTAGTTGTGTTAATTTGTTAATGTTGTTAGTTTCGTCGGATTTTCAGTTTAATATTTTGGGTCAATTTTGTGTGCACGTACGACTTTGCATGTTTTTCTTTGAATTATAGGATATGTTCAAGAAATGGGTAATTGTTTTGAAAATAAAAGTTCTTGACATTTTGTGACTTGAAATCCTTGATTCTTCTCTACATGTCATGATAGTTTTGAAAGCTCAATTTGAAAGTGATGATTTTACCTTTGTGAGAATTTGAGCCATCCATCATTATAATCATTTGGTGTGTTTTGCCCCATTGATTGCTTGCACAATAGCCTTGGCTTAATTCTTGTTGATGCGTCCTAATTCACATGCATATTTGGAAATGATTAAGGCAATTTTGTTCTTATAAGCTTCTAGCCAAATGGACTTACCTTGAATTAATTCCTTTGATAGCCCTTTTGAGCCTTGTTTCCCTTTCCTTGTTTTGAAGCTCACTACAAGCCTTAAGTGAAAAACCATGATATTACCATATCCTTAAGGAATTTTGGAGCTTTGGAATTGTTTTGGGAATAAGTGTGGGGGGTTTTTGTTTCATTGGACAACTTGTTTTGTTGACTATGCTTCATGATGTATTTTTGGCCATACTTGATGTACATTGTATATTGGTTAAATGTTGGACATGCTGAATGAAATGTTGTTTCTCAAAGGCAAAAAAAAAAAAAAATTCAAAAAACTTTCAAAAAAAAAAAAAAAAAGCAATAAAGTTGAGTAAATAAGATCTTAAATGGCACAAGAATGATGAAACTCTTGGTTCTACTCTTCATGTTTAATTTTTATCTTTACTTCTTTTTATTTTCTTATTTTTTTTCTTAATATGCACTTATTCCCCTTTGCTCCTCTATTCCTTTGGGATTTAGCCACTTATTCCATATTTCTCCATACCTTGTCCTTGGCCCCATTACAACCTTAAAAGACCTTTTGATCCTCATGTGCTTGTGTTTATGGGTTGATTGTCAATTTTAGAATCTTGCCAAGTTTATGTGGTGTTTGCTTTCATGGGTGCTTTGAGGGTAAATAGTAGCCTAGACACTTGAGAGATAGAGTGTATATCTTGTGAGGCTTTATCACTTTTCATTCTTGAGCTGATTAACTATTTTGCCATGATTGGGTTGCTTGGATGATTTTCATGAATGTCTTGACTTTTTGGATCTCCTTATGTTAGATGTTACCCATTCCTTTTATTCCTTGATGTTCATTGAGAAATATGTGAATGTTTTTGTTTGTCTCCCTCTGATATCCTTGGATTTTGTTCTTTGTTTCATTTTGCCCAGGAGTGCAAAAGGCTAAGTATGGGGGGTTTTGATGTGCCATCATTTTCTTCTATTTTCTAAACCCTTTTTGCACCATTTTAATTATTGATTGGTCTTAATTGTCAATTAATTAGGCAGTTTTATTATTTGGGCCCATTCAGCTAATTTGATGTTTTTAATCTAATTTCAGGAATTAATGAAGCATTGGGCTTGAATCTAGCATTGGGCTTGAATCTAGAATTGGGCTTGAACTTGAAGAGGGCAGACTAATTTATTCTATAAAATTAGATCTTATCTTATCTAGATATTATTTAGATTTGATCTCATCTAGATATTATTTCATCTAGATCTTATCTTATCTTATCTTATCTAGATTTGATTTGATTTTACTTATGGGCTTGGATTTAAAACATATTTGTAAGCTTTGGGGCTGAAAAAAACTATATAACAGCACCAAGGTTCTAGTTTAGGGGCCCCTCTCTCCCTGACGGGAGACTCTCTCTCTCTCTCCTCTCTCTCTTCTATTTTTCATTTTTAGTTTTAGTCTCTCTTCTCTTTCTCTTTTATTTTCGTTTTTTTTCAATTCCAGTTCAGACTTTTAGTTTTATCAATAAAATTTCATTCTCTATTTGATTAATGGAAGGCTAAGTCCGCAGCGTTGTTTTCCCTTGAGGATCAAGCACAGTTCTCTTTGAGGTTCTATTATTACTGTTAAATTCTGTTTAGTTTTTCCTCTTCACTAATTACTTTGAATTTGTTGCTTTTAATTCATGCATGCTTAGTGCTTGATTAATTGTCTCTGCGCTTAATTTACGTTCATGCTTAATGATCGTTTATGAGTAATTGGTGTATGTGATGCTTAATCACATAATGAATGCCTTATGTTGAATTTCGCTTAGTAATTTAATTTAGGGTTGGATTAAGTGGTTAAACTGATAAAGGATAAACTCTCGTAACCTAGGATAAGAGACTTGCTTGTGAATCAAGGGGAAGCAACGTGTTTTAATTCTGATATTTTCTAATTCACATATATTCGCTGTTTAATTTACAAAAGTAAACAACCCCCCCCCCCCATCGTTACTGTTACTGTTACTGCAAGTATATTATGAACATTTGGCTTGTCACTGCTCGTTGGGAAACGACCTAGGATCACTTCCTAGTTACTGCATTTTCATGTTTATTTGATTCGGGTACGGCCTCGATCAACAAGGTATCAACCAAAATAAAAACTATGAAGTGAAATTTAAAAGCTGAAACATAAACATAAATCTAAAGACTGAAACATAAACATAAATCTAAATTATTAAATGTACTAAAGATGAGATAATAATAAAACTGTTCAAAAAGCATGGAAATAAAAACCCTGATCCTGTCAATGATCCTGTGCATGCTCATTCAGGTCTAGTGCTGGTGCAGATGATGGATCCTGAGAAAGGGGCAGGTCCAACAATGGTGCAGATGGCTCAGGCTCAGGCTCAGGCTGAGGAGATGGCTTTGATACTACAACATCCTCCTAAACAATAACTGGATCAGTCTAACAAATGAAAGGCTCAGGTGGAGTGGGCTCTGAGGCGTGTAGAATGTTGTCCTCCTGGTCCTGTTAAGGCTCCTGGGCTGTAGAGACCTCACCCCCTACCAAAGGAGAAGGCTGGACTCCTAGCCAGGCCACCTTCTGAAGAAAATCCTTTACACTCATAACTGGACGCTGCTGGATCACATCCTGCAAACTCTACATGATCAGGAGCTGGCCTTGATGCAAGCTCTGCAGCATAGACAAGGAAGGCTCTGAGCTCTGAGTGGAGGGACTTGGAAGAACTGGAGCTGTTGGTGGTGAAGGAAGAGTAGAAGTAGATGGAGCTAATGTAGGGGGAGTAGGGGTAGATGATGTAGATAGGCCCTCAGATCTCCTAGCCCTGGATTTCTGGGTTCCCTGAAAGGTGACTGAAGGGTCATCCAGGTTCCGACAATTCTTTTTAATATAAGCCAAATTAATGGCTGGCCTCAGGGATTCAAAGGTCAGCGAATCAAATGTGACTCCTCGAGCCTTTCACAAGGCTGTAATCAAGGCTGGAAAACCTAGCCTCGAGGAGTTGTGCTGTGCTGTAAGAGAGATCTGACCTAAGATGAGGGACCCCAAGTTCATATCCATCTTCATGACGAGCCCTATATCAATTTAGCCCTATCCAGAGTAATGTCAGAAGTGTGGGATATCAGGGCTAAGTTTGAAAAGGATAGAACACTCCAGGTCTGGGCCAGAGTAGTCAGATTCTTCCTCGAGATCTTTAGAGGCAGGCCGTCTGCAATTAACTCAAATCCTCTCCCAGGGAGACATAGACGGGTTGCAAGCTCTTGAGGAACGGGCCTTAGATTAGAAAACCTGGAGTAGGCAGGCAATCTCTCCCCTTCCTCTATGACCACTGGTGTCTTCAAGAAGGTGTTGAGGGCATCAGCATCAAATTTAATTAGGTGCCCTCGCACCTTCACCTGCTTAGGTGATTTGTCTTCAGGGTCATAGAGGTTATCATAAAATTCTTTAACAATAGCAACATCAATGCTTCCCTCTGAGAAGTTAGTAAGCTCCTTATGCCAGTTCCTCGTCTCAACTTCTGTTCTAAATTCATCAAATTCTGTAATGTACAGCTTCACATTCCTTTCTAGAAGGATCTTTCGGCCAAGGACATTGTCTATGTAGCGGCGGTCCCAAGCATCATGGGATACAAATCTTGATCTATCATACCTAGCCTGGGACATTGAAGCTGGTGCTTTCCTTTTACGAGAAGCCATCTTCAAAACATAAGAATCAAATCACAAGATTAGAAAGAAATTATTCAAATTGAAAAATAGAAAATAAAACTGAAATTAAGGTTGGGCGCTTAGTGTGCCTTATGAAATTTACTCATATGCTAAGCGCGATAGACACACGCTTAGCGTGTGAACACAATTTTTTTTCTACAGAATGGCGAAAAGGTGTGCGAAATGACAAAGGGCGCAGAATTTGTCTCTGCGCGTTTATCACCCAACTTGCAAAATCTGAATGATAAAGGGCGCAGAATATGTATCTGCGCGTTTACCCACTCAGCTTGTCTGTTCCTGAATGATAAAGGGTGCAGAATATGTATCTGTGCATTTACCCACTCAGCTTGCCTGTTCCTGAATGATAAAGGGCGTAGAATATGTATCTGCGCATTTACCCACTCAGCTTGTCTATTCCTGAGTGATAAAGGGCGCAGAATATGTATCTGCACATTTACCCACTCAGCTTGTCTATTCTTGAATGATAAAGGGCGCAAAATATGTATCTGCGCGTTTACCCACTCAGCTTGTCTGTTCCTGAATGATAAAGGGCGCAGAATATGTATCTGCGCGTTTACCCACTCAGCTTGTTTGTTTCTAAATGATAAAGGGCGCAAAATATGTATCTTCGTGTTTACCCACTCAGCTTGCCATCATGCTTTGAGTCTTAGAGATAGCAACAGAAAGTTTATACGGATAACCACTCGGGTATTTCCGCCCGTCAGCGTGACTCAAATGTCAGTATGACAGATCTTGTGAGCGCGGAAGATGATGTAAATCTCCGCGTGCCAGCGGGCTTATTGGGCCACGATTGACGAAGGGTGCAGAAGACGACGTTAGTCTTTGCATGCTATCAGGCTTTCTATCTTACAGATAGCAAAAGGATGTTTATACGGATAACCACTCAGGTATTTCCACCCGTCAGCGTGACTCAAATGTCAGTATGACAGATCTTGTGAGCGCAGAAGATGACGTAAATCTCCGCATGTCAATGGGCTTGTTGGGCCGCGATTGACAAAGGGTGCAGAAGACGACGTTAGTCTCTGCATGCTATCAGGCTTTCTGTCTTACAAATAGCAAAAGAATGTTTATACGGATAACCACTTGGGTATTTCCGCCCGTCAGCGTAACTCAAATGTCAGTATGACAGATCTTGTGAGCGCGGAAGATGACATAAATCTCCGCGTGTCAACGGGCTTGTTGGGCCGCGATTGACGAAGGGTGCACAAGACGACGTTAGTCTCTATATGCTATCAGGCTTTCTGTCTTATTGATAGCAAAAGAATGTTTATACGGATAACCACTCGGGTATTTTCGCCCGTCAGCGTGACTCAAATGTCAGTATGACAGATCTTGTGAGCGCAAACGATGACGTAAATCTCCGCGTGTCAACGGGCTTGTTGGGCCGCGATTGACGAAGGGTGCAGAAGACGATGTTAATCTCTGCATGCTATCAGGCTTTCTGTGTTACAGATAGCAAAAGAATGTTTATACGGATAACCACTCGGGTATTTCTGCCCGTCAGCATGACTCAAATGTCAGTATGACAGATCTTGTGAGCGCGGAAGATGACGTAAATCTCCGCGTGTCAACGGGCTTGTTGGGCCGCGATTGACGAAGGGTGCAGAAGACGACGTTAGTCTCTGTATGCTATCAGGCTTTCTGTCTTATAGATAGCAAAAGAATGTTTATACGGATAACCACTCGGGTATTTCCGCCCGTCAGCGTGACTCAAATGTCAGTATGACAGATCTTGTGAGCGCGGAAGATGACGTAAATCTCCGCGTGTCAACGGGCTTGTTGGGCCGCGATTGACGAAGTGTGCAGAAGACGACGTTAGTCTCTGCATGCTATCAGGCTTTTTGTCTTACAAATAGCAAAAGAAAGTTTTGAAAGTGCGGACAACCACTTAGGTATCTCTGCATGTCACGTGACTCCAGTGTCAGTATGACAGAAATTGTGGGGCAGCCGACAAAAGCGAGGCTCTTGCTCCTACGTATCCTCACATGAGGAATTCAGACCTACGTAGTTCTGGATAACTTGTGAGAATAAAAATAGTCTCGGTGTTTTCTTCACTAAAATGCGAACATGCTTTAGTAAAGAGACAAATATTCCAAATGATTAGAGCAACATATGCTTTTTGGGAGAAAAACAATATGTCTACCAGGGAAGGATAGTACGCTGATGAAATCCTCCCATAACCTCAGATGAGATTTTGGATGTTAGCATTTCATTTCTAAATGACCATTTAGAGGAAACACTGGGTTCAACAAAAACAGAAGAAAATCACTCAAAGTGTATCAATCTCACACAGGTAAGTGTTTCATCCTAATTCCGAACCATAGATATGCCATGACTTGACTTTGCAAATCATTTCCTATCAAATCAAAGATTACATGCGCGATCATGGATCAATAGGACTTTTCTTGGGAATGGGTTCTTTTGGTGGGAAATTTGGCTTTGAGTTTTTTGGCCTTTTTCTTTTCTGTTTTTGTTTTACGCGAGGTGAACAAGTCACAGACGCACAAGATTTTGGTTGGCAATCTAAGGGAGAAGACCACTTTAGATCGTGGTTTCCTTTCCTTCTTTTTCTTTATTGGGTGACAATTCTGTATTGTTCAGACATTTTCTGGTCCAACGACCTTTCTGCACATTTCCTCTATTTTCCTTCGATCCTTGATCGGGAATTTTCTTTCCTTCCTTTTCTTTCTCCCACTCTTTGATTTGGGAATTTTCCTTCTTTTCCTTTTTTGCTTTCTCCCACTCTTTGATTTGGGAATTTTCCTTCTTTTCTTTTTTTGCTTTCTCCAACTCTTTTTCTTCTGAGGGTAAGGATTGACATTCTTACCCTGGGTCAAAGTTTATGGTAAGTTAGGATTTTTGGCTCAAGGCTTGTAAAATGGCTAGACATGACACATGTCAGGGTTTGATTTGGTTCAAGGATAAAAGGGATGCCCCACATTATTTCCATGACACAAATGCAAAAATGATGATTTGGAAATTTTATGCAAAGCTGGTGATGCATGCACCTATGTGGACACTCAAGTGTCAAATTTTTATGGTCATGTGATGCTAGGGCTCAGAATTCATTTCCTCTATTTTAAGTCAACCCAATGTTTCCAAAATATGTTCTTTTATCAATTTGTGCATTTATCCGAGTCCATTTGGGGTCTTCGGAAAATTTTCACAGCATTCACCCTTCAAGTGTATACACATTTTTTTTCAAAAACTAGTCATGATCAGTAATTTTTTCAAAGAAAAGTTGGAAGTCATCTCTTTTCAAAAGCATGTTGGTTTTTTTTCAGCTAGACAACTTATTTTTCCTTATATTTTTTTCCTTTTTATTATTTGTTTATTCCTTGCTTTATTCTTTTCTCCTTTTTTTTCTTTTTTTTTCATGAGGTATTTTGCTACCTAAACATATGTATATTTTTGTGAGGTATTGATGTGCCATCATTTTCTTCTATTTTCTAAACCCATTTTGCACCATTTTAATTATTGATTGGTCTTAATTGTCAATTAATTAGGCAGTTTTATTATTTGGGCTCATTTAGCTAATTTGATATTTTTAATCTAATTTCAGGAATTAATGAAACATTGGGCTTAATCCGGATTTTGGTTGTGGACTTGAAGAGGGCAAATAAAGCAGCGCTTACCTTAGTTAATTTCTAATTAGGAAATTTCGCAATCTTATTTTATGTTGTTCAGTGTTTATTTCGTTTTGGGCCAGAGTATTGTAATAGGGCCCAGTGACTTTGAGTGACTCTTTTTAAATAGTTGCCTTGGGATTCGTGGAGGGCATTCTATTCTGCTAGGCTATTTTCATTATTCAGAGCTTTGGTTTTAGGTTTTCACGTTTTTCTGTTCCCTTGTTACAGTTTTCGTTCTTAATGCAAATTTCCGTTTTCTGCTTCTAATTACGAGTTCATTCTTGCTTCTTCTTCTACTTTCATTTACGTTTCTGTTCATTTACGTTTCTGTTCATTTACGTTCTTGTTCATTTACGTTTCTGCTTCATGTTTCATTTGCGTTTTCTGTTTGAATTCATGGAAGGCTAGATTTTCTGGTGTTGTTTCCTTTTGAGGACGAAGCCCAACTCTCTTTGAGGTTTCGTTTGTAATGTGGTTTCCTGGCAGTTTTCCCTTCACCAGTTATCCCAATTTCGTGAATATTAATCAGTGCACGCTTCGTGTTCGATTAATTGCCTCTGAGCCTAACTTGCGTTCATGCTTAATGGACGAAGGGCTAACTGGTGTATGTGGTGCCTAATCATGTATTGAAAACCCTAAGTTGATTTTCGCTAAGTAAATTGAAATAGGGTTGGATTAAGTGGTTGACTGTTAGGGACGAATTCTCCATAACCCAGGATAAGAGAGTGGCTTCTGAATCAGAGGAAACAACTCGTTTTTAATATTAGTATTTTCGTATTCTAGTTTACTTGTTCTGCTCTTTAATTACCAAACAACCAAACCCCCCCCCCCCCAAGGTATCTTGCTATATACGTGCGTGTCCAAGGTATCTTGCTCCCTAAACATACATATATATGTTTTGTGAGGTATTTTTGCTATATACATGCATATTTAAGGTATCTTGCTACCTAAACACACATACATATATATGTTTTGTGAGATATTTTTGCTATATACATGCACATCCAAGGTATCTTTCTACCTAAACATACATATATATATTTTGTGAAGTATGTTTTGTTCACATACATGCATATCTAAGGTATCTTTCTACCTAAACATACATATATATATTTTGTGAAGTATTTTTTGTTTACATACATGCATATCTAAGGTATCTTTCTACCTAAACATACATACATATATATATATATATATATATATATATATATATATATATATATATATATTTTGTGAGGTATGACTACCTTCCGAGCTTGTGCTTGTTTTATTAAAATTCCTAGGATCATGAGCAGCTAGGTGTGTCCTACTATGACTTGCGAAACAAAAGGTGATCAAATAACAAGTAGAGATTTAAAAGGTACTAGGTTGCCTCCTAGTAGCGCTTCTTTAACGTCTTGAGCTGGACGCCTTATGACTTGTCGGTCACTGACCCAATACTTTGCTTACCTTTGGCTTTGGACTTGGTCGCCTATTGGTCGGCCATGTGTCGTAGGCAATGCTCTAACCTTTTTGTGGATGAGCTGAGGTGAACTCTAGAGGTGGTGGCAGCGCGTTTGTTGCCCGCTGCTGGCCATCCCTAGGCTGCTGTGGTGTCTCGCCCTGCGCCTGCCTGGGGATGCAGTACTTCTTGATGGATGCCCGGTTAATGCGGGACCTAATGACCTTGTTGGGGGTGACAGGCACTCCGTAAAACTGACAGAGGCTCGTAATCAGAGCTGGAAACCCCAGGACCCTGTTGGACTTCTTTGGGTCCACTGGGTGTCTTGCGGGCGCGATCCCTGCAAACAATAGATGACATCAGAAATCAGTTTGAACCATATGCATACTTACCTATGTCGGGATGGCATGACCTTGCCGGGGGGGTACGGGCACCCTGTAGGACTGATAGAGGCCCGTAACCAGAGCTGGAAACCCTAGGGCCCTGTTGGATGTCTCCGGGTCCACTGGGTGTCTTGTGGGCGCGATCCCTGCAAATGGTAGATGGCATTAGAAATTAGTTGGAAATAATGCATACCTACCTATGTCGGGATGGCACAGACCAACTGATACTTCCGCAGGGGGAGATCGGCATTACGGTCGCTGGGCAGAATGTTGCTAAGTAGCAACGTCATTTATATCTGTGTAAGAGTGGTCATGCTGATGCGCATGATCCATACTTGTCTCTTTGCAGCAGCACGGGTGAAATATTGCCCCGGTATGCATAGTAGCTGCGTGATAGCCTCCCTCTCTGGTTGTGCTTGCACAGTCGGTCGCCCTCCAGTATCAGGGGGTCGCCCAGAAACACCCTCTGATGGCAAGGACGTGTAGCCTTCTCAAGGCGAGGACGTGTAGTCCTCCAAAGGTGAGGACGTGTAGTCCTCTGAAGGTGAGGACGTGCAGTCCTCTGAAGGTGAGGGCATGTAGCCTTATGAAGGCGAGGACATGAAGCCCTCTGAAGGTGAGGACATGTAGTCCTCGAAAGGTGAGGGCATGCAACCCTTTGAAGGCGGGGGTGTGCCGTCCTCTGAAGGTGAGGACGTGCAGTCCTCTAAAGGCGAGGACATGCAGTCCTCTGAAGGCGAGGACATGCAGTCCTCTGAAGGTGAGGACGTGTAGTCCTCTGAAGTCGAGGACATGCAGTCCTCTGAAGGTGAGGACGTGTAGTCCTCTGAAGGCGAGGGCATGCAGTCCTCTGAAGGTGAGGACGTGTAGTCCTCTGAAGGTGAGGACGTGTAGTCCTTTGAGGGTGAGGGTACTAGTACCCAAGGGTCCACCTTTTTGAGAAAGCAAGAGATGGACTCATCGAGAGGGCCGATTATCCCAAATTCAGAAGATTGGACATTAGATGTAGGAAATGTATGTAGTTAACATGATTTTTAGTGATGCAGATGCATGCAACCTTTGTTGTGAAATTTGGTAAATGCGGACTTCATATGAAACAATGCAATGTAATGGAATGTTCATAACATTCTTTCCCTATTTTGTAATTTTTGATTTTGATTTAATTTTTTTGGAAAACACAAATTGACTGTCCTTTTGAAAGAGGTGATAATTCATGCAACCTTGTCCTATCTTTTGCAAATCTTTCCGGGAACTCCCTCAGAGTGTTTGTTCTGTTTGATTTAGTCACTTGACCATTTTGGAGTAACGGTAATGGAGCCATTTGATGTTTAACCAATCCATTGAAATTCTCGAGTTTGTCCCCCCCCCCCCTCTTTTTTTTTGTTTAAAAACATTGACGGGTGAGAACTTTTGATCTGCCCCTATTTTCACCTGAGGCTCATTGCCACAGTGTAAGGCTTTGAGGTACCAATTGTTATCTTTCGTCATGACCTTGTAGCTGGGAGCCTATTGGGTGAGAACTTCTAATCTGGCCCTAGGTTCACTTGAGGCTCATGCACGGTGCCCCTCATTGCCCCAGTGTAGGGCTTTGAGGTACCAATCGTTGTCTTTCGTCATGACCTTGTAGCAGGAAACCTATTGGGTGAGAACTTCTAATCTGCCCCTAGGTTCACTTGAGGTTCATGCACGGTGCCCCTCATTGCCCCAGTGTAGGGCTTTGAGGTACCAATCGTTGTTTTGTCTTCATAACCTTGTAGCAAGGAAGAAAGAATAAAAGCGGTTGATTCTCGCAAAAAGAATTTTTCAAGGACGAGAAATAGTTGAAGGATTTTTTTCAGTTGACGGGTTAAGTCAAATGACTCCTATGTAGAAGCAAGATGTTTTGATGTCTTGATGATGCTAAAGGATCAAGTGCTTCTAAGTTTTATTCAAGACAAGAATCCAACAAAATCAAGATATATGATCAAGTTGATCTCTAGAATCTTTAGGAAGAAGTTTCCAAATTGAAAAAACAAAAGGTTTGACCAAAGAATTCTATCATTTCAAATTGAGATTTGCTCTTTGGTAATTGATTACCAGCAGCTGAAAATGTTTATATCAGTCACTAGAAATTTGAATTCAAAAGTTATAATGTGTAATTGATTACACATGGATGGTAATTGATTACCAGCAGTTTATTGAACATTTTAATTCAAATTTTAAAGCCTGTAATCAATTTCACCAGTCTTGTAATCGATTACCAGAGGGGATTTTCATAAAATAATTTCCAAGAGTCACATCTATTCAAATGTTTTATGAATGGCCATCAAAGGTCTATTTATACGTGACTTGGAAACACGAATTTAAGGAGAGTTTTCTTTGCCCAAAAAGTTTTATCCTCTCAAAAGATTAAGAGAGTTTTTCTGAACTAAAATGTCTTATCCTCTCAAAAAGATTCCTTGGTCAACCACTTGCATATTCAATAAGGAATTTTGATTGATCTTCATTGTACAATCTATCTCTTTCAAGAGAGATTTCTTCTTCTCTTCTTCTTACTTCTGAAAAGGGATTAAGAGACCGAGAGTCTCTTGTTGTAGAGGATTCCTGAACACAAGGGAAGGGTTGTCCCTGTGTGGTTCAGACTTTGTAAAAGGAGTTTTACAAAGAGAGTGGAAAATCTCAAGTGGGTTGCTTGAGGACTGGACGTAGGCACAGGAAGTGGCCGAACCAGTATAAATCAAGTTTGCATTCCTCTCTTCCCTTAAACATCTTTTATTTATTGCTATTTATCTTTTGCTTTAAAGAAGTTTATTTTGAATTGTCTTTTAAGGGTGCATTGTTAATCCAAAAAGAGAGAGTGAAAGTTTAATTGGGGAATAGTCTTTCTATCTTAATTCAACCCCTCCCTTCTGAGGCCATTTGTCCAACATCCTATTCCTGATAACTCACTTCTCTCTAAAAAGACAAACTTTCTGGAATGTTAAAATGAGGTCACATGAACGTCTTGAAAACACAGTCAATCAAATGCTTTCCCTTTTTTTTCTTTTTTTTTTAAACTTATTTGTTTTGAACTTTACTCGTTGTTTTACGGCACCCCCACCAATGTGCAGGACGAGCAATCTCTGATTGAACGGTCTTGGAAGTTAACACTCAAGAGCGCAAGTCGCTTAGAGCAAACAAACCAATGGCTTACACTCACATTCCGGTGGAAGTTGAATAAGCAAAGATGTGTTTGTGAAAGGATGAGAGAGACAAGGATGTCAAATTCATCCATTATTTAGCATTGTAATTGTGGTTTACAATAATGGCATAAACTTGAAAATCCTGATGAGTCATTAGAGACATCTAACAACCACTTTCAAAATTGCCCCATGTGTGGTGTCGTTTGTCAATGTTAGGATTCACAAGCGATTCTCCTCAAATTTCAGCCAGCCCGCATCAATTTAGACTTTGCACCTTACACTTCAAGGTCATACAATGCTCAATGGAATGCCCCGGGGCTCCTCCATGATAAGCACACATTGTGTTCGAGTCGTACCCTCGAAAAAATGGAGGTTGAGGAAACCTAGCAGGGGTTATGGCTACCATTGCAGTATCAAGTAGATATGGGAGCAAGTTTAGCATATGACACCGGAATTTGGGATGAACCTACAGGCTTTTTCGCTGCAAAATTCATTTCTTGGTTGGTGTTTTGGTCTGTGCTAAAAGTGGTATTCGTCATTGGAAGTGCGGTAGACAGGCTTTGTGGTTGATTTAGGGATGACCTTTGTGGATAACTGGGCGGTGGGTAAGGAGAGGGTTTGTTATTGGCTGAGTAATGACATTGTTGGGTTGGTGGGAAACTTGGTTGTATAGGAATGGCAGTCACAACATAGGTTTCCCCCCCTCATCCTCACCCTCTTCATTTGCCCCAATTTTCTCATTCGTCCAAGCAGGATGATTAAATTTGCCTCCTTTCAGACCCACTTCGATCTTTTTGCTGGCGAAGACCAAATCTGTAAAACTTGAAGGTGTGTAACCCACCATTTTTCATAGTAGAACACCGGTCACGTGTCTACTATCATTGTGATAATATATTTCTCTGTTATTGGGGGTGCTACTTGAGTTGCCAAGTCTCTCCATCTTTGGGCCTATTCTTTGAAAGATTCGTGCCCCCTTTTTGCACATGTTCTGTAGTTGCATCCTATCCGGAGCCATATCAGAATTGTACTGACACTGCCTAACGAAGGCAACCATTAGGTCCTTCCAAGAATGGACTCAGGAAGGTTCCTAAGTTAGTATATGAGGTGACAGTTGTCCTAGTACGACTTTCTTAGGAAAAATGTATCAGCAGTTTCTCATCTTTTGTGTATGCCCCCATCTTCCGACAATACATCTTTAGATGGTTCTTGGAGCAAGTAGTCCCCTTGTACTTGTCAAAGTCCGGCACCTTGAACTTGGGAATGACCATGTTCGGGTACTAGGAACAACTCTTCTAGGTTAGCAAAGGTACAATCTTCACCTCCTTCAATGTCCTTGAGCCTTTCCTCTATATGATCCAACTTTCCCTTTTCAGCCATAGCAGTAGGGGCTCTTCCCACCGTAAAATGCAAGGGTTGTGGTTGTGGGCAAAACTGAGGGCCCTCCAAAGTGTTTGGCATGGGTATATCACCAAATACTTGCCCTCCAGTGGCATATCCGAGGCAAGGCTCAAAGTCGGCTAGATTATGGTGGGGAATTTCATGTGTCTCCCCCACGGTTTAAGAGACATGTGCATGATCAGTTTGGGGTTGTTGGCTCTCAATGGGTATAGGAGTGGAGTTATTGACATTTGGGTGGTGTATAGTTGGGAGGCAGGCCATATGGCGGGAAGGCGTGCTTGTTTTGAATTTGCACATCATGGGGGCCGTCCCTACTTCCCAAATCTTTGCCTACCATATTTGAGGTTGGATGATTCATTTGGTTGAGGCCAGATGGGGGCATCGGGTTCACCTCAGCAATGCAGCTGCATTGACCTCCATTATCTTCTTCATGCTCATCATGGCCTCCATCATTGTGGCCATTTGCTCTTTCATGGCCTCTATGCCGGCCTTCATCTGCTTTTGTGCCTCCTCTACTTTACCCATTACTCTAGCTCTAGCACAGGTTCGGTAAGGGCACTGTAAAGCATGTTCTTTTCTTTTTTATAACAATGATTAAGTTTGTTTTTTTTCTTTTTTTCAAGGAAAGAATGTAATGAACAATTCAACCAATGAAAAGCATGGATGTATGTGAATGATGCACAGTTGAAGTATTGCGAATTTTGATGCAAGACATGGGGTTGAATCAATTTAGATTTTCAACATGGTCCATGACATCTTGGTCAAGGTGAAACTGGAGGTAACAAGGACATCGACAGTCCTAAATGTGTTTGGCAGTAGATGAAGCAGTGATGTAACTCGATTCATCTTTTGCCCCAATTTTTGCAAGATGGTTACTTCCATACTTCAACTTGACTTGACGAACTTTTTTTCGAAAAAGCATGAGCCTAATTCAACCCTATAATCCAAGGAATGGCAATTCTGATCGCCAATACTTCAACAACCTTTCATAGGGATGAATTACTCGGTCATACTATAAGCTATGCATGGAAAATGTAATTATGAAATTGAGATGCCCGAAGAAACATCATTTCCTAGTTAACCATGCATTAGGTACCATGTTCACTCATTTTGTTTTTAAGTGAAACGAGTTTATGATCCCAACATGGTTGGCTCATGGTACCGAATATATGCAACTAAGAATGCATCGTGAATTTTCATGCTTCTGTTTTAGTTTTGCAGAGGAAAATGCAAGGATCATGCATGAGCGAACATGAAAACAAAAGGTATGCAGTTTGTAGAACAAAAAGTATGTTGAACACATATGCATGATGATGCAATGACTCATGCAAAATGTGATGTTGGAACATGATAACGGACAAATGCAGGAACGATATGTTCATTATAATGCCATGAAGAGATGCTTATGCGATGCATGATATGAATGCATGCTAGAGATAAAATGCGGGAGTGATTTGATTCGCACCGATTTTTGGAGTAAAAACGTGGGATAAACTCATTTTATTCAGAAAGTTATAACTAGTCAAGATCTGAGCGACAATACAAACTTCCCAGCGGTTTCTAATCAGATGGGCCATTAAGTCTATCATATGCTGACAATAGCTGAGAAGTCCGTGGATCTCCTTGGGGGTGAAGTAGGTGTCCGCCACTGCTTTGGCCTTGGCTAGGTCCCAGATTTTACCGTAAGCTTTGCGAAAAGCTTGCCGCTGGAGCTGACCCATCAACTGCCCTAACTCTTTTAGACTGGTGATCCCTAGGCTCTTTACCTTGACTTGATAGAACCTCTTTTTAAGCGAAGGCATTTGACTTGATCCCATGTTTTACTAAAGTGAAAAAAAATCGGTGCGAATCAAAACTCCAACATCTATCATGGGTGGAATGGATGAATGCATGAAGAAATGCATATGACACAGATGCAATTTATGAATACGGGAGCCCGGGAAATTGTCTCCTTCTTTAGATACAACGTCTTGCGGTAGAAAAGTGCCCAACGTATGTGATTAAGAAGGTGACACGAACCCTCCGTTGGTTTGTTAAAGAGAGGGGATCAAGAAAGAATCCGCGCGTGACGCATATGCGAAAGGCGCAACACGGGAATGTACATAGTATGACAATATTCACAAAATATAAGCAAAAGGGTATATGACACTTATGCATGGCAGTGTGAAAAAACGGCACGCAGCGTGTCCGCTTCGTGCCCCTATTCAAAGGACCTATATGGTAGGGAGCTAAAAGGGTTTTTTAGTGATAATTCCCAAGGTGGTCATCTCTCTCTTGATGGTTTCTAGAGGTATCATCCCCTTCGAAGAACATATTGCAGCAGTAGGGACTACTAGCAACAATACATTTTCAAAGAGGAAAACTCTAGACGAGGGTTCACTATAATCAAGCAAGTCGGAGACCTAGCATGATCACAGATTCACCTCCACTCCTTATGCTCCCATGAACCCGGGTATAGGGCCCTTTTTTCAACTCACCGTGTGTGCAAATAGTGTTGGTGTTTGTGTGCATCAAATGAATAAATATTTACCTCATGCATACATTTATAACGCACTAAAAGCAACAAAGAGTTTTTATACACAAGAACATAAGACAAACGAAGGGAAACCAACAAAGGAGAAAGTCATGATAAGACATTGCACAAGATTAAATGGCCTAACTCTCGAAGAATAGTCCCCAGTGGAGTCGCCAACTGTCGCAACCTACCCTTCGGCGGGAGGGCGACGCATGACTCGCGGGAGCGTGTTCCAAGAAAGGAATACGCGCGGAGTCGCCACCAACGTTTATTTGAGGAAAACGTCAGAAAAACCGAAAAAGACGTGATCTACGAACTTAAAGTGAAACGTTCGAGAGTTGTATTTACGTACGGGGAAGGTATTAGCACCCCACGCGTCCGTCACAAGAGACGGCAGCCTTTAAATAAATGTACAAACATGACTTCAATTTTTAGGTTCCCTTTTACGTCTTTATTCCCTTATATACTTTTTTATCTTTTTGCGGTCGACGAGGGTATTTCCCTTGCTCCTACGTATTCCTTAATTGTGATAAGGAAATCAGACCTACGTAGTTCTTTGTGAACAAAATGTTTAAGTTGTTTTTATCCTTTTTGCAAGATATGTTTTTGTTGAATGAAAGGTTATTTAAGGCGTTGGACCGTTAAACAAACTTTCGATTCTTTTGAAAAGAGAGAAGACATTAAGGCATTTGGACCATTTAATGTTCTTTTTATTTTTTAAAAGAGGTAATAACATTACATGTTGATTTTAGGCCTTTAGAAATCTACACTTAACTAATAAAAGCGGAAAAGACTATTTCAAGGCGTTGGACCTTTGAAAATGGCCTTTTTTAGGCGATGATAAAAGTTTGGTTTATGATTTGATTTTAGCCTTAGTTTCACTTTGGTTATTTAGTCGATTCGATTAAGAAAGAAAAATTCCAAAGAGAAACGTCCGTTTGATTTTTTTGTTTTATTTTACTAAAAGATATTTTTGATTATTATATTATTATTTTTACCTCTTTTTGGTTTCCAACGTGATTACGGCATGACCGAACGGTCGGATTTCATTTTAAACGAAATTAACGGATACTACAATTCAAACGATCGGTGGAAATTTATTTTATTTTTGATTTAGGCGAGAAAATGACTTAAGCAAATGACTAAAGCACGTCAAAAGGGGGTACGGAAAGTAAATGAAATGAAGATAAAAGAAAATGAAAACAAATGAGGAGCACTAAGGGTACATAGAATGAATTGAAAAGTTCGGTTTCGAGAACTTATCGGTTGAAGACCGAAGAACGATGAAGAACGAACGAAGAACGTCGAAGAACGACTGAAAATCTTCACGAAAATCCCCACAGAAACGTTATGGAAACGTTACGGAAGCGCCTCGGCTCGGATTTACTTCACGGAACCAATTTTTTCACTAATTTTAAGTGATTCTTGAATTACCAGGAGGGCTGAACGAAATTCCTCTTCACTTCTCCCCCTATTTATAGGAAAATGGGGGAGATGCTTGCCACCCAGCTCGCCCAGGCGAGCAAGGTGACTTCCTCCAGAAGCAACCACCTTCTGGAGGAATCTTCTGGAGGGCCCAAGTGGGCCTGGTTGCTATTTGCACCCCACTTTTACTAAATACACCCCTGCCTTTTTTTGGTGATTCTTTTTCCGTAAAGTTACGGAAACTTACGAATTTCGTAATGATACTTGTTTTCTTTCCGTAATGTTACAAAACCTTGCGGATTACATAATCATCCCCTTTTCGACTTATGGAATGTTACAGAACCTCACGATTTGTGCAACGACGCTTCCTTTTGAGTTCTGGCATGTCACGGAACTTCACGAATTGCCTAATGATGGGTGCCAAGTACCTCAAAATGGTCAAATGAAAGTTGTTGCCACCAAGCAAAGGTCCCCGGACGAAATTAGGGTTTGACAACAGCAATTTTCTTTCTTCATTAAATAGATCAAAGTTGATATGTTGGTCTTCAATACCCATTTCTAACTGTTTCTTTCCCTTGTCCACTATACAGCTTGCAATAGACATAAATGGACGTCCCAAAATCAAGGGAATATTTGCATCGTCTTCAATGTCCATTACAATGAAGTCAGCGGGAAAGATAAGGTGTTTGACCCGAACCAGAACATCCTCAATCACTCCATAAGGTCTGGTGATGGAGCGATTTGCTAACTGTAAAGTCATCCTAGTGAGCATTATCTCCAACTCTCCTAGTCTCCGCCACATGGAAAGCAGCATCAAATTAATACTGGCTCCCAAACCAGTAAAGGCTTTGCCAACAGAAACTTCACCTATAGATCAAGGTATAGTGACACTGCCTGGATCCTTAGGTTTTGGTGGAATGATACGTTGAATTACGGCACTGCAGTTTCCCTCCACAACTATGGTCTCACTATGGATGTACTTATTCTTCCTAGTTAGCATGTCTTTCAAAAATTTAGCATAAAGCGGCATCTGCTGTACAGCTTCTCCAAAGGGCATGGTAATTTCTAGCTTCTTGAAATTATCCAAAAATCTAGCTAGATGTCTTTCTTTGTCTTTCCTAGAAGGTACCAAAGGATATGGTACTTCTCTCCCTTCAGCTGAGGATGTTTCTTTCTTTTTCTCTCTAGCACACTCACTCTTGCTTTTTCTCTTCTCTCTTTTTCTTTTTCATTTTTCTCATTTTCTTTTTCTTTCTCCTTTTCTCTTTCTTTTTCCTGCTTTTCCTTCTCACTTATTTCTTTTTCACTCACAATTATTGGTATCTCCTTCTGCTGATCATCTTCTACTTCCACTTCTTCCTCAGTCTCACTCAAAGGTTCCACCACTGGGTCAATTGTTGGCTTAGTCACCAGCTATTGTTTTTCTTCACCTATCATCTTCTCTCCATCATTCATGCTCACCATTTTGCTTCTAGTCATAACAGACTTGTACTCCTCCTTAGGATTCTTCTCTGTGTTGGCTCCAAAGCTACTTGACGGTCGGTCTGCCAATTGTTTTGCCAATTGTCCCACCTAGACTTCTATAATCTTGATGGTTGACTCTGTGCTTTTGACTGGACATGGATACTTGCATAAATTGTGCAAGAGTCTCTTCCAACTTCGTTGTTCTATCATAGAGACTAGGTGGTGTAAGCTCCATTGGAGCTTGTAGGCCTAAGATCTTCTTCATCAATCGATTCCTTTGCTTCTTGGAAGATGAATGGCAGCGGAATGGAGAAGGAAGAGAGAGAGGAGATGCCACTTCAAGGAGAAGATGAGTCTAGAAGAAGCTCACCACCATAGGAGGCCATGGATAAGAGCTTGGAGGAAGAAGGAGATGAATGAAGGGAGAGGGAGAGAAGAACACAAAATTTTGTGCTCTAAAAGTGCTCTGGCATCTGAAGTTAATATTCAAATGATCAAAGTCGAAAAAAATGCACACACATGACCTCTATTTATAGCCTAAGTGTAACACAAAATTGGAGAGAAATTTGAATTTCAATTCAAATTTCGCTTGAATTTGAAATTGAATTTGTGGAGCCAAACTTTGGAGCCAAATTTCACTTGAATTTGAATTTCATTATTTTCTCTGAAACCTACATGCTCAATATCTTTATCATGCTCATGCTTGATAACACATTTTTCAGAATAAAAAAAATACTTTATATATGAAAATTCTTATATAAAAATAAATAAATATAACATAATGGATTTTGAAAAGCTTTATGAATGAACCTTAAGCAAGTAATTCACATGTCATATTTAAAAATTATGCAACAATCATACAAGAGATATAAAGCCATACATAACCATTTATAAATGACTAATCACATATCACATCAAAAATCATACATAATCATTTTAAAAATATATATTATCAAAATAATCAACATAACTTTTAAGCACAATACTTTTTTTTAAAAAAAAATCAAATTTAAAAAAAAATAAATTTCAATTTAAAATTTCATATTTCAAATTTTAAATTTTAAATTTCAAATTTCAACTTCCAGTAACTTCCTTTTTTAACTTCCAACTTCCAATAACTTCCATTTTCATTTTCAACTTTCAACTTCCAATAACTTCCAAATTTTAATTTTGAAACTTCCAATAACTTCCAATTTTTAATTTTGAAACTTCCAATAACTTGGACACAATTACCAAAGACAAAAAATCAATCATGTATATTGAAATTATTTAAACTAAATATAGTTAATTAATCATAATAAATTTTAACATACTCAAATAATTTTGAACTTATCTTCAATTTATAGAACTAAGTATATTCTATTGTAATTGATTACACATAGTGGTAATCGATTACCATAGAATTAAACACTAAATTTTAAATATCAAATAACAATCATCAACACATATCATGGTAATTATTTACTTAATTCAATTATTCTATCATGTCAAAACAAACAAAACATAAGCAATTCAACTATTAATCAATTCAAACAAAATTCAATTAATCATATATATTCAAAATTAAAACTAAATATAGTTATTTAAACATTGTAAACACACTCAAACAATTTTAACAATTAATTTCTATTTGCCACAAAAATAACTTATTTGAAAATACTAATCATACCTTAATTCATAGAGATGGCTTAGATGTTACCTCTTTTGAGATTTTACTGATATTGTTGTCGTCGTATGTAACATGTCCACTTTTGGGGAAATGTTTGTAAACTTGGATACATCTCCCGTCATATGCTTGGAACATCCACTGTCAATGTATCACTTATTCCTTACATATTCTTCTTTGTTGTTTTCATGAGATTTTGTAGTGAGACAAAAGTTGACTTGGTCTTCATCATGACCTTGGAATAACCTGTTCCTGAAACTACTTTTGAAAAACAAAGAATCTAAAGAGGCCATTAATCTTGAAGTTGTTAAACTTTCTACAAGAAACCTGCTCTGATACCACTTGTTGGATCGAGTGGCCTCAGAATAATAAAGAAGGGGGAGTTGAATTAATTATTCCTAAACTTTCACTAATTAAAAATTACTCTTTTAAGGCTTTTACTAAATTGTTAAGAGAATAAGGAGTAGAAGAGAAACTTAACAGAAAGTAAATGCGGAAATAAAATGCACAACGGAAAGTAAAAGAGTAGGGAAGAAGGAAACAAACACACAAGAGTTTTTATATTGGTTCGGCAACAACCCGTGCCTACATCCAGTCCCCAAGCGACCAACGGTCCTTAAGATTTCTTTCAACCTTGTAAAAATCCATTTACAAGAAAAGATCCACAAGGGATGTACCCTCCCTTGTTCTCTTTGAACCTAGTGGATGTACCCTCCACTAGAACTGATCCACAAGAGATGTACCCTCTCTTGTTCTCAATCAAACCCAAGTAGATGTACCCTCTACTTGTACCACAAAGGATGTACCCTCCAATGTGTTGAGAAAAAGGTCTCAGGCTGTTAAACCTTTGATACTTTGTGAATGGGGATACAAAAGAATTCTCAAGCGGTTAGTCCTTTGAACACTTTTGTATTAGGGAATGGGAAGAATCAAAAGAATTCTCAGACTGTGTCGTGTTGAATTCTTTGACAAGAGAGAAGGGAGACACAAAAGAATTCAGGCGGTTAGTCCTTTGTTCTTTTGGAAAAGGGAGAAGAGAGACACAAAAAGAATTCAGGCGGTTAGTCCTTGGCGAATTCTTTTTGGCAAAGGGAGAAGAGAATGAAAAGGATGAATAGCACAAGTTTTCAAGGTTTGGAAAACTAGAAAACTTCAGAAAGCTTTTGGTACAAAGAAGAAGAAGAAGAAGTTCAAAGAGATTTCAAGGCTTGTAAAGGATTGATTGAAAAAACAAAAGTATTCAAGATTCTTGAAATGTAAAACAAAGCCTTGCTTTTATAGACCCTCCATGTCTTGTCAAGAAGACCATTCAGAAGAGTTATAACTTTTAGAAAAGCTTAAAACCCATTTGAAAAAGTCAAAACCTTTTTGAAGAGTTACATCTTTTGATTTTTCATAAACAGTCACTGATAAATCGATTACCAAATAAGTGTAATCGATTACACAAAGCTTTTGAGTGAAAGGATGTGACTCTTCACATTTAAATTTGAGTTTCAACGTTCAAGGGCACTGGTAATCGATTACCAAAATATTGTAATCGATTGATGCCTTTTGAAAATAATTGGAACGTTGTAAATTCAGTTTGAAAACTTTCTCAAACTCATTTTGCTACTGGTAATCGATTACAACAATATGGTAATCGATTGCCAGAGAGTAAAAACTCTTTGGTAAAGGTTTTGTAAAAAACTCAAGTGCTATTCAAAGTTTTGAAAAAAAATTTTAATACTTATCTTGATTGAGTCTTTTCTTTATTCTTGAATCTTGAGTCTTGAATCTTGATCTTGATTCTTGAGATCTTGAATCTTGATTCTTGATTCTAGGTTTTCTTCTTGAGTCTTGAATTCTTCTTGATTCTTGATTCTAGGCTTTCTTATTGAGTCTTGAATTCTTCTTGATTCTTGAACTCTTGACTTGTTCTTGATTCACTTGAGATGTTCTTTGATTCACTTGAGTTGTTCTTTGATCTTTTGAGCTTTTTGTTCATCACCTTTGTGATCATCTTTTGTTGTCATCATTGTTATCATCAAAACACCTTTAAATAATTTTTGATTCATCATGAAGCTTTGCTTCCACAGAAAATCTAAATTGATTCAACCTTATGTCTTGCGTAAAAATTTGCAATACTTCAACTGTGCATCATTCGCATACATCCATGCTTTTCATTGGTTGCATTGCTCAGCATTCTTTCCTTGAAAAGAAATGAACTTAATCATTGTTATCAAAAAGAAAAGAACACGCTTTACGGCACCCTTACCGAACCCGTGCTAGAGCTAGAGTAATGGGTGAAGTAGAGGAGGTGCAAGAGCATATGAAGGCCGACATAGAGGCCATGAAAGTGCAAATGGCCACAATGATGGAGGCCAATATGAGCATGAAGGAGATAATGGAGGTCAATGCGGCTGTTGCTAAGGTGAACCCGATGCCCCCATCTGACCTCAACCAAATGAATCATCCAACCTCATATATGGTAGGCAAAGATTTGGGAAGTATGAACGACCCCATGATGTGCAAATTCAAAACGAGCACGCCTTCCTGCCATATGGCTTGCCTCCCAACTATACACCACCCAATGTGGCGTACACTCCCAATGAGAATGTCAATAAATCCACTCCCATACTCATTAAAAGCCAACAACCCCAAACTAATCATGCACATGTCTCTCAAACCATGGGGGAGACACATGAAATTCCCCACCACAATCTAGTCGACTTCGAGCCTTGCCTCAGATATGCCACTGAAGGGCAAGCAGTTGGTGGTATACCCCTGCAAAACACTTTGGAGGGCCCTCAGTATCGCCCCCAACCACAACCCTTGCATTCCACACCGGGTATAAACCCTCATGCTATGGCAGAAATGGGAGAGTTGGATCATCTAGAGGAAAGGCTTAGGGACATTGAAGGAGGCGAAGATTATGCCTTTGCTAACCTAGAAGAGTTGTTCCTAGTACCCAATATCATCACCCCTCCCAAGTTCAAGGTGTTGGACTTTGACAAGTACAAGGGGACTACTTGCCCCAAGAACCACCTAAAGATGTATTGTCGGAAGATAGGGAGCATACGCAAAAGATGAGAAACTACTGATACATTTCTTCCAAGAAAGTCTTACTGGGATAGTTGTTACCTAGTACACTAACTTGGAACCTTCTCGAGTCCATTCTTGGAAGGACCTAATGGTTGCCTTCGTTAGGCAGTATCAGTACAATTCTGATATGGCTCCGAATAGGATGCAACTACAGAACATGTGCAAAAAAGGGGCACGAATCTTTCAAAGAATACACCTAAAGGTGAAGAGACCTCGCATCTCCAGTGACACCTCCAATGACGGACAAAGAGATGATCACAATAATCGTAGACACATTACCAGTGTTTTAATATGAAAAAAATGGTGGGGTATGCACCTTCAAGCTTTACGGATTTGGTCTTCGTCGGGGAAAGGATCGAAGCAGGTCTAAAAAGAGGCAAATTTAATCATCTTGCTTGGACGAATGAGAAAACTGGGGCAAATGAAGAGGGTGTGAATGAAGGAGAAACCCATGCTGTGATTGTCGTTCCTACATGGAAAATTCCTACCAGCTTAACAAACATCATTACTCAGCCAATATCAGCCCTTCTTATTACCCACCACCCAATTATCCACAAAGGTCATCCCTAAATCAACAACAAAACCCACTGACCACACAACCAATGCTAAACACCACCTTTAGCACAAACCAAAACACCAACCAAGAAATGAATTTTGCAGCGAAAAGCCTGTAGAATTCACCCTAATTTCGGTGTCCTATGATGACTTGCTCCCATATCCACTCGATAATTCAATGGTAGCCATAACCCCAACCAAGGTTCCTCAACCTCCATTTCTCCGAGGATATGACTCGAACTCAATGTGTGCTTGTTATGGAGAAGCCCCGAGGCATTCCATTGAGCACTGTAGGCCCCTAAAGCGTAAGGTGCAAAATCTAATTGATGCGGGCTAGCTGAAATTTTAGGAGAATCGCTTGTGAATCCTAACATTGACAAGCGACACCACACATGGGGCAATTTTGAAAGCTGTTGTTAGATTTCTCTAATGACTCATCAGGATTTTTCAAGTTTATGCCATTATTGTAAACCACAGTTACAATGCTAAAAAACATGGATAAATTTGACATCTTTGTCCTTTATCCTCTCGTAATTACATCTTTGCTTCCACTAGAATGTGGGTGCAAGCCATTGGTTTGTTTGCTCAAGTGACCTGCACTTTTGAGTTTGGACTTCGAAGACCGTTCAATCAGAGATTACTCGTCCTGCATGTTGGTGAGGGTGCCATAAACAACGACTAAAGCAAAAAAAAAAGTTCAAAAAGAAAAACAAAAAAAAAACATTTGATTGACTGTGCTTTCAAGTAAAATATAGACATTCGTGTGACCTCATTTCATCAATCTAGAAAGTTTGTCTTTTTTAGAGAGAAGTGAGTTATCAAGAATAGGAGTCATTTGACTTAATCCGTCAATTGAAAGAATCCTTCAACTATTTCTAGTCCTTGAAAAATTCTTTTTGCAAGAATCAAACCGCCTCTTTCATTCTTCCTTGCTACAAGGTTGTGAAAACAAAAAAAGATGGATACCTCAAAGCCCTACACTGGGGCAATGAAAGGCACCATGAAAAAACCTTAAGCGAACCTAGGGGCAGATTAGAAGTTCTCACCCAATAGGTTCCCTGCTAGAAGGTCATGACGAAAGACAATGATTGGTACCTCAAAGCCCTACACTGGGGCAATGAAAGGCACCATGCAAAAACCTCAAGCGAACCTAGGGGCAGATTAGAAGTTCTCACCCAATAGGTTCCCTGCTACAAGGTCATGACGAAAGATAATGATTGGTACCTCAAAGCCTTTCACTGGGGCAATGAGGGGCATCGTGCATGAGCCTCAAGTGAACATAGGGGCAAATCAAAAGTTCTCACCCGGCGATGTTTTTAAACAAAAAAATGAAAGGGGGGATGAATCCTGAAATTTCAATGGATTGATTAAACATCAAACGACTCCATTGCCATCACTCCAAAATGGTCAAGTGACTAAATCAAACAAAGCATACACTCTGAGGGAGTTCCCATAGAGATTTGCAAAAGATAGGATAAGGTTGCATGAATTATCACCTCTTTCAAAAAGACAGTCAATCTGTGTTTTCCAAAAAGATTAAATCAAAATCAAAATCACAAAATAGGGAAAGAATGTCATGAACATTGTAAAACTTTCCACTACATTGCATTATTGCATACGAAGTCCGCATTTACCGTATTTCAAGACAAAGGTTGAATGCATCTGCATCCCTAAAAATCATGTTAACTGCATAGATTTCCAACTTCTAAATGTCCAAACTTTTAATTTTGGGATGAAAGGCCCTTTCGATGAGTCAATCTCTTTTTTTCTCATAAGGTTGGACCCTTGGGTACTAGAATCTATTGCCTTTAGAGGACTACACGTCCTCACTGTCAGAGGGCTACACGTTCTCACTATCAGAGGACTACACTTCCTCACCTTTAGAGGGCTACACGTCCTCGCCTTCAGAGGCTACACTTCCTAACCTTTAGAGGACTACACGTCGTCACCGTCAACGGGTTGCACGCCCTCACCTTCAAAGGGCTATATGCCCTCGCCTTCAGAGGGCTTCATGCCTTCACCTTCAGAGGACTGCACGTCCTCCCCTTCAGAGGGCTATACGCCCTCGCCTTCAGAGGGCTACACGCCCTCACCTTCATAGGGCTACACGCCCTCACCTTCAGAGGACTACACGTCCCCTCCTTCAGAGGGCTACACACCTTCGCCTTAAGAGGGCTGCATGCCCTCATCATCGGAGGACTACACGTCCTCGCCATCACTGGACTACATATCCTTGCTTTAAGAGGACTACACATCCTCACATTTAGAGGACTACACATCCTCACATTGAGAGGACTGCACGCCCTCACCTTTAGAGGACTACACGTCCTCACCTTCAGAGGGCTGCACGTGCTCGCTTTCATAGGGCTACACGCCCTCACCTACAGAGGACTACATGTCCTCTCCTTCAGAGGGCTACACACCCTCGCCTTAGAGGGCTCCACGCCCTCACCTTTAGAGGGTTACACGTCCTCACTTTTAGTTGGCTCTACATCCGCACCTTAAGAAAATTTAAGGTCCTCTGCCCTTAATGCTTAACAAAGACTTGCGCTCCCGGTTAAGGGGCCAGTAGTTTCCTGGGCCATCCCCTGACGTTGGAGGGCGACCAACTGTGCGAGCACAACCAGAGAGGGAGGCTATCACGTAGCTACTATGCATACTGGGGCAATATTTCACACGTGCCGCTACAAAGAGACGAGTGCGGATCATGTGCACCAACATGACCCCTCTTACACAGATATGGACGATGTTGCTACTTAGAAACATTTGGCCCAACAGCCACAATGCCGATCTCCCCCTGCGAAAGTATCAGTTGGTCTATGCCATCATGACATAGGTAAGTATGCATGTGGCTCAATTTATTTTTGATGCCATCTACTATTTGCAGGGATCACGCTCGCAAGACACCCAGTGGACCCGAAGAAGTCCAACAGGGCCCTGGGGTTTCCAACTCTGGTTATGGGCCTCTGCCAGTTCTATAGGGTGCCCGTCCCCCCAGCAAGGTCATGCCATCGTGACATAGGTAAGTATGCACTTCTCTCAACTGATTTCTGATGTCATCTATTGTTTGCCGGGATTGCGCCCGCAAGACACCCAGTGGACCCGAAGAAGTCCAACAGGGTCCTGGGGTTTCCAGCTCTGATTACGAGCCTCTGTCAGTTCTACAGAGTGCCCGTCGCCCCCAACAAGGTCATCAGGCCCCCTACTAACCGAGCTTTCATCAAGAAGTACTGTGCTCCCCAGGAAGACTCAAGGCGAGACACCACCAAAGCCAGGGGATGGCCGGCAGCGGGCAACAGATGCACCGCCACCGCCTTCAAAGCCCTTCAGCTCATCTACAAAGGCTAGAGCGTTGCCTACGACTGGTGGCCGACCAGCAGGTGACCAAGTCCAAAGCCAAAGGTAAGCAAAAGTACTAGGCCTATGAAAGAAGCGATATTAGGAGGCAACCTAGAATTGGCTACGAAAAAGCTCCCCGCGAAGTGGTCCAAGAAGGGCACCATTGAAGAGAATTCCAGTGTGGCCCCACAAGCCGACACAGGCTTTGACAAACACCGATTCTAGAGCGTGGAACATCAATAGCGTTTCAAGGCCATCAAAGGATGGTCATTCCTCAGACAGAGACAGGGGCAGCTGAGGGATGATGAATTTCGGCACTTCCTTGGAGGAGGCGGAGCCATACAACTAAATCGCCAAACTTGTGATTTATCCTTCATTAATGCTTTCAGTTCTTCTATTATTTTGTTATTTCTCCTGTGATCTGACATTATCTGCTTCCAATTATTATGTCCATTGTGATTAAACTGAACATGTAGTTATCTGTCGCATTGCGAGTAATTTATCGCTTTGGGCATATGGTCGTGCTTGCTTTACGACGATTTTTCTGAAACACCAAAAAAAAAAAAAAAAAAAATGTGTGTAGGTCTTGTGCACATTCGTTTGTACGCCTTTTTCAAAAAGATGTGATCTCGGGCATCAGCCATGCCCAGGTTACAAGCTATCTTTAATCTTTTGAAAAAAAACAAAACAACAAAAATAAAAAAAAAAACAAAAAATATGTCTTTCGGCTGAAAAGCCACATGCTTTTGAAAAGAAATAACTTCCAACCTTTCTTTGAAAAAGATTCACCGATCAAAACAAAAGTTTTTGAAAAAAAATGTGTATGCACCTGAAGGGTAAATGCTGTGAAAATTTTCCTGAACACCCAAAATGGACTCGGATGAATGCATGAATTGATAAAGGAGCATATTTTGGAAATATTGGGTTGACTTAAATAGGAAAAATGAATCCTGAGCCCTAGTGTCACATGACCATAAAAACTTTATGCTTGAGTGTCCACATGGGTGCATGCATGACCACTTTTGCAAAAAATTTCCAAATCATCATTGTTGCATGTGTGTCATGGAAATAATGTGGGACAACCCCTTTATCCTTGTACCACTGGCCAAACCAACACTCTGACATATATCATGTCCAGCCATTCTACAAGCTTTAAGCCAAAATTCCAACTCACCATAAACCTTGACCAGGGTGAGAATGCTCATCCTTGCCCTCAGAAGAAAAGAAAACAAAAAAGGAGAGAAAGTTCCCGATCAAAGATCGGAGGAAAGAAAGAAGAAAGTTCCCAATCAAAGGTCGGGAGAAAACAAAGAAAAAACAAAATTCCTAATCAAAAGATCAGAAGAAAACAAAAGAAATATGCAAAAAGATCTTTGGACCAGACAATATCTAAACAATACAGAAAAGGAAGGAAACCACGACCTAAAGTGGTCCTCTCCCTTTGATTGCCAACCAAAATCCTATGTGCTAGCGACTTTCTCGCCCCGCACTAAACAAAAACAAAAAAGGAAAAGGCCAGAACACTCAGAGCCAAATTCCCCTCCAAAAACACTATTCCCCAAGAAAAAGTCCTATTGATCCATGATCACACGTGTAATCTTTGATTTGATAGGAAATGATTTGCAAAATCAAGTCATGACATATCTATGGTTCGGAATTAGGATGAAACACTTACCAGTGTGAGAGTGATACACTTTGAGTGATTTTCTTCTATTTTTGTTGGACCCGGTGTTTCCTCTAAATGGTCATTGCTAACATCCAAAATCTCATTTATGGTTATGAGAAAATTTCATCAGCATACTCTCCTTCCCCGATAGACACATTGTTTTTCATCCAAAAAAGCATATGTTGCTCTGATCAGTTGGAAGTTTTGTCTCTTTACTAAAGCATTTCACATTTTAGTGAAGAAAACACCGAGACTATTTTAGTCTCATAGTTATCAAGAACTACGTATGTCTGAGTTCCTCATCACAAATTGAGGATAGGTAGGAGCAAAAGCCCTGCTTTTGTCGACCACCCCACCTTTTGTTACCGTGACCCAAGAGTCCAGTAGCATGCAGAGACACTCGACGGTAACCCGCAAACATTCTTTTGCTATCTGTAAGACTCAACGCATGATAGCATGCAGAGACTAACGTCGTCTTCTGCACCCTTTGTCAATCGCGGCCGGCAAGCCCGTTGACATGCGGAGATTTATGTCATCTTTCGCGCAGACTACATCTGTCAAACACTAACCGGTGAAGTTAGGGGGCAGGCAGAAATACCCAACTGGTTATCCGTATAAACATTCTTTTGTTATCAGTAAGACTCAATGCATGATAGCATGTAGAGACTAACGTCGTCTTCTGCACCCTTTGTCAATCGAGGCCAACAAGCTCGTTGACACGTAGAGATTTACGTCATCTTCCGCACAGACTACCTCTGTCAAGCACTAACCCGTGAAGTTAAGGGGCAGGCAGAAATACCCAAGTGGTTATCCATATAAACATTCTTTTGCTATCTGTAAGACTCAACGCATGATAGCGTGTAGAGGCTAACATCGTCTCCTGCACCTTCTGTCATCCTGACCCATGAAGTCAGGTGACATGCAGGGTTACCTTGTGGTTACCTGCACCTTTTGTCAACCAAGGGGGCAAACGAGCCCGTTGACGCGAAGAGACCGACATCGTCTTCTGCACCTTTTGTCATCCAGGGATAGCGAGTCAAGTGGTAGGCGGAGATACCTTATGGTCATCTGTGCCTTTCGTCAACCGAGGGGTACGAATTCGGCGGTATCAGGATGATGTCGATCATTCAGTGTTGATCATTTTCAAAATTTATGCAGGTTTTTACTCTTGTCGTCTGGAAACATTCAAGCCCAACGACGCACGAGATTCTTCTCTGCTGGGCAGAGACGATCAGGTGCAATGGAAAAGGTTCCGCTGGCGGGGATATTGACCGGCCGAATGATGTTCCGCTCGAACGAAATTAGTGTATTATCTTTACTTCGTTTTTATCTCCAATAAAAGACAAGTAAAGAGGGGCAACTGTCATACCCTAATTTCATCCGGGGACCATCTGTTTGGTGGCATGCAACCTTCGCTTGGCTGCTTCGAGGTACTTAACACCCATTGTTAGGCATTCCGTGAAGTTCCGCGACATGTCGGGAGTCGAAAGGAAGCATTATTGCGCAATCCGTAAAGTTCCATAACATTCCAGAAGACAAAGAAGGATGGTTGCGTAATCCGTAAAGTTTCATGACATTACGAAAAGAAAACAAGTATCGTTACGTAATCTGTAAGATTCCGTAATGTTACGGAAAAAGATCAGCAAAAAAGGGAAAAGGGGGTGTATTTCATAAATAGGGGTGTGAAAATAGCAACCAGGCCCACTTGGACCTTCTAGGGAGTTTCTGGTGGAAGCAACCCAGCTTGCCTGGGCGAGCTGGGCGGCAACCACCTCCCTCTTTTCCCATATAAATAGGGGAAAAAGGGCAGAGCAAATTCATTCAACCCTCCTAGTATTTGGGATTCACTTGAAATTAGTGAGAAAAATTGTTTCCGTGAAGAAAATCCAAGACGAGGCACTTCCGTAACGCTCCCGAGACGTTTCCGTGGGCGATTTCGTGAAGGTTTTCCACCATTCTTCAACGTTCTTCATCATTCTTCGTTCGTTCTTCGTCGTTCTTCGGTCTTCAACCAGTAAGTTCCCAAAATCGAACCTTTCAATTCATTCTATGTGCCCTTAGTGGTCCCCACTTGTTTCGCGTGCTTTTATTTTTATTTCGTTTGCTTTCCGTACCCCCTTTTAACGTGCTTTAACCATTTATTTAAGTCGTTTTCTCGCCTAAATCAAAAATAAAATAAATTTCCACCGATCATTTGAGTTGTAATATCTTTTAATCTCTGTTAGAATAAAATCCGACCGATCTTTCACGCCGTAACCACGTTTAAAACCAAAAAAAGGCAAAATAATAATATAATAATAAAAAAATATCTTTAAATAAAATAATCAAAAAATCAATCAGACGTTTTTTCTTTGGGATTTTTCTTAATCGAATTGACTAATAACCAAAGTGAAACTAAGGCTAAAATCAACTCACGAATCAAGCTTTGTCATTAAAAATCACCTAAAGACCATTTTAAGGTCTAACGCCTTGAAACGGTCCTCTTTGCTTTTATTGGTTAAACGTTGACTTTTAAAAAGCCTGAAATCAAACACATAACTTTGTCACCTCTTTCAAAAAGCCAAGAGATCAATAATGGTCCAATGCCTTAATGTTTTTCTCTCCTTTCAAAAGAATCAAAAGATCGTTTAATGGTCCAACGCCTTAAATGACCTTTTATTCAATCAAAATATCTTGCAAAAAAGATGAAAACAACGTAACCAACGTTCAGTTCTCAAAGAACTACGTAGGTATGATTTCCTTATCACAAATTGAGGAATACGTAGGAGCTAGGGAAACACCCTTGTCGACCACAAAAATATAAAAAATACAAAAGGCATAAAAAGACATAAAAACATAAAAGGGAAAATAAAACAAATTGAAGTCATATTTGCACACTTGATTAAAGGCTGTTAATACCTTGTGACGGACGCTTGGGGTGCTAATACCTTCCCCGTGCGTAAATACAACTCCCGAACCTTTCACACTTAAAAGTTCGTAGACCACGTCTTTTCCGGTTTTTCCGATGTTTTCCTCGAATAAACGTTGGTGGTGACTCTGCGCATTTTCCTTTCTTGGAAGACGCACCCGTGAGCCCTCATGTCGCCCTCCCGCCGAAGGGTAGGTTGCGATAGATATACAACAAAAGCACCATGACAATTGAGGAATCAATACATGTTACTTTTGATGAAACTAATATTACCTCCCCGAGAAAGGAGTTTCTTGATGATATTGCAGATTCTTTGGAAGATACACAAAATGAAGAAAGAAATCTAAAAAGAAAGAGAGATGATGAAAACAAGGATGATCAAGATGACACAGCACAAGAAAATGATAATCTTCCCAAAGAATGGAAAACTTCAAGAAATCATCCTTTTGGCAACATCATCGGTGATATCTCAAAAGGGGTAACAACTAGACACTCTCTCTAAGATTTATGCTTTAATATGGCCTTTGTTTCGTTAATATAACCTAAAAAATTTGAGGAAGCTATTATAGATGATCATTGGATAGTAGCTATGCAAGAAGAATTAAGTCAACTTGAAAGAAATGATGTATGGGAATTGGTAGAGAAACCTTCAAATTATCCAATCATAGGAACTAAGTGGGTATTTAGAAATAAATTGGATGAAAATGGTATAGTAATTAGAAATAAAGCTAGACTTGTAGCAAAAGGATATAACCAAGAAGAAGGTATAGACTATGAAGAAACCTTTGCACCTGTAGCTAGATTATAAGCCATTAGGATGCTATTAGCATATGCATCTATTATGAATTTTAAACTATATCAAATGGATGTCAAGAGTGCTTTCTTAAATGGTCTAATTCAAGAGGAGGTATATGTAGAACAACCTCCTGGGTTTGAAGACTCACAAAAATTAGACCATGTCTATAGATTAAAGAAAGCACTTTATGGCTTAAAACAAGCACTTAGGGCTTGGTATGAAAGGTTAAGTAAATTTCTATTAGAAAAGAATTTCACTCGAGGGAAAGTAGATACCACCTTATTCATAAAAAAGAAGGATAATGATATCTTATTGGTACAAATTTATGTTGATGATATAATTTTTGGATCTACTAATGAATCTTTGTGCAAGGAGTTTTCTATTGATATGCAAAGTGAGTTTGAGATGTCCATGATGGGTGAGTTAAATTACTTTCTTGGACTACAAATCAAACAAACAAATGATGGGATCTTTGTCAACCAAGCAAAATATTGCAAGGAACTCATTAAGAGATTTGGAATGGAAAACTCAAAACACTTGGCTACTCCTATGAACACCAGTTGTTATCTTGACAAAGATGAATCCGGTCAACCTGTTGATGCAAAACAATATAGAGGTATGGTTGGATCTCTATTGTACTTATCTGCAAGTAGGCCAGATATTATGTTTAGTTTATGCATGTGTGCAAGATTTCAATCAAATCTAAAGTTTTCACATTTAATGGCAGTAAAAAGAATCATAAGATATCTATTAGGAACAGTTAACTTAGGATTATGGTACCCTAAGAATTCTTTATGCAATTTGGTAGGATACTCAGATTCGGATTTTGCTGGATCAAAAACAGATACGAAAAGTACTAGTGGAACATGTCAATTCATAGGGTTTGCTATTTTTTCTTGGAATAACAAGAAGCAAAATAGTGTAGCATTATCCACAGCAGAAGCAGAATATATTTCTGCTGGTAGTTGTTGTGCATAGATTCTGTGAATGAAACAACAACTATCTGATTATGGAATAGTATTAGAACACATTCCCATAAAATGTGATAACACAAGTGCCATAAACATATCTAAAAATCCAGTCCTTCACTCTAGAACCAAGCATATAGAAATTAGGCATCATTTTATTAGAGATCATGTTCTAAAAGGTGATGTTGTTTTAGAATTTGTAGATACTAAAAATCAACTTGCCGACATCTTCACAAAACCACTAAATAAAGATTCTTTCTACAACATTAGAAGAGAATTAGGAACGCTAGATGCTAGTGACCTATCAAAATGATCTATACTATTATGACATTTGAACAATTTAGTATTTCTTTTATTTGCATGGTATGATTGAACAATTATGAATTATGTTATATGACTATGTGATTTTTATATATTTGATCTATTCATGTTTCTTGCTTCATGATTGGTTTTTTATTCTTCAATGAATGACTTGTGAATGATTAGTAGTGTATGTATGATTTCTACTTGTTACGCATTTTGGCTTTTTGTTGATGCCAAGGGGGGAGAGAAATAGGGATTAAATCAAGAACTCACATAAGTAATTAATTTAATTTCAAATGAAGCAAAAACTCAAAAACAAAGGGGGAGAATGGAAAATTAAGTGAGTGATTGACTAGGAAAAAGTGTGTGTGTGTGTTTCTTGATTTCAGAGTTGTCATCATCAAAAAGGGGGAGATTGTAGAAGCAAGCTTCATGATGATGAATCAAGATTGATTCAAGTTGTTTTGATGATGAAAACAAAGATGATGACAAAAAAACCCAAGAGAATGAGTTCAAGATTGAGTCAAGAACACTTCAAGAATCAAGAGAAATTTGATTTCAAGATTCAAGAATCATGTTTCAAGAATCAAGAATCAAGAATAATCAAGTTAAATATTCAAGAATCAAGAAAAGAGTCAATCAAGATAAGTACTAAAAAGTTTTTCAAAACATTGAGTAGCACATGAATTTTTCACAAAATCTTTTACCAAAGAGTTTTTACTCTCTGGTAATCAATTACCAGTTTATTGTAACCGATTACAAGTAGCAAAGATTGTTTTCAAAAAGCTTTCAACTGAATATACAACGTTCCAATTGATTTCAAAATGGTGTAATCGATTACAAGATATTGGTAATCGATTACCAGTGTGTTTGAACGTTGAAATTCAAATTCAATTGTGAAGAGTCACATCCTTTCACAAAAATGCTTTGTGTAATCAATTACAATGATTTGGTAATCGATTACCAGTGACAAGTTTTGAACAAAAATCAAAACATGTTACTCTTCCAATGGTTTTCAGGTTTTTCTAAAGGTTATAACTCTTCCAATGGTTTTCATTGGCCAGACATGAAGAGTCTATAAAAGCAAGACCTTGACTTGTATATCGATATCTTCGACAACCTTTACAAACAACTTTTCCACATATTCTTTTACAACCTTTGAATGTCTTTGAACATCTTCTTCAACTTCTTCTTCTTTTTCTTCCTTTGCAAAAAGCTTTCTAAAGTTTTCTGGTTTTCCAAACCTTGAAAACAAAAGTCTGGTATTCATTTTTCTTTCTCTTCTCCCTTTGCCAAAAATAATTTGCCAAGGACTAACTGCCTGAATTCTTTTTGTGTCTCTCTTCTCCCTTTTCCAAAAGAACAAAGGACTAACCGCCTGAGTTCTTTAGTGTCTCCCTCCTCCTTTGTCAAAGAATTCAAAATGACACAATCTGAAAATTCTTTTGATTCTTCCCTTTCCCTAAAACAAAAGATTTCAAAGGACTAACCGCCTGAGAATTCTTTTGTTTCCCCTTCACAAAGTTTCAAAGGACTAACCGCCGGAGAACTTTGTCTTAACACATTGGAGGGTACATCCTTTGTGGTAATATTAGAGGGTACATCTACTTGGGTTGTTGTAACTGAGAACAAGAAAGGGTACATCTCTTGTGGATCAGTTCTAGTGGAGGGTACATCCACTAGGTTGTTCAAAGAGAACAAGGGAGGGTACATCCCTTGTGGATCTTTGCTTGTAAAGGATTTTACAAGGTTGAAAAGAAATCTCAAGGACCGCAGGTCGCTTGGGGACTGGATGTAGGCACAGGTTGTTGCCGAACCGATATAAAACTCTTGTGTTTGTCTTCTTCTTCCCTACATTTTTAATTTCCGTTGTGCACTTTGATTATCGCTTTTACTTTTGGTTAAGTTTCTATTTCTGTTCTTTAGTTTCTTAACATTATAGTAAAAGCCTAAGAAGGATTAGTTTTTTAATTAGTAAAGGTTCAGTAATAAATAATTCAACCCCCCCTTCTTAATTATTCTGAGGCCACTTGATCCAACAAAGGTGAGGGTGTGTAGCCCTCTAAATCCGAGGAAGTGCATTCCTCTGTAGGCCAGGACGTGTGGCCCTTTGAAGGCGAGGACGTGCAGTACTCTAAAGGCGAGGGTGTGTAGCCCTCTAAATTCGAGGATGTGCATCCTCTGAAGCCGAGGATGTGTAGTCCTCTGAACGCGAGGACCTGTAGCCCTCTGAAGGCAAGGACGTGTAGTCCTTTGAAGGCGGGGTTATGTAGCCCTCTGAAGGTGAGGATGTGTAGTCCTCTGAAGGTGAGGATGTGTAGTCCTCTAAAGGCGAGGATGTGTAGTCCTATGATGGTAAGGATGCATAGGCCTCTAAAGGTGAGGATGTGTAGTCCTCTGAAATTGAGAGCATGTAGTCCCCAAAGCCGAGGATGGGTAGCCCTATGAAAGGGAGGATGTGAAGCCCTCTGAAGTCGAGGGCATGCAGCCCTTTAAAGGCGATGGCGTGCAGCCCTCTAAAGGCAAGGACGTGTAGCCCTCTGAAGGCCAGGACGTGTGGCCCTCTGAAAGTGAGGATGTGCAGTCCTCTGAAGGCGAGGATGTGCAGTCTTTCGCAGGTGAGGACGTGCAGTCCTCTGAAGGCGAGGTCGTTCAACCCTTTGAAGGCGAGGATGTGTAGCCCTTGGAAGGTGAGGACGTGCGGTCCTCTAAAGGTGATGGCGTGTGGCCCTCTTAAGACAAGGATGTGCAGTCCTTTGAAGGCGAGGGCGTGCACCCCTCTAAATGCGAGGGCTGGTAACCCTCTGAAGGCGAGGACGTGTAGTCTTGTGAAGGTGAAGACGTGTAGTCCTCTGAAGGCGAGGGCGTGTAGCCCTATGAAGGCAAAGATGCGTAGTCCTCTGAAGGTGAAGGTGTGTAGCCCTATGAAGGCAAGGGCGTGCAACCCTCTAAAGGTGAGGACGTGTAGTCCTCTGAAGGCGAGCACGTGTAGTCCTTTGAAGGTGAGGACGTGTAGTTCTCTGAAGGTGAGAACGTGTAGTCCTCTGAAGGCAAGGGCTTGTAGCCCTCTAAATGCGAGGGCGTGTAGCCCTCCGAAGGTGAGGACGTGTAATCCTCTAAAAGTGAGGACGTGTAGTCCTCTGAAGGCGAGAACGTGTACTCCTCTGAAGTCTAGGACATGTAGCCCTCTGAAGGTGAGGATGTGTAGTCCTCTGAAGTCGAGGATGTGTAGCCCTCTAAAGGCAAGGACAGCTATCCCTATGAAGGCGAGGTTGTCAAGCCCTTAGAAGGCTAGGGCATGCAGCCCTCTAAAGGCGAGGGCGTGCAGCCCTCTAAAGGCGAGGATGTGCGGCTCTCTGAAGGTAAGGACATGTGGCCCTCTGAAGGTGAGAACGTGTAGTCCTCTAAAGGTGAGTATGTGCAGTCCTCTGCAGGCAAAGACCTGCAGTCCTCTGAAGGCTAGGACCTATGGTCCTCTGAAAGGGAGGGCATGTAGCCCTCTAAATACGAGGATGTGTAGCCCTCTGAAGGTGAGGACGTGTGGTCCTCTGAAGGCGAGGGCGTGTTGCCTTCTTAAGGCAAGGACGTGCAGTCCTCTAAAGGCGAGGGCATGCAGCCCTTTGAAGGCGAGGGCGTGCAACCCTCTAAAGGTGAGGACATGTATTATTATGAAGGTGAAGACGTGTAGTCCTTTGAATTCGAGGGCATGTAGCCCTCAGAAGGAAAGGGCGTGTAACCCTCTGAAGGTGAGGACGTATAGTCCTCTAAAGGCAAGCTCATCTAGTCCTTTGAAGGTGAGGACGTGTAGTTCTCTGAAGGTGAGAACATTTAGTCCTACGAAGGTGAGGGTGTGTAGCCCAATAAAGGCCAGGGCGTCCAACCCTCTAAAAGTGAGGACGATAGTCCTCTGAAGGTGAGGTCGTGTAGTCCTGTGAAGGCGAGGACGTGTAGTCCTCTGAAGTTGAGAACGTGTAGTTCTCTGAAGCTGAGGACGTGTACTCCTCTGAAGATGAGGACGTGTAGCCCTCTGGAGGCGAGGACGTGTAGTCCTCTGAAGGTCAGGACGTGTACTAATCTGAAGGTGAGGATGTATAGCCCTCCGAAGGCGAGGACGTGTAGTCCTCTATAGGAAAGGACATGTAGTCCTCTGAAGGCGAAGGAGTGTAGCCATCTCAAGGCGAGGCTGTGCAGCCCTCTGAATGTAAGGACGTGTGTCCCTCTTAAGGGAACGACGTGCAATCCTCTGAAGGCCAGGACCTGCTGTGCTCTGAAGGTCAGGACATGCAACCCTTTGAAGGTGAAGGCGTGTAGCTCTCTAAAGGAGAGAATGTGTAGCCCTCTGACGGCGAGGACATGTAGTCCTCTGAAGTCAAGGACATGTAGTCCTTCAAAGGCGAGGATGGGTAGCCCTATAAAGGCGAGGATTTGAAGCCCTCTAAAGGCGAGGGCATGCAGCCCTCTTAAGGCGAGGATGTGAAGCCCTCTGAAGGCGAGGACGTGTGGCCCTCTAAAGGTGAGAATGTTAAGTACTCTGAAGGCAAGGATATGTAGTCCTCTGAAGGCTAGGCTGAGCAACCCTCTGAAAGCGAGGGCATGTAGCCCTCTAAAGACGAGGATGTGTAGCCCTTTAAAGGCGAGGACGTGCGATCCTCTAAAGGCGTGGGCGTGCAACCCTCTTAAGGTGAGGACATCTAGTCCTCAAAAGGCGAGGGCATGTAGCTCTTCGAAGGCGAGGGCGTGAAGCCCTCTGAAGGCATGGACGTGTGGCCCTCTAAAGGCAAGGACAAGCAGCCCTCTGAATGCGAGGGTCTGTAGCCCTCTAAAGGCGAGGATGTGATGTCATTTGAACATGAGGATGTGCAGTCCTTTGAAGGCGAGGACCTAGAGTCCTCTGAAGGCGAGCACGTGTAGTCCTCTAAAGGCGAGAAGGTGTAGTCCTCTGAAGTCTAGGACATGTTGCCCTCTGAAGGAGAAATGTGTAGTCCTCTAAAGTCGAGGACGTGTAGCCCTCCAAAGGCGAGGTTGGGTAGCCCTACGAAGGCGAGGATGTGAAGCCCTCTAAAGGCGAGGATGTCAAACCCTCTAAAGGCGAGGGCATGCAGCCCTCTTAAGGCGAGGGCGTGCAGTCCTCTGAAGGCGAGGATGTGCAGCCCTCTGAAGGCGAGAATGTGCAGTCCTCTAAAGGCGAGGATGTGTAGTCCTCTGCAGGCGAGAACCTACAATCCTCTGAAGGTTAGGACGTGCAGCCCTCTGAAAGAGAGGGCATGTAGCCCTCTAAAGACGAGGATGTGTAGCCCTCTGAAGATTAGGACCTGTGGTCCTCTAAAGGCGAAGGCGTGCTACCATCTTAAGGCAAGGATGCAAAGTTTTGTGAAGGTGAAGACATGTAGTCCTTTGAATTCGAGGGCGTGTAGCCCTATGAAGGCGAGGTCGTGCAACCCTCTGAAGGTAAGGATATGTAGTCCTCTGAAGGCAAGCACGTGTTATCCTTTGAAGGTGAGGATGTATGGTTCTCTAATGGTGAGAACGTGTAGTCCTATGAGGGTGAGGGCATGTAGCCCTATAAAGGCCAGGGCGTGCAGCCCTCTGAAAGTGAGGACGTATAGTCCTCTAAAGTCGAGGTCTTGTAGTCCTGTGAAGGCGAGGACGTGTAGTGCTCTAAAGGTGAAGACGTGTACTCCTCTAAAGGCGAGGACGTGTAGCCCTCTAAAGGCGAGGACCTGAAGTCCTCTGAAGGTGAGGGCGTGTAGCCCTCTCACGGCGAGGCTGTGCAGCCCTCTGAATGTAAGGACGTGTGTCCCTCTGAAGGGGAGGACGTGCAGTCCTCTGAAGGCCAGGACCTGCAGTCCTCTAAAGGCCAGGACATGCAACCCTTTGAAGGTGAGGGCATGTAGCCCTCTAAAGGAGAGGATGTGTACCCCCTCTGAAGGCAAGGACGTGCAATCCTCTGATGGTGAGGGCGTGTCGCCCTCTTAAAGCAAAGATGAGTAGTCCTCTCAATTCGAGGACATGTAGTCCTCTGAAGGCGAAGGCGTGTAGCCTTCTTAAGGCGAGGGCATGAAGCCCTCTGAAGGTGAGGACGTGTAGTCCTCTAAAGGTGAGAACGTGTAGTCCTCTGAAGGCGAGGACGTGTCGCCCTGTGAAGGCAAGAATGTGTTGCGCTCGTAAGGCGAGGACGTGTGGTCCTCTAAAGGCGTGGCCGTACAACCATCAGAAGGTGAGGACGTGCAGTACTCTGAAGGCGACGACGTGCCATCCTCTAAAGGTGAGGGCGTGCTACTATCTTAAGGTAAGGACGTGCAGTTCTCTAAAGGCGAAGGCGTGCAACACTCTGAAAGCGAGGACGTGTAGTTTTGTGAAGGTGAAGACGTGTAGTCCTTCGAATTCAAAGGCGTGTAGCCCTATGAAGGCGAGGTCGTGCAACCCTCTGAAGGTAAGGATATGTAGTCCTCTGAAGGCAAGCATGTGTCTTCCTTTGAAGGTGAGGACGTGCAATTCTCTGAAGGTGAGAACATGTAGTCCTATGAAGGTGAGGGCATGTAGCCCTATAAAGGCCAGGGCGTGCAGCCTTCTGAAAGTGAGGACATATAGTCGTCTAAAGTAAAGATCATGTAGTCCTCTGAAGGCGAGGACGTGTAGACCTCTAAAGGAGAGGACGTGAAGTCCTCTGAAGGTGAAGGCGTGTAGCCCTCTCAAGGCGAGGCTGTGCAGCCCCCTGAATGTAAGAACGTGTGTCCCTCTGAAGGGGAGGACGTGCAGTCCTCTGAAGGCCAGGACATGCAACCCTTTGAAGGTGACGGCATGTAGCCCTCTAAAGGAGTGGATGTGTAGCCCTCTGAAGGCGAGGATGTGCGGTCCTTTGATGGTGAGGGCATGTTGCCCTCTTAAAGCAAAGATGAGTAGTCCTCTCAATTCGAGGACATGTAGTCCTCTGAAGGTGAAGGCGTGTAGCCCTCTTAAGGCAAGGGCATGAAGCCCTCTGAAGGTGAGGACGTGCAGTCCTCTAAAGGTGAGGACGTGTAGTCCTCTGAAGGCAAGGACGTGTCGCCCTGTAAAGGCGAGATTGTGTGGCGCTCATAAGGCGAGGATGTGTGGTCCTCTAAAGGCGTGGCCATACAACCATCTTAAGGTCAGGACGTGCAGTACTCTGAAGGCGACGACGTGCCACCCTCTGAAGGCGAGGGCGTGCACCCCTCTGAAGGCGAGGATGTGAAGCCCTCAGAAGGCGAGGACATGCAACCCTCTGAAGGCGAGGGCGTGCAGCCCTCTAAAGGCGAGGACGTGCAGCCCTCTGAAGGCGAGAACGTGTAGCCCTCTGAAGGTGAGAACGTGCAATTCTCTAAAGGTGAGGATGTGTAGTCCTCTGCAGGCGAGGACCTACAGTCCTCTGAAGGCTAAGACATGTTTTCCTCTAAAAGAGAGGGCATGTAGCCCTCTAAAGACGAGGATGTGTAGCCCTCTGATGGTGAGGACGTGCGGTCCTCTGAAGGCGAGGGCGTGCTCCCTTCTTAAGGCAAGGACGTGCAGGCCTCTAAAGGCAAAGGCGTGTAGCCCTCTGAAGGCGAGGGCGTGCAACCCTCTAAAGGCGAGGACATGTATTTTGTGAAGGTGAAGACGTGTAGTCCTTTGAATTCGAGGGCGTATAGCCCTATGAAGGCGAGGTCATGCAACCCTCTGAAGGTGAGGACGTGTAGTCCTCTAAAGGCATGCACGTGTAGTCCTTTGAAGGTGGGGACGTGTAGTTCTCTAAAGGTGAGAACGTTTAGTCCTATAAAGGTGAGGGCGTGTAGCCCTATAAAGGCCATGGCATGCAGCCCTCTGAAAGTGAGGACGTATAGTCCTCTAAAGGGAAGGTCTTGTTGTCCTGTGAAGGCGAGGACGTGTAGTACTCTAATGGCGAAGGAGTGTAGCCTTCTCAAGGCGAGGCTGTGCAGCCCTCTGAATGTAAGGACGTGTGCCCCTCTTAAGGGAAGGACGTGCAATCCTCTAAAGGCCAGGACCTGCAGTCCTCTAAAGGCAAGGACATGCAACCCTTTGAAGGTGAGGGGGTGTAGCCCTCTAAAGGAAAGGATGTGTAGCCCTCTGAAGGCGAGTACATCAGGCCCTCTGAAGGTGAGCAAGTGTAGCCCTTTGAAGTCGAGGACGTGTATCCCTCCAAAGGTGAGGTCAAGTAGCCCTATGAAGGCGAGGGCATGCATCCTTCTTAAGGCGCGGGCATGCAGCCCTCTGAAAGCGAGGGCGTCCAATCCTCTAAAGGTGAGGACCAATATTCCTCTGAAGGCGAGGACGTGTGGCCCTCTATAGGCAAGGACGTTCAGTCCTTTGAAGGTTAGGGTGTGTAGCCCTCTAAAGCCAAGGACGTCGATTCCTCTGAAGGGGAGGATGTGCAGTCCTCTAAAGGCGAGGACCTGCATTCCTCTGAAGGCGAAGGCGTGCATCCCTCTGAAGGCGAGTACGTGTAGTCCTCTAAAGGCGAGGACCTACAGTCCTCTGAAGGTGAGGACGTGCAGTCGTCTGAAGGCGAGGATGTGTAGCCCTCTAAAGGCGAGGACGTGTAATCCTCTGAAGGCGAGGACATGTAGTCCTTTGAAGGCGAGGGCATATAGCCCTCTGAAGGTGAGGACGTGTAGTCCTCTGAAGGCGAGGACATGTAGTCCTTTGAAGGCGAGGGCGTGTAGCCCTCGCCTTGGCGAGGGCATATAGCCCTCTGAAGGTGAGGACGTGTAGTCCTCTGAAGGTGAGGACGTGTTGTCCTCTGAAGGTGACAACGTGTAGTCCTCTGAAGGCGAGGACGTACAGCCCTCTAAAGGCGAGGGCGTGTAGCCCGCTTAAGGAGAGGGCATGTAGCCCTCTGATGGTGAGGACGTGTAGTCCTCTGAAGGTGAGGATGTGTAGTCCTCTTAAGGCGAGGACGTGTGGCCTTGTGAAGGCGAGTATGTGTTGCCCTCTGAAGGCGAAGACGTGCGGTCCTCTGAAGGCGTAGGCGTGCAACCCTCTTAAGGTGAGGACGTGCACTCCTTTGAAGGCGACGACGTATAGCCCTCTGAAGGCAAGGATGGGTGGCCCTCTGAAGGTGAGGACGTGCAGTTCTCCCAACGCGAGGGTGTGTAGCCCTTTGAACACGAGGATGTGCAGTCATCTGAAGGTGAGGACCTGGATGTAGAAGCAAAGCTTCATGGTGAATCAAGAATGATTCAAAGGTGTTTTGATGATAACAAAATATGATGACAAAGGTGATGACAAAAAGCTCAGAGATCAATCAAAAAGAACAACTCAAGTGAATCAAAGATCAATCAAAGAACAACTCTAGTAAATCAAGAACAATTCTAGAGTTCAAGATAAGAATCAAGAAGACTTCAAGATTCAAGAGGAAAGTTAAATTCAAGAATCAAGAATCAAGAATTCAAGAGATCAAGATTCAAGACTCAAGATTCAAGAATCAAGAGAAGACTTAATCAAGATAAGTATGAAAAGGTTTTCTCAAAAATTGAATAGCACATGGTTTTTTCTCAAAACATGTTTACCAAATAGTTTTACTCTTTGGTAATCGATTACCAGATTGTTGTAATCGATTACCAGTAGCAAAAGTGATTTGAAAAAGTTTTCAAACTGAATTTAAAACGTTCCAATTAATTTCAAAAAGTTGTAATCGATTACAATGTTTTGGTAATCGATTACAAGTGCCTTTGAACGTTGAAATTCAAACTCAAATATGAAGAGTCACATCCTTTCACATAAAAGCTTTGTGTAATCGATTACACTTATTTGGTAATCGATTACCAGTGATTGTTTTTGAAAAAAAAATCAAAACGTGTAACTCTTCAAATGGTTTTTGACTTTTTCAAATTGGTTTTAAGTTTTTCTAAAAGTTATAACTCTTCTAATGGTTGTCTTGACCAGACATGAAGAGTCTATAAAAGCAAGGTTTTGTTTTGCATTTAAAAATCTTGAACAACTTTTACAATACAATCCTTTTCAAGCCTTGAATCTCTTTGAACTTCTTCTTCTTCTTTGTGCCAAAAGCTTTCCATAGTTTTCTGGTTTTCTAAACCTTGAAAACTTGTGCTATTCATCTTTTCATTCCCTTCTCCCTTTGCCAAAAAGAATTAGCCAAGGACTAATCGCCTGTATTATTTTTGTGTCTCTCTTCTCCCTTTTCCAAAAGAACAAAGGACTAACCGCCAGAATTCTTTTGTGTCTCCCTTCTCTGTTGTCAAAGAATTCAAAACGACACAGTCTGAGAATTCTTTTGATTCTTCCCTTTCATAATACAAAAGTGTGCAAAGGACTAACCGCCTGAGAATTCTTTTGTATCCCCATTCACAAAGTATCAAAGGTTTAACCGCCTGAGATCTTTGTCTTAACATATTGCAGGGTACATCCTTTGTGGTACAAGTAGAGGGTACATCTACTTGGGTTTGACTGAGAACAAGAGAGGGTACATCTCTTGTGGATCAATTCTAGTGGATGGTACATCCCCTAGGGTTTCAAAGAGAACAAGGGAGGGTACATCCCTTGTGGATCTTTGCTTGTAAAAGGATTTTTATAAGGTTGAAAGAAATCTCAAGGACCGCAGGTCGCTAGGAGACTGGATGTAGGCATGAGTTGTTGCCGAACCAGTATAAAACCTCTTGTGTGTTTGTCTCCTTCTTCCCTACTCTTTTACTTTCCGCTATGCATTTAATTTCCGCTTTTACTTTCTGTTAAGTTTCTCTTCTACTCCTTATTCTCTTAACAACATAGTAAAAGCGTTAAAAGAGTAATTTTTAATTAGTAAAGGTTTAGGAATAATTAATTCAACCCCCCCCCCTTCTTAATTGTTCTGAGGCCACTTGATCCAACACTATAGTCCTCTGAAAGGCGAGGACGTGCAGCCCTCTGAAGGCGAGGGCTTGTAACCCTCTTAAGGCAAGGATGTGTAGCCCTCTGAAGGAGAGGACGTGTGGTCCTCTTAAGGTGAGGACATGCAGCCCTCTAAACGTGAGGACGTGTGGCCCTCTGTAGGCAAGGACGTTTAGCCCTTTGAATGTGAGGGTGTGTAGCCCTCTAAAGCCAAGGACATGCATTCCTCTGAAAAGGAGGATGTGCAATCCTCTGATGGCGAGGACGTGTAGCCCTCTGAGGGCAAGGACGTGTAATCCTAGGAAGGCGAGGGCGTGTAGTCCTCTGAAAGCGAGGGCATGTAGCCATCTTAAGGTGAGGGCATGTAACCCTCTGAAGATGAGGACATGTAGTCCTCTGAAGGTGAGGATGTTTAGTCTTCTGAAGACGAGGACATGTAGTCTTCTAAAGGCGAGGACGTGTCGCCCTGTGAACGCGAGGATGTATAGCCCTCTGAACGCAAGGACGTGCGGTCCTCTAAAGGCGTAGGTGTGCAACCCTCTTAAGTTGAGCACCTGCAGCCCTCTGAAGGCAAGGGCGTGCAACCTTCTGAAGGCGAGGATGTACAGCCCTCTAAAGGCGAGGATGTGTGGCCCTCTGAAGGAGAGGATGTGCAGTCCTCTGAATATGAGGGTGTGTAGCCCTCTAAAGGCGAGGACGTCCAATCCTCTAAAGGCTAGGACATGTAGTCCTCTGAAGGCGAGGACGTGCAGCCCTCTGAAGGCGAGGACGTGCAGCCCTCTGAAGGCGAGGATGTGTAATCCTCTGAAGCTAAGGACGTGTAATCCTTAGAAGGCGAGGACATTAGTCCTCTGAAGGAAAGGGCGTGTAGCCCTCTGAAGGCGAGGGCATGTAGCCCTCTGAAGGGGAGGACGTGTAGTCCTCTGATGGCGAGGAGGTGTAGTCCTCTAAAGGCGAGGATGTGTAGTCCTCTGAAGGTGAGGACGTGTAGTCCTCTAATGTTGAGGACATGTAGCCCTCCAAAGGCGAGGACAGGTAGCCCTCTAAAAGCGAGGGCGTGAAGCCCTCTGAAGGCGAGGACATGAAGCCCTCTAAAGGCGAGGGCATGCAGCCCTCTGAAGGCGAGGGCGTGCAGCCTCTGGAGGCGAGGACGTGCAACCGTTGAAGGTCGGGACGTGTCGCCCTCTAAAGGCGAGGATGTGTAGTCCTGTAAAGGCGATGACGTGCAGTCTTCTGAAGGCAAGGACCTGCAGTCCTCTGAAGGCGAGGACGTGAAGCCCTCTAAAGGAGAGGACGTGTAGCCCTCTAAAGGGGAGGGCGTGCAGCCCTTTAAAGACGAGAGCGTGTAGCCATCTAAAGGCAAGGATGTGTAGCCCTCTGAAGGAGAGGACGTGCGGTGTTCTGCCCTCTTAAGGCGAAGGTGTGCAGCCCTCTGAAGGCGAGGGCATGCAGCCCTCTGAAGGCAAGGGCGTGCAGCCCTCTAAAGGCAATAGGTACTAGTACCTAAGGCTCCACTGTTATGAGAAAGCAAGAGATTGACTCATTGAGAGGGCTAGTCATCCCAAATTCAAAAGATTGGACATTAGATGTAGGAAATCTATGGAATTAACATGATTTTTAGGGATGCATATGCATGTAACCTTTGTCTTGAAATGCAGTAAATGTATACTTCGTATGCAACATTGCAATGTATTGGAAAGTTGTACAATGTTCATGACATTCTTTCCTTATTTTGTGATTTTGATTTTGTTTTGATTTTTTTGGAAAACACAAATAGACTGTCCTTTTGAAAGAGGTGATAATTCCTGCAACCTTATCCTATCCTTTGCAAATCTCTCTGGGAACTCCCTCAGAGTGTATATTTTGTTTGATTTATTCACTTGACCATTTTTGAGGGACAGCAGTGGAGTCGCTTGACATTTAATCAATCCATTGAAATCCTAGGGTTTGTCCCCCCCCCCCCCCTTTTTTGTTTAAAAACATCGACGGGTGAGAACTTTTGGTCTGCCCTTAGGTTCTCTTCAGGCTCATGCACGGTGCCTCTCATTGCCCCAGTGTAGGGCTTTGAGGTACCAATCGTTGCCTTTCGTCATGACCTTATAGCAGGGAACCTATTAGGTTAGAACTTCTAGTCTGCCCCTAGGTTCGCTTAAGGTTTATGCATGGTGCCTTTCATTGCCCTAGTGTAGGGCTCTAAGGTATCCATCGTTGTTTCGTTTTTACAACCTTGTAGCAAGGAAGAATGAAAGAAACGGTTGATTCTCGCAAAAAGAATTTTTCAAAGACGAGAAATAGATGAAGGATTTTTTCAGTTGACGGATTAATTCAAATGACTCTTATTCTTGATAACTCACTTCTCTCTAAAAAAAGACAAATTTTTTGGAATGATAAAATGAGGTCACATGAACGTCTATATTTTTACTTGAAAACATAGTCAATCAAATGCTTTTTTTCCTTTTTCTTTTCGAACTTTTTTTTTTGCTTTACTCGTCATTTTACGGCACCCCCACCAACGTGCAGGACAAGTAATCTTTGATTGAATGGTCTTGGAAGTCAACACTCAGGAGCGTAGGTCGCTTGAGCAAACAAACCAATGGCTTACACTCACATTTCGGTGGAAGTTGAATAAGCAAAGATGTGTTTGTGAGAGGATGAAATAGACAAAGATGTCAAATTTATCCATATTATTTAGCATTGTAATTGTGGTTTACAATAATGGCATAAACTTGAAAATGCTAATGATTCATTAGAGATGTCTAACAACAACCTTCAAATTGCCCCATGTGTGGCATCTCTTGTCAATGTCAGAACTTACACGTGATTCTCCTTGAATTTTAGCCAGCCTACATCAATTAGACCTTGCACCTTATGCTTTAGGGCCCTACAATGCTCAATGGAATGCCCTGGGGCTCCCCCATGATAAGCACACGTTGCGTTCGAGTCGTATCCTCAGAGAAATGGAGGTTGAGGAACCTTGGCTAGGGTTATGGCTACCATTGAATTATCGAGTAGATATGGGAGCAAGTCAACATAGGACACCAGAATTGGGGTGAATTCTACAGGCTTTTTCGCTGCAAAATTCATTTCTTGGTTGGTGTTTTGGTTTGTGCTAAAGGTGGTGTTCATCATTGGAAGTGCGGTAGATAGGCTTTGTGGTTGATTTAGGGATGGCCTTTGTGGATGACTGGGTGGTGGGTAATGAGAAGGACTGATATTGGCTGAGTAATGATGTTGTTGAGCTGGTGGGGGATTTTCCATGTAGGAATGGCAGTCGAAGCATGGGTTTCTCCTTCATTCTCACCCTCTTCATTTTCCCCAGTTTTCTCATTCGTCCAAGCGGGATGATTAAATTTGCCTCTTTTCAGACCCACTTTGATCCTTTCGTCGGTGAAAACTAAATCCGTCATTGAGGGTGCCACTTGGGCTGCCATATCCTTTCACCTTTGGGCATATTCTTTGAAGGATTCATGCCCCCTTTTACCCATGTTCTGTAGTTGCATCCTATCCGGAGCCATATCAAAATTGTACTGATACTGCCTAACAAAAGAAACCATTAGGTCCTTCCAAGAATGGACTCGAGAAGGTTCCAAGTTAGTATACCAGGTGGCAGTTGCCCCAGTAAGACTTTCTTGGAAGAAATGTATCAGCAGTTTCTCATCTTTTACGTATGCCCCCATCTTTTGACAATACATCTTTAGATGGTTCTTGGGGCAAGTAGTTCCCTTGTACTTGTCAAAGTTCGGGACCTTGAACTTGGGAGGGGTGACGACATTTGGTACTAAGAATAACTCTTAAAGGCATAATCTCTGCCTCCTTCAATGGCCCTGAGCCTTTCCTCTAGATGATCCAACTTTCCCATTTCTGCCATAGCAGAAGGGATTTTACCCGCTGTGGAATGCAATGTTGGATCAAGTGGCCTCAAAATAATTAAGAAGGGGGGTTGAATTAATTATTAAAAATCTATCCTTCTTAAAGTTACTAAATTCAATTAGGCTTTTACTATAATGTTAAGAAAGTAAAGAACAGAAATAGATGAAATAGATACTTAACCCAAAGTAAAAGCGATAATTAAAGTGCACAGTGGAAATTAAAGAGTGTAGGGAAGAAGAAGACAAACACAAGAGTTTTATACTGGTTTGGCAACAACCCGTGCCTACATCCAGTCCCCAAGCGACCTACAGTCCTTGAGATTTCTTTTCAACCTTGTAAAATTCTTTACAAGAAAAGATCCACAAGGGATGTACCCTCCCTTGTTCTCTTTGAACAACCAAGTGGATGTACCCTCCACTTCAACTAATCCAAAAGAGATGTATCTTCTCTTGTTCTCAGTCACAACAACCCAAGTAGATGTACCCTCTACTTGTACCACAAAGGATGTACCCTCCAATGTGTTAAGACAAAGTTCTCAAGCAGTTAGTCCTTTGAAACTTTGTAAAGGGGAAACAAAAGATATCTCAGGCGGTTAGTCCTTTGAAATCTTTTGTTTATGGGAAAGAAAAGAATCAAAAGAATTCTCAGACTGTGTCATTTTGAATTCTTTGACAAGGGAGAAGGGAGACACAAAAGAATTCAGGCGGTTAGTCCTTTGTTCTTTTGAAAAAGGGAGAAGAGAGACACGAAAAGAATTCAGGCGGTTAGTCCTTGGCGAATTCTTTTTGGCAAAGGGAGAAGAGAATGAAAAAGATGAATAGCATACTTTTGTTTTCTGTGAAAGTTTGGAAACCAGAAAACTCAGAATCGATTACACCGTTTTGAAATCAATTGGAATGTTGCAAATTCAGTTGAAAGCTTTTTGAAATCAAACTTTGTCATTGTTAATTGATTACAAGAAACTGGTAATCGATTACCAGAGAGTAAAAACTCTGGTAACTTAGAAAATTTTGAGAAAAAATCTTTTGAAAAACAAAATAGTGCTATGTTTGTTTTTTGAAAAATCTTTTCAATACTTCCCTTGTGAAGTTTTCTAGATTTCTTCTCTTGAATCTTGAATTCATCTTCTCTTGAATCTTGAAATCAAACTTCTCTTGATTCTTGTTGACTCAATCTTGAAATCATTCTTTGAGCTTTTAGTCATTATCTTTGTCATTATCAAAACTACTTGAATCAACTTGATTCATCTTCATGAAGCTTGCTTCTACATGCAAGGGTTGTGGTTGGGGGCGAAATTGAGGGCCCTCCAAAGTGTTTTGCAGGGGTATACCACCAATTGCTTTCCTTTAGTGGCATATCTGAGGCAAGGCTCGAAGTTGGCTAGATTATGGTAGGGTATCTCATGCGTCTCCCCCGTGGCTTGAGAGACATGTGCATGATCAGTTTGAGATTGTCGGCTTTCAATGAGTATGGGAACGAAGTTATTGACATCCTCACCGGGAGTGTACACCACATTGGGTGGTGTATATTTGGGAGGCAAGCCATATGGCGGGAAGGCATGCTTGTTTTTTGCACTAAATGAGGGCCGCCCGTACCTCCCAACTCTTTGCCTTCCAAACCTACCATATCTGAGGTTGGATGGTTTATTTGGTTGACGCCATCTGGGGGGGTCAGGCCCCCCTTAGCAATGGTGCTGGTAGCGACTATTGCAGCCGCATTGACCTCCATTATCTCCTTTATGCTCATCATGGCCTCCATCATTGTGGCCATTTGATCTTTCAAGGCCTCCATCATTGTGGCTATTTGCTCTTTCAAGGCCTACATGTCAGCCTTGATCTGTTCTTGTACCTCCTTTACTTTACCCATTACTCTAGCTCTAGCATGCGTTTGGTAAGGGCACCGTAAAGCGCATTCTTTCATTTGATTACAATGTTACAATTTGGTTTTTAATGAAAGAATGTAAAGAGCAATGCAACCAATTGAAAAGCATGGATGTATGTGAATGATGCACAGTTGAAGTATTGCAAATTTTTACGCAGGACATGGGGTTGAATCAATTTAGATTTTCAACATGGTCCATGACATCTTTGTCAAGGTGAAACTAGAAGTAACAAGGACATCAATAGTCCTAAATGTGTTTGGCAGTAGACAAAGCAGCAATGTAACTCGATCCATCTTTTGTCCCAATTTTTTGCAAAATGGTTACTTCCATACTTCAACTTGACTTGATGAACCTTTTCGTAAAAGCATGAGCTTGGTTCAACCCCATAACCCAAGGAATGACAATTTTGATCGCCAATACTTCGAAAACATTTCATAGAGATGAAAGACTCGAGAATACGTATGCTATTCATGGAAAATGTAATTATGAGATTGAGATGCCCGAAGAAACATCATTTCAAAGTTAACCACGCATTAGGTACCATGCTCAATCATTTTGTTTGTTTTTTTTTTTTGAGAAATGGGTTTATGATCCCAACAAGGTTGGCTCATGGTACCTAACACATGCAACTAAGAATGCAGTGTGAATTTTCATGCTTCCTTTTTTTTTTTGTCTTTGTTTTGTAGAGGAAAATGCAAGGATCATGCATGAGTAAACATGAAAATAAAAGGTATGCAAAAAGCATGTTAGATGCAGATGCATGGTGATGAAATGACTTATGCAAAATGCAATGCATGAAATGATAAGTGACAAATGTAGGAACGATATGTCCACTACGATGTCATGAAGAGATGCTTATGCGATGCATGATATGAATGCATTTACGAACACGAGAGCCTGGAAAATCATCTCTTCTTACTTGCGCATTTGGGGCGTAGTCCCCCATGTATGCAGTTAAGAAGGTGATATGGGCATTATGGCTTCCCGTGACAAAAGAGGAGACCACCACACAACGCGTGCGTGACGACATGATGCAAATGCGCAAAAGCGCAACAGGGGAATGTACATAGCATGACAATATCCACAAATAATCATACAGCAAAGGCATACATGACATTTAGGTTATATGCATGATAGTGTTAAAAAAAACAAAACACATAGTGTGTTTGCTTTGTGCCCCTACTTTGGGAACCTAAATAGGAGGAGCTAAAGGCCTTTAGTAACATTTCCCAAGGTGGTCATATCTCTCTTGATGGATTCTAGAGGTATCAACCCCGTCGACAAACATATTGCGACAATAGGGACTACCAGCAACAATATGTTATCAAAGAGAAAAACTCTAGATGAGGGTTCACTGTTATCAAGCAAGTCGGAGACCCAGCATGACCATAGATTCACCTCCACTCCTTATGTTCCCATGGAACCGGATATAAGGCCCCTTTTCAACTCACCGTGTGTGCAAAAAGGTGTTGGTGTTGTGTGCATCAAATGAATAAATATTTATCTCATGCATACATTAAAACACACTTACAGCATCGAAGAAGTTTATACAAGAACATAAAGGAAACCGATGAAAGGGAAAACACAACTTTTGCACAAAAGATTAATAGGCCTAACTCTCTAAAAATAGTCCCCAGTGGAGTCGTCAACTGTCGCAACCTACCCTTTGGCGGGAGGGCGACGCAGGGCTCACGGGTGAGTCTTCCAAGGGAGGAAGGCGCGCGGAGTCACCACCAACATTTATTCGAGGAAAACGTCGGAAAAACTGGAATGTGTGGTCTATGAACTTTAAGCGTGAAAGGTTCAGGAGTTGTTTTTACACACGAGGATGGTATTAGCACCCCACGCGTTCGTTACAAGGGACAACGGCCTTCAATCAAGTGTGTAAGTATGACTTCAAAACTACGTATTTTCCCTTTTTATGTTTTTATGTATTTTTCCTTTTTTCTATGTTTTTTAGCCTTTTTTGTGGACCTTTTTCTATTTTTTATCTTTTTGTGGTCGACAAGGGTGTTTCCGTTACTCCTACGTATTCCTCAATTGCGATGAGGAAATCAGACCTACGTAGTTCTTTCAGAACTAAACGTTGGTTAAGTTGTTTTTATCTTTTTTTGCAAGATATTAACCGAACAAAAGTCATTTAAGGCATTGGACCTTTAAACAATCTTTTGATTTTTGAAAAGGAGAGAAATGTTAAGGCGTTGGACCATTAACGATATCTTGGTTTTTGAAAGGAGAGAAACGTTAAGGCATTGGACCATTAACGATCTCTTGGGGTGGTCGACAAAAGCAGGGCTTCTACTCCTACGTATCCTCAAATTCGATGAGAAAATTAGACCTACGTAGTTCTTGCAAAAGCGGTAAAGTTATGTGTTGATTTTATGCTTTTGAACGGTCCATGTTAACCGATAAAAGCAAAGAGGACCGTTTAAGGCGTTGGACCTTAAAACGGTTGAGTGACTTTTGCGGACAAAACTTGATTTGTGAGTTGATTTTAGCATTAGTTTCGCTTTGGTTATTAGTCAATTCATTCAAGGAAACTTTAAAAAAAATGTCCGATTGATTTTTTTGATTATTTTATTATTATTTTTTCAAGATATTTTGATTATTATTATTATTTTCAAAAATATTGTGATTATTTTATTATTATTTTTCTTTTTCTGGTTTTAACCGAGGTTACAGTGTGAACGATCGGTTAGATTTTGCTTTAACAATGATTAAACGAGATTACAACGCAAATGGTCGGTTGAAATTTATTTTATCAATTATTAGGCAAGATAACAACTTAAATAAATGGTAAAAAGCTTGTTAAAAGCGGAAGAAAAGAAAATCGAAAGTGAAGGAGATGAAGATGAAAGCAAACAAAATAAGAAATGAATTGAAAGTCTCGGATTCGAACACTTACCAGTTGAAGACTAAAGAACGCACGAAGAACGAACAAAGAACGGCGAAGAATAAAAGAAAATCTTCATGAAATTGCTCACGAAAATGTCTCGAAAGCCTTATGGAAGCACCTCGGCTTGAATTTTTCTGCTTCTCTCTCTTCTCTAACTAATTTTAAGTGAATCACACTAGATAAAAAATGTTAGACAAGTGGCCTCAGATATCTTAAGAAGGGGGGTTGAATTAAGATATTGCAAACTATTTCCCCTAATTAAAAATCTATTTCACTTTTTACTCAAGTTATGAATTCCCTTAATGACAATCTTCTTAAATATTAATTCAAATGAAACAATTTGAATATGAATATAAAGCAATAATAAATAAAGGAGATTAAGGGAAGAGAAAATGCAAACTCAGTTTTATACTGGTTCGGCCACACCCTTGTGCCTACGTCCAGTCCCCAAGCAACCCACTTGAGAGTTCCACTATCTTGTAAATTCCTTTTACAAGTTCTAAACACACAAGGACAATCCTTCCTTTGTGTTTAGAATTCCTTTACAACAAGAGACTCACAGTCTCTTAATCCATTAGAGAATGAGAAGAAGAAGAAGAACAAATCTCTCTAGAAAGAGATGGATTTTACAGATTGAGCACTCAAATAATTCCTTAATGAATTGCAATTGAATTGGCCAAGGAATTCTTAAGAGGATAAAATGAATTTGCTCTTTGAGAGGATAAACACTTTGTTGTTCTAAAATTCTCTAAGCAATTTCGTGTTTAAGTCACGTATATATAGACTGAAATTCTGATACTGGGGACAGGTGTCGTACCGGATGTCACGACATCACGCTTCAGAACATGCAGATTATATTTGATAGTGTGAACAGTTTAAACAAGTAAATAACACAAGAGAATTGTTAACCCAGTTCGGTGCAACCTCACCTACATCTGGGGGCTACCAAGCCAGGGAGGAAATCCACTAAAATAGTGTTAGTTCGAAGATCTAACAGCCACTGTTTACAACCTTCTCACCTAACCACTACCCGTGCGACCTCTACCTAAGAGCCACTCTTAGATATGAGAACCCCGCTCACTCCCTCTCACTCACACTCCCGTGTTTACAAACAAATCAAAGACACACCAGAGATTGCTCTCTGAACAATAGAGATCAACTCTACACAAACTACAGAGATCAACTCTACACACTCAATAGAGATCAACTCTACACACTCAGGTCCAACACTTGATGTTAGGATAACATCAAGGTGGCTCACAAAAGACTCAAGTCCCAAAAACTCACAAAATAACTCTTCAATCCCGGACTTGGTACAGAACTCGTGCAGCCTTCATGTTTATATAGCAGTGTGCGTTTCTGGGCTGCAACTACTTGTGCTGGATGAGATCTATCACTTTCCTGAAAATCTTCACTTAAAGATCTAAAAGATCAAGTTTGATCTTTTAGTTTTTATCTTTAATCTTTAATCTTTAATCCCTGAACGAACTATTCAAGTTTGTAATTCGAACTTTAATTATCTTTTAATTCGTTCCAAGAGATAGATCTTCTAATCTGTTGCTAACTGCACAATAATCTGTTAAAGAGATAACAGATTTATGTGTCCAGTATTTTCGGGCCGGATGTCAGGACATCGTGTCCGACATCGTGGATCCTGCACAATCTGTTAAAGATATAACAGATTTATGTGTCCAGTATTTTCGGGCAGGATGTCCTGGACATTGTATCCGACATCGTGGATCCTGCAGCTTCAATTCTTCATTTGACATTTTATCTTGCCTTGTGCATTGTGCAGCCCGATCTGATTCCTTAACATAACGTTGGACATCATGTGCAGCAACTCCAGCTTTCCTTCATTGTCTAAGTGCTTATGTTTTAACAAAATCTTAGCCAATCTTTTAAACACTCAGTAGAGCTAAGCACTAACAATCTCCCCCTTTGGCAAATTTTGTCTAAAACATACTTAGACACTTCCTGAGCAGGTATGAGCAGTTATGCAAGTGGGATCAGCAACTTTCATTATCAGAGTAATCAAGCACAGCGGTATCTGTAGTGGCGACAGCCAAAATTCTGCAAGTTGCAAGTCGTTTCCAGGATGTCAAGACATCTCACGTGACATCAGCTTTATGCTCCCCCTGTCTCCATGCTCCTACTGCTGTGAAGCAGTTCACTGCAGCATCTTCTATCAGCTACTAGTCTTTTCCAGGATGTCAAGACATCTCATGTGACATCTGCTTTCTGCTCCCCCTGTCTCCATGCTCTTACTGCAGCATCTTCTATCAGCTACTAGTAGTTACAGTAGCTTACATCAGTCATCATCAGCAGCAGCAGTCTCCCCCTCAAAATCATGAATCATGCATACATCGTATCATACAACTCCCCCTCAAAATCATGAATCATGCATACATCGTATCCTACTACTATACATCGTAAATCATGCATACATCATACTATTACTCCCCCTTTTTAGACATAATTTGACAAAAGTAGAATGCATGAAATTAATGTGCAAATACTACAGACCAATAGCAATCAATTGTTCAAAGGGACATGCCCCTATAGCTAAAAAGCAAAAATAAAGGTCTGATGGTCATGGGGTGGCTTCAGAATCATCATCATCGGATTCTGTATCCTCTGCTGCATCTTCCTCTTCCTCAACTTCTTCTTCTTCTTCTTCAGCTGCTTCTCCTTCCTCCTCAGCTGCTTCTTCTTCCTCAATGCCACTGTCTGAGAGCCTCTTGACCAGGCGTTCCAGCTCCAATTTCTTCTCTGTGGTGGCTTTGATGGTTGCTTCCAGCACCTTGCATGTGTCCTTGAGTTCAGCAATCAAGGCATCCTTGGACACAGCACCTGAAGCAGCAGCTTTCCCTGATGTCGAGACAATGTCTGGGGCATGTGTCCCCTCAAACAGTTTGTAATGCAGGGAAAGAGGAGATTCTCTCTTCATCACAGAGTCAATGTTGTTTAAGATATTGGGATGTTGACTCAACATAATGCCACACAATACAGTAGGGAAGGCAATGGGTAATTTAACAGCAAAAGATTCTGAATGCTTAACAGTTTGGTCAAAAATATAGTTTCCAAAATTAAATTTGGACTTGGTTCCAACAGCATACAGAAATTTACCCAAACCTGTGGCAACAGTGGAAGTATGATTGGTGGGTACCCAGTTTGCAGCGCCAATCCTATGCAGAATTGCATACTTCACACTCAGCTTCCCTGCAGAAAGCTTCCCTTTCTTTGGCCAATGCTGGACTCGTTTGGCAGTGATTTCCTTGGCAATTTGATGCTCAGAGACAGTAATATCCACCACTCCATCTGTTGGTCTGCCCAGGTATTTGTTGATTACAGCAGGGGAGAATCTAACACATTTTCCTCTGACAAATACTTTTTGATACTCATCACTCTTTCTGTTTGTTATGTCAGAGGGAATGTTGACAATAAATTCCCTGACTAGACTTTCATAGCAATCTCCCAACTTGGTGACAGTTTTCAGCAGTCCAGCAGCCTTGATGAGGTCCATGATCTCCTTGCAATCCAAGGCATCTCTTCCCAGTTCTCTTTCAACCGCAAGTCTGCGTTGATATACATATTTCCACTTTTCAACATTGCCAATGGAGTGGAATGAGATGTTGTCCAATGGTGCATCAGGGACATTTCCAGGCACCTTTTTCCCTGATTTCTTGGCCCTCTTTGATGTCGAGACATCTAGTTCGACATCATCATCAGAATCAGATGAGGAAATTTCTTTCCTCTTCTTGGAAGGAATTGCAACTTTGCTCCGTCTGGATGTGGTAGGAGTGATTGGAGTGCTCTTCTTCTGTGCCATAGTCTTGATTCGTCCAGACCTCTTAATGGGGGTTTTCCCTTTTCTGCTTTGTAACCTTTCTGCAATGCCAGGTACCAACCTGTTGGCAATGGGTTCCTCATCAGATTCTACTTCTTCAAGGTCAATGAGGTCACCTGGAGCAGGTTCTGGTGCCCTTGGTGCAGGGGTCTCCTCTGTGGCTTGATCTTCTTCTTCTGTTGATTCCTCTTCACTAGGTGAAGGGAGGGCTTCAGCATTTGGAGTGGAAGATGTTGGAACATCTTTATCAACATCAGGCACAGAATCATTCGGGGTGGAGGATGTTTGAACATCTTCATCAGCATCAGGGACAGAAGCATTTTTCAGAATGCTACTCACAATACTGCGGATCTTCTTATCCATCTCCGTGTCTACTTCCCTAGGACTTGTTGCAAGGCTAGGGTCTTCAGAAGTCTTCACTCCCTGTTGTCTTTTGGGAACCAGTTTCTCAGGAACAGGGGCTGAACCAGGAATTATTTGTATGGGTTGGATGTTGAATTCAGGTTGTTCCTGGTGCGGAGATGATGGTACAGAGGGTGAACCAGAAGCTGAAGTTTCTTTTGGTGAGGTAGCCATGGAGAAGCAGAGCCTTTGGAATGTTTTCGTAAATTTCTGAGAGCTATTGGGAAATGCTGAAGACGGGATTATCACGACAATATAAGTTTGAATGAGGAATGTAAAGGGACGTGTGAAGCAACGGTCGAATTTGTTTTGGCCCAGTAGAGAACGCGCTATTAACATTTGAGCACGTTCAGATAACAGTAATTGCTATAAATCCTCTAGCAGACAAATTCCCAGCTTGCCCCTCAGTTTTTCAAACTGATTTGCATCCAATGCCTTTGTGAAAATATCTGCTATTTGTTCCTCAGTGTCAACATGCTCCAGTGTGATAACTTTATCATCAACCAGCTCTCTAATATAGTGATGTCTAATGTCAATGTGCTTGGTTCTGCTGTGTTGAACAGGATTTTTCGAAATATTAATAGCACTCAAGTTGTCACAGTACAATGTCATGACATCTTGTTCGACATTGTACTCCTTGAGCATCTGCTTCATCCAAACTAGTTGTGAACAGCTGCTTCCTGCTGCAATATACTCTGCTTCTGCAGTAGATAGGGACACACAGTTCTGCTTCTTGTTGAACCATGAAATAAGATTGTTGCCCAGATAGAAGCATCCACCAGAAGTGCTTTTTCTGTCATCTGCACTTCCAGCCCAATCAGCATCACAATACCCAACCAGCACTGAATCTGAACAATGACAGTACATAATCCCATAGTCACTGGTGCCATTTACATATTTCAGAATTCTCTTTACTTGATTCAAGTGACTTATCTTAGGATTGGCTTGATATCTTGCACAAACACCTACTGCATAGGTGATGTCAGGTCTGCTAGCTGTTAAATATAGTAAGCTCCCAATCATGCTTCTGTACAGACTTTGATCAACACTGGTGCCAGCTTCATCTTTTGTCAGCTTCAAGTGAGTAGGTGCAGGTGTTCTTTTATGGTTGGCATTTTCCATCCCAAACTTCTTGACAATGTTCTTTGCATACTTGCTTTGTGAGAGGAATATGGTGTCTTCCATCTGCTTCACTTGAAGTCCCAGAAAATAAGTCAGCTCTCCAACAAGACTCATCTCAAATTCAGATTGCATCTGTTGGACAAAATGTCGAAGCATCTCATTCGACATCCCTCCAAACACAATGTCATCAACATATATCTGTGCTATCATCAAGTTTTCAGCATCTTGTTTGACAAAGAGAGTCTTGTCAATTCCTCCCTTCCTATACCCTTGCTGAGTAAGGAATTCTGTTAGCCTTTCATACCAAGCTCTTGGAGCTTGCTTCAATCCATAGAGAGCCTTCTTGAGCCTGTATACATGATCTGGATGAGTTGGATCTACAAATCCCTTTGGCTGCTCCACATAGACTTCTTCATTCAGGTATCCATTCAGAAACGCGCTCTTCACATCCATCTGGTACAGCTTGAACTTGAGGATGCAAGCTACACCAAGTAACAATCTGATGGACTCAAGTCTAGCAATAGGGGCAAAAGTTTCATCAAAGTCTACACCTTCAATCTGAGTGTAGCCTTGAGCAACAAGTCTGGCCTTGTTTCTGGTTATAGCACCTTCTTCATTGGTTTTGTTCTTGAAGATCCACTTGGTGCCAATTACATTAGTTCCCTCGGGTCTAGGAACTAGCTCCCACACTTCATTCCTTTTGAATTGCCCCAATTCTTCTTGCATAGCATTGATCCAGAACTCATCAGTCAGTGCCTCTTTCACATTCTTGGGCTCAATTTTGGAGACAAAGCATGAATTGGAGACAATCTCAATCTCCCTTGATCTTGTAGTGACCCCTCTGTTTGGATCTCCTATAATCAGCTCCTTGGGGTGCATCTTCTGGATTCTAATGGAGGGTTTCTTATCAGGTTGGTTGATGTTTGGTTCGTCTGTAGCAGAATCAGAGTTTTCTGCATTTTCTGCACTTTTAGCTGTATCTGCTACATTGTCTCCCGATGTTCTGACATCTTCTTCGACATCCTTCTTTCATGCTGGAGTTAAATCATCAACAACCACATTGATGGATTCCATCACAGTTCTGGTTCTGGAATTGAATACTCTATATGCTCTGCTGTTTGTAGAGTATCCCAGGAATATTCCTGCATCACTCTTGGGATCCATCTTTCTCCTTTGCTCTCTATCTGCCAAAATGTAACATGGACTTCCAAAGATGTGGAAGTGCTTGACAGTTGGCTTCCTCCCTTTCCAGATTTCATACAGTGTGGTTGGAGTCCCTCTTCTAAGTGTGACTCTGTTGTGGATGTAGCATGCTGTGTTCATGGCTTCAGCCCAGAGATTAGAGGGAAGTTCTTTGGCATGAAGCATGACCCTAGCAGCCTCTTGCAAAGTCCTGTTTTTCCTTTCGACTATGCCATTTTGTTGCGGTGTAATGGCTGCAGAGAACTCATGAGTGATGCCTTCAGATGTGCAGAATTCAGTAAACCTGCTATTTTCAAACTCTCTGCCATGGTCACTCCTGATTCTCTTGATGACACAGTCTTTTTCTCTTTGAAGTCTTAGACTCAACTCTTTGAATACTTCAAAGGTGTCTGATTTCTCTCTGATAAAGTTGACCCAGGTAAATCTGGAGAAATCATCCACAACAACATAGGCATACCTCTTTCCTCCAAGGCTTTCAACTTGCATAGGCCCCATCAAGTCCATGTGAAGTAGTTCCAGTACCCTGGAAGTGGTCTGATGTTGAAGCTTCTGGTGGGACATCTTGACTTGCTTTCCAATCTAACATTCACCACAGATTCTGCCTTCTTCTATTTTCAGATTGGGAATGCCTCTAACAGCACCTTTGTCAATGATTTTCTTCATGCCTCTTAAGTGCAGATGTCCAAACCTTTGATGCCATATTTTGACTTCATCTTCTTTGGAGGATAGACATGTGGAGGAGTAACTGGTTTCTTGAGGTGTCCATAGGTAACAGTTGTCCTTTGATCTGCTGCCCTTCATTAGAACTTCACTCTTCTCATTTGTCACCAAGCATTCTGACTTTGTGAAGTTTACATTGAATCCTTCATCACACAGCTGACTGATGCTGATCAAGTTTGCAGTCAGTCCCTTCACCAGCAGTACTTTGTCCAGACTAGGAAGTCCATCATGGACTAGCTTTCCCATTCCAGTGATCTTTCCTTTAGAGCCATCTCCAAATGTCACATAGCTAGTGGAGCAAGGTTCAATGTTCACCAGGAATTCTTTGACTCCTGTCATGTGTCTGGAACAGCCGCTATCTAGGTACAATCTTCCTTAGCTGATGCTCTGAGTGAAGTATGAACAACAAGACTAACAGTCTTGTGTTTTGGAACCCACATCATCTTCCTTCCGCTGTTGCTGCTTTGAGTTCCATGATGTGGATGGCCATGTAGATGATAGCAAAAGGGCTTTATGTGACCATACTTGCCACAGTAGTGACACCTCCACTTCTTTCTTTTGCTCTTTTTCTGCTGCGTTCCATGATGTCGAGACCGATGTTGTGACATCGTGGCTCCAGTGCTGTTTTTGGCAGGAACAAATCCTGTCATGGTTATTCTGCCAGCAGATTTATGATTAAACCCAAGTCCTCTCTGGTTTCCAACATTCTTCCCAAGCTGTAGCACCTCATCAAGCATATCTGAGCCTTTATTCAGCATCTTTATTGATTTGGTCATGTTTTCCAGTTTAGAGTTCAGAAAACCAACTTCTCCTTTAAGCTCAGAGATCTCCTCTTCATGTGCCTTCTTCTCAGCCTCCAGATTTGCAATGACCTTCTTCAGTTGTGCTTCTTGCTGAAGAATCTTCTCACTTTTGATGCATAGTTCTCTATAGGATATAGCAAGCTCATCAAAAGTGATTTCACTATCTGTATCACTTGAATCTTCAGCAGATTCAAATCTCCCAGTGAGTGCATTCACATCTCTGTCAGAATCACTTTCTTGTTCACTCTTTGTATCATCAGACCGACATACAGAAAGTCCTTTCCTCTGCTTCTTGAGATGAGTGGGACATTCAGCTTTGATGTGTCCAAAGCCTTCACACCCACGGCATTGAATTCCTTTGCTGTGACTGGGCTTTTCATCTGACCTTTTCTGGTATTCACTACCTTTCCTGATGTCGAAAGGGATGTTCCGGACATGTGGTTTCTGCCTCCTGTCCATTTTGTTCAGCACTTTGTTGACCTGTTTTCCAAGGAGCACAACTGCGTTAGTCAGCCCTTCATCAGTATCCAGGTCATACTCATCTTCTTCTTCTTCATCATTGCACACGAAAGCCAGATTCTTGCTCTTCTTTTCAGTCCTATCCGAGAGTCCTAGCTCAAAGGTTTGAAGGGAACCAATGAGTTCATCTACTCTCATGTTGCAGATGTCTTGGGCCTCCTCTATTGCAGTGACTTTCATGTCAAATCTCTTAGGCAAGGATCTGAGAATCTTTCTCACCAGCTTTTCATCTGTCATCCTTTCTCCCAAGGCAGTGCAAGCATTGGCAATTTCAAGAATGTTCATGTGGAAGTCATGAATACACTCTTCCTCCTTCATCTTCAGATTTTCGAATTTTGTAGCCAATAGTTGCAATCTGGACATCTTCACTTTGGAGGTTCCTTCATGAGTGATTTTCAGGATCTCCCATGCATCCTTGGCCACTGTGCATGTGTTGATCAGTCTGAAGATATTCTTGTCAACTCCATTGAATAGAGCATTCAAAGCTTTGGAGTTTCCAAGTGCCAATTCGTCTTCTTCTTTTGTCCAGTCTTCTTCTGGCTTCAATTCACTAGTGGGCTTTCCTCCTGTGTCCAGCATCTTGGGACGTTCCCAGCCTTTGATGACAGCTTTCCAGGTTCTGCTATCCAGTGATTTGAGGAAGGCCACCATCCTTGCTTTCCAGTATTCATAGTTGGTTCCATCCAGAATTGGTGGTCTGTTCACTGGTCCTCCTTCTTTCTCCATGTTCATCAGAATTTATCTCCCTAGATCTCACTCAGTGATTTCGAGTGCCTGCTCTGATACCAATTGAAATTCTGATACTGGGGACAGATGTCGTACCGGATGTCACGACATCACGCTTCAGAACATGCAGATTATATTTGATAGTGTGAACAGTTTAAACAAGTAAATAACACAAGAGAATTGTTAACCCAGTTCGGTGCAACCTCACCTACATCTGGGGGCTACCAAGCCAGGGAGGAAATCCACTAAAATAGTGTTAGTTCGAAGATCTAACAGCCACTGTTTACAACCTTCTCACCTAACCACTACCCGTGCGACCTCTACCTAAGAGCCACTCTTAGATATGAGAACCCCGCTCACTCCCTCTCACTCACACTCCCGTGTTTACAAACAAATCAAAGACACACCAGAGATTGCTCTCTGAACAATAGAGATCAACTCTACACAAACTACAGAGATCAACTCTACACACTCAATAGAGATCAACTCTACACACTCAGGTCCAACACTTGATGTTAGGATAACATCAAGGTGGCTCACAAAAGACTCAAGTCCCAAAAACTCACAAAATAACTCTTCAATCCCGGACTTGGTACAGAACTCGTGCAGCCTTCATGTTTATATAGCAGTGTGCGTTTCTGGGCTGCAACTACTTGTGCTGGATGAGATCTATCACTTTCCTGAAAATCTTCACTTAAAGATCTAAAAGATCAAGTTTGATCTTTTAGTTTTTATCTTTAATCTTTAATCTTTAATCCATGAACGAACTATTCAAGTTTGTAATTCGAACTTTAATTATCTTTTAATTCGTTCCAAGAGATAGATCTTCTAATCTGTTGCTAACTGCACAATAATCTGTTAAAGAGATAACAGATTTATGTGTCCAGTATTTTCGGGCCGGATGTCAGGACATCGTGTCCGACATCGTGGATCCTGCACAATCTGTTAAAGATATAACAGATTTATGTGTCCAGTATTTTCGGGCAGGATGTCCTGGACATTGTATCCGACATCGTGGATCCTGCAGCTTCAATTCTTCATTTGACATTTTATCTTGCCTTGTGCATTATGCAGCCCGATCTGATTCCTTAACATAACGTTGGACATCATGTGCAGCAACTCCAGCTTTCCTTCATTGTCTAAGTGCTTATGTTTTAACAAAATCTTAGCCAATCTTTTAAACACTCAGTAGAGCTAAGCACTAACATAGACCATTGGTGGTCATGAATAAAGCCTTTGAAAAGTTGTGACTCTTGAAATTATTTTTCTGAAAATCCTGTCTGGTAATTGATTACAGTAATTGTGTAATCAATTACAACTTTTAAAATTTGAATTAAAACGTTTACTAACTGCTGGTAATCGATTACCAAAATTGTGTAATCGATTACACAGTCTAAAATTTCGAATTCAAATTTTTGTAGCTGTTATAAAACGTATTTGGCCACTGGTAATCGATTACATCCTCTGGTAATCAATTACCAGAGAGTAAAACCTTTGAGAAACACTTTTTTAATTTAAATCACTTGGCCAAACCTTTGCTAATTCAATTAGGAATTCCCTTCCTAATATTCTAGTGATCATCTTGATGTTGTGACTTGTAATCTTGAAGTATTGTCTTGAATTTTAATCTTGAAAAGCCCATTTGCATCAATTGCAACACATCATCATGATCATCATCAAAACATCAAAGCCAATTGCATCTACAATCTCCCCCTTTTTGATGATGACAATACAATACCTGAAATCAAGATTCAAGCAAGCAACAAACAATTGTATATAGATAAAATGTGCATGCGTTTACTCCCCCTATATTTCGGAATACATGATCACTTGATTTCTAAGTTTGTTAAGCAACCTTTTCTCCCCCTTTGGCAACATCAAAAAGCCAAAGAACTCGGAAATCAACACAGATATAACAATGGAGAAGCAAGATATAAATATCAGAGTATTAAACACAATAAGCCAAACTCACAAACAAGAAGTAATCAAACCAGAATCCAAATAACTTAAAATGTCAACAACCACAAAACATCCAAGACTGAAATTTAAAAAACCACAAGATAAATAAGCAAAGTACTTAGCAAAATAGTGTAAATTCTAAGAAACTAAAAGCCAAAATACACGGCTTATAAAAGACATATAATCAGAAACTAAAATCTAAGAAGACGGAGGTAGTGGTGGAAGATCGAAACTCTGACGAATGTATCCGACATCCTCTTCAAGCTGTGTAAGGCGAATGTCCATACCGGCAAAGCGTGAATCTAACGAGTCGAAGCGGTCACCAACATAAGAACGAAGACCCCGTAATTCGGAGAGGACTTCATTCATGAGTGCGAAATCTTCACGTTGAGGGGGAGGTGAAGGAGTACGTTCATCTTGAGGAGGGAGTGCATCCTTCTTCAGCCATTGTCCATTCCGATCTTTACGATACCCAAAGGAGGTCACTGCACCAGCACCAATTGCAAAAGAACGCTTGACTTGAACAAAGGGTTCATCATCAAGCGGAATTTGAAAATGACGCAAAAACAGAGTAATCAATTGTGGATAAGGAAGAGGTGCATTGGCTCGTAATGCCTTATGCATTCGGTACCGAACCAAATGGGCCTAGTCGATCTGATGACCGGTAAGAAAATCCCACATAAGAATCAAATCCTCCTCAGAGGCTTGTGCTAAATTTGAAGACCGAGGAAGCAAAATTCTAACAATGATATAATGCATGATGCGATTATCAAAAGTTAGTGACCCGGCCAACAATCTACCGGTCATTTCAGCTTGATCATTGCAGACCATGCGACGAGCATCATGACTTGAATAATCGAATTTCCAGTCATCAACAATGGTGCCCTCAAAAGGTGCACCTTGACTGGGTAAATGAGTCAAATAAAAGAAAAGTGACTGATCAATGACCATAGAAGTACCATGCACCTCAGACATAATAATACCATCCTGAATTTTTAAATTGCAGTAGAAGACCTTAACAAGTTCAGGATAATATGGCAATTTTAATGACATGAAATCAACAAGACCAGAATTTTGAAACACTTGATAGCAATCAAACGTTTCATCATTAAAGAACTCTATGTCTAGGTACTTAGGATCTAAGATTATTCTAGAAGAAAACTGAGAAAGGTACCGTAGACGTTGATCATCGGATGAAAATAGTGTTGATGATCTTGGAGATGACAAAGAAGGAGGAATAGGTGTTGTGGGTGCTCCGGATGGGCCGTGACGGCGATGGGCAGCAGCGGTAGCGGTGGAGGATGATCCCTTTCTCTTCTTTGATGGCTCTGCCATTTGATGATGTTTTTCTGGATTTTGATCGGTGGAAGTGAAAGAGGAGTGAAAAAGAGGAAGATTGGGCTTTACGGGACGTGATTTGGTGAAGAATTGAGTGAGAATCGAAGGTTTGAAGTTCTAGGTATGGAGGAAAATGTGGAGGATGCTTTGGCTGCGCAGCAGCTCTGATTTCGTGAGTATTTATAGAAGATGACGCATTGTAATCGATTACAGGTATTGGTAATCGATTACAGGCCCAATAAGCCTTCTGGTAATCGATTACAGGATGTTGTAATCGATTACAGGCTGCTTGTTCATGTGTAATCGATTACACTGGATGGTAATCGATTACCAGAGCCTATCCTAGGCTAGTTTCTTAAGAGAATATCTATATTTATGCTCAAATACATCCTATATGACTAATTTTCACTACTAATATACTAAACTCAATCATTCAATTATTATATACACAAGAAATCATAAATTCTATCATAAAAACAAGAATTTAAACAAGATCAAACAAAACCATTTATAATCAAAAGGTAAAAGTAAATCAACCCATCAATCAACCAATCAATCCCTATTTTTCTAAATCTCTTACATCTAAGAGACCTAATTCTCTTCTAATAGAGAAGAACACTTCCTTGGGGAGAGGTTTAGTGAAAATATCAGCAAGTTGATTCTTAGTATCAACAAATTCTAATACACAATCTCCCTTTAGGACATGATCTCTAAGAAAGTGGTGTCTAATCTCTATATGTTTAGTTCTAGAGTGTTGAACTGGGTTTTTGGATAGATTTATGGCACTAGTATTATCACACTTAATAGGTATGCGATCAAGAATGATGCCATAGTCAGATAATTGTTGCTTCATCCATAAAATCTGTGCACAACAACTACCGGCAGAGATATACTCCGCTTCAGCAGTAGATAAAGCAACACTGTTTTGTTTCTTACTATGCCATGAGACAAGAGCCGATCCAATAAATTGACAAGTTCCACTTGTACTTTTTCTATCAGTTTTAGATCCGGCAAAATCAGAATCAGAATATCCTATTAAGTTACATGTTGAATTCTTAGGATACCATAATCCTAAATTGATTGTTCCTAATAGATATCTCATGATTCTCTTTACTGCACTTAAATGTGATTGTTTGGGGTTGGATTGAAACCTAGCACACATGCATACACTAAACATAATATCAGGTCTACTAGCAGATAAATAAAGAAGAGATCCAATCATACCTCGATATTGTTTTATGTCTATAGACTGACCAGATTCATCTTTATCTAAGTAACAATTAGTGCTCATCGGTGTAGACATGTGTTTTGCACTATCCATCCCAAATCTTTTGATCAATTCCTTTTAGTATTTAGATTGATTGATGAATATACCTTCTTGAGTTTGCTTAATTTGTAATCCCAGAAAGTACTTTAGTTCTCCCATCATTGACATTTCAAATTCACTTTGCATATCAAGGGAAAAATCCTTGCACAATGAATCATTAGTGGATCCAAAAATTATATCATCAACATATATTTGAACCAACAAAATATCATTATGCTTTCTCTTTATGAACAATGTGGTATCCACTTTACCTCTGGAGAAATCTTTTTCTAGAAGAAAATTGCTTAAGCGTTCATACCATGCCCTATGGGCTTGTTTCAAACCATAAAGAGCCTTTTGTAATTTATAAACATGGTTTGGTTTATCAGGAATTTCAAAACCAGGGGGTTGTTCAACATATACCTCTTCTTGAATTAAACCATTTAGAAAGGCACTCTTAACATCCATTTGATAAAGTTTAAAGTCCATTATGGATGCATATGCCAAAAGCATTCTAATGGCTTCTAATCTTGCAACAGGAGCATATGTTTCTTCATAGTCTATTCCCTCTTCTTGATTATACCCTTTTGCTACTAACCTTGCTTTATTTCTAATAATTATACCATGTTCATCTAATTTATTTCTAAAAACCCATTTTGTTCCTATGACAGGATAATTTTCAGGTTTTTCTACTAATTTCCACACATTGTTTCTTTCAAATTGGTTTAGTTCTTCTTGCATGGCAATGATCCAATTATCATCTATTATGGCTTCTTTTATATTTTTAGGTTCAATCATGGATACAAAAGCCATATTATTGCATAAATCTTTAAGAGAATGTCTAGTTGTTACCCCTTTTGAGATATCACCAATAATGTTGTCGAGGGGATGATCTCTTGAAGCTTTCCATTCTCTTGGAAGTTCATCATTGGATTTGACTTCTTCTGGAGGATCTTCATTGTTTCCTTTATCATTTCCTTTGGAATTTTTTTCATGAATGTTCAAATGTTCTAAAGAATCTGCAATGTCATCTAGCATATTCTTTCTTGACAATATAGCATTAGATTCATCAAAGGTAACATGAATGGATTCCTCTATATTCATAGTTCTCTTATTATATATTCTATATGCTCTGCTTTGTAATGAATATCCAAGAAAAATGCCTTCATCAGATTTTGCATCGAATTTTCCTAGATTATCTTTACCATTATTAAGTACAAAGCACTTGCAACCAAAAACATGTAGATGAGAGATATTAGGTTTTCTACCATTAAATAACTCATATGGGGTTTTCTTTAAAATAGGTCTTATCAAGGCCCTATTCATGATGTAACATGCAGTATTGACTACTTCAGCCCAAAAATACTTTGGAAGAGAAGTATCATTTAATAAAGTTCTTGCAATTTCTTCCAATGACCTATTTTTCCTCTCAACAACTCCATTTTGTTGAGGAGTTCTTGGTGCAGAAAAATTATGTTCAATACCATGTTCATCACAAAATAATTCAAAATCTTTATTTTCAAATTCACCCCCATGATCACTTCTAATGGATGCAATCTTGAAATTTTTCTTGTTTTGTATGACTTTAGCAAGTTTCCTAAATGCTTGGAATGAATCACTTTTATGTGTAATAAATAGTGTCCAAGTATATCTAGAGAAATCATCAACTATAACTAGAGCATAGTAATTTCCTCCAAAACTCATGGTTCTAGATGGACCAAATAGATCCATATGCAATAACTGTAATGGTCGAGTGGTTGAAACAACATTTTTAGGTTTGAATGAGACTCTTGTTTGTTTGCCCTTTTGACATGCATCGCATAGTTTATCTTTTTCAAATTTCAATTTAGGCAAACCAACTACTAAATCTTTTGAAATTAACTTATTTAAGTGATCCATGTTTATGTGAGCAATTCTTTTATGCCATAACCATGGATCATCATCTTTACTAAGAAAGCAATGATTGTTTTCTTGTTTTATGCTTAAGTCTATCATGTAAACATTATTGACTCTATGTCCTACATGTTTTATATTAATGTCATGCTTATGTTCTATAAGACATTTCTGAGAATCAAATGATACTAGATAGCCTTTGTCACATAGTTGACTAACGCTAAGCAGGCTGTGCTTAAGGCCTTCAACAAGTAGAACATTTTCAATGGAGTTTGAAGAATTTGTACCTATTTTACCCACTCCAAGAATTGTACCTTTGTTGTTGTCACCATATGTTACATGCCCGCTTTTCTTTGGAGATATATGTGTAAAATTTGATGCATCTCCAGTCATATGTTTTGAGCATCCGCTATCTATGTACCACTTCTTTCTCAAAGATACCTGCATAATCAAGTTTTTGACTTAGGTACCCAAATTTTATTGGGTCCTTGCATGTTAGTATAAACTGAGGATCCTTTTGGGACCCATATCATTTTAATGTTACTGTAATTTTTCTTGAAGTAGCAAGTTGATATGCCATGTCCTCTTCTTCCACAGTAAAAACAAGTGATAGAATTAGAATTACATTTTTGTGTGGAAGTGGAAAAGTTTTTATGAACCTTTTGTTGTTTTTCATATTTATACCCTAGTCCATTTTTATTAGACACATATCTTTGTTTACTTAATATAACATCTAAATTATTTCTACTATATGAAAATTTTGCAAGTGAATTTTTCAACTTTTTAATTTCTTTTACATATTTATCACAACAACTACAAGAATCTGTTATTTTCTTGTCATTAATAGTGGAGATATTAACTTTTTCATTTGTTCTAGAGATTGAGACTTCATTTCTAAGAAGATCTAATTCTTTGTTTAATTTCGAAACTTCATTTTCTAAATTTGAAATTGTTTTCTTTGATGATGAAACTAATTTTGCAAGTTTAATTGATTCTTTATGCAAATCAGCAAATGCATCTTGCAATTCATCAAAAGAAATAGATAAGTTGTTTGAAGATGTTACCTCTTCATCACTTTCGTAACTTTTGGCCATAAGGCAGAGATTTATCTCTTCATTTTCAGAATCTTCAGAGGATTCCAAATCATTTTCATCCCATGTGATGTATGCTTTCTTCAGTTTCTTTTCACTATGATTTTTCTTTTCAGATTTTTCCATCTTTTTCTTGAAGATGGGACAATCAACCCTCAGATGTCCAGGTTGATTGCATTCAAAGCATTTTAGAGTAGAGGATGAATTTTCTGTCCTTCTCTTTGATTTAAAATTTGGTCGCCTCTGATTTCCTCTTACTTTAAGAAACTTGTTGAATCTTTTTACAAAGAGACTTAGATCATCATCATCATCTGGATCATTATCCTGATCACTTTCTTCTTGAATTGAGGATGATGCTTTAAGAGCAATTCCTTTCTTTTTCTTGTCATTTTCTTCATTTTGGTGCAATCTCAATAGTTCCATCTCGTGTTCCTACAACTTACCAAATAAAGTGGCAAGAGACATGTTAGACAAATCTCTTGATTCAGAAATAGCCGTTACTTTGGGTTGCCATTCTCTACTTAAACATCTTAACACCTTGTTTATAAGATCCTCATTTTGAAATTCTTTGCCTAAGGCTGCTAGATGATTTACTATATGTGTAAATCTCTTTTGCATACTCTGAATATTTTCATTTGCATTCATTCTAAATAATTCATACTCATGAGTTAGTGCATTTATCCTAGATCTTTAACATCTGTAGTTCCTTCATGTGTTAATCGAAGAGTGTCCCACATTTCCTTAGCACTCTTACAATTTGAAACCCTGAAATATTCATCCATTCCTAGGGCAGATGTTATTATGTTTTTGTCTTTTAAGTTGTATTGTACTCGTTTTCTATCCTCTTCAGACCATCTATCTCTAGGTTTTTCTATGGTTATGCTTCCAGAAATAAGGAATTTGCTGAGGCCATCATTTTCTTGAAGCTTCTAAACTTTATACAAGAATGAAGCTCTGATACCACTTGATAGACAAGTGGCCTCAGATATCTTAAGAAGGGGGGTTGAATTAAGATATTCCAAACTATTTCCCCTAATTAAAAATCTATTTCACTTTTTACTCAAGTTATGAATTCCCTTAATGACAATCTTCTTAAATATCAATTCAAATGAAACAATTAGAATATGAATATAAAGCAATAATAAATAAAGGAGATTAAGGGAAGAGAAAATGCAAACTCAGTTTTATACTGGTTCGGCCACACTCTTGTGCCTACGTCCAGTCCCCAAGCAACCCGCTTGAGAGTTCCACTATCTTGTAAATTCCTTTTACAAGTTCTAAACACACAAGGACAATCCTTCCTTTGTGTTTAGAATTCCTTTACAACAAGAGACTCACAGTCTCTTAATCCCTTAGAGAATGAGAAGAAGAAGAAGAACAAATCTCTCTAGAAAGAGATGGATTTTACAGATTGAGCACTCAAATAATTCCTTAATGAATTGCAATTGAATTGGCCAAGGAATTCTTAAGAGGATAAAATGAATTTTCTCTTTGAGAGGATAAACACTTTGTTGTTCTGAAAATCTCTAAGCAATTTCGTGTTTAAGTCACATATATATAGACCATTGGTGGTCATGAATAAAGCCTTTGAAAAGTTGTGAGTCTTGAAATTATTTTTCTGAAAATCCTGTCTTGTAATCGATTATAGTAATTGTGTAATCGATTACAGCTTTTAAAATTTGAATTAAAACGTTTACTAACTGCTGGTAATCGATTACCAAAATTGTGTAATCGTTTACACAGTCTAAAATTTCGAATTCAAATTTTTGTAGCTGTTATAAAACGTATTTGGCCATTGGTAATCGATTACCAGAGAGTAAAACCTTTTGAGAAACACTTTTTTAATTTAAATCACTTGGCCAAACCTTTGCTAATTCAATTAGGAATTCCCTTCCTAATATTCTAGTGATCATCTTGATGTTGTGACTTGTAATCTTGAAGTATTGTCTTGAATTTTAATCTTGAAAAGCCCATTTGCATCAATTGCAACACATCATCATGATCATCATCAAAACATCAAAGCCAATTGCATCTACAAAAAATGTTGAACCTAATTCCTCAGCCCCATCTTCCCCTATTTATAGGAGAAAGGGGGGAGGTGGTTGCCGCTCAGCTCACCCAGGCGAGCTGGGTTGCTCCCACTGAAGCAATCCCCTTTTCTCCAAAAGAATAAGGAAGGACCCAAGTGGGCCAGATTGCTATTTACACCCCCTAGTTTACTAAATACACTCCATTTTCATGTTTTTGTGCTAATTCTTTTCCAAAACATTGTGAAACTTTACGGATTACGCAACGATACCTGCTTTCCTTCCACAACATTGTGAAACTTCATGGCAACGATGCTTGCTTTCCCCTTCCAGAATGTTGCGAAACTTTACGGATTACACAACAATGCTTGTTTGGACTTCCAGGGTATTGTGAAACTTCATGGATTACGCAACAATGCTTGTTTTGACTTCTGGAGTGTTGCAACACTTTACGAATTTCGCAACAATGCTTGTTTTGACTTCTGGAGTGTTGTGAAACTTTACGGATTACAGAACAATGCTTGCTTTGACTTCTGGAGAGACCAAACAAAGTTCCCAAGCCGATCGCCAGTGTACCCGAACGAAATTAGGGTATGACAGTTACAAAAGGGGAATAATGGAGACTTTGTTGTTGAAAGTCAGAAAGTTCATCTTTCCTATTGACTTTGTAATCTTAATCATTTTGGGATGACATTCTAAACATTAGAGGTGTTGTGATTAATGTCAAAGAAAGGAGACTGACTTGGAAGTTAGGTGATGCAGAGGAAGTTTTTAGAATACTTGGTTCTTCATAGAGCTTTTCCTCCTCTTGCAAATTTTTGCAAGTTAGGCCTCACCCATGTGTGGGGTGGAAAGACCTTCTAAGAAAGGATTTGGGAAAAGATCATGAGAAATGAGAAAGAAGGATAAAATACCTTTGTTCAAGCTCTAGGCTAGAGGTAAATGAACATTCTTAGAGTTTGCTACAAAATGCGAACATCACCCTCTTCGAGGGCGGTTGACTTAGTCCTTATGACCTGTCAGGCTCGAGACATTAAACAAGGACTTCCTAGGAGGCAAGCTTAGGATTTAGTGGGTTCTGATACCCATAAAATATCTTTTTTAACAAAAAAAAATCTATAGTTCCTTCAACAGGGAAATCCAGCAGCTGCAAAATCGCTTGTTCATGGATGCAACTCCATCTTGAGAAGGTTCTATGTTTTTGGTTCCTTTTCTAGGTTTAGTTTCTTTCAGTACTTTTTTCCTTCCTATCTATTTTTGTTTTTCATCTCTACTTTGATGATGAACTCAAGACATTGCAACTTTTAACTATAGGGAAGGGGTTCATGTTATCTCACTTCACCTATAACTTGATGTTATTATAGCTTTTTTGCTGATGACCTTCGTATGATTTTTTGTTCTTAACTTTGATTTGGTTTTCTATTAATTTTTTGGAATTCATTTTGTGTAAAGTCCTTCTAGTTTTAAAAAGAAATTTTTTATGAATTCACCACTTCATTATAAGATTTCTCCACAGAGGAAAAATATTAGTAGAAATCCCTAGATGAAAAGTTTCCTTATGCTTAGCCACTGAAATAGTTTTGAGCTTGATATTGTTGTTATGTGTGATGTACGGTCCACTTGAATCACTATGCACATGGTTTATCTTGAAATACATATCCTTAAGTGATTTTTATGTGTGCATTGAACTTACTTAGACAATTTTCAGGCTTTGTTCTTAGACTCGAATTTTTTTTTTAAATGAAATCTTGTTTTTTACCTTATTGTGTTGAAATTAACTATAATTTGAATATTTTTAAAATGATTAATAATTTATAAAAATATATCACAATATAAATTATTTATCATAAATCTAAAGAAGTCCTTCGGTGATAGAAATAATAAAAAAACAAGGCAAACGAAAAGCCATAAAAATAAAAAAGTAAATATAATTTGATGATTATATAAAATAAACATTTATTTTGTCTAAAGAATGAGTTATGGAATGCATTGAATGCAAAAAACAAAAGTTTTCCCCTTAAGTTGTGATTTTTGAAGACTATCATTGTCTTGTTCCTTTAGTACCCACCTTTCATTGCACCTTGGCCCCATTTCCCCTATGGTGTCACACGATCATGCATGTTAGAATTTTTCGTTGGGTTGAGTTGATTGATAAATAAACTAAGTGTGTGCTTCTTGAGTTATGATCTGAGTGACTTTAATTTCTATGTCTCTTGAAACATTGAGAGTGGTGAGAAGAGTATTAATTGCTCATTGTGGATCTGAACATGTTTGTGAAAAATGAAAGCCTAATGGAATTTTGTGGAACTTATCTTATGATTTTGCTAGCTTGTTCATTCCTAGTACTTCATTTTTTTCATAATAAATTGAGGGGCTCTCTATAAAAAATTTCTTGATTTCATGGAAAACTGTGTTAGTCTTTAATTTAGAATGATTGCTTGAGGGCAAGCAATGATCAAGTGTGGGGTAGTTCATAAACTGTTATTTGACTATCTTTGAGCCATAATTTTTGTCCTATTTTATCTTGTTTTGATCTTATTTTGTTCGCAAAGCTCGTGGGTATTAGTTAAGTGTGAACAATTGAGCACATAAGCTAAAAAAGTTGAGAAATAGAGCCAAAAGAGAGAACAAAAAAGTTCAAGATATGAAAATTGCCAAACACCATTAAAAGATGTGCACTGCTTCTGACAAACCCAATTTCACTCAAAGCAAGTGGTTTTCTGCTGAAATGATCAACATTAAAGCTCATGGGGTTGTTTTCTAGCATGAAGGAGTACTTGCATTTGATGCAAGCATTAAATTCTTCAACGATCACAATCTTCAAAGGTGAGCTCAAGTGAAAAAATCCATCTGTTTAGAGACAATGAACACTTGTTGAAGAAGGTATATACATACTAGAAGCTTTGATGACATGGTTACGAACCAATGCGCTCTCGTTCAAATTATTTCTATAAACAACTTTTTGTAAATTGTTATACAGTTCAAAAAAAAAAATACTCAAAACACCTTGAACACTTTGAGAGAAATGACTAACTGATGATATTGTATATTTGTTTGTAAGATGATTAAGAGTTATTCATTGTGCAAACAAACAATAGATCTTTTTGAATTATACAAAGCCAACAATGACTTAGTAGGACAAAGAATAATGGGTTGTAACAAGTTTGGTGTAGAGCTTGTAACTTGTTGAAGTTAATGGAACTTGATGGTTAGCCAACAACCGGACTTAGTCTTAGTGGTGAAAATGAACCAATATAAATCTGTGTTATTTGCTTTCATTTCTTTTCTGCTTTAAATTGGCTTAGGATTTGAATTGGATTTTCTTTTAAAAAATCTACATTGCAAAATGTATTTTCATCGTTTGAAAGTATTTTTATTTCTCTTCATACAGTCAATAGGTTCTTTACAGAAAAAAAAAAAAAAACTTTCAATTGGTTCTCTTATGATATTTACATTTATAACTTTTAATATATATTTAATATATCATCTTGTGTTTTTAATATCAATTCAACCGTTTGACTTAACTTCTTCTATTTTTCAATATATAATTTTCAAAAACTAGTATTAACTATAATTTGAATATTTTTAAAATGATTAATAATTTATAAAAATATATCACAATATAAATTATTTATCATAAATCTAAAATATAATTTATATGTTCAAAATATTTTTTGCCTTTAAAATTTCATTATTATTAAATTTATATATATTTTCAATTATAAATTTAATTATATAAAATAAACATTTATTTTGTCTAATGTTGTGTGCTGTGAAAAAATAATTTATACAAAATTCTAAAGCAGAAAATATAAATTCATATAAAACTTCTGGAGTGTGGCACACGGTCCAGACTATAAAATAAAAAAAATTATTTAAATTAAATATATAATTAATTAATAATTAAATAAATAAATGAAAAAAATTGGAAAAGCACCAGGAAAGTGGAAGAGAGGGGCACTGGACACACTTAGTCAACTAAGAGATAAATTTCTATTCTTCACGGCAGACACAGACACCCTCACAAATTAATATATACATTTTCGACGTCTTGGATCGGGCTGCTGGCATATTTTTCCTACTCATATCACTCAGATAACATGCCAGAAATCTTGTGCATGCACGTATCCTTAAAACTATTGGTTTAAATGCATATTTTCCTCTTAAATTAATTAATATTTTAACTTTAATTTTTGTTCTTATTTCGTTGAAATATCATTTTGCGTCGCATTTTTTTTTTAGTTTTTTTTAATCTCTTAAGTTTAAAAAAATTTAATTTCTTTTCTTTTAATGTGTTTTCATTAAATTAAAAGACCTAATTGAATATTTTTAAAAATAAAATAAAATTGAATTTAATAAATAAAATAAATGACGAAAAACATAATTTAACTAGCATACAGGACATATTCTTCCATTTTATCTATGTAAGTCTTTTACATAAATGTAAAAACTAATCTTGCATATTAGAGTTGTCACTTTTAATTTTGAGGAATTAAAATCTTTTTTAGCTTATAATCAAACTTTTAATGTTGTCTTTGTAAGGATGCAAACCAATGAAATAACTCATACATTAGTAAAGTGTATTTACCAAAATTTGGAGCTAACCGACGTCAGGGTAGGGTCTATGTGGACAAGATGGGTTCCATCATCTCACACGTCACACTGAATGTACCCTTTGTTAGAAGGACACGAGAGGGGACCTATAAAACAAAAGACTCTAACGCTCAAGTAAATACGTGAGTGAGTTGGGAATGAAATGAAAAATGTGAGATAGAACCTAGTATTTATAGAGTCAGATAGAAGCTTTAGGTCCTTATTTGTAGGGGTTGCTACAGTGGTATAACAACCCTTGTAGATAATTCCTAACATGTAGATAATAGCTAGTAGATATGTCGTGGGTTATAGATAATTCGTCTCCTATAGATAATTAAGTACCTACCACTTCATAAGGGGGTTGTAACATTATCATTAATATTCAAATATTGAGTGTCTAGAGATAACCTGTCGGTCTAGTAGCCTAGTTACTAAGGAAGATTCGTCCATGCTTCTATGCCAAGGCTGGCATGGAGTGTTGACGTGTGTATTGGAGCGCTATGTCACTTGCCACATCCATTTTGTGGACCCCGGACAATACATAAGCCTCCCAAGCTATAAGCCAATTTGTTGGCGAAAGAGGTTGTTTGCTGTCGAGGGTGGTAGCTGTAAAAAGATGAGGGAACTCAATAAACCAAGTGGTGGAGGGGGGGGGGGGGGGTGAATTGCTTTTCAAAAGCACAATGTATAGAGTTGCAACAAAAAAAATTTTCTATGTGGATCATATAACAAAACAAATATGAATCGAATGTAATCAATACTTAATCAATCCTTCCTTACACATGATCCTTCATTAACTTCCTTTCTTTCACAATAATTAAACTTGGATCCTTAAAACCTTGATTAAAATTTGAATGAGTTGATTAAACCTTGAATGAGAGAAAGATATGAACAAGAGAAAAAGACACAATCTTTTATACTAGTTATTTCTGTATTTCCAGAGAAGCTAATCCAGTTATCTAAACCAAACCCTGAAGTAGATTTCCACTATGCATCAAGAATTCTTACAAGCAATCAAAATCAATATACAATTCCCACCCCGGAAAAAGAGACTAAGGCATCCAACACTAGGACCCTTTGTGAATATAAGCCTAAGAGAACCTTACTCTTAGCCCAAACTAGAAATCCCTATTCTAGAATGTTGTAAGCAATTCATGCATAAGCATTAGACCGTGTAAAAACCATACACATGAAATAAAAAAACCAAGTAAGAGAGATACAACCGGATCAATCTTTCCGCAAAAACCTTGCTAGATTGAGAAGTTGATCTTCTTCTACTCAAAAGAAAAAACTCACTTCCAAGAAAAGATCTTCCAAATCAAAAGACTAAGAAGTTGTGAGTTACTATAAAACTCTTTTCTTTTCTTCTCTCATTCACCAATGAGCACGAAATCTTGCTCATTTTGAGGTTAAGAAGTAATTTCTAGATGTATTGCGTATTCTATAATGATCTCATGATATGTAGATGTGAACATAAGCTGGTTATTTATAAAGAAAACCGTCATAACTGCATGTAATTGATTAAATCTATAAGGTAATTGATTATTTCAATAAAGTAATCGATTGAAGTGTTCATCCAACATCTGGAAAACACCTCAAGAACAATGTAATCAATTAGATGACCTAAGTAATAGATTAAAGTGTTCTTGTTCACCTTTGAACAACTTGAACTAGAGAGAAGTAATCGATTGATCCATCTAGTAATCAATTAAAGTAGAGACTCATGAAAAAATTAGTCATTGTCTCAAACAATAGTGTAATCGATTAAAGTACTACCATAATCGATTAAACTGATACGAGAGTTAACTTTTTAAGCTTTAGACAACTTGTTGTAATCGATTACGACAACATTGTAACTTATTAAAACAGTGAGTTTTTGCGTCTAAGAAATTTTTTTAACTTATAAAAATTTTCTTCAGTCACTCTATGGTGATGCAAAATGCAACATAGATATCAGATGTACTAAGATACAACAATCAAGTTAACAACCAATACTAATGCCACTCAAAGGAGTTGGGCATGTAAAAGCCAAAACTTCTTCTAAAGCTTCTTCAAGCTTTTCCCTGAGTTTCAAGCTTTAGCCTTAAGTTGTTCCATGTTGCTTATGTTTCTCATATTGCTCCCCCTATCTCTAACAATAGCTTGGACAAGTATGAGGGTTGTTAGTTTGCCAAGCCCCCCAACCTAGACAAGTGTTGTCTAGTGTCAAGGGTAGTAACCTTGACAGGTGCAAGAGTAGCATGTCTGTCAAGCTTGTCACGCCCTCCAACCTAAACAAGTGTTATTCGAGCTATTTTTGTTAAGTTGTCCAGGGTGCATGCACTTTTCATTTTGCAGACATGTCAGGTGAGTAGAATCTCTATATTTGACAATTCTACCCTTTTTTGATCATTGGAGATTGAAGATAGGTATTTTTCTTTGCTTTTGCTGCGGGTAATTGTAGCGCACACACACTACTTTTGCATATGTGTCACCCAAGGAGTGGGCATGTTTTGGAGACATAGTAAGTGGGTTAGTGGAAGTGCATCATGGTGTGAATTTTCAGGGCATCATTTCAATTCTCGTTAATTATCGAAGGGTCGCCTCTCCATTTAAATGAGGTGTATGTTTAATTTTTGGCCATCATCATTTTTGAATTTCTGCTTCCTCTTTTGTAATCTCCTTGCATTCTGCTCGCGACCATTGTGATTTCCCCTTCTCCTGTGATTGCCTTTCCTCGCTTTAAGGTATGGGCGAAAGTGATTTCGAGGGCTTTATATAGCAGCCCCTAGTGGAATGAGAGGTCATTCAAATCAGTAGCTCCTCCTCGGAGGGGACACGCCATGAAACTTTTCACAATAAGTCCTTTTCCTTTGAAAGGTTGGTGGGCTAACACTATGTCAATGGAGATACTTCTCATACAAGTAGGAGGGCACAACGTTCTGCTGCTCCTTTGGATGAAGAACCCTTTACAGTCACCATAATCCTTCCTTTTTCTACTTTTGGGGTAGCGAGAAGGAGTGGCTAATGTGTCATTATTTTATCCCATTTTCTTAACCCTTTTTGCACCACTTTAATTACTGATTGGTCTTAATTGTCAAATTAATTAGGCAGTTTTGTTATTTGGGCTCATTCATCTAATTTGATGTTTTTAATCTAATTTCAGGAATTAATGAAGCATTGGGCTTAATCTGGATTTTGGTTATGGACTTAAAGAGGCCAGACAAAGCAATGTTTACCTTAGTTAATTTCTAATTAGGAGATTGCAATTTTATTTTTATGTGTTCAACTTTTATTTCGTTTTGGGCCAGAGTATTGTAATAGGGCCCAGTGGCTTTGAGTGACCCTTATAAATAGCAGCCTTGGGATTCGTGTAAGGGGGCTATTCACTATTCAGAGCACAGTTTAGGGTTTCTACGTTTTTCTGTTCTAATGCTACTATTCACGTAATGCAATTTTCCATTTTCTGCTTCTAATTACAATCTCGTTCTTGTTTCTTCTTCTGCCTTTAGTTTCATTTACGTTTCATGCTTTTATCTTCATTTACGTTTCTGCTCCTAGTTTCATTTATGTTCTTTGCTTTCGTTAAAATGATGGTAGGCTAATTTTCTGGTGTTGTTTCCTTCTGAGAACGAAGCTTTAACTCTCTTCGAGGTTCTATTTATAATGTGGCTTCCTGGCTGTTCTCCCTTCACCAATTAACCCATATTCGTAATATTAATCTGTGCACGCTTCGTGTTCGATTAATTGACTCTGAGCCTAACTTGCGTTCATGCTTAATGGACGAAGGGTTAATCGGTGTATGTGTTGCCTAATCACGTATTGACAGCCCTAAGTTGATTTTCGCTTAGTAAATTAAAATAGGGTTGGATTAAGTGGTTAACTGTTAAGGACGAATTCTCCATAACCTAGGACAAGAGAGTGGCTTCTGAATCAAAGGAAACAACCCGTTTTTTAATACTGTTAATTTTGTATTCCAGTTCACTTGTTCTTTATTTCATAAGACAAACAACCCCCCCCCCCCCCCAATTGTTACTGTTACTGCAAGTATATTATGAACATTTGGTTCATCATTGCTCGTTGGGAAACGACCTAGGATCACTTCCTAGTTGCTGCATTTTTAATGTTTATTTGATTCGGGTACGACCTCGATCGAATTTGGCGTTGTTGTCGGGGAGCAGTGTCCAAAGGTTCATAATAGCTAGTGTCGTGTTAGTGTTTAATTCCTGTGTTAGTATCGTGTTAATGTTGTTTAGTACCTTGTTATTTTGTTTAGTGTGTGTTCTATTTTGATTTTCCTGTTCAGCGTTTCCCCTGTTTCAGTTTTGGTGTTTCGTTGTGAATAGTGTTTTGCGATGGATTTAATGACCACTTTTGCTTGTGGCAAAACAGAGTAGTAATGGAAATCATGTAGCGACGGATTTTAGCGACCACCCTTGCTGAATTATTTGGGATTTTTTGTTTTAGTAGCTAGAGTTTTTATTTTTGGCTGAATTTTTTTGTGGTAACTTCTTTTAATCCATATTTGGTGAGAAAAATAGCTAGAGCCTTTAGTTTGGTCAGATTTGAAAGTTCAAAAAAAGTAGCAAATTTTATTTTTGTCAAAACTTCAAACGGCCATAACTTTTGCTCCGGTTATCAGAATCGCAATTATTATATATGTATTAGGGATAAAACTTTCCTACGCCATGGCAGCCCACCATAGGCCAGCTGAGGTCTCCATCGTAAAAAAAAACGATTCTATCAAAAGTTTTTTATTTTCCAAGTTTTATTCTCTTATTTTTCTTAACTTACCATTTTTAGCTTCCATAGTTAGACTTTGAATTTTTGTTTGAAATTTTATGTGCTATCTTCTCATCATTTTATAAGGTTGCTCACAAAATTTCAAGTCATTTGGACATCATTTGATGGTAGTTGTAGTTCAAACCCACATTGTTACTTGCATGAGAAGGCAACTAGTTGTGCATGCTGAATGTAGTGTATGACTAGAGGTAATCCATCTGACTTGCAACCCTTTGATCCTGAGATAGATAGGACATTTCATAGATTAGTTAGGCATCATTTTATACCTTTTGAACATCCTGAGCATTCCATTACTGGTGAGTCTGTGCATTCTGTTATTGGTGATTTTGAATATCCTGATTTTGAGCATTACAATTTTGAACATTCTGATTTTGAACATTCTAAGAACATGGCACAACCTCCACCTCGTGAGAGGACTCTAAGGGAAATGGCTGCACCTTATTTCACCTACGAAAGCTTGTGCATCCAATACCCTGATGAGGATGTCCCATATGTTCTTAAAACTGGACTGATCCATTTGCTTCCAAAGTTTCATGGCCTTGCAGGTGAAGACCCGCACAAACATCTGGAAGAATTTCATATTGTTTGCTCCACCATGAAACCCCCAGACGTCCAGGAGAATCACATATTTCTGAAGGCCTTTCCTCATTCTTTAGAGGGAGTAGCAAAGGACTGGCTATATTACCTTGCTCCAAGGTCCATCACGAGCTGGGATGACCTCAAGAGAGTATTCCAAGAAACAATTTTCCCTGCTTCCAGGACCACAGCCATTAGAAAGGATATTTCAGGTATTAGACAACTCATTGGAGAGAGCCTATATGAATACTGGGAGAGATTTAAAAAACTATGTGCCAGTAGCCCTCACCATCAGATTTCGGAGCAGCTTCTTCTCCAATATTTTTATGAAGGACTCAGTAACATGGACAAAAGTATGATAGATGCAGCCAGTGGTGGAGCCCTTGGAGACATGAACCCTGCTGAAGCCAGAAATTTAATTGAGAAGATGGCTTCCAACTCCCAACATTTTAGTGCCAGAAATGATGCCATAGTCATTAGAGGAGTGCATAAAGTAGCCACGAATTCATCTTCAGCAGCCGAAACCAAGAAGCTTGAAGATAAACTAGATGCCTTAGTTAACCTCGTAACCTAGCTAGCCTTGAATCAGAAGTCTGTATCGGTCGCAAGAGTCTGTGGTTTATGCTCCTCTGCCGACCACCACACAAACCTTTTCCCTTCTGTGCAGCAATCTGAAGCAATCGAACAGCCTGAAGCTTATGTTGCGAACATCTACAATAAACCTCCTCCTCCTCAACCTCAGCAGCAAAATCAGCCACAACAGAATAACTATGACCTTTCCAGCAATAGGTACAATCCCGGGTGGAGGAATCATCCCAACCTTAGATGGTCGAATCCTCCACAACAGCAGCCACAACAACAACCTTATTTTCAGAATGTTGCTGGCCCAAGCAGACCATACGTTCCTCCACCAATTCAGCAGCAACAACAACAGCAACAGCCTCAGAAATAGCCAGCAATTGAGACTCCTCCATAACCTTCCCTTGAAGAACTCGTAGGGAAAATGACTATGCAATTTCAACAAGAGACCAGAGCCTCCATTCAGAGCTTGACTAATCAGATGGGACAATTGGCTACATAGTTAAATCAACAGTAGTCCCAGAATTCTGACAGATTACCTTCTCCATCTGTCCAGAATCCCAAAAATGTGAGTGTCATTATATTGAGGTCGGGAAAGCAGTGTCAACCAGTAGCATCTTCCTCATCCGCAAATGAACATGCCCAACTTCACTCTACTCCAGAAAAAGGTGATGACAAAAATTTAAAGAATAAATTACCTAATAATTTCCATGCAGGTGAATCTTCCACTGGTAATTCTGATTTGCAAAAGCAGCATATCCCTCTTCCATTTCCTGTAAGAGCAATTTCCGACAAAAAAATGGAAGAGGCAGAGAAGGAGATCTTGGAAACATTTAGAAAAGTAGAGGTAAAGATACCTCTGCTGGATGCAATAAAGCAAATTCCAAGATATGCTAAATTCTTGAAGGAGCTGTGCACTAATAAGAGAAAGCTTAAAGGAAGTGAAAGAATTAGCATGGGAAGAAATGTCTCCGCACTAATTGGTAAATCTGTTCCCCAAATCCCTGAAAAATGTAAAGATCCAGGTACATTCAGCATACCTTGTATTATAGGGAACAATAAGTTTGACAATGCCATGCTAGACTTAGGAGCTTCTTTTAGTGTTATGCCTCTATCTATTTTCAATTCTCTATCCCTTGGTCCTTTGTAGTCAACTGATGTGGTAATTCATTTAGCTAATAGAAGTGTTGCCTATCCTGCTGGTTTTATAGTGGATGTCTTAGTTAGAGTTGGTGAACTGATTTTCCCTGTTGATTTTTATATTTTGAATATGGAGGAGGGATTTTCTCAAGGATCAGTTCCCATCATTCTAGGTAGACCCTTTATGAAAATTGCTAGAACTAAGATAGATGTATATGCAGGCACATTATCTATGGAGTTTGGTGATATAACTATTCATTTTAACATTCTTGATGCTATGAAACACCCACCTGAAGATCTTTCTGTATTTTGTGCTGAAATAATTGACCATCTTGTTGATGAATACATAACTGATCTTCATTCTAATCTGCATGACTGTCACTCTTCATGCATTGAATCTGAATTTGTACTTGATCATATGTCTGAATTTGTACTTGATGCTGAGAGTGAATCTGAATTTGATGTTGATTACATGTCTGGTGATGTTTTACCTCTTGAGGTTGATTTTCTAGAGTCAGAAAGAACTAACCATGTTTCAGGAAGTACATATACCTCTGACTTTCTTTATGAGATACAGGCTGAGAAACCATCTCTTTCTACCACTATCCAGCTGGCCCCACCAGAATTGAAGTCTCTGCCATCAAATTTAAAATATGCTTACCTGGATGATAACAAAAGTTTTCCAGTGATTATATCTGCCTCCCTTACTGATGAGCAAGAGGAGAAGTTGTTATCAGTTCTCAAGAAGCATAAGAAGGCTATAGGCCGGACCCTGGCGAATATTCCTGGTATTAGCCCATCCACATGTATGCATCAGATAAATTTAGAGGATGGGGCTAAACCAGTCAGACAGCCATAGAGAAGACTCAACCTGGTGATTCTTGACGTAGTGAAGAAGGAGGTAACGAAGCTTTTGCAAGTTGGAATCATTTATCCTATCTCCGACAGCCAATGGGTGAGTCCCGTCCAGGTAGTCCCAAAGAAAACCGGCCTCACCGTGATCAGAAACGAAAAGGAGGAGCTGATTCCTACTCGGTTGCAGAATAGTTGGAGAGTCTGCATCGACTACAGGAGGCTGAACCAGGTTACCAAAAAGGATCATTTTCCCTTGCCATTCATTGACCAGATGCTTGAATGCCTGACAGGTAAATCTCACTACTGTTTCCTTGATGGTTTTTCTGGATATATGCAAATTACTATTACTCATGAGGATCAGGAAAATACCACATTCACCTACCCCTTCGACACTTTTGCCTATAGGAGGATGCCTTTCAGCCTGTGCAATGCCCCTGGTACCTTCCAACGGTGCATGATTAGTATTTTCAGTGATTTCTTAGAAAATTGCATAGAGGTGTTTATGGATGATTTCACTGTATATGGATCCTCTTTTGATGGTTGTTTGGATAGTCTGGAAAAGGTTTTGAATAGATGCATTAAAACTAATCTTGTTCTAAATTTTGAAAAATGTCATTTTATGGTTGAGCAAGGTATAGTTTTAGGCCACATTATTTCCAATAAGGGCATTGATGTAGATTCTCACTATTAGAAAATACACTTTCAACATCGGTTATTTAGAACATTCTACATCGGTTCTAAAATCGATGTTGAAAGTGACAATGTTGAATGTATGAATGTTAACATCGGTTTTGGAGAACCGATGTTAACATACATATGACAACATCGGTTCTCTAAATTCCCGATGTTAAACACAATGAACAACAGCAAAAAAAGTGTATGCAAGATGAACGTTGACATCGGTTTTCCAGTAAAACCGATGTTAATATGTTAGTTTAACATCTGTTTTCTAGAAAAAAACGATGTTAATATATGTCCTTAACATCGGTTTTGCTAGAAAACCGATGTCAACGTTGATGATGCATACACTTATTTGGTGTAGTTCTTTGTGTATAACATCGGTTAATTATAAATAACCGATGTTAATATTCAAATATTCACATCGGTTATTTATAATTAACCGATGTTAATGTACACTAGTTGACATCGGTTATCTACGGATAACCGATTTTAAAATACAAACGCTGACATCGGTTATACACAAAAAACTGATGTTAATATACAAACGTTAACATCGGTTTTCTATTATAACCGATGTTGGTTATGATATTAACATCGGTTTTTGTTAATAACCGATGTTGTTTTCAAGTATTTTTTTTATATATACTTTCTGTTTTTACAGTAAATCCAAAATTGTACCTGTCAAATGCAATTTCAGGAGGCCCAATTCACAGCAAATAAACATTTTATTCTGCTTTCAAGCAGTTTTAATGATAATAAACATCAAATAATTGATTTATATATTATAAAGAACAATCAACAAATGAATTCAATGTTCATGTTACATAGAAAATGTAAAAAATGTAAAAAATGTTAAAAAATGTCCCTAAATCCTAGGCCTGATCTCTAACTCGGAGATAAAACTGTGCCCACTGGATCCGCAATGCTTTTAATCTCTCAGGCTCCAATGGTCTAGGGTCGTTAAAATACTGCATGATTAAATAAATCATATTAAGTTAATAATGTAATACAAATTATAAATAAATTGATTTTCTTTGAAATAAACTTACCGCTTCCCAATTATTTCTAAAAGTTCCTAAAATGATGGTGGACATCCAGTGCATGACATAGTAGCTGCACTCAGTAGTTCCTTTTTGTCTATTATACTAAATACATAATGAAATTTGGATATTAATTAAACAACTAGTGTACAGACACATAAAGAAATATATATAAGTGGAAGTTTTATGTAAATGACGTACCTTGAGGACAATCCACCTAGCAGGAGCCTTTGATTTAGGCTGTGGAGCATCATCAAGACCCTTGATAGCACTGTTCCATATGAGTAACAATTAAAAAATAGTGTTGTACGTTGAGGTATTACAATGTAAATGTATTGAAAACAACACTAACCTATTAATAATCCCCTTAAGGTAGTTGTCTGGCCTGTTATGCAATGAACAAAACTAGACAACTAAGTGTTCCTTGGGCAGGATGACCACCATCTGCCAGTGTCCGCTGCAATGGAACCTAAAATGGGTTAGTACATTAGTAAACATTAATTAAATTTTGTTATTTTTTGACTTACCCATTTAGGTAGGCTCCAAGATACACATCGCGTTGTGAACTCTGCATCCAACTCTTTATGTAACTTTCAAATTCAAACTGCGATTGCCCAGACCTCTGAATGGACTGAGGCTCGAGGAATCCATAGATATCAGAATTTCCCGCTCGCATACATGTTTCAGTGAGATGCCTATTTATGTTAAGTCAAAGTTAAATATTTATGAATTGAAAGCCATAACTTAGGTAAATAAAAGCCTTTTATATAAAGACTTACAGAATCCACAACTGTAACACTGATATGCTAAGACATTGACCACCGTGTGCGATTTCAGAGAGGTCATCGTGCTTTACGTACAGGGGGAAATTTGGATTAACGACCCCGGACACGGTGGCATCCCATCTAACCTGATAAGGCCTCAAGAAAAGCTCTGGGATGGTCAATGTCATCAGATAAAGCGGATCATCGACCTCCGGATCGGGCTTCAGAGGTGGTTTTGGCGGAGACACAACTACCTGTTCATGAAACAAAGTTAAATAGGAAAATTTGAGGCACGCTTAATGAATTCATTTAAAAAGAAGAAACATATAGTAAGGACAATAAGTACCTGGTGTGATAAAGACTTGACCAGATGTGTCGGCCAAGCAAGGAAGGTGTGAAGTGTCTGCCCCACTAAGGAAACCTCATCAGTGGGTACAGGAACTGGAGCATCTGCATCTTTAACCTCGTCCACACTCACCTTTACTTGGCCAAGCAACAAAGGAGTGTTATGAACAAGAGTGGATCCCTCATAAACTCTCCCCACGGCAACCAGGCGGGCAGGATCTGCTTCTATGTACAAGCCGCACTTGTCAGAGTCACCCGTCTCAGGATCATTTCCTGAGGGATCAACACAACTCCCCTTTGTGCTCACCCGAGGACCAGAGGGACCAGGACCAACCAGAGGCTCAGGAGGTCCCTGAGATTGCATCTGTGACTGAAGCTGGCTGAAGGATGCCATGACCTGCCTCGTCACTTTCTCTGTGATGGACTCCTCTAGCTGGTCCCTGATCTGCTGAGTCAGCTGCTGTAATTCGTTAGGAGGCAGGGAGGAAGCACTGCGGGACGTTTGTGGAGCCGATCCAAAGTATTGCTTGATGGTGACACTGGCTCCAACAGCACGGACACATCCAGGGTGCTCTGGACGTCCAATAGCAGCGGCCAGAACATCCTGACGTCCATGGGGGACGAACGATCCCTGTGTCGCCTGCTCCTCAAACGAATTCTACACAGAAAACACACAATGGTACATGGAATTCTCAAAATATTCAAACATAATTGTAATGGTTAGTTGAAAATGACTTACAATCTTCTCAGCGATTTCCTTTGCGGCCTCAGTCATCATCTCCCCTGTCTTCTTGGTGTGGGCCATCTTCCACTTCACGTGGCGTCTGACTGGGGATGGAGGGTCGATGACGCCATCAACGCTTCCTGACTGTGCAGCTTCCTGCAGCTTCTTCTTGGTCTTCTCAGCCAGGAGCTTCTGCTCCAAATAATCATAACCCCCACGAGACAAAAAGTGGGGGGGCAGTATTCTGCTTCTGGATGGCTTGTGCCTTGCTGCGCACATCCTAGAAAAATGAAACAATAATGTTTGAAATGGGTAGAATGAAGTATAACAACATGATGTTTAATATGAAAAACAACTTAAATGGCAAAGGAACATACCTCCCAAGAAGGGTCTCTACGGGTCTGGCAAAACTGGGCCCACTTTTCCTTGCTAATGCCGTATTTGTCATAGACAGTGTCCTCAACACCGTCCTGATCGGCTGCAAGGGCCCATTTCCTCGTAAGGTATGATTTAAACTGCCTCCATCTCTCCCCCACAGTCTGTAGTAACTTCCTTTTCGTCCTACTGTCAGAAGCCTCTGGGATATCAAATTCCACCTGACAACATGAAACAAAGTTTATTTGTTACAATAATGAAATTTTTTGGCTATTAATTACACAAAATCAAATAAGAAAAGAGAAATACCTGAATATCCTCCCAAATCAGGTCCTTCTAAGCAGTAGAGACATCTTTCCAGTTCTCGTAGGTGATGTCCACCTTATCACGTGCCACAATCCCCAAATATGTTCTTAATTTCTTCCTGTGGGGACCGTCGGCCTTCCCGGTAGCAGGATCAACATGCACCACTGGTCTCTCAATACCAGGTGGTCTAGTGGACAACGATCGTAGACATGAGGCTTTGCGTGTCTGCTTCACGGCAGACGTCGAAGCCGATGCGTCCGAAGTAGGGGGGAGGAGGAGGAGAAGGAGAAGGAGGAGGAGGAGTAGTGGAGGCAGGTGGAGAACCCATGATCTTTTATACAATAACATACAAAATTGGATTAATGAAAAGAGGATCAGTCATAAGTTTTTTTTGGAAGGCAAAAGTATAATATTATTAAACAAAACCCCACCACATAAGGAGACAAGACAAATTAACCAAAGGACTCTAAAAGATAGGTAGTTGTGCTTTTTAATTGTGATTTCATCCATGTTTTATTTGACATTGATGCTGTTAGGATTTCATCCATGTTTTCTTTGATATTGATTTTCTTTTTTGCAGAAAAGAAAGAGGAGAACGAGCAACAATTTGAAGGTTGTACATTCAGGAACTAAAGAATTCAAAATAGCTAGTAATAAGAGGGATTTGTTTTTAGGATTTTCTGAGCACCAAGAGCGGCTACGCAAGAAGCTTGCACTTGAGGAGGGAAGGATATTTGCAGCTAATGAACAACTTTCTTAACTATTTGTCCTTCATATTTTACAATTTTTTTTCTTATATGTAAATATAAATAATATAAGGCTATGGCTTATGGACATGGTCATTTTTACCCCTAACAATCTTAGAAGTAAATATAGACCATGTTTTAGCGTGATACCCTTATACCCTTTATATTTACATATTAACAAAATGAAACAGTAAAATCTTAAGGACAAATAGTTAAGAAAGTTGTTCATTAGCTACAAATATCCTTCCCTCCTCAAGTGCAAGCTTCCGCCTAGCCGCTCTTGGTGCTCAGAAAATCCCAAAAACAAATCCCTCTTATTACTAGCTATTTTGAATTCTTTAGTTCCTGAATATACAACCTTCAAATTGTTGCTCGTTCCCCTCTTTGAGAATGAGGAGGATCTTTATAGGACTTCATCCAGCTGATGTTTGTCGGCAGTTTCATCATCCATCACCATTTTCTTCTATGCCTTCTCACATTTGTTGTTGTTAAACCCATATTTATGCCTTTTTCCCTTCATGTCTTGTTTTATCACAACTTTAGCTAAATCTCCCATCTTCAGCATAGTTGAATATCTTGTCTTATTCTCCAATGACACACTTTGATGGCTTGTATCTCTTTTCTTCATATGTTCTACTGCTTCAGCTTCACAATGCATAGAGCAATCAGAATTTTCCAGTCATCAACAAAGGCTTCTGCATCAGCGTTGACACTCTCCACCCTCTTTGGTTTATGCTTCTGTGTTTTCTTCCGTGCTTCCTCCTTATAATTCTCAGATTTATTGGAGGTCTCACTAGAAGGATCAGCACCAATTTGTGCTTGTTCCTCCTCTACCAGCTCAATATCTTTCGTTTCACCTTTGCTTTTGTAAACTACACTGTAATTTACAAAACAAAAGTTGAAAGGAAAGATATTGACCTAATAGACGAGGAAGAAGCACAGACCTGGAGTTGCTATAACCCGAACAACCTTCAAGAACAGCGTCAATTAAAAGTAGTCTATGATAACCTGAAAAAAAAACCAATGGTCATGGACATGGCTGACACATTTGGAGAAGGATTTTGGTATTCATTTCAACCAATGGTCATCCAATATCAGAGCAGGATTTAACCATATAGTAAGAAATGGAAGCCATTAAACCAAAGTCAATACTCATGAATGCTAGAACATCCATCAAGAATGATAACAAAGCAGTAATTTAAATTAAATTCATGTTAGTTTTTCTATTTTATGATCACTCCCGATTGTTGGAATGGTGAAGGAGTTGCATTAATGCAGAAATTTCCAAGGCTGTATCAGATATCTAGACATCAACACAACCTCATCCAGCAAGTGGGAAGTTTTTCAGACCACTGCCCCATCCTCTTGAGGTCTTCAATCATTGATTGGGGGCCCAAACCTCTCAAGGTAATGGATTGGTGGTTGAAGGACAAAGGCTTTCAGAATATGGTGGCTCATAGCTGGGGTAATTATCATCCTAATGGTTGGGGTGGTTATGTTCTCAAACAGAAATTAAAGATCCTCAAACACTTCATAAGACAGTGGAGCTCACAGAACGGGTCTGTTACTGCAAGAAAAATCAATGATCTAAAAAAGCAGATAAATGACATGGAGGCAGGTATTAATGCCTCAACAATATCCCAAACTCATGCAGACCTCAAGAAATCACTGCAGGAGCAGCTATGGAGTACAGCCCTTGCCTATGAATCTATGTTGAGGCAAAAATCCAGAGTGAAGTGTTTAAGAGAAGGGGACAAAAATTCATCCTATTTCCATAGAATCATCAATCATAGGAGGGTTAATGCTCTTCAAGGTCTGTGTATTGATGGAGGATGGATCCATGACCCTAACAGTGTCTAGAGAATTTGTGCCTGAGAGGGGACTGAGGCAAGGAGATCCCCTTGCACCTTTCCTATTTAATATAGCAGCTAAGGGACTCACTGGTTTGATGAGGACAGCTGTCTCCAAAAACCTTTTCAGCAGCTATAAAGCGGGGAGGCAAAAGGAGGAGATTAACATCTTGCAGTATGCAGATGATACACTATTTTTTGGAACTACAACTACAGCTAATGTTAGAGTGATGAAATCTATCCTCAGAATTTTCGATTTGGTTTCAGGACTCAAGATTAACTATGCTAAAAGCCAATTTGGGTGCTTGGGTAAATCTTTGGATTGGTGCAGGGAAGCAACTAGCTACCTTAATTGTGGCCAGCTGGAATTTCCTTTTTCTTACCTTGGAATTCCAGTAGGGTCCACCTCTAACAATCATGCAAGCATATTTGAAAACTTAAAATACGAATAACTCAAGTTAAAACCAATTCATTTTTTACAACTGTGAACAAATTAACTAAGGTACAGTAGGCAAATTTGTTTTCACTAATATTAGTAGGTCATCACCACTACAGTAGAATTTAAGTTAAACTTAGATAAGTACCTTATGAAGAGGCCAGCTACCTTGTCACAACTAACAAGTCAGAACTGAACAAATTTCTGCATGTATAATTGAACAAATTTGTTATCAAACTTGTGTGTTTGTCTTTGTATGATGAATGTGTGTGTGTGGCATCAATGTGTGTGTGTGTGTTTCTATCATACGTGTGTGTGTGTGTGTGTGTGTGTGTGTGTTTCATGACCAATTTTTCTTACTGGCAATTCAGTGGCAGTGTATTGCTTAGGCTTCCGTCGAAATGAAAGGAAAATCAACGAGTCTGACAGAACAACTTCAGTCTTCACTCTTCACTAGTTGAACACAAATAAAAAAAAAATTAAACTACTTCAACGATAAATAAAAGGTTCAGAAACAGCAGACCTAGATTGTCTAAGCTATTTTATAATGGGCAGCTATAGTTACAATGATGATGAAATGAACTATAGAAAAAAAAGTATAAAATACAGAAGAATGAAAAAACAATTAAGGGCAGAACTCAAAAGCTTTTAGCCATGCTGCTTGGAATTTAATCAATGAATCAATCATGTCACTGAAATTTGGAACATAAATGAACTTCTCCCTTACTATCATTTTCTTTCTCTATTTTTTCTCTCTCTCTAGCTGCCTTGTTATGTTATATATCTATCTGCATATACAAATGATACTCTCTTTTTACTTCATGGTGAATAATTAACCTACCTAGGTCTACAATGAGGGACTAAAAGTTCCAAGAGAAGAGTTTGAATCCAGAGAATATCAGCTGTGGCAGCAACTAAACTTCTATATTTTGCTGCAGGGGCCACTTCTATATCAGTTGTGGCTTTGTATCTATTGATATTGCCATCAGAATTAATAATGATCAAGCAAAAAAGAGAAAAGATGTTATTTCATATACATTGACCTAAACATTGATCTACTAACCCGTGTGCTTAAGGACCATATACACTACATTGGTTAAAAGCAAATGTTGCATAGTGGTTAAAACTTGCTTATTGTAGCCTAAACCAGTTTAGCATCTTGTTCTCAAATTACTGGTTTCATAACTATGCTACTGGCTTGTGTAGCATAGTGGTTAAAACTTGCTTCTTATAGCCTAAACTAGTTTAAGCATCCTATTTTCAAATTACTGGTTTCAATTTTCTACACAAGCTACATACAAAAATTCTTAGGATCACTTCACAAACAAAAATATGCATAAAAAGAAATCATTGGAACTATCTTAACTTTTAGACCAAAATACTGACATTGTGTTGGATTAAAAGAACGGGCTGATAAAAGAATCCTAACTAAACTAGGAAAGAAGAGCATAAGCAAAACAAATGAAACGACACTCAAACCAAATAATGATTGCATGGGTAGTTTTCTTGAAATAGCACTCAAACTGGGAATGGCAGCTTAATTGGAGAAGACACCTTTTCGATTCTGAAATAGCAAGGGCGGATAGTTTTCTTGGGGACATATCACAGCAGCAACTTCATCCCCTAAGGGAGGACACTTGGATTTGGAAACGTGAACCTGCAGGAGACTACTCAACAAAAAGTGGATATGATTTGATATGGGGAGAGCTAATGGAGGCAAGACAGGAACAGGATTATGGGGCAATATGGAAACTGAAAATACCCACAAAAACAGCAGTGTTCACTTGGAGGCTACTTCGGGATACATTACCAACAAAGCAAAACCTTAGAAGGAGACAAATACCGATAGATGATATGCTATGTCCTTTATGCAGAAATAAGGAGGAGGGGCTGAACACTTGTTCTTCAATTGTAGCAAAACCCTCCCTTTATGGTGGGAATCAATGTCCTAGGTTAATCTTATCACTGTAATGCCACAAAATCATAGGGACCATTTTCTGCAACATGGAATGGAGGTAGCAGATGGAGTCAGGTCCAAAACCTGGAAATGCTGGTGGACTGCTTTAACTTGGACAATATGGCACCATAGAAATAAGGTGGTGTTCCAAGATACAACTTTTCATGGAACCAAACTGTTAGAAGATGCCCTATTCCTACTATGGTCGTGGATCAAAGCAATGGACAAGGATTTTACTCTTCATTTTAACTAATGGTCCTCTAATCTTAAGGAAGGTTTTAGGAACTAGGAGGCGTTAACTCTTAAACTCTTAAACTGTTACAAGAACACAATAAGGGTAAGGGAAACTGTTAAACTCCAATAATAGACATTAACTCTTAAACTGTTACAAGAACACAATAAGGGTAAGGGAAACTGTTAAACTCCAATAATAGGCGTTAATTCTTAAACTGTTAACATATCAAACGTAACATCGGTAGCATAATTTAGAAAACCGATGTTAACGTATACACGGTATTTACAATTATGCCACCGCGCATATGTTAACATCAGTTTTTTTAACAACCGATGTTAACACACCGATGTTGAATCCGCTTTTTGTAGTAGTGCCTGCAAAAATTTCTATTATTTCACAATTGCCTTATCCCTCTTTTGTGCGAGAGGTGCGATCTTTTCTTGGTCATGCAGGATTCTACAGGCGTTTTATAAGAGATTTTAGCAAAATAGCCCTCCCACTATCCAACTTGTTGCAAAAGGAGGTGGAGTTTGACTTTAATGATAAATACAGAGAGGCTTTTGATTACCTCAGAAGAGCAGTGACCACCGCCCCCATCATCCAAGCACCTGACTGGACAGCCCCTTTTGAGCTTATGTGTGATGCATCAAATTATGCATTGGGAGTTGTCCTTGCTCAGAAAATTCATAAATGGCCCAGGGTGATATATTATGCTTCTAGGACTTTGGATGCTGCCCAAGCAAATTATACTACTACTGAGAAAGAGCTACTAGCCATAGTTTTTGCTCTTGAAAAATTTCGCTCTTATTTGCTTGGTACTCGCATTATCGTTTATACTGACCATGCAGCTCTAAAGTACTTGTTGAAGAAGGCTAACTCAAAGCCTAGGTTGATCCGATGGATGCTCTGGCTCCAAGATTTTGACTTGGAGATCCGTGATAGGAGCGGAGCACAGAATTTAGTTGTTGATCATTTGAGCCGGATCGAATGTGTGTCTGATGAGGGTTCACCCATTCGGGATGATTTCCCGGATGATCATTTGTATATACTGTATAGTATTTCTGACTCTCTTTCTACTCCCTGGTTTGCTAACATTGTCAATTATTTAGTTGCTTCTGTTTTCCCTCCCTTAGCATCTAAGGCCCAAAAAGATAAAATTAAAAGTGATGCTAAGCATTTTATTTGGGATGACCCCTACTTGTGGAAATTGTGCAGTGATCAGGTCATTAGATGATGCATTCCAGATCATGAGACTGACTCAGTCCTGCAGTTCTGTCATTCTTCCGCACCGGGAGGTCATCTGGGTATTCAAAGGACAGCTCACAAAGTGCTTGACTGTGGCTTTTATTGGTCCACCATCTTTAAAGATGCATGGAAGATTTGCAGCACTTGTGAGCAGTGTCAGAGAGCAAGAAATGCACTTACATGGTGACAACAAATGCCTCAGCAACCTATGCTATTCTGTGAGGTGTTTGATGTCTGGGGTATAGATTTCATGGGCCTTTTTCTTGTCTCTTTTGGTTATGTTTACATTCTCCTTGCAGTCGATTTTAGAATCTTGCCAAGTTTATGTGGTGTTGGTTTCCATGGGTGCTTTGAGAGTAAACAGTAGCCTAGACACTTGAGATATAGAGTGTATATCTTGTGAGGTTTTATCACTTTCTCATTCTTGAGCTGATTAACTATTTTGCCATGATTGGGTTGCCTGGATGATTCTCACGAATGTCTCGACTCTTTGGATCTCTTCATGATAAATGTTATCCATTCCTTTCATTCCTTGATGTTCATTGAGAAATATGTAAATGTTTTTGTTTGTCTCTCTTCAATATCCTTGGATTTTGTTTTTTGTTTCATTTTGCCCAGGAGTGCAAAAGGCTAAGTATGGGGGGATTTGATGTGTCATTATTTTATCCCATTTTCTTAACCCTTTTTGCACCACTTTAATTACTGATTTGTCTTAATTGTCAAATTAATTAGGCAGTTTTGTTATTTGGGCTCATTCAGCTAATTTGATGTTTTTAATCTAATTTCAGGAATTAATGAAGCATTGGGCTTAATCCGGATTTTGGTTATGGACTTAAAGAGGGCAGACAAAGCAATGTTTACCCTAGTTAATTTCTAATTAGGAGATTGCAATTTTATTTTTTTGTGTTCAGTTTTTATTTCGTTTTGGGCCAGAGTATTGTAATAGGACCCAATGGCTTTGAGTGACCCTTATAAATAGTAGCCTTGGGATTCATGTAAGGGGGCTATTCATTATTCAGAGCACGGTTTAGGGTTTCTACATTTTTCTGTTCTAATGCTACTATTCACGTAATGCAATTTTCCATTTTCTGCTTCTAATTACAATCTTGTTCTTGTTTCTTCTTCTACCTTTAGTTTCATTTATGTTTTTTGTTCTTAGTTTCATTTACGTTTCATGCTTTTATCTTCATTTACGTTTCTGCTCCTAGTTTCATTTATGTTCTCTGCTTTTGTTAAAATGATGGTAGGCTAATTTCCTGGTGTTGTTTCCTTCTAAGAATGAAGCTTTAACTCTCTTCGAGGTTCTGTTTATAATGTGGCTTCCTGGCAGTTCTCCCTTCACCAATTAACCCATATTCGTAATATTAATCTGTGCTCGCTTTGTGTTCGATTAATTGTCTCTGAGCTTAACTTGCGTTCATGCTTAATGGACGAAGGGTTAATCGGTGTATGTGTTGCCTAATCACATATTGACAGCCCTAAGTTGATTTTCGCTTAGTAAATTAAAATAGGGTTGGATTAAGTGGTTAACTGTTAAGGACGAATTCTCCATAACCTAGGACAAGAAAGTGGCTTCTGAATCAGAGGAAACAACCCATTTTTTAATACTATTAATTTCATATTCCAGTTCACTTGTTCTTTATTTCATAAGACAAACAACCCCCTCCCCCCCCCCCCAATTGTTATTATTACTGCAAGTATATTATGAACATTTGGTTCATTATTGCTCGTTGGGAAACGACCTAGGATCACTTCCTAGTTACTGCATTTTTAATGTTTATTTGATTCGGGTACGGCCTCGATCAGTGGCGATAGGGATGTTAGGGTTTCTCCCTATGATAGGCATAGCCATAGTGTCGGATCATCTTCATTCCCTTCCGTCGTTCTTGGCTATGGGTGGGTAAGGGATGATATTCTGAAATACCGTTTCTCCATAACTTCTTCCATGAGTGTCGCGGCTTTGGAGCGTAAACTGAAGTTGGCCAACCCAGAAGACTCCTGTAAGATGGTCATCCAGGCTTGTGGGAGTAATGATTTTCCCTTTGTTAAGGCGGCGTTAGGTTGTCCATCCTTCTTCTTCTTCATGTATGGTTGTCTCTTTGAAGTCCTTAGTATGATTGTCCCCTTAAACATCTTTCAATGTGCCTTGCTAGAGCATTTGAATATGCCCCCCTCATAGCTTCATCCCAATAGTTGGAAAATGGTGAGGGCCTTCGAGGTCTTGTGCCCATCTATAAACATTTGGTGCAGTGTGTCCATGTTTCTTTATTTTTTTCCAACTGAATTTGACAAGGAAGATAAGATGGATGTCCCTCAACAATGTGTCCAAGAAGATGTTCGAGATTTACTCGAACATGTTTTGTCGATTAAAGGACTGCATTTTTAAGGTCCTGGCTACTGACGTAGGGGTTAATAGGTTGCCATTGATGTTTAATTAGGACGGGGAACCTTGCTTCCCTTTTTACTGGCAGTCAAAACCTACCAGGTCCAAGTCCTTTGATAAGGATATTTTCACCCCACTAGAGAAAGTTGAAAAAGCCATTCTAGAACAACTATCGACTTTGTTGGATGCTCGAGCCATCTCGTCCCTTCCTTCAATAGATGATCCTCTCTCTACCTTAGATGGTAAAATGTTTTACCTTCTTTTTTGTGTGTAATATGGTTTTTGGCTTGAATTAAACCTTGCTACATTTTTGCTTGTTTTGCAGATATCATGGATGATTTCACATGGAGGCCCTTGGTGAAGCAATTTGGTCTACTAGTGGGGATGTGCCACCTTTTATTGTCGAGCCTCTTGTAGGAGAAGGGGGTCAACATGCTGCTAGGCTTGACCCTAATGATGATGAAGTTGTTGAGGTCACCCCCAACGTGCCTTCCTCTATCCTGGCCAAAAGGAAGCATGATAATGGTGCTGGGGTGTCAGACCATAAGAAGTCAAGGGCACTTTTCAGCCTTTGAGCTATGAAGCAGGTTGTCGGGTTGATGTCTAGTTCAGGTCGCCCCTTTCTTGCTAGTTCTCAGGGTCCACCTTCGGCTTCCTTGGCTGTTCAGGCTACTATTTCTACTCCTGCTCCTCCGACTCTTCCTTCTATGCCTGCTCAGGAGGTTTTTGTCTACCCTCCTACCGTGGCTACTGTGTCGGTCCCTTTGGCTGCTCTTAGTTTGATGATTGCGAGTGCTCTCAACATTTTGCCTCCTTCTTCTTCAGCTTCACCAGTTCCAACTTTAACTATTTTGACGTCGACATTGCCTTCCTCCTCTTCTTGCCCCAATGTCTCCCTACATCATGTTTATACTTCTCACGATACAGGTTTGAATTGGAGCATGGGATATAGGATGAAGCAGGGAACTCTAACTAACTTTGTGTCTTCTTATGACAAAAACCTCATTTGGTTAGTTAGGGTTCAAAATGCAACCGACTCTATGAAGGTCTTCATCTAGAGGTGTCTGGAAATTTTGGAGGAGAATGGACAAAGGCACCCAGAAGCTCTAAGCAAGGTGGCATCTTTAGAGGTTAAGGTCGCGAAGTGGAGGACCACAACTTAAACTATTTGGAGAATGCATCGTCTCAAAGTGGCCAATGCCACTATCACCCTTGCCAAATCTGTCTGGTCTAATCACTAGTTATCATTTGAAGTTGGCAATGTTCTCACGAAGCTGTTGTGTACAAGACTGGATGGTGATGAAGTGTTTGGGCATTGTAAGGACTTGATGAAAAAGAAGAACGACTTGGCTGGAAAGGTTAAGAGTGATGTTGTAGAGAAGGAAGAGCTTGCCAAGGTGGTTGTCAATAGTCAAAGTCCAAGCTGGAAGAGTCTTAACTCAAGGCATCTAAGGAGAGGGAGGCCATCAAGGAGCCGGAGGAAGAGCTATTGGCATTCAAGAAGGAAGTCGTGGAGTAGTATGATAAGAGCTTTTACAAGGCTATTGGGCAGGACAAGTTCTTCACAAAGGTCTTGACTTGAGTCTTTTTGACACATTAATGGACTAAGGGATGATGAAATTCTTGATGAGACAGAAATAGCTGCCACAGAGGAGGACACTGGTGAGGAGCAAGATGCTAGGGCCAATGTTTAAGTCGCCCTTTCTTTATTTCTCTTTACTGGATTTTTGGTTGTAATGGCTTTGTAACTCTTGACAATGACTCTTCTATTTTTAATGTACTCTCCTTGTTTGTTGTTGGAACTTGTTTTCTTGTGTGTCTTTCATGTTGTTTCCTTTTATTGATACAATGCTCTGTTGCTTGTGGTATTAAGGATAGGTCACCTATCTTGAAGAGAATGATATCTTAGTGGCATGGGTTTGTATAATAGAGAATTAGATGACATGCAATCATCTCGAGTTTGATTTCGACCTGATGAAAGGTCTGCTTAATCATCTTGGTGATGCTTCCTTTTGCTTTGTAGAGCTTCTCATCTGAGGCTTGTGAGGACTTAGTTTGACTTCCACCTGGTTGAAAACCTTGCTGACAAATCTGGTGGTATCTCTTTCTGCCTTGTGGAACCTTTTATTCGAGGACAAGTGATGTAGCTCCATGTGAAGTTTGTAGGCCTTGGATCTTCTTCATCAATGGAGTCATTTGCTTCTTGAAGATCAATGGCATCAAAATAGAGAAGGAATAAAAATGATAGTAGATGCCACTTCGAGGAGAATATGAATCAAGAACAAGCTCACCACCATAGGAAGCCATGGATAAGTGCTTGAAGGTAGGAGAAGATGAGTGGAGGGAGAAGGAAAGAAGGAGCATGAAATTTTATGCCTCAAATGAGGTTTGAACATTGAAGTGTAATTCTCAAATGATCAAATTTGAAAAAATGCACACACAAGGCCTCTATTTATAGCATAAGTATCACACAAAATTGGAGGAAAATTTGAATTTCTATTCAAATTTCACTTGAATTTGAATTTGAATTGGTGGAACCAAATTTCGAGCCGAAATTTCATTAATTATGATTAGTGAATTTTAGTTATGGTTCATCCCATTAATCCAAGATCAAGCCCAAGATTCTCCACTAAGTGTCCTTAGGTGTCATGAGGCATGTAAAGCATGAAGGACATGCACAGAGTGTGACTATATGATGTGACAATGGGGTGTAGCAAGCAAATGCTCACCTCCCCCTTAAGATGGACAAAAATTTAATTGGATTGGGCTTTTCCCAATTCAATTAAATTTATCTCCCAACACACACGTCAAATAATTCACTTAATGCATATGAAATTATAAAACTACCCGTAATACAAAAACCAGTCTAGGTGCCCTAAAATACAAGGGCTGAAAAGTTCTACATTACTAGGGTACCCTCCCTATACTATGGATCCCTAAATACAAGGCCTAAAAACAATTAAACCTTAATCTAATATGTACAAAGATATGTGGGCTCATACTGAGCCTATGGGCCCAAAATCTACCTTAAGGCTCATGAGAACCCTAGGGCCTTCTCCTGCATCTCTGGCGCAATCTTCTTGGAGTCTTCTATCCAATGCCCTTTGGGGGTAGTATTGCATCATTCTCTTCCCCTTGAAAAGGATTTGACCTCAAATCCAGAGGTTCTTGAAACTTTGGGCTTCTTCCTTCAACACCTGTAAAAAGAATAAAAACATATATATTAGTGGTGTTTGGCATGTTGGAGTGGGGTAAGGTCTAAAAACCCGTTTCCTGGGCATCTTCTCATGAGGGAACATGGTTCCTACTAGTATAGAAAAATATGGGACAAACCTTTTGTAAAAGTTTGTTAACTCGTGGAAGCCCCAAATTTTCCTTATACTTGGTGGGGTGGACCACTTAGGAATGACCTTTAAATTTCTCAGAGAATTTTAACTAAGGAAAGTAATTTATTAGAGAATTTAAATTTCTTTGATCTAAAATTCATTGTTTGGATATTTTTATGAAGAATTTAAATTTTTAGAATTTTAAACGACTAAAAATGTAAAATTTCAATTTCCTTCTAAAAGGTGAGAAATTGAAATTCTCTTCTTGATAGAAGAATCTTCTAAAATGTTTGTGTATTTCCTTTATAGCCTTCATCCTCTCTTTCACCTGAAAGTTCCCGAAATCACATTCTCGAACTCTTGGAGGAGACACTTACGTCCTTACACTCCTGCTTAATTATTAAAGGTTGTCCTTCTTCTTGGGGATAGATTTCTTCGCTGGATTCTTCCCCTTTTGCTTCTTCACTTTCACTAGAAGAAGGGGAAGTAGTAGCTTCATCTTGGCTACTATAAATATTTTGGCCCCTCATAATCATGGTTTTCTTAGTGGGGCATTGAGAAGTAATGTGTCCTCTTCCGAGACATTTAAAGCACTTTATAGAGCTAGTCTTCTCTTGCATACTAGCCTTAGGGGGTTACTTTTCTATTGTCTTCCCTCTATCATCTTTGGACTTAGAAGGTGTCACCCCTAAGATGCCTTGACCTTGGTATTTATTTGGATAAGAGTGAGAGCCATAAGTTTTGAAGTATACTTCCTTTTAAGTTGTTGCTCTACCCTTATTTCCCAATCTAAGTAAGCATCTACATTGTCCTTCCCTTGGAAGTATGGAAGGTTAATGTTAGCCTCTTGAGTCCTTTGTTTCTTTTATCTCCTATGGGAGTGAGGTCTAAGATGTGACCTATGCCTTCCTTCATAAAAGGCATGAAGTTCTTCACTTAGGCTCTTACAAGAGTTATGATGCAAGCTCCATTGGAGCTTGTAGGCCTAGGATCTTCTTCATCAATGGATTCCTTTGCTTCTTGGAAGATGAATGGCAGCGGAATGGAGAAGGAAGAGAGAGAGGAGACACCACTTCAAGGAGAAGATGAGTCTAGAAGAAGCTCACCACCATAGGAGGCCATGGATAAGAGCTTGGAGGAAGAAGGAGATGAATGAAGGGAGAGGGAGAGAAGAGCACGAAATTTTGTGCTCCAAATGAGCTTTGAAATCTGAATTTTAATATTCAAATGATCAAAGTTGAAAAAAATGCACACACATGACCTCTATTTATAGCCTAAGTGTCATACAAAATTGGAGGGAAATTCAAATTTCACTTGAATTTGAAATTGAATTTGTGGAGCCAAACTTTGGAGCCAAAATTTCACTAATTATGATTAGTGAATTTTAGTTATGTTTCAGCCCACTAATCCAAGATCAATTCCAAGATTCTCCACTAAGTGTGCTTAGGTGTCATGAGGCATGAAAAGCATGAAGGACATGCACAAAGTGTGACTATATGATGTGGCAATGGGGTGTAGTAAGCAAATGCTCACCTCCCCCTCTAAAATTTAATTGGATTGGGCTTCTACCAATTCAATTAAATTTATTTCCAACCACACACATCAAATATCCACTTAGTGCATGTGAAATTACAAAACTACTCCTAATACAAAAACTAGTCTAGGTGCCCTAAAATACAAGGGCTGAAAAATCCTATATTTCTAGGGTACCCTACCTACATTATGGAGCCCTAAATACAAGGCCCAAAAATAATGAAACCTTAATCTAATATTTACAAAGATAAGTGGACTCGTACTTAGCCCATGGGCCTGAAATCTACCCTAAGGCTCATAAGAACCCTAGGGCCTTCTCTTGCATCTCTGGCCGAATCTACTTGGAATTTTCTATCCAATGCCCTTGCGGGGTAGGATTGCATCAAGTTATGACTACTATAGGAGGCATGTTTTTCTTTTCTTAACTCTTTTAGTATTTTCCTTTTTTCTTCTTCCCTTTTTTGTTCCCTCTCATTTTTATTTATTTCTACCCCCTTTTTTATTTTTCTTTTCTTTCTATTTTTTCTTTCCATAACTTGATGGAACTCAACTCATCTATAATTATAGATAGAGGGTCCTTATGACTAGTACCCTCACCATTAACACTAGATGAATGATGACTCATGTTGGTTCCTAAGTTGTACTTCTTTCTTGTTGGGGTTTGCAAAAGGTAAAATCTAGGGTTCCGAAATAACTCAAGATAAGCGTGATAAGCAAGAAGAAAGTATTATGCAATAACAAGAAAATAATCTATGAAAGTAAGCAATAAATTAAAATGCAAGAAATGTAAACTAGGCAGATCCTAAGAGTGTTTGGATGACCACATTTAAGATTCCCGGCAAAACACTCACTATCCTAACATAAAATTTCCTAAAATTATTACACACAAATGGAAGTTTGGTAACCTATTGGAGGCTCCCAACACACTTCCAATGAAAGGCCCTTTTGTTACAAAATTTGAAAGTAATGAAGGTAAGTAAATTGCCAATTACAAAATTACAAAAAGGTCCTTAATTTTTGTGGTTGTTCTCTCTTTGGTGATTTGCTCAATTTGGAGTCCTTCATATTCCAACAGCTTTTAAGGTGGTTGGGCCCTTCTTCTTGAAACAAATTCTTCAAGGGACGGCAACAATCCTTCTTTCCAATTCCCTATATGGCAACTCACAAACAAGAAAACAAAGAGACAAGCAATAACCAAAGATAAAAAAATGAAATGAAAGCTAAACCAATAGACTTTTAACAAGACAAATTTTCAAGGATTATTCAATAATTAAAGCAATGAAAAACACATAAAAGCAAGCTAGGACTCAAAGCGAAACCTAGAATGGCTCTTAAGTATAGTAGAAAAACTATAAAAAAAAAGACTCAAAAAATCTATAGTTTTGGCACTTGTTCACACTACTTTTCAATTGAAATATCAGAACTAAGATTGGTATAAAATAGGCACCAATTATAGAACAAATTTTGAGCCAAAACAACAAGCACACTTCTCTTTCACTTTTTTTGGGACACTGATTTTCCTGCCAACTTGTGTGATTTTTCTTATTTTATACTTTTGTCCATATCACTTGGTTATATTATTCTAATTCTTTTCCAGATGTCTAGAATATTCAGTAAACATTTCAGCTCAAAATTCACAGTGACCAATTCCCAGTAATTTTTACAAGTTCGTATGTTCAAGCTGTCAACACTAGCAATTTCAGACATCAAATTTTTTAAGCATGGTATATTGATTGCCTTAGGCTTACTTTCAACCTTCCTATGTATGTTGAACTCACTAGGCTTATTTACCACACTTTTAGGAGTTCAATATTCACTTAGGATTAAAATTTCAGCCAGCAATTCAATGATCAAAACTCAAATTCACAATAGACATAAGCATAAGGAAACCAAAAAGTTCAAGAAAAGGTTCACATTTAAATACTCTCTAAGAATTTTGCATGAATATGTTAAGGACTAATTAACATGCAAGATTTATTTCAAGAATAGATGAACAAATGTATCTAGAATTCAATCAACAAAATTAAAATTTAGCATAAACTTAGAACATAATGTGACAATTATTATGACTAAACATGACTCTAAGACAACATGAATGAAGTGATTTACACTTAGATTTTTGTGTTTTCTTTTCAAATCAATATTTTGCAAGAAAATTGAGATCTAAACGTTTAGCACAAAAACATTATGACTGAAAAATGATAGAACCTAAAATCAACACAAAAACATGATTCAAGAGTAGATCTATAAAATTTGAACCATAGAAATGCAAGAACAAGTGTAGATCTAAAGATTTAATCGGTTTATATTTTTGAATCTACTCGAAAAATCACCAAACCACAAGACAATGGAGGAGATACATGGATAAGAAGGTGAAGAACAAGGAATTAAAGTGAATTGATCGAACAAAAAGATAGAGGAAGCAAAAGAACATCACCTAGATGAAGATGCTCTTGATGCCACATGATATAGCTCCATGTGGAGCTTGTAGGCCTTGGATCTTCTTCATCAATGGAGTCCTTTGATTCTTGAATATCAATGGCAGTGGAATGGAGAAAGAAGAAAGATGATTGGAGATGCCACTTTAAGGAGAAGATGAGTCAAGAACAAGCTCACCACCATAGGAAGCCATGGATAAGAGCTTGAAGGTAGGAGAAGATGAGTGGAGGGAGAAGGAGAGAAGGAGCATGAAATTTTATGCCTCAAATAAGGTCTGAACTTTGAAGTGTAATTCTCAAATGATCAAAGTTGAAAAAATGCACACACAAGGCCTCTATTTATAGCCTGAGTGTAACACAAAATTGGAGCAATTCAAATTTCACTTAAATTTGAATTTGAATTGGTGGAGCCAAATTTGGAGCCAAAATTTCACTAATTGTGATTAGTGAATTTTAGTTACGGTTCAGCGCATTAATCCAAGATCAAGTCCAAGATTCTCCACTAAGTGTGCTTAGGTGTCATGAGGCTTGTAAAGCATGAAGAACATGCACAAAGTGTGACTATATGATGTGACAATGGGGTGTAGCAAGCAAATGCTCACCTCCCGCTTAAGATGGTCCAAAATATAATTGGATTCGGCTTCTCCCAATACAATTAAAAATATCTCCCTACACACACACAACAAATAGTGCACTTAATGCATGTGAAATTTCAAAACTACCCCTAATACAAAAACTAGTCTAGGTGCCATAAAATACAAGGGCTGAAAAATCCTACATTACTAGGGTATCCTCCATACACTATGGAGGCCTAAATACAAGGTCCAAAAATAATGAAACATTAATCTAATATGTACAAAGATAGTGGGCTCATACTGAGCCCATGGTCCCAAAATCTACCCTAAGGCTCATGAGAACCCTAAGGCCTTTTCCTACGTCTCTGGCTCAATCTTCTTAGAGTCTTCTATCCAATGCCCTTTGGTGGTAGGATTGCATCAACAAGTGATTTAATTTGGACCTTTGGCTATTCTTATCTTTGTTCTAGCAAGGTAAGCTTACTAAGGGTGGACCTTGGGTTTCTTGTGTGCCTACAAAGATAAATTGTAGTAATAGAGAAGCTTACTAGGGTTGAGCCTTGCATACCTTTAGTTTCCATAATGATGGAGCTTGGCAACAGAGAGGCTCACCAAGGATGGACCTTGGGTTTAACGAGACTTGGACTAGGGAAGTGTTCAACCTGGGTTTTCGCGAGGCACACCAAGGTCAAACCTTGGGTTTGTTGAGCCTTTGGAGAAACAAGACTCACTAAGGTCGGACCTTAGGTTTGACGAGCCTTTGGAGAAGCAAGACTCACCAAGGATAGACCTTGGATTTGATGAGCTGTTGGAGAAGTAAGACTCACCAAGGGTGGACCTTGGGTTTGATGAGCCTTTGGAGAAGCGAGGCTCACCATGGGTGGACCTTAGGTTTGACGAGCCTTTGAAGAATCATTAAGGCTTACCAAGGGTGGACGTTGGGTTTGACAAGCCTTTAGAAATTCATCGGGGCTCACCAACGGCAGAACTTGGGTTTAACAAGCCTTTGGAGAAGATTTGAGGCTCACCAAGGGCAGACCTTGGGTTTGACAAGCCTTTGGAGAAGCGTTGAGGCTCACCAAGGGCAGACCTTGGGTTTAATGAGCCTTTAGAGATTCCTTGAGGCTTACCAAGGATGGACCTTGGGTTTGATGAGCCTTTGGAGATTCGTTTAGGCTCACTAAAGGTGGACCTTGAGTTTGACTAGCCTTTAGAGATACGAGAGTCACTAAGGGTGGACCTTAGGTTTGACAAGCCTTTACAGATGCCAGACTTGTGGAAGCAATGTCTTCCAAGGTTATTTTGATGATGCCAAAGAATCAAGAATTAAGCAAAGGTTCAAGCAAAGATTCAAGATTCAAGATTCAAGAATAATCATGATCAAGATTCAAGAATCAAGAGAAGACTCAATCAAGATAAGTATTAAAAAGTTTTTCAAAACATTGAGTAGCACAAGAAGTTTTCACAAAATTATTACCAAAGAATTTTACTCTCTGGTAATTGATTACCAGAAGGTAGTAATCGATTACCAGTATCCAGCATTGTTTTCAAAATTGATTTACAAAGCTATAATCGATTACCATAATCATATAATCAATTACCAGTGTTTTAAAACGTTAAGATTTTCAAAATTCAAAATGAAGAGTCACATTTGTTGATGTGTAATCGATTACACCATAATGGTAATCGATTACCAGTGACTGTTTTAAAAAATTTCATTTCCAAAAGTCACAATTCTTCAAGTGACTTATTTCTGAAGATTCTTTCAAAAGTAACAACTTTTTAAGTAATTAGTTTTAAATAAATTGCCAAGAGTTACAAGTTTTGACTTGAGTTATCAAGAAATTATAAATATGTGACCTTGGCATGAAAGAAAAATAATAATCATCTATCTTTCAAACTATCTTTCAATCTTCTCTCAACATCTCTTTCAATATCTTTCAACTCTTTCTACAGAATTTTCTAATTCTTTTCTCTTCATCTTTCTAAAAGTTTTTGTTCAAAACTTTCTCTTCCAAGAAAAGTTCTTTGTTCAAAAACTTGTGTTATTCATCTTTTTCATTCTCTTCTCCCTTTGCCAAAAGAACAAAAGACTAACCGCCTGAATTCTTTTCCTCGCCTGAGAATTCTTTTGATTCTTCCCTTTCCTTTAAGCAAAAGATTTCAAAGGACTAACCACCTGAGATAACTTTTGTTTCCCCTTTACAAAGATTCAAAGGACTAACCGCCTGAGAATTCTTTGTCCCAACACATTGGAGGGTACATCCTTTGTGGTACAAGTAGAGGGTACATCTACTTGGGGATTGTTATACTGAGAATAAGAGAGGGTACATCTCTTGTGGATAAGTTCAAGTGGAGGGTACATCCACTTGGGTTTTCAAAGAGAACAAGGGAAGGGACATCCCTTATGGATCTTTGGCTTGTAAAGGATTTTACAAGGTTGAAAGAAATCTCAAGAACCGCAGGTTGCTTGGAGACTGGATGTAGGCACGGGTTGTTGCCAAACCAGTATAAAATTCTTGTGTTTGTCTTCTTCTTCCCTACACTCTTTAATTTCCGCTGTGTACTTTTCTTTTACACTTTACTTTTATTTAATTTATATAACTTCGTAGTAAAGCCTAATTGAATCTAGTAATATTAAGAAGGATAAGATTTTAATTAATCAAGGCACATTAATAATTAATTCAACCCCCCCCCCCCCTTCTTAATTATTCCGAGGCCACTTGATCCAACAAGACTTACCAAGGACGGACCTTGGATATGAAGAGTCTTTGGAGGCGCAAGACTCACCAAGGGTAGACCTTGGGTTGGATGAGCCTTTTGGAGATTCAACCAGGGACACATTCTTCCTGAGTTTACGTCAGACTTGCCACACTAGGTTGCCAGGCTCAAAAGCTCGAGGCTGGACCTCAATGCTATATCTTATTGATGCTCGGAGCTTGGTGGACTCATCCTTGATTTTGGTCATCTCTTGGACTTCGTCCTTCATCTTTAGTTCCACCCTCATATTTTCTTCATTTTGCTATTCCTAGAAAAACAACCTCCTTATTGACAGTTCTCTGACTTCAATGGGGATCATGGCGTTTGTGTAGTATGTAATTCGAAAAAGAGTTTCATTGGTTGTTGTCTAGGGTGAACAATTACAAGTGCAAAGTATTCTAGGGATTTCTCCTTCCACAGATTTGACTTGTCAAGTCTAGTGTACAAAGATTTAAGGATGACCTTGTTGGTTGCCTCCATCTAATTGTTGGTCTGGGGGTGTTCGACAGAAGTCATGAGGTGCTTGACACCTAGCCTCGTCAAGAATTCTTCATAAGCCTGAGCTTTCAATTGAGTGCCATTTTCGGTGATGATGGCATAAGGGAGACCATATCTACATATGAGGTGTTTCCTGGTGAACTTTTCTACCTTGTTGGCTGAGATTTCTCATAATGGCCTTGCCTCAATCCACTTAGTTAAATAGTCGATGGCGACCAATAGGAACTTGACCGATCCTGGGTCTTTTGGCAATGGCTTCAATATGTTCATCCCCCATATGTTGAAAGGTCAATGAGTACCCAGGCTAAGAAGGTTTTGGAGAGGGGTACATGGAACATATGTGAACTCTTGGTATCTTCTGCACCTCCTTGTGAAGTCGAGGGTGTTGGCCCTGAGTCTCAGCCAATAGTAGTCGGCATGCACCACTTTGGTTGCCAGGCAGCGTCCCCCAATATAGAGTTCGTAGATTCCTTCATGTAGCTTTCACATGACATAGTCTACTTGTTGGTTGTTGAGGCATTTGAGCAAGGGTGTTGTCAACCCATTTGGCTACAACATCCTCCGAATTAAAAAATTCTTATAGGGGGTCGTCCAGTTTGGTTCCTCCTCTTCCTCTACCATGACTTTCTTGGTGTCTATGGTTAGATCTTGGAGGGTCTTCTGAGTGATTGTTTTGAGATGCCTGATCTTTTTAGTGTTGGCTAGTTTGGAGAGTAGGTTTACTCTGGTGTTGTTTCCCTTGGTATATGGTACATCTTAAAGCAATCAAAGCCATCAATGAGGGTTTTTGTAGCATGATAGTACCTAAGTAGTACCACCTCTTTGGCTTGATACTTGTTGGCAACTTGCCTTTGGGCAAGCTATGAGTCAGTGTAGAATCTTAGCCTCTTGGTTCCTACTTTCTTTGCTAGCTTTAGGCTTGCTATAAGTGCCTCGTACTCAGCCTGATTGTTTGATGCTTTCAAATTGAGCTTGAGAGGCTCTAAAGTAGCATTGTTGAGCTCTTCCAAGATAATGCTCACCCCACTTCCCTTCACGTTGGATCCTTCATTTACATAATGTTGGAGATAAGGGAAGCCACAACATGGAGCAATCAAAGGCTAAAGCTTGAAGCTCAAGGAAAAGCTTGAAGATGTTTTAGAAGTTTTGGCTTTTACATGTTTTAGAAAGAAAATATTGGGTATTGGTGGTCTACAATGGAAGACAAAATTTTGGTTTATATCATTACATATATTCTGGCACCAAGATCTAGCAATCATGCTCAAGTCACCGATGACGACTTGCATATCATATATGGGCCAAAATTAGGTATTCAAATGATTTGGGTACTATTGATTGTTGAAAAGTCGTCGACTAGTGGATTATAAATTTTCATATGCAATTTTGACCTCAAGATTCATTGATTATTTCAATATCGATGTTTCTAATGGGATTGTAGACTTTACCAAAGCCTCTAATGAGAAAACTGAAAGGCATCTCAAGAAGCTTGGCATGTCATATGTTGATCATGAGTGGGTCATGGAAGGACAACAACCCGCAACAACAAACGTTGATTTGATGGAAGAAGAATCTGAAGAAGAAACTCGGCAAGAGCCTGATCTTCAATGGAACCCTTTTGAGTCCCTTATGATTCAAAAGATGAATGCTATCATTCATCTCCATCAAAAGCATCAAGCCGAAGTTCACAACTCCTTAGAGAACATTACAACTAAGCTTGAGAACATAGAAACTAGGCTATCCCTTTGTAACTTCTTGAACCCGAATGAGGATAAGGCTTAGATATGCTTATGTGATTGTTTGTGTTGTTTTATGGTCTTTCTATCATGTCATGTTCTATTTGTCTTAGTTTGATAATGATGTTTACATTAGTTTGTCTTTGATTAAAAGTTTATGTAATATTTTTTTTAGTGATAATGAAATATTGGTTTATTTCTCTATTTAATTGTGTGTTTTGTTTTATGTCTACTAAAATTTTTGGCCTTGTTAATGCCAAAAGGGAGAGAAGAGGACATTGCATATCATGTTAAGCATTGCATTGTGCATATTGACTACATTGCATAACATATTGTTTTATATAAAGATGGTTATATATATTTATGTTAGTTATATTTTTACATCTATGATGATGATGATGAATTAATTCTTTATTAAGTGTTAATAATTTTTTAGGATAAGACTAAGAATCGTGCTTCCAATCCAATCGATTATAGAGTTGCCAACAAATTCTGCCAGAAAGTCTACCATGAACTAGGTTTTCATGGGGCCGTGAGGTTCCTATTCCACTAGTCTAGGGTGGTTTGGTCATTGCCAGCAAATTCTACCAGAAATTCTGCCATGAACTAGGTCTTCATGGGGTCGTGAGGTTCATATTGTAGATCAAACTTTGACAGTTCTACAGACCATGCTACCATCCTTCCTACCAGCTCCGACTATCACAACACCTGCCTGATGGGGTTGTTGGTCTTAACTACCACTTGGTGACTTTGGAAGTATGAACTGAGGTGTCTAGTCGAGGTTATGAGCATTAGCGCTACCTTCTCTATAATCTAGTATCGCTTCTCAGCATCATGAAGGATACGATTGGTAAGATAGATGGAAAGTTGGTGTTTCCCGTCCTCTTGTACGAGGGCTGAGTTGACAACCTTGTCAACTACTAAGAGGTATAGAAGTAGAGGTACTCCTGGCTTAGGTCGACTCAGTACTTGTGGTGTGGCAATAGTCTTCTTGAAGGCCAAGAAAGCTTTCTCGCAGGTTTCATCCCATAAGAAAGGATTTGTTTTCTTCTGTAATTAGTAGAATGGCTTCTCCTTCTTTGTGAGCTTTGGGAGAAACCTAGACAAAAATGCCAATCTAGCATTCAGCTTTTGGACTTCCTGGACATTGGTAGGGCTGTGCATTTCTAGTATGGTTGTGCATTTATCAAGGTTGACTTCAATTTCTCAATGTGTAAGCATGAAACCCAGGGTGAGGTCCCGACTAAGCTGTGTGTGACACCCTCTACCCCGCACACATATATGTAATAAAAAAAAGGTAAATGTGGAACTAATCAAAAGTACATCAATCACATAGTATATAAAAGCATTTTCAAGGGTAAAAGGTTCACATTCACTTCTTAAGTATCGAAATAGAACTAACCCGTATAAGGAAATTGAATTGTCTTGGGTCAAAACACGACTAACCAAGTTTATGAAAAGGAATTTAACTAACAACGGAAATAAAAAAACAACTACATTGTTCATGGAATTATAACATGTGAAATAAAATCCCCATGCCCCGAAGTAACATCTATCAGAGCATTTCCTCGAGAAAGGCTAAGCCTCTCCATCTCTAGCATGATCATCATCATAGGCTGGCTCACCTGAAACAAAATGGCAATCAACCCAAACACAAAGACACACCGGGAGTGAGTTATCACATTTCTAAGTAAAATACAGATAAACAAAGACATAAACAAAATATATTATACAAATATTTATAACATAGCTCGACTTAATACAATCCACGCCACTTCACCACTTTTTCATTTAAAATTATTTTTCAATCACCAATCACATTACACATGAATCACACACTCGACTCAAGACATAACAACACTCTTCAATTTCATAATAAATAATTCACAAGCATTGTGCAACAATTATACTAAGACTCAATCCTATATGCAATGTGATACCATGTCAGTGAAAACAACACTAGAACGCTTAGGAGTACATAACAAGAAATTCCACACAATGGGTATGTCAGGTCACTCTCACTAAGTAAAATCATAAGGTGATCAATCAGAGTCACTCTATTTTGTGAGAATGCTCCAACCATATGGGATCAACATAGGCTTAAAGGAGCACCCAAATCGAGTGTATTTTCCCCAATGCCCAGACTTCGAAGAATCTGTTAGGGTCTTACCTTTCTGATATAGGTCCAACCCCTAAAACAACTTTTGCATGCAGACACTGCTCATAAATTATACAATAGCCATGATCTCACTTGTTTTCAAACACATTTAACGCATTGTGCTACAATTTAATACCTCAAGTTCCTAACTTGGAACCCTACACTTTTCTTTTAACACCTCATGCATTGACACTTTTCTCAAGGTAAATATCAGTCGAGTTATTGTATAATTCATAACTCACAAAACAAGTAATATCACATCAAGTATTAACCACACACTTATTCACAACTATATCCCATGTTCACAATTTAACATCTCACAAATTAACTAACTACAAAATATACTTAACAAATAAATAAATATATATTATAATAATAAAATATATCTAACTTCAAAGTTTTTAAATATATTTACATGTAGATAATATGTCACTATACAAATACATGTAATATTAAATATATATGCATATATATAATAACAACAGATAACCAAAGTATCATTAGATAAACATATTTAATTATTAATAATAACTATTAATGTATTAAATATATATATATATATATATATATATATATATATATATATATATATATTAATATGAATAATAAACTTATATATATTATAAACATATAAAAAATCAGAAATTTATATAAATATATTTGTTTATATGGAAAACATATTACCTATATCCTAAACATATTTTACCAAAGCCATGGGAATCTAGTAAATGCTTAATTACATAATGTGAATAAAGCTTTAGTCAATTGAAGTATCTAATAACCACTGCACCTATGCATTTCACAATAAATCACGTACGCGGAAGAAGAAAAAATAAAGCTTGTGAAATAAAAGTGTCAATATGTGTACATGTATACAATGTGGCGTTGGAAAATTTAGAAAGAAGACAAAGAAATCAACAAGATTGAAAGGCCAATATATCAAGTATAAAAAAATATGTAAATTTAAAAATATAAAGGATTTGGAAAGAGGAAAAATAAAAATTCTTCTCAGGTTTATGCAAGAGAAACTCTATCAATTCACGCTAATTAGAAAGAATCCCAATTTCTAAGTTTCACACTCAACACAAGAATCTATCAATTTTACAAAAATTTTGCATCGGGACATCAATTGGTCCGTCAAACACAGTCAATTCATGAATAAAAACACAAGAACAAAATTGAATTTCATAAAAAAAAACCCAAAATAACCCAAAAGTTGATCCTCTAGGGATCCCTATACATGTTCATTCTAATCCCCAAGTGTGAGTAACTCATCCCTTACCTTGATGTAGTCGCTCAAGTGTTCTTTGTTAGCAATGGTGGAGTTTTTTGTGCTCTCTAGAGCTCCTCCTTCGATTGTTGTGCTAGGTTTCTTGAGCGTTAGAGAAAAAGGAATAGAAAATCTTTTGTAAAATTGCTCTGGGTTAAAATTTCCTTTATATAGTGAGAAAATTCATGACCTGATTCTTATCTTTATTTTTTATTTTTTTTTATTTTATTTTATTTAAAAAAAAAGACCAAAGGAAATGGGTTGTTACACTGTGTAAATTGCTTAGGTTTCGGTTCAAGCTGTAGCTTGAGAAGTTCTTCGACAGGCTTTCAGCCTTTGTCAACAGTGTCATCACGTGGATCCACATCAAATACATCATCTTGCCTCATAGACGATCAGGGTTTAGAGTGGGGACCCTTCATCCACGCTCATGACTTGACTGCTATCGCTAGCTGCAAGATGAGGCTTGCCTGACTCTTTGTTGGGAGGATAGGGAGCTACTTTTAAGCTTTCAGCATAGCACTGTTGGGCTTGCTTTTAGTCTGCCTTGATAGTCATGGTTTCTCCTGTCAAGGTTGAGAAATTCATCTTGAGATGTGGTGTGGAGACAATGGCTCTCAATTTGTTCAACATTTCCCTGCCCATCAAAGCAAATTATGAGGTATCTATATCAACAATTAAATACCTAATAGTGAAGCTCCTTGAGAGCTAGCCTTGACCAAAGGTGATCATTAGGTCTACATAGCTTCTAGTCTATACTTTTTCTCCTACAAAACCGAGGAGTGGCCCATAGTGTGGTTGTACTATATATTAGGTAAAACTTCAAGCCTCTAGAATGTCTTCTAGCAAAGTATGTCTGTGGAGCTACCTTGGTGATGCAATCCTACCCCCCAAGGGCATTGGATAGAAGACTCCAAGAAGATTGGGATGGAGATGCAAGAAAAGGCCCTAGGGTTCTCATGAGCCTTAGGGTAGATTTCGGACTCATGGGCTAAGTATGAGCCACTTATCTTTGAACATATTAGATTAAGATTTCATTATTTTTAGGCCTTGTATTTAGGGCTCCATAATGTAGGTAGGGTATCCTAGAAATGTAGGATATTTTAGTCCTTGTATTTTAGGGCATCTAGACTAGTTTTTGTATCAGGGGTAGTTTTGTAATTTTACATGCATTAAGTGAATATCTGATGTGTGTGTTGGGAAATAAATTTAATTGAATTGGGACAATCCTAATCCAATTAAATTTTAGAGGGGGAGGTGAGCATTTGCTTGCTACACCCCATTACCACATCTTATAGTCACACTTTGTGCATGTCCTTCATGTTTTACATGCCTCATGACACCTAAGCACACTTAGTGGAGAATCTTGGACTTGATCTTGGATTAGTGGGTTGAACCATAGCTAAAATTCACTAATCATAATTAATGAAATTTTGGCTCAACAAATTTAATTTCAAATTCAAGTGAAATTCAAATTTTCCTCTAATTTTCTGTGACACTTAGGCTATGAATAGAGGCCATGTGTATACATTTTTTCAACTTTGATCATTTGAGAATTACACTTCAAAGTTTAGGTCTCATTTGAGGCACAAAATTTCATGCTCCTTCTCTCCCTCTACCTCTACTCATCTTTTCCTACCTTCAAGCTCTTATTCATGTCTTCCTATGGTGGTGAGCTTCTTCATGACTCATCTTCTCCTTGAAGTGACATCTCCAATCATCTTTCATCCTTCAAGAAGATCCAAGGCATACAAGCTCCACATGGAGCTACATCTTACACTTCAAAGTTCATACCTCATTTGAGCTACATCTTACAGTGTTTGGTTCTATCTAACCTTAATCTTGGAGGAATTTCCAGAGGTAGCTTTAAGGGTATATGAGGTGTGTAACGCTCATACCTGGGTACCCTTAGGAGAGGATGACACTTGTCTAGCTTATGCTTCTAGTCCAACTTATGTAATTCAGTCCTGGTGCCTGCTTCTCTTTTGTCTGAATTTTCTCTAGCTTTCTGGACCTTGTTTCTAAATCTTGACATCTCCTCTATTTGAATATAGCCTTTGGCTTGCTCACATAACTTGTTCATGCTTTTGGGAGGTTTTTTTCATAGACCGTCTTCAAACTTGCTGGGCTATAAGGCGAGTAGCATGGAATGTAGTGCTACTTTAGGGTTAAGATTCCTGATCTAGACAACAATTTGTCCAAACCTGCCCATGAACTTACGAAGTGATTCATTTTCCGCCTATAACAGACTGGTCACATGACCGACTGCTTGCATACTGAGAGCTGAAACGTTCGACAAGGGTGTCAAAGTTGTCGATGGATTATGGAGGAAGTTCTTTGTATCATGTCAATGCTACCCCTTTGAGGGATGTTGGGAAAATACGGCACAAGATTGCATCATTGTTGGTGTAGAGATTGGCTTAGGTGAGGAATGCGTCCAGGTTCTCATTTGGATCGGTAGTTCCATAATAACACTATTGGTTGAGTGATTTCCAACCTAAGGGCAAGTCGACTTCCATAATTTGATCAATAAAAGAATGTCGACAAGTCGTTCGCCCTTCATGGTGGTGTATGTACGACAGGTTGGGATCGTCTTGGGTGTTGATGGTGTGTCAGGGGTGCAATTCCCCTGGAATACGTTCATGCATTGTGTGGGCAGAGTGCTCGTCGCCTTAGGGGCATCTAACATGAGCTTCCAATTGGTCATGGTCTACCTTAAGCTTTTTGAGCTCCTCTTCATGGCAATGTCCCATCTCTACAATACGTGTTTGTAGTTGTTGGAGAGTGTAGTTGTTTGTCATGGATGTTGGGGGAGGAATGGAGCTCTCTAGACGTGTCTCACATCTAAGGATAGGCTGCATGCTAACCATCGGTGAAAATAGGTAGTGAGGTAAGTTTTACCACGAACCAATGGTGGGTGCCAAATGTACTTACCAAAATTTGGAGCTAAGCAACGTTAGAATCAACGTGGCCAAGATGGGCTCCATGATCTCACACGTCGAACTGAAGGTACCCTTTGTTATGAGAACACGAGGGGGGACCTACAAAACAAAGGACTCTGATGCTCAAGTAAGTATGTAAGTGAATTGAGAATGTAATGAAAAGGGTGAGATAGAACCTAGTATTTATAGAGTCGGATTGCAGCTTAGGGTCCTTATTTGTAGGTACAACGGTGTAACAACCCTTGGAGATAATTCCTATCTTGTAGGTAATAGCTAGTAAATATGTCGTGACTTATAGATAATTCGTCTTTTATAGATAATTAAGTATCTGCCACTTGATAAGGGGATTGTAACATTATCATTAATATTCAAATATTGTGGTGTTTAGAGATAACTTGTCCGTCTAGTTGCTCGGCTACTAACGGCGATGCGTTCATGCTCTTGCGACAGGACTGACATGGAGTGTTAACGCATATTGAAGTTTCACATCACTTGCCATGTCCATTTTGTGGACCTTGGATAGTACATAATAGCAATATGGGCTAATGAGGCTTGGGGATCATATTGGAATTGAGATCCAAAGGAAATTTGGACTTTTATTACTTGGACTATATTCGCAATTTATTTACGTACTAGAAAAAATAAAAAAATTAAAAGACATAAATTCTTCAATAGTTGCCTCCATAGATTTTTTTATAATTTGGGTATGTTATTTAGGTATAAATCTTTTAGGAATGTCTCAATGTTTTTAGCAATATTATTTTTTGTGTTGTTCCGATGTTGGTGATGAATAAATTAATTAACATAATTCAATTTCTGTAAAAGGAAAAAAAAAGAGGAATTAAACATCCTTACAATTTTTTTACATGAAAAGACCCTTACTTAGATCCATGTATTTGTAATAAATAATTTATATATGTTTAATCTAATTAATTAAAGTCATAATGTGAGTCTTATATGGGTTTATTTTTGTCTAGAGTTTCTTAGAAAAATGCAACATAACTTATGTATTTGTCCACCATCCTCCACGCTTTTAGACAAACCGGGCTCGAAAAGAAAAAGTCTCCCTAAAATCTATATCAAATAATTTTATCAATTGCATCTGACATGAATTTGACTGGATTGTCTTGTATGTTTACTTGATATGAAAAATATAAGTCAACCTTTTAGACAAATTCAATAGCGTAAAGTAGCATTGTCTTTTCTGTAAGACTAGATCAACGTAATTATTAACTAATCAGAAGTTGAAAAGAATGAAATTTAATTATGATCAAAAGTATTTGAAATATATTCTCATAAAATTAAGTATTCTTTTATAAAAGTATTTTCTCCGATCATAAGCAAACATAAAAACTTCTTTTTTAGAATAATTACTAAATTATTTTATACTTGAACAATTACTTTTTTTTTAATTTCAAACAAATTGGTTTATAATACTAGTCCACGACGTAAAATTGGTCTACAATAAAAAATTTACTTTCATAAGGAAGTGAGTCTGGACGTAAAATACCAGTCCACGAACCGTTTTTATCTCTGAAAAGATATTTTTTGTAAAAATACTAACATTTTTAATTAAAACTAATAAATAAATAACAAACAACAAATATGTTTAATTTATAAAAAAAACAGTGATTTAGTAGGAAAAGAAGATTGGGTTGTAATAGATAAATCAATATAAATCTTTGTATTATTTACTTTCATTTTTTTTCTACTTTAAACTGACTTAGGATTTAAATTGGATTTTATTTTGAAAACTCTGCCTATTTTGCAAAATCTATTTTCATCGTTTGAAAGTATTTTTGTGGAATATATTATTTGTTTACAAAGATTCTATTCGTATGAGTTTTTTTTTTAAAAAAAGACTTTAAATTTGTTTAAAATCACTTCTTATCATATTTTCCTTTACAACTCCTAATATATATTTAATATATCATCTTGTGTTTTTAATATCAATTTAACAATTTAACTTAACTTTTTGTATTTTTTAATATACAATTTTGAAAAATTAGTATTAACTTTAATTTGAATATTTTTAAAATTATTAATAATTTATAAAAAAATATATCACAATATAAACTATCCATCATAAATCTAAAATATAATTTATATGTTCAAAATATTTATTTATTGTAATTTTTTATTATTACAAAATTTATATATATTTTGAATTATAAATTAAATTATAAAAAATAAAAATTATTTTGTGTATTGTTATGTGCTGTGAAAAAAAATAATTTAAACAAAATTCTAAAGCAGAAAATTTAAATTCATATAAAACTTCTGGAGTGTGGCACACGTGTCCAGACTATAAAATAAAATAATTTTTATTTAAATTTAATATATAATTAATTAATAATTAAATAAAGAAATGAAAAAATTGGAAAAGCACCAGGAAAGTGGAAGTGAGGGGCACTGGACACACTTAGTCAACTAAGAGATAAATTTCTATTCTTCACGGCAGACACAGACACCCTCACAAATTAATATATACATTTTCGACGTCTTGGATCGGGCTGCTGGCATATTTTTCCTACTCATATCACTCTCAGAGTAACATGCCAGAAATCTTATGCATGCACGTATCCTTAAAACTATTGGCTTAAATACATATTTTCCTCTTAAATTAATTGATATTTTAACTTTAATTTTTGTTCTTATTTCGTTAAAATATCATTTCGCCTCTCATTTTTTTTATAGTTTTTTTTAATCACTTAAGTTTAAAAAATTTAATCTATTTTCTTTTAGTGTGTTTTTGTTAAATTAAATGACCTAATTAAATATTTTTGAAAAAAAGAGATAAAAGTGAATTCAATAAATAAACTAAAGAACTAAAAATATAATTTAACCAGCATACAAGACGTAGTTTTCCTTTTTATCTATGTAAAAAACTACATTTTCTTTTACATAAATGTAAAAACTAATCTTGCATATTAGAATTTCCACTGTTTTAATCATGGGGAATTAAAATCTTTTTTTATATTATAATCAAACTTTTAAAGTTGTCTTTGTAAGGAGTGAAACCAATTTTACCTTTGTTTTTTACATCAAAGATCCATACTTAAATCCATGTATTTGTAATAAATAATTTCTATATGTTTAATCTTATTAAAGTCTTAATGTGAGTCTTATATGGGTTTATTTTTGTCTAGAGTTTCTTAGAAAGATGCAAGATAACTTATGTATTTGTCCACTATCTTTCACGCTTTTAGACAAACTGGATTCGGAAAGAAAAAGTCTCCCTAAAATATATATTAAATAATCTTATCAATTGGATGTGACATGAATTTGACTGGATTGTCTCGTATGTTTACTTGATATGAAAATATAAATCAACCTTTTAGAGAAATTACTTTTTTAAAAGAATGAAATTTAATTATGATCAAATATATTTGAAATATCTTCTCATAAAATTAATTATTCTTTTAAAAAAGTAATTTCTCCGATCATAAACAAACATAAAACTTATTCTCTTTTAGAATAATTACTAAATTATTTTATACTAGAACAATTGCTTTTTTAATTTTAAACAAATTTGTCTATAATTAATAAATGTTAATAAAAAATTTATTTTCATAAGGAAGTGGGTCTGGACGTAAAATACCAGTGCACGACCCGTTTTTGTCTCAAGATAATTTTTGGACTAATACTAACATTTTTAATTAAAAGTAATTAATAAATAGAAAATGCTTATATAAATAATTAAAAAATAAAATTGTCAGAATCTTTGTGACATCTCTAGATCAACATGACTTAAACTTTCAGTTATAAACCTTTAACAGAAATAATTTTTTATCATACTTATTTTTTGGTTAAATTTTAAATTAGTTATATTCCTTTTTCTTGATTAATGGAAGGATTAAAACAAAAATGAAGATTTCAGCCATAAACTGTGTCAACAAAAAGATAAATATAAAAATTTGATTTAAATAAATTAACAGAATTAATTAATAATAACTAACAAATAATTTTTATTCTAGAAAGAACTAGGACGGAGCACGTTGATGTACCTGGATATTTTCAACTGCACAATTTGGTCAAATAAAAGGATATAACAACTATTTTTATTTAATTTAAATTTAAAAATAACTAAATAATTAATTTAAATAAAATTCTACAACTGAAAAGTTATATTTTATTTTATATAAAACTTCTGGAGTGTGGTGCACGGTTCCAGACTTACATCCACAAATAAGTCGGTTACGTGGATATAATCAAACGATTTTTATTTAAATTAAATACATAATTAAATAAATAAAAGTTGATTTTTCTGGGAAGCACTCTGAGAGTGGACCTTACGGAAAATGGATCTCATTGAAAATTTCCACCATGCGAACCTCACGTCTTCCTTTCTTTATTATCTAAATTCTCCTTCTCTTACTTTAATTTAAAGGTTAATATTTCATATTACAAAAATGTTACTTAACATTGAACACACATTCAATATGTTTAATTTGAAGTTGAAAATATTATAGTACGTGTTTTAATATTAGTCTAATAAATAAAAAATATAAAAATAAAGATTTTAGTCCATTGATAAAATTATTTGTGCATCTAACATAATAACTTTGTAATAGATTTTCAAAGATGCTCTCAGTCAATGGTAAGAGATAAATCTCTTTATTCTTCACGATAAACACACTATACCTCTTCTCTTCTAACTTTTTTCGTGGGTAAATGACTTTTTCCTTATATTCGAAGGCATAAATGGTTAACATTATGAAACAATAAAAAATTTGATTTAATCATAAATGTGTAAAATATGCGATAATTATTTTTTTTATTAAATTTTTATGAAATTATTTTATCATTAAGATATAATATTTAAAAATTGATCTGATATTAAATTATAAAATAGAAGAATTGATTTTTATTAAAGTGTACGACAAACATAAATTATCATACTTTCTATATATTTAAAAACTGAATTAAAATTTGTATCTATTAAAAAATTAAATCATCATCTATTTATACATTTTCTATTCATATCACCCACAAATACAAATATACTTACCTGATAAAAATTATATTAGAACATTTTACTACTATCGATCACATGGTGTTATTTAACATTGAAAGTATCCGACAATGGAAGAGTTACCATTATGAATGCCATCAATTTTCAGTTCCATCCTTTATTAAATAATATCATTTTTTCAAGAATAAAATACAAAAAATTATGTCATTTCAATCCCTAGTGAGTTGTCACCTACTATGCAACCAAGTGATATGCCACGTGGCTGCTTATGTGACAAACAACGTGGCTAATCACCTTACTAACGACGTTAATGTTCAATAGATGACAGAGAACTAACTGACTAGAGGAGTTGAAAGTGAGGAACTTATTCATGTTTTTTAAAATAGCATTGACTACTGTGATATATGAGGGGTTTACTCATTGCTAATGTCTATAAAAGAAAAGTAGTAATAAATTATTTTATTTTACTTTTATGATGAGAAACAAGGACGGATCTATTTAGAGACTAATGGGAGCAATTGCTCCCGCAATGAAGTTTATTTCCGTTGAATATATTAAACAAATATTTGTTTTTCTCCCATGTGAAAATAGGTTTTGTCCCATCAGGATACAATTTGGCCTTCTTCTAATGAGGAAAGTCCTGTTCTTTTACAACACACAAAGTTTTGATAACTTACTTACAGATTGTATCTTAAATAAAAGATAAATAAACATCCTTTAATCTTATTCTAGTAAATCATTTGTCCATTGCTGATCATCAATCTCCGGTGTCGATTCTCGGTTTTCCTGGGCGTACTCCCTTAAAGCTTGTTACGGATGTTGCAAATGAATAAAAGAAAAAAAAAATTAATCTTTATTTTATTTATTTTATTCTTATAATTTTTATTACGTCGATTTTTTGAATAGCTTTTCATAAAGCCTATATTATTTTTCATATAAAAAAATATTACATTGTCTTTTGCACATATTGAAAATAAAATTGAATCGCCACTGATGATATATGAGAAAAATATATTTATATTAGAATATGAAAAATTATTTTCTAACATAGTTATAACTTCCATTTTTATTTTTACGTACTTTTTATTTCAATAATTTTGAATTTAAAAAAATATTTCTAATAATTTTAAAATCGAAACAAACGTATTTTCAAATTTACTTAACTGAAATATCCTAATTAATATATTTTCAAAATGTCATTTAATGTAATATTATACCTTAAAACAAATACAATTAAAATACAAGTCATAACTACCGTGTGGTTGGTTTAAGTAAAAGAAGAGCGGGATCCTTAAGTAAAGATCTTGAGTTTGAAGGTTTTGGATGAAAAAAAACAAAACTGAGTGAGGAGATCATTATTAACTACATTATACCGTGACAGTGAAGTAAATGGTTGCAAGGCGGCTCTCATCCATTTTTAACTACATGAGGCAGCGAAGCATTTCTAGCCTGCTTATAGTTAGCAATGTTTAGTTTTCAGAAAATTTATCTTCTATTGACAGTGTTATTTCTGCTAGGGAAGCCTGTCATAAGCAAGGATCGGTGCAGGGAGAAGTGTGGACGCGTTCATATTGAATTTCCATTTTACCTCAGAAATAACAATTTGAGTCACACCACTGGCCATCATCCTGGGTTCGATCTGTTTTGTAACGATAAAGATGAGACTGTGCTGGAGCTCCCTGCTGTTCCAATTAAATTATTTGTAAAAAAAATAGATTACAAGTCTCAGCAAATCCAAATTTATGACCCTGAAAATTGCCTTCCCAAGGTGTTCTTAAAACTCGGTAATTACTCTATTTATCCATTCAAATTCCAATCAGATTTTTCGGACAAGCATGATGTTTCCTTCTTCTTTTGCAATTCAATTTCGTGCCCGATTTGGCGACTATCTTACCTTCCATGGATTGATCCTGAATTGATATCTTGCACCAAGGTGGAAGATGTTTTGTCCGTGGAGTGGTTGGATGGTGAGGAGATCATAAACTCTATCTTGAAATGGTCAAAACCCAACTGTAATCAGTGTGAAGCACAAGGCCAGAAATGTAAATGGAAGAATGGTACCCAAGATGAAACTGAATGTTTCATTTGCCCAACAAACGCCTTTCCAACATCAACTATTGTACTCATTGCTGCAGGTATGCAACATATCCATGTTTGCTTTTTACTTTCTCTGCTTATATAGTGCTGTTCTGTAAGTCCTTAAATTTACGAAAATTTTAAATAAGTTTAAGAAACTATAATTTATCAGTCACATTAGTCAATTTTTTATTTTTTATTTTTAAATGTAACTTGAAAACTTGAACAACAGTTGGTTTGATGCTTTTTCTGCTACTGGTTAAAGCTTTGTTCTACATGTATGGATATTATAAGATAAAAGAAGAAGACCAGGCTCGGATAGAGAAATTCTTGGAGGATTATGCGGCAATGAAACCTACTAGATTCACTTATGCTGACATTAAGAGAATCACAAATGGGTTTAGTGAAAGTTTAGGGGAAGGGGCACATGGAAAAGTGTTCAAAGGAATGCTCTCCCAACAAATTCTTGTTGCTGTGAAGATTCTCAATGACACAGTTGGAGATGGGAAGGACTTCATAAATGAAGTGGGAATCATAGGAAAAATTCATCACATTAACGTTGTTCGCTTGCTTGGATTCTGCGCAGATGGATTCCACCGAGCTCTTGTCTATGATTTCTTCCCGAATGGTTCTCTTGAAAAGTTCTTAGCACCACCGGACAACAACGATGTTTTCCTCGGTTGGGAGAAATTGCAACAAATTGCTCTTGGTGTTGCCACAGGGATTGAGTATCTCCATCTTGGTTGTGATCACAGAATACTTCACTTCGACATCAATCCTCACAATGTTTTACTAGATGACCACTTCCTCCCCATAATCACGGATTTTGGACTTGCCAAGTTGTGTCCCAAAAATCAAAGCACGGTGTCTATGACCGCAGCAAGAGGAACGTTAGGGTACATTGCCCCTGAAGTTTTCTCAAGAAACTTCGGTAACGTGTCTTACAAGTCTGACATTTACAGCTATGGAATGTTGTTGCTAGAGATGGTGGGAGGAAGAAAGAATACAAATATGTCAGCTGAGGAAATTTTCCAAGTTCTATACCCTGAATGGATCCATAATTTGCTGGAAGGTAGAGACTTTCAAGTTACTATTGAGGATGAGGGAGATGTTCAAATAGCAAAGAAACTGGCCATTGTAGGACTTAGGTGCATTCAGTGGAATCCAAGGGACCGCCCATCCATGAAAACTGTGGTACAAATGCTTAAAGGAGATGGAGATGATTTAATTGCACCTCCTACTCCTTTTGACATCACTGGTTCTTCTAGAACAAATGCTCTTGTTCCAACAAGACGTCAGAATTTCGAGTTGGAAGTTATTCATGAAATAGAAGAGTAAATGATGTTGATAGTCTATTATCCGTATAGGCTTATTATTCTACATGTTAGTTTATTTTTTCTTATTCTTGCATTAAGCTTCTAGAATTATACTTTGAGTTTTAGTTTCTGACTTCATGTCTGAATAGAAGATGTATTTTATAGAAGTTGTAAGACCTATCAGCACTGTTAATAGTCTGTTATCCGTGTAAGCTTAACAATCTACTTGTTTATTGTTTGTTAGATGAAGCTTCTAAGGCTTTACTTAAGAATTTTAGTTTCTACACTTGTCTGGATGGAAGATTCTCGTATTGTGCGGACTGTCTTGCAATACAAAATTATATCTTTTTTCTTTGGTTCAATTTGTTATTTTGTTAAAATGCATTGATGTAGCCTCAAAAACAGAAGTTAATGATCCCTACAGTTTTTGTCTTGCAAAACAGAAGTTTTTAATGATCCCGATAGTTAAATTAACAACATTAGCAACCAATGCATTTTACTAATAAAAAACCAATGCTTTTTTTTATCATTTCTTTAGGATGATTGTTTTTAAATTTCATGACTCACGAGAATTTTACCATTTAAATGTTTGAGTTACCGTTGATAAGCTTTAAAAGTACGTTTGCAAGAGGGTATTTATTCGTTACTCACACGTTACAACTGCTTTGGAATGAACACCACTAAAATTACAACGGGGATACAAACAAGTGCTAAATCATTGGAAAAAAATGTAAACTCGCAGAAATAATGGGATTTTCATTTTTTATAAACATCAATAAATTTACTAGCTTGATCTGACAATGATCTAGAAAATTTTACTAGAAGATCTTTTGTTTTTAATGATTTTATTGGAAGTTTATTTTTTTACTGCATCATATATGTGGATTTAGGCGATATAGAGTGAGTGGTAAGTGACAAGATAGCTCTGCTCGTTTACGTAGAAAAATGATATCTATATAATTCTTCAATAAGCTGCAATGGTAGTGAGGGTGTTTGGAAGGAAGCTGGCATGGTTTCTGGAAACTAATGCAGGGTTGCTATGTTGTTAAGGAGAAAACAAAATGTTAAACTTTGGAATGACATTATGGAAGCGGATGAGAGTGCCATTCGCTGAAAAGATGCTGTTTTTATTAATTGGAGGCAAGCTCGGGCAGCAAGGGATATGTTCCAGGTCCTGTTGATAGCAACTCCCTTGTTATGGTTTGCAAAAACCACTTGAGGGCCATTTAAAATGCAATACTGACCTTGCTCTTTTTATTTGAGAAGTATACTAGTCGGGCATAGGATACTTTCGATCATGATCTAGTACCCTCTCGACCACGATCTAGTTCTCTCAGCCATGGCTTTGTACCCTCTCAGCAAAGAAAGAATCTGGGCATTCGGCCTAGCCAAAATACTTGAATACTCTGGATAATATTTGACAAAGGTGAAACCTTAGATTCAGCTAGATCGAATATCCGAATACCTCCAACTCTCTCATGAAGGAAGAAATCGTAGGTATCTAGCTCGAGCACAGCCTAGTACCCTTCCGATCACAATTTAGTACCCCATCGGCAAAGAAAGAACCTAGGTATTTGGTTAGGCCGAATATCTAAATACTATTGTTAGCCTAGTACCTTTGGTACGACTATTACATTGGTGCTTTCATTCTGCAATTGCCAATAATACTCGTTTGAAAGAGCTTTCTACAAAAATGGCTAGGGTTTTGGAAATGCTAGAGGTTGATCAGAAAGACAACAAAGCTCGATTTGAGTCCTTGGAAGTTGCAGTAGAGTCGTTATTGAAACATAATTCTGGTTCCGGTGAGAACCACAATCTGCCACATCCACTGTTCCAAGTGCGTAATGTGAAGCTCGATTTTCCTCGTTTCGACGGATCTGAAGTGCTCCAGTGGATCTTCAAGGCAGAGCAGTTCTTTGACTACTACAATACTCCAGACCCTCAACGTCTCATGATTGCTGCAATTCACACAGAGAAAAAGGTAGTTCCCTCATTTCAAATGACTAATAGAACTACACTTTTTCAGTCTCGGATTGAATTTACTCAAGCCTTAGAACTGGAATTTGGTCCATCCCTTTATGAGTGTACTAGATCTCAGTTGTTTAAGCTGTCACAAGTAAGGTATATGCATGATTATTATACACAATTCACTGCTCTTGCAAATCGAGTACAGGGTGTTACTAGTGAGGCTTTGATTGATTATTTTGTTGGAGGACTCAAGCCTGATATTCAATGTTATGTAATAGCTCAATCTCCTGTCACTTTACTTCGTTGTGTCTCATTGGCCAAGTTATTTGAAGAGAAATATTTACCTAAACACAAAACATTGCAAAATTCATACCCAACCTGTACCCAAAACACAAACTTAAACACAAACCTACCATCTTCTCAGTCCATCAAATCCAGAAGCCTACCTCCCCTACTTCCTACTCATCTAAATTACAATTTGAATGCTCAAAATATAGAAATATAAAAAGAACGTCATCAATTGAGATGCAAATTCACAGAGAAAGGTTTATGTTACACTTGTGATGAAAAGTTCAATTCTTCCCATAGGTGTCCTAACAGGAAATACTTACTGTTACAAATGGATGATGATGACGAGGATTAGTTGCAATTAGATCCTTCTCCTCTGAATGAGGAAGCATTGGGAAATTTAAGCTTGGACCATCATTTATCTTACAATGCACTAAAAGGTTCCTCAGGTCTAGGAACTATGAAGTTTAGTGGTACAATTAATGGCTTGGCAGTACAGATATTAATAGACAATGGTAGCTCAGATAATTTTTTACATCCTCGCATTGCTAAGTGTTTGAAACTCCCAATTGAACCTGCTCTAAATTTCCAAGTCTTAGTTGGAAATGGGCATTCATTAGTTGCTGAAGGTTTGGTGAGGTAGCTGGAAGTCAGGGTTCATGGTCAATCCCTCCAATTGCCATTGTATCTCCTTCCAATCTCTGGTGCTGATTTGGTCCTGGGAGCCACATGGCTTGCCACATTGAGTCCCCATGTTTTGGATTATAGAAAACTTACCTTGAAATTTTACAAGGACAACCAGTTTGTACCACTAGATAGTGAGCAGCCACAATTACCTAGCCCTGCTCAATTTCATCATCTCAGGAGAATGCATAATACTCATGCTATAGCTGAAGTCTTTACATTGCAATACAAACAGGAGGATGTGCCTCAAGATAAATGGCTCGATTTACCTGAGAACATGGAGCCAGAATTGGTAATGTTACTGCACAATTATAGAAGTATCTTTAATGTCCCTACTGAATTACCTCCTTCAAGAACTCATAATCATGCCATTCCCTTGATCAAAGATGCCAAGCCAGTGAAAGTGAGGCCTTATAGATATCCTCATAGTAAAAAATAGCAGATTGAAACTATGGTCCAAGAAATGCTTGCTGCATGCATTATCACTCCTAGCATGAGTCCATTTTCTTCACCTATTATTTTAGTCAAGAAAAAAGATGGAACATGGAGGTTTTGTATAGATTATAGTGCCCTAAATGCCATCACTATTAAGGATAGCTTTCTGATTCCCACTATGGATGAACTCATTGATGAGTTATATGGCTCTAACTATTTTTCCAAACTTGACCTGAGGTCAGGTTATCATCAAATACTTGCTGCTGAGGAGGACAGACACAAAACTGCTTTTAGAACTCACTAAGGAAACTATGAATGGTTGGTCATGCCATTTGGGCTTACTAGTGCCCCAACCACTTTCCAAAGTCTAATGAATGATGTTTTCAAAGATTATCTTAGAAATTTTTTTTTGGGTTTCTTTGATGACATATTAGTATATAGCACTACTTGGAAAGAGCATCTATCGCACTTGGAGCTAGTTCTTAAATTGCTGCAACAAAATCAATTGTATGCTAAATTATCCAAATGTTCATTTGGATTATAGCAAGTGGATTACCTGGGTCATACAGTTTTTGGTCAAGGATTGGCAATGGATAAAGATAAGGTACAAGCAATGTTACAATGGCCAATTCCTGTTACTATCAAACAATTGAGAGGGTTCCTTGGACTAGCTGGATATTACAGGAAATTTATTAAATCATATGCAGTGATAGCTGCACCCTTGCCGGAGCTACTTAAGAAAGATAATTTTATATGGGGAGTTGAAGCAGATGAAACTTTCATGAAGCTTTAAAAGGCCATCACATAGGCTCCAATTTTGGCTTTACCAAAATTTTCACACCCATTCACCTTAGAAACGGATGCTTCTGGAATTGGTCTAGCTGCTATTTTGAGCCAAATGCACCATCCTATTGCTTATTTTTCAAAAAAATTGAATGCGAGAATGCAAAAAAAAATTAGCATATGCAAGGGAATTCTTTGCTATTACGACAACCATAGCTAAATTTAGACACTACCTACTTGGTCACAAATTTACCATTAGGACTGATCAAAAGAGCCTCAGATCACTAAATAATCAAGTTGTGCACACTCTTGAGCAACAGAACTAGATACATAAGTTGACGGGTTATGATTTCACAATTGAGTACAAGCCAGGAAAAGAGAATGTAGTTGCTGACTCTCTTTCCAAATCAATTATGATGGCTATATCTCAACTGAAATGGCAATTGATTCCAGAATTGAAGGAAGCTTTGGCACAAGACACACAACTCAGCATGATTATGCAATTTTGTTTGTAGAATAGTCCTCCCAATCCCAATTATTTAGTGTCTAATCAGTTATTGTATTGGAAGGGTCGCTTGGTTTTACCAAAAAAACATGACTTAGTGCAGAAGATTCTGTATGAGTTCCATAGTACACTATTGGGTGGACACTCAGGTTTCACTAGAACCTTCCATAGGATTGCATCCTAATTCTACTGGTGTGGTATGCAGAAAGACATTAAGGAATTTGTCCAAGAATGTCTCATCTGCCAACAAGCTAAGCATGATACAACATTACCTTTGAGGTTGTTAGAACCCTTACCCATCCTTGAAAAAATCTTGGACGATGTGGCCATGGACTTCATCATTGGCCTTCCTCCTTCCAATAGACATATTGTCATTATGGTTGTTATTGACAGACTTTCAAAATGTGCTCATTTGTCCAATTTGAAATCTGACTTTAATAGCAAACAAGTTGCTGATTTGTTCATGAAAACTATTGTGAAGTTTCATGGGTTTCCCAAGACAATTGTTTCAAACCGGGATAAGGTGTTTACTAGCCAGTTTTGGCAACAATTGTTTAAGTTGAGTGGTACAACCTTGAAATTAAGCACTACTTACCATCCTCAAACAGATGGATAGTCTGAGGCTTTAAACAAATGTGTGGATATGTATCTAAGGTGTTTTACCTTTGAGGATCCTAAGGAATGGTATATGATGCAATCCTACTCCCTAAGGGAATTGGATAGAAGACTCCAAGAAGATTGGGCCAGAGATGCACGAGAAGGCCCTAAGGTTCTCATGAGCCTTAGGGTAGATTTTGGGTCCATGGGCTAAGTATGAGCCTACTTATCTTTGTACATATTAGATTAGGATTTCATTATTTTTGGGCCTTGTATTTAGGGCTCCATAATGTAGGTAGGGTACCCTAGAAATGTAGGATTTTTGAGCCCTTGTATTTTAGGACACCTAGACTAGTTTTTGTATTAGGAGTAGTTTTGTAATTTCACATGCATTAAGTGAATATTTGATGTGTGTGTTGAGAAATAAATTTAATTGAATTAGGAGAAGCCCAATCCAATTAAATTTTAGAGGGGGAGGTGAGCATTTGCTTGCTACACCCCATTGCCACATCATATAGTCATACTTTGTGCATGTCCTTCATGCTTTACATGCCTCATGACACCTAAGCACACTTAGTGGAGAATCTTGGACTTGATATTGGATTAGTGGGCTGAACCATAGCTAAAATTCACTAATCATAATTAGTGAAATTTTGGCTCCACAAATTCAATTTCAAATTCAAGTGAAATTTTAATAGAAATTCAAATTTCCCTCCAGTTTTGTGTGACACTTAGGCTATAAATAGATGTCATGTGTGTTCATTTTTTTTGAACTTTGATCATTTGAAAATTAAACTTCAGATTTCAGAGCTCTTTTAGAGCACAAAATTTCGTGCTATTCTCTTCCTCTCCCTTCATTCATCTTTTTTTTCCTCCAAGCTCTTATCCATGGCCTCCTATGGTGGTGAGCTTCCTCTAGATTCATCTTCTCCTTGAAGTGGTGTCTCCAATCATCCTTGTCCTTCTCCATTCTGCTGCTATCAAAATTTAAGAAGCAAAGGAATCCATTGATGAAGAAGATCCTAGGCCTACAAGCTCCAATGGAGCTTACATCAGTATAAGTTTTTGCCTTGGACAGAATTTTGGTACAATTCCTCTTTTCATCACAGCATTGGCATCACTCCTTTCAAGGCAATTTATGGTAGAGAGCCACCTCCATTAATCAAATATTGAATCAGTAATCAAAATCCTCATAGTGTTCAGGAACAACTAGTGCAGAGAGATGTTATTCTCCATAAGTTGAAGATGAACTTGTAGAGAGCACAACAACACATGAAGAAATATGAAAATGAAAGAAGAAAGCCTTTTCAGCTAGCAATTGGTGATATGATATTGGTGAAACTATAGCCTTATAGACAACATTCAATGTCTCTCAGAAAGAATCAAAAACTCAGTCTAAGGTACTTTGGACCATTTCCTGTGATTGAGAAAATTGGTGAGGTAGCTTATAAGCTCCTTTTACCTCCGCATGCTCGAATTCATCCAGTCTTTCGTTGATCCCAATTGAAGTTGTGTAAAGGGGATCATCCACAGCCTTATGTACCACTACCTATCACAAATTCTGAATTGGGACCATTTTTACAACCAAAAGTTGTCCTAAAGACAACAATTATTCTCAGAAATCAACAACAAGTGCAACAATACCTCATTAAGTGGGAAGGGTTAAATGAGGATCAAGCTACATGGGAGGATACTACAGCTGTTCAACGAGTTTTTCCTGAATTCAACCTTGAGGACAAGGTTTCTCTTAAAGGGGAAGGTAATGTAACAAAGGCAACAACAAGAGGCAATGAAGGAGGAATAAGTGGGACCCAAACAGGGGGACACGTGGCAGAATTAGGAGGAGAGAGATGTAGCACAAGGCTCAAAATAACCAACTCCAAGTTAACTGAGTATGTGTGGTCCCAAAAGTAGAATAGATAGCAAAACATGGGAGTGAGTGAGGCATGGAATTTGCGTGATGTCATTTCCCTTATTCCTGGGAATTTTGTTCTTCTTTTCTATCTTCCATTTCTGCATGTTGTTGCTTCTGTAATTGCAAGATTCCATTGAGATCCTTGCTTGGTACGACTGTTGCACTAATGTAGTAGCTCATAACTTGGCTACAATCTCTGCTAATTTTCCTAGCTAATTTATTTTCCTTTGTGTTCCTCAATGTATTGCAATGGAAATGATATATGGTTTTGATGTAAAAAAATAGTTCAATAAGAGATGAATTAATACTAGTACACTCTTCGACATTTGGAACTGCTACAATGTGTACCATGTTAAATTCGTAACATCCTTCCCTAGCTTAATTAACCCAATTTATTTTAATGAATCTATCTACTAATAATTAAATATATAAATTGTAAAAGTCCATATTTGTATCTATCTATATATCTATGTATGTTCAATGGGGTCTTGAATTCTTTTGTGAGGATCAACTCCATGAAGATCTCAAAGATGAAATTTAAGAGTTCTCTAATATGCTTGACAAAGCCTATAAGTTGAAACATAGACAAAACACTCCTAAAGGAGTTATTTCTCATACCATCAAAAACACCCAAAGTGGGAGCATCCTACCCGAAAAGAACCAAATGAGCATTGAGAAAGCTCAAGAATACAACAAAAAATTTGAGACCACTTTTGTTGCCATTTCAAAGCAAAAAACTTATTTGGAAACCAAGATTCTCAAATTGAAAACTCAACTAAAGAATCTCGAATCCTAGGGGGAAAAATAAAAACTTCCACGGCATACGTCAAACACAAAGTTGGAAATTGAGTTGACAAAATCTTTGACAACATGGACTCTATCCATCAATGAGCAGATCGAAAAGAAAGAAAAGGCTAAGTGAAAACTTATTGCAATTACTCCAAAAATCGCTAAGTTATTTGTTGATTATATCGCCATGTAAAAGGCTCACTTTACTTGAACAATTTTGTCTATTTATTATTTTTTATTGATAAGTACTAAAGTCCTCGATTGTTTTTTGAGGCAACCTAGATATTTACCATTGGTCGATGCAATGTGTCTAAAAGTAATAGGTTCTATAATTGAATACACATTATTTGAAAAAAAATTCAATCTTGAATGGCCAATCCTAATTTGGTGACCATTTCCAAAGAGTTTTGGATTTCTTATCAATAGGTAAAATCACCTTCCAAATTAAGTCACCTTGATTGAATGTTTTAGATTTCTCCTTTTGATTATAAAAATGAGCTATTTTTTTCCTTTTGACATATCATATTTTGTAAGGAAATCAAACACTATTCATCGAAGTTAATTAAGGCATCGAACATCATATTCCAATCATCATGAGTTGCCAACTCATTTTGTTTTTTTATTCAAACTAACTATAAATTAACTTCAACTGGTAACACTGTATCATGGCCATACACCAATTTAAAAGGTATTGCTCTTGTTGCATTTTTAAGAGAATTCTACTAGGCACATAAAGCTTGGGTTAATGTTTCATGCAAATTAGTCCTAAAATCTTATTAATAGCCTCAACTTGGTCATTTGCTTATACATAATAAGGAATATAAGTTAAGAATTTGATATTTCTTGATTCAACATATCGAACCATTTTTGACCAGTAAACACAATACCATCATTTGTTGTTATAGTTTATGGAATGCCAAATCTATGTATAATATGTTTTTCAATGAAATCAATAATGTCACTTTGCTCTACATTATTTAAAGGAATAACTTCTATCCACATAGTAAAATAATCAACTACAACCCATATATATTTGTGTCATTTCAAAGAAGGTGAATGTATTTGACCAATCAAATTCATTTCCCAATAGGTCGTCCTTTCGGGTTTTTAACCTACTGGGTGAGAATTTTGATCTGCCCCTAGGTTCGCTTGAGGCTCATGCAAGATGCCTCTTATTGCCCCAGTGTAGGGCTCTGGGGTATCTATTGTTGCCTTTTGTTATGACCTTGTGGCAAGGAAAAAAGAAAGAAATTGTGCAGATTCTTGAAAATGAATTTTTTAAGGACGAGAAACATTTGAAGGATTTTTCAATTGACAGATTAAGTCACATGATTCATATTCTTGATAACTCACTTTTCTCTCAAAAAGACAAACTTTCAGGAATGATAAAATGAGGTCACATGAATGTTTGTACTTTTTTTTTTGAAACACAGTCAATCAAACATTCTTTTTTTAACTTTTTACTTTTTGTTTTGAACTTTACTCGTCGTTTTACGGCATTCTCACCAAACATGTAGAACGAGTAATTTCTGATTGAACAGTCTTGGAAGCCAAAACTCAGGAGCGCAGGTCTCTTGAGCAAACAAACCAACGACTTACATTCACATTATAGTGGAAGTTAAATAAGTAAAGATGTAATTGTGAGAGAATGAGAAACAAAGATGTCAAATTTATCCATATTTTTAGCATTGTGACTGTGGCTTACAATAATGGCATAAACTTGAATATCCTAATGAGTCATCTAACAACAACCTTCAAATTGCCCCATGTATGGTTTCACTAGCCAATGTCAGAATTCACAAGCGATAATCCTTCTCAAATTTTAGCCAGCCCTCATCAATTAGACTTTGCACCTTATGTTTTAGGGTCCTACAATGCTTAATGGAATGCCCCGGAACTTCTCCATGATAAGCACATGTTGCGCTCGAGTCATATCCTCGAAAAAATGGAGGTTGAGGAACCTAGGCTGGGGTGATGGCTACCATTGAATTATCGAGTAGACATGTGAGCAAGTTAGCATAGGACACCGAAATTGGGGTGAATTTTACAGGCTTTTTCACTGGAAAATTCCCTCCCTGGTTGGTGTCTTGGTTTGTGTAAGGGGTGGTGTTTGGCATTGGATGTGCAACAAGCAGGTTGTGTGGTTGATTTAGGGGTGGCCTTTATGGATGATTGGGTGGGGGGTAATGAGAAGGGCTGATATTGGCTGAGTAATGACATTGTTGAGCTGGTGGTAAATTTGGCAATGTAGAGACGGCAGTCACAATGTGGGTTCCTTCCTCCTTCTCATCCTCTCCATTTGCTCCAGTTTTCCCATTCATCAAAGCAGGATGATCAAATTTGTCTCTTTTCAGACCCACATCGATCATTTTCGATGCAATCCTACCCCACAAGGGCATTGGATAGAAGACTCCAAGTAGATTGGGCCAGAGATCCAAGGGAGGGCCCTAGGATTCTCATGAGCCTTAGGGTAGATTTCGAGCCCATGGGCTAAGTACGAGTCTGCTTATCATTGTAAATATTAGAATAGGTTTTTCCTTCGTTTGGGCTTTGTATTTTGGCCATTCTAGTAGTATAGGGTTTTAGCCTTGTATTTCGAGGCATTTTGAGTAGTCTTTGTAGTAGGGATTTTTTTTGTATTTTCATGTATTTTGTCATAGGGGTGAGCTTAGCTATTATAAGGGGTGTGTAGCTAAGCTCTAGCTTCTCATCTCAAGGAGGTGAGCTTAGCTATTAGAGAGGTATGTGTAGCTAAGCTCTAGCTTCTTTAGGAATGTTCTTAAGGAAGCTTCTAAAGGAGGTGAGCTTAGTTATGAGAGGGGTGTGTGTAGCTAAGCTCTAACTTCTCAAGGAAGTTTTCCCAAGAAAGATTCTGAAGGAAGCTACCTAGTCTATAAATAGAAGCATATGTAACACTTGTTGTAACTTTGATGAATGAGAGTCTTGTGAGACACAACTCAAAGTTCAAATTCTCTCCCTTTTTCTTCCTTCAATTTCATGCTCCCCCTCTCTCTTTCTCTCCCTCTTTCTTTCCCTCCATTGAAGCATCCTCTCCTAGCTTCTTATCCAAGGCTTATCTTGGTGGTGAAGTTACTTCTTCCATGGCTTATTCCCTAGTGCATGGTGCCTTCTCTCACTTCTTCTTCTTTGTCTTCCGCTGCATCTCCATGGTGGAAAATCACCATTAAAGGACCTCATTGAAGCTCAAAGATCCTGCCTCCATAGAAGCCCCACAAGCAAGCTTCCATCAAGTGGTAATTAGAGCACTAGAGCTTCAAGTAGGTGCTCCTTAAACCTCTATTAATGTTTTGCTTTACCTTCTCTTCCATTGTTGTTCCTTCATTTTTCTCCATGTATCTCCTCACATGTCTTGTGCTAAATGTTGTTAACATGATTCTTTGGAGTTTCCACCGATTAAACTAGCTATAGAAGCTAGATTTGATTTTCTATTGTTCAAATTTCTTGTTCTTGTTCTTAAACCATGAATTGTGTTGAGTTTAGGTTCCTTTGAGTTTTGTCTTGTTATTTTTTGTGGCTGAAACCTAAACCATAAAATTCTTACAAAAATATTAAAGTATAAGAAAACCTCAAAAATCTAGAGTGACTTGTTCATCTATTGTAGTTTTGTCATAGAAGTCATGTCTAGTCATGAAACTTGTTACATAAGATTTCTTATGTTGTGCTAAATTTTATTTTTCTTGATTCTTTGTCGAACTCATTTGTTCATGAGTGTATGAAATTCTCTTAGCCTATTATTTGATTTGAGTCAAATCTTTCATGATAATTAGTCCTTAACATGTTCATGCAAAATTCTTAGAGTCTTTGATTGTGAACCTTTTCTTGAACTTTTAGGTTTCCTTATGATTGTGTCTATTGTGAATTTGAGTTTTGGTGATTGAATTGCTGGCTGAAATGTTGATCCTAAGTGAATATTGAACTTCTAAAACTGTGGTAAACAATCCCAGTGAGTTCAACATACATAGGAAGGTTGAAAGTAAGCCCAATGCAATCAATATACGATGCTTAAAAAAAAAATCGCTGGTGCTGGTAGCTTGGACATACAAAGTTGTAAAAATTACTGAGAATTGGTTATTTTGAATTTTGAGCTGAAATTTTTACAGAATTTGCTAGACATCTGGGAAAAGGTTATAAAAAAAGAACCAAGTGATTTGGATAAAAGAAAAAAAATACTAAAAAATCACACAAGTTTGCAGAAAAATCAGTATCCAGGAAAAAAAATGAAAGGGAAGTTTGCTTGTTGTTTTGGCTCAAAATTTATTCTATAATTGGTGCCTATGTTATACCAATCTTAGTTCCAAAATTTCAATTGACAATTACTGTGAAAACAAGTGCCAAAGCTAGAGGCTTGTTGAGTCTTTTTTTAATAGTTTTTTTACTCTACTCTAGAGCCATTCTAAGTTTCTCTTTGAGTCCTAGCTTGCTTATATGCCCTTTTCATTGCTGTATTTGTTGAGTAATCCTTGAAAAATTGTCTTGTTAAAACTCCATTGGCTTAGCTTTCATTTCATTTTTTTTGGTCTTTGGTTATTGCTTGTCTCTTTGTTTCCTTGTTTGTGGGTTGCCATATAGGGAATTGGAAGGAGGATTGGTGCCATCCCTTGAAGAATTTGAGTCAAGAAGAAAGGGGCCAACCACCTTAAGAGCTATTAGACTAAGAAGCACTCCAAATTGAGTGAATCACCAAAGAGAGAACAACCACCAAAATTGAGGACCATTTTGTAATTTTGTAATATGCAATTTACTTACCTTCATTGCTTTCAAGTTTTGTAACAAAAAGGCATTTCAATGGAAGTTTGTTGGGAGCCTCCAATAGGTTACCAAACTTCCATTTGTGTGTAATAATTTTAGGCAATTTTTCCTTAGGATAGTGAGTGTTTTGTTGGGAACCTTGAATGTGGTCATCCAAACACTCTTAGGATTCTCCTAGGTTACATTTCTTGCTTACTTTCATAGCTTATTTCCTTTACCTTCCATTGTCAAACCGCCTAGATAGCTTTCCTTATACCAATTAGTTTTTTACCTTATCTTTCACACCTCTTTTAGTGTTTATTTTGGCTAGTTTCAACCATAGTTTCTTTTACCTTTTGTTTTCAAACCTCCAACAAGAAAGAACCACAACTTAGGAACCAACATGATTCATCATTCATCTAGTGTTAATGGCAAGGGTACTAGTCATAAAGACCCTTTATCTAGAATCTTAGATGAGTTGAGTTCCCTCAAGTTATGGAAAGAAAAACAAGAGAGAAAATAAAAAGGAAAAAAGAATGGAAGAAATAAGTCAAGATGAAAGAAAGAAAATAAGAGAGGAAGAAAGAAGAAAAATAATGAAAGAAATGAAAAGAGAAAAACATGCCTCCTATAGTAGTCATAACTCTTGCAAGAGCCTAAGTGAAGAACTTCGTGACTATTACGAAGGAAGGCATAGGTCACATCTTAGACCTCACTCCCATAGAAGAGAAAAGGAAAGAAAGCCTCAAGAGGCTAACATTAACCTCCCATACTTCCATGGCAAGGACAATATAGAGGCTAACTTAGTTTGGGATATAAGGGTAGAGCAACAACTTAAAAAGAAGTCTACATCAAAATCTTATGGCTCTCACTCTTATCCAAAGAAATACCAAGGTCAAGGCATCTTAGGGGTGACACCTTCTAAGCCCAAAGATGATAAGGGGAAGACAATAGAAAAGCAAGCCCCTAAGGCTAGTATGTAAGAGAAAACTAGCTCTATAAAGTGCTTTAAATGTCTTGGAAGAGGACACATTACTTCTCAATGCCCTACCACAAAAAACTATGATTATGAGGGGCCAAGACATTTATAGTAGCCAAGATAGGGCTACTACTTCACCTTCCTCTAGTGAAGAAATCTACCCCCAAGAAGAAGGACAACCATTAGTGGTTAAAGAGAAGTGTAAGGAGGTAAGTGTCTCCTCCAAGAGGTTAGCTAAGAAGGAAACTCATTTTACAATAAAGACAAACATTAAATAAAATTTCCCTCTTAGACAACCTCCATATTTTCTCTTTTGTAAAAATACACTTGCTAGCATTGCCACACCTCTTGGGCTTGAGTTTATTCCTCAAGTAAAGAAGTTGTTGGATGAGGGTTTGGTTCGAAAGAGCTTCAATCCTTGTGCTTTGTTGGTGCCCAAAATAGGTATTATTAGGCACCAAGTCCCTAAAATAGGTGGTATGATGAATGTTTTGAGTGGTCCAACCCTCTCTGTAAAATCACTCGTGCACCTAACCTAACATCTTCATGGTGTGTGTACATAGGGACCCATTAGGTAGGTTTGTTCTTATTTTTAGTTTCAATACAAACTTAGGTACTCATGTGGGACACCTTAGGTTTGTCATAATTTTTGGTAGGAATAATCAATATGAAAATACAGAAAAAGGTATGTTTTATTGCGATACTTTTCTTAATTATTCAAATAGTGATCAAGGGTTTCCCATGAACCCTAAGAGAACAAAGGTCATTCCTGAGTGGCCCACTCCACCAAGTATAAGAAAAATTTGGGGCTTCCATGACTTAACAAACTTTTACAAAAGGTTTGTACCATATTTTTTTATACTTGTAGCACCACTCATTGAGATGGTGAGAAACAATGTTTCTTCATGTGAAGATGCCCAGGAAATGGGTTTTCAGACCTTACCTTACTTCAACATACCAAACACCACTAATACATATGTTTTTGTTCTTTTTATAGGTGTTGAGGGAAGGAGCCCAAAGTAGGAAGAAGCTCAAGATTTAAGGTCAAATCCTTTCCAAGGTGGAAGGAATGATGCAATCCTACCCTGCAAGGGCATTGGATAGAAGACTCCAAGTAGATTGGGCTAGAGATCCAAGGGAAGGCCGTAGGGTTCTCATGAGCCTTAAGGCAGATTTCGAGTCCATAGGCTAAGTATGAGCCTGCTTATCTTTGTAAATATTAGAATAGTTTTTTTCCTTCATTTGGGTTTTGTATTTTGGCCATTCTAGTAATATACGGTTTTAGCCTTGTATTTCGAGGCATTTTGAGTAGTCTTTGTAGTAGGGATTTTTTTTTTGTATTTTCATGTATTTTATCATGGGGGTGAGCTTAGCTATTATAAGGGGTGTGTAGCTAAGCTCTAGCTTCTCATCTCAAGGAGGTGAGCTTAGCTATTAGAGAGGTATGTGTAGCTAAGCTCTAACTTCTTTAGTAATCTTCTTAAGAAAGCTTCTCAAGGAGGTGAGCTTAGTTGTGAGAGGGGTGTGTGTAGCTAAGCTCTAGCTTCTCAAGGAAGTTTTCTCAAGAAAGCTTCTCAAGGAAGCTACCTAGTCTATAAATAGAAGCATATGTAACACTTGTTGTAACTTTGATGAATGAGAGTCTTGTGAGACACAACTCAAAGTTTAACTTCTCTCCCTTTTTCTTCCTTCATTTTCGTGCTCCCCCTCTCTCTTTCTCCCCCTCTTTCTTTTCCTCCATTGAAGCATCCTCTCCAAGCTTCTTATCCAAGGCTCATCTTGGTGGTGAAGTTACTTCTTCCATGGCTTATTCCCTAGTCGATGGAGCCTCCTCTCACCTCTTTTTCTTTGTCTTAATTGTAGTGATACTGCCTAATGAAGGCAACCATTAGGTCCTTCCAAGAATGGACCCGAGAAAGTTCTAGATTAGTATACCAGGTGATGGCTACCCCAGTAAGGTTCTGTAGGAAGAAATGCATCAGCAATTTTTCATCTTTCGCGTACGCCCCCATCTTCTGATAGTACAGTTTTAGGTGATTCTTGGGGCAAGTAGTCCATTTGTACTTATCAAAATCGGGCACCTTAAACTTTGAAGGAATGACCATGTTGGGTACTAGGAACAACTCTTCTATGTCAGCAAAGGCATAATCTCCACCTCCTTCAATGGCCCTGAGCCTTTCCTCTATATGATCCAACTTTCCTTTTTCCGCTATAGCAGGAGAGGCTCCCCCACCGCAAAATGCAATGGTTGAGGTTGTGGGTGAAATTGAGGGCCCTCCAAAGTGCTTGGTAGGGGTACACCACCAACTACTTGCCCCTCAGTGGCATATCCGAGGCGAGGCTCAAAGTCGGCCGGACTATGGTGGGGTATTTCATGTATCTCTCCCATGGGTTGAGAGACATGTGCATGATCAAATTATAGTTGTTGGCTCTTAATGGGCACAGGAGTGGAGTTATTGACATTCTCATCGGGAGTGTGCACCATATTGGGTGGCGTATAGCTGGGAGATAAGCCATAAGGCGGGAAGGCGTGCTTGTTCTGAACTTGCACAAAATGGGGGTTGCCCGCACTTCCCAACTCTTTGCCTCCCTGACCTACCATATCTGAGGTTGAATTGTTTATTTGGTTGAGACCAGATGGGGGAGTTGGGTCCACCTCAGCAATGGTGCTGGTAGCGACAACTACAGCCGCATTGACTTCCATCATCTTCTTCATGCTCATCATGGACTCCATCATTGTGGCCATTTGCTCTTTCATGGCCTCTATGTCGGCCTTCATCCATTCTTGCACCTCCTCTACTTCACTCATTACTCTAGCTCTAGCATGCGTTCGGTTAGGGCACCGTAAAGCATGAATGTATGTGAATGATGCAGTGAAAGAATGCAATGGGCAAATGCAACCAATGAAAATCATGAATGTATGTGAATGATGCATTGTTGAAGTAAGGCGAATTTTACATAGGACATAGGGTTGAATCAATTTAGATTAAAACAACATGGTTCATCACATCTTGCCAAAGTGGAGTTGGAAGTAAAACATGGACATCAATAGTCCTTAATTTTTTTGTGAACCATTTAGCTCAATCATGCGTTGGCAGTAGACAAATAAGCGATGTAACTCGATCCATCTTCTGCCCCAACTTTTGCAAGCTGGTTACTTCTATACTTGACCTTAACTTGATGAACCTTTCCTTTAAAACATGTGCTTGGTTCAACCCCATAATCCAAGGAATAGCAATTTTGATCGCCAATAGTTCGACAACACCTCAGAGATGAATGACTTGGGTATACTTATGCTATGGCAAATGCAATTATTAGATTGAGATGCCCAAAGAAGCATCATTTTCGTAGTAAATCATGCATTAAGCACCATTGTTCACATGATCTTCAATCAATTTTTTAGAGAAATGAGTGTATAACCCCAACATGGTAGGTTTATAGCTATCATCATGGTACCCAACACATGTAACTAAGAATGTGGTGTGAACTTTGACGCTTCATTGGGACTTTTTTTTTGTTTTTTTTTGTTCCCCCCTTTTTTGTAGAGGAAAATGCAAGGACTATGCATGAGTGAACATGAAAAGGTATGCAGTTTGTAGAACAAAAAGCATGTTGAATGAAGATGCATGATAATGCAATTACTCATGCAAAATGCAATCCATGAATATGATAAATGCAGGAATGATATGCCCATCACGATGCCATGAAGAGATGCATGACACAATCATGGAATATGCCAGAGTAAGTTTGCTATGTGCCCCTTAATTGAGGAATGTAATGGAAAAGATCCAAAAGTCCCCTTCTAGTGACAATTCCAAAGGGTGGTTTCAAGTAACTTTACTGGCTTCTAGAGATATCATCCTCTTAGGTAATACAATGTGGCGATGGGGACTATCAGCGACAATGCATCACTAAAAGAGAAAAACTCTAGATGAGGCTTCACTGTCATCAAGCGAGTCGGAGACCCAACATGACCACAAATCGAACTCCACTCCTTATGGCTCACATAGACCCGGGCATAGGGCCTAATATCTCAATGTGTGTGCAAGGTGAAGGTTTCATGTACGTAGAAAACATACTTCTAACTTGTGAATGTAATTGATAGACAAACACACACCAAACACAATAACATAACAAAGGTTATGTACAAATATGGACAAACAAAAGATAAACAGGAAAATAAATAAAGAAAAAGTCATGATAAAAACATTGCACACCGACTGAATGGCCTAACTCTCTAACAAGTTCCCAGCGGAGTTGCCATCTTTCGCAACCTACCCTCCAGTGGGGGCACGAAAAGGCCTCTCGGATGGGCCAAAAATGTGTCTTCTATTGAAGGAAAATGCGTGGGGTCACCACCAACGTTTATTCGAGGAAAACGTCAGAAAAACCAAAAGACAATTGGTCTGCGGATTTTGAAAATGAGGGTTCGGGAGTTGTTTAGGCACGGCGAAGGTATTAGCACCCCTCGTGCCCATCACAAGGGACGACAACCTCTAATCGAGTGTGCAAGACATGACTTCAAAATTATGTATTTTCCCTTTTTATGTTTTTTTGCCTTTTCCCTTTTTTATGTTTTTTATCTTTTAGGGGTCGACAAGGGTGTTGTCCTTACTCCTATGTATCCTCAGGTGCGATGAGGAAATAAGACCTACGTAGTTCTTTAAGTCTGAAATTTTGTTAGTTAAATCGTTTTTATCTTTTTTGAAAGATTGATTTTAACTGGACAAAAGTCATTTTAAGGCATTGGACCTTGAAACGATCTTTTGATTTTTTTGAAAAGAGAGAATCATTAAGGCGTTGGACCTTTGAACGATCTCTTGATTTTTGAAAGGCGAGAATCATTAAGGCATTGGACCTTTGAACGATCTCTTGATTTTGTTTTATAAAATGAAGAAGTTTATGAGTTGGTTTTATTTGGTTTTGGCTCATTAATCTTCAATCACTGTTTAAGATAACTTGTGGTGTCAATGATCGGTTATAACTTATTTTACATTGATGAAAAGAGTTTACGACACAAATGATCAGTTGAAACTTATTTAAACAGTGATTAAGTGAGATTACAACACAAACGATCAGTTGAAATTCATTTAAACAGTGATTAAGTGAGATTACAACATAAACGATAGGTTTAAATTCATTTAAATAGTGATTAAGTGAGATTACAACACAAATGATCAGTTTAATTTTATTTTAACGGTGATTAAACGATATTACAGTATGAACGAACGGTCGAAACACGCTTTAAACAAATAAAAAGATTACCGATGATCGAAGAAGGAGATAAAGATGCACAAACAATAAAGGAGACCCCTAAGGGTCCATAAATCAAATTCAAATCCTTAAAGCAAGCACTAACTGAATGAAAGAATGAAGAACGATGAAGAATGGCCAAAGAATGGTGTAGGAATCGATCATGGATGTGATTCAAAAGTGTTTTGGCCTTGTTTTCTCTTCTTTCTTCTTCTTTCTAGACCTCTGGACTTTAGAGAACTCAGAGGCCCTTTACTTCAACCTTCCCATGCCTATTTATTTCAAAACAAGGAATTTGGGCAGAAGGTAGCTCATCCAGGCGAGCTGATACCTTCATTTTGAAGCAGCCTTGCTCGCCCAGGCGAGTGGGTTACTCCGTCATGAAGTTATCTAGGTGGCTCAGGGGCTGAAAAAAGGCTCCAAAAGTGACGCTTTTGCCCTCCTTTTGAGTATTTTACACATTTCCTTCCGAAACGTCGAAAAACCTTATGTAATGCCCGACAATTGGTGTTAAGCAGCTCAATTTAGCTGGCAAGAATCCAAATGTTTGAAAATGATCATCCTCGAATGAAATTAGGGTATGACACAATCACAGAATTTGCAAGCTGGAACTCATATTATAGTTGAGTTCAAAATTTGAGTTCCCAAATGCAACTTCTAACTTTGTTTTATTTTGGATTTGTTTGTAATTAAAGTACATTACCACTCTACTATTAGCAATTTGTAAATGTTTATAACTGTTTTTGTGGAATATTAAAGTACTTTTGGTGCATGATATGCTTTGTTAATAACTTTTGGTGCATGGCTTATTTTATGCGTTTTTTTTACAACTTTGAATGATAAGTTGTGATATGAATAATTATAGGTTGGTAATTAAGAAAAAATAGGATATTAAAAAAACCAAAAAAACAACATTGTCAGGAAACAACAACATCGGTTTTTGGGATAGAAAAAACAACATTGGGTTTTAGGAAAACCAATGCTATTGTTTCCAGATAACATCAATGTTTTTAGAAAAACTGATGTTCTTTTTTGGTAAAAACAACATCGATTTTTAAACAACCGATGTTAACGTTGATACTTTAACATCGGTAGTTTCAACTTCAGTTAATAACCGATGTAAAAAGCCTATTTTCTAGCAGTGTAGGCAACAAGGAAATCATCTTCCCTCTGACATCCTCGTCAAGAAACTTACTAATATAAGTTAGTTTTCGATTAGCCTCATCTCCCAAATTTACTTCATCAAGAGGTCTTGAGCCTCCATATTTTTTATTGGTGGAGACATGGACTTTTCAAATCCCAATGGTGAATTGTCATAGATACAATCAAGTCTTTCATCATCTTCTACTAAAGGTTTACCTATGATCTAGCCTTGCTCAAAGGCACCTAGAAAAACATCATTATTCGAATTGGCCTCAACGTCAAACTCTTTTGACTTTTCGCTTTGTTTACTCTTTCGATGCTGTAAGGGCCATCCCTTTGTTCTCTTTTTCAACTAAGCTACCCATTTCACTAATCAAGACTTCCTCTTTTCTACTTTATTTTCCTGATCGACCACAAAGGCCATACTTTCTTTTAGGTTCAATTCTCCATTCAAACCAGCGCCTCATCGCTACTATAAAATGTGATATTTCAATTTTAAGTGAAAGCGTGATTAATTTGATTATGAAAATGATGATCAATTTTTTTGCGATATACATTCATCAAGCAACGCACAAACATGTGAATAAACACACACACACACAGACACACACATATTAAACCATTATACATCATTCAAATGTCAAAACATAATTTAGTTTTTACATATATCTAAAACTGAGACTTACATGCCCAATCAAAAAGAGTCAAGGAACCAACTAAGGAAGAGTTAATAACAAAACCACAATCCTCCCCCAAAATAAATTCCAATGTTATCATGTCAGCTTGGCGGTTCCAACAATAGACTTCCCTCTAAGTCACCTACTGCTGCTCATCTGCTCCTACGAATGAAAGTTTGAGACCATCACAAGCACCAATCACATGGTACAAAAATTGCAAGGGTGAGTTTATTATAAAATATCAACAAACACCAAATGACATTGATTAAAAAGAAAACAATAACAATCACCATAATCATTCTCAATAACCCACTAGTTTAACATACACTTAACAAACTAGTCATCAACTTTTCCATAATTTATATCTATTATGCTTAGAATGATGCATGTACTTGACTCAACTCTAAAATGAAATGTAGTACCATTTATTAGGAAATAGCCTAAGTGTGTCCACATGACAATCTCACTTAGGAAAACTAGGCAGCAAGTGTCGAGGTCACCCTTGTTGGACCTTGTGTCCTCAATAACTTAAGAGGGATAGGCTTAGAATGCAGAAGAAGCAACAATCAATTTAATCATATTCTTTAAACATGCAAGACACAAAAATAAATAAGATAAGGGAAGAGAGAATGCAAACACAGTTTTATACTGGTTTAGCAAATTCTGTGCCTACGTCCAATACTCAAGCAACCCACTTGAGATTTCCATTATCTTTGTAAAATCCTTTACAACTTCTGAACCCCACAGGGACAACCCATCCCTTGTGTTCAGGAATTCTTACAACTTAAGAGACCCTTGGTCCCTTAATCAATCTCATTGAGTAAGAAGAATGGAAGAAGAATTCTCTCTTCAAGAGAAGAATATTACATTGAAGATCCATGGATGAACTTTTAATGGATTTGCAAGTATTTGCCCAAGAGTTATTGAGAGAGCATTTGACAATGAAGTTCCCTTGGACTATCTCTCTTTTTCTTTTGAAAGGATAAGACATTTTGGACCAGCAAAAACTCTCTACTCAAAATTCGTGTCCAAGTCACCTATTTATAGGCCTTTGATGGCCATTCACAAATCTAATGAAAAGATGTGACTGTTGGCAGATTTTCTGAACCATCCTCTCTAGTAATCGATTACAACATTAGTGTAATCGATTACACAGTTATTTTTCTTGAACACTTGTGACTATTCATTTAAAATTTGAATTCCCAACGTTCAGAGTCTCTGGTAATCGAATACATATGATGTGTAATTGATTACGCACTTTCAAACCATTGGTAATCGATTACATGTGCCTTGGATGACTTGAAACCTTTCGTTTTGAGGTAAGGCTTGATCTTGAAGAAATATTGAATCAAGGCTTTGTTTGTTGAAACAATCTTGTATTAATCTTAATGAAAATGAGCCTTGTTTTGATTCTTCTTTTGACATCATCAGAATCATGTATACATACATTCACATTCTCCCCATTTTTGATGATGACAAACATGTGATTTCTTCTCGACATCATCAAAGCTTGCATGATTCACATTCTCCCCTTTTGTCAAGCAAATTCTTTTTGACATCATCAAAACCTTCATGATTTACATTCTCCCCCCTTTTTGATGATGAAAATCATTATCCAAGGCTTGATCTTTTTTACATCATCACAATCTTCATGATTTACATTCTCCCCCTTTTTGACGATGACAACCACTTGTAGGTTAGGAGCAACAACAAAACAAAACGAGAAAAAAATATAAATCGCATAGTCAATTTTCTTAGGGAGAAATGTGGCCTTTGTTTGTTGTCTTCATAAATCACATATCCATTTATCTTGGTGAGAAATATGAATAAACTTTGATGCATGCCATGTGTTTGAAGAAATTGCTATCAATGTATCAACTTTGCTCTTCTCTGTTTTCATAGTCTTTCATCATGATACCCAGACTTATGATTTTATTCTCTGAATCACTTGAAGAATTTATGACATTATCTTTCCAAGTGATGTATCCTTTCTTTTCTTCCTTCTCTTTGAAATTCCTCTTGTCAGATTTTTCATTCTTCTTTTGAAGACAGGACAATTAAATCTCATGTGCCCAAGTTATAGAAGCAAAGCTTCATGGTGAATCAAGAATGATTCAAAGGAGTTTTGATGATAAAAATGATGATAACAAAATATGATGACAAAGGTGATGACAAAAAGCTCAGAGATCAATCAAAGAACAACTCAAGTGAATCAAAGATCAATCAAAGAACAACTCAAGTAAATCAAGAACAATTCAAGAGTTCAAGATAAGAATCAAGAAGACTTCAAGATTCAAAAGGAAAGTTGAATTCAAGAATCAAGAATCAAGATTCAAGAGATCAAGATTCAAGACTCAAGATTCAAGAATCAAGAAAAGGCTTAATCAAGATAAATATGAAAAGATTTTCTCAAAAATTGAATAGCACATGGTTTTTTTCTCAAAACATGTTTACAAAAGAGTTTTACTCTCTGGTAATCGATTACCAGATTGTTGTAATCGATTACCAGTAGCAAAAGTGATTTAAAAAAGTTTTCAAACTGAATTTACAACGTTCCAATTAATTTCAAAAAGCTATAATCGATTACAATGTTTTGGTAATCGATTACCAGTGCCTTTGAACGTTGAAATTCAAACTCAAATGTGAAGAGTCACATCCTTTCACATAAAAGATTTGTGTAATGGATTACACTTATTTGGTAATCAATTACCAGTGATTGTTTCTGAAAAAATCAAAAGGTGTAACTCTTCAAATGGTTTTTGACTTTTTCAAATTGGTTTTAAGTTTTTCTAAAAGTTATAACTCTTCTAATGGTTGTCTTGACCAGACATGAAGAGTCTATAAAAGCAAGGCTTTGTTTTGCATTTAAAAATAATCATGAATACTTTTCCAATCATTCTATTACAATCCTTTACAAGCCTTAAATCTCTTTGAAAATCTTCTTCTTCTTTGTATTAAAAGCTTTCCAAAGTTTTCTGGTTTTCTAAACCTTGAAAACTTATTCATCTTTTCATTCTCTTCTCCCTTTGCCAAAAAGAATTCGCCAAGGACTAACCGCCTGAATTCTTTTTGTGTCTCTCTTCTCCCTTTTTCAAAAGAACAAAGGACTAACCGCCTGAATTCTTTTGTGTCTCCCTTCTCCCTTGTCAAAGAATTCAATAAGACACAGTCTGAGAATTCTTTTGATTCTTCCCTTTCCCTTATACAAAATTATTCAAAGGACTAACCCCCTGAGAATTCTTTTGTATCCCCATTCACAAAGTATCAAAGGTTTAACCGCCTGAGATCTTTGTCTTAACACATTGGAGGGTACATCCTTTGTGGTACAAGTAGAGGGTACATCTACTTGGGTTTGACTGAGAACAGGAGAGGGTACATCTCTTGTGGATCAGTTCTAGTGGAGGGTACATCCCTTGTGGATCTTTGCTTGTAAAAGGATTTTTACAAGGTTGAAAGAATTCTCAAGGACTGCAGGTCGCTTGGGGACTGGATGTAGGCACGGGTTGTTGCCGAACCAGTATAAAAACTCTTGTGTGTTTGTCTTCTTCTTCCCTACTCTTTTACTTTCCGCTGTGCATTTAATTTCCGCTTTTACTTTCTGTTAAGTTTCTCTTCTACTCCTTATTCTCTTAACAACTTAAGTAAAAGCCTTAAAAAGAGTAATTTTTAATTAGTAAAGGTTTAGGAATAATTAATTCAACCCTCCCTTCTTAATTATTCTGAGGCCACTCGATCCAACACAAGTTGATCTCACTCAGCATTTTGGGGCTAAATAGGAATCTTCTTCTTTCTTCTTTCATCATCATTCCATTCTTCTCTAGTTTTTTTATATAGTTGCATTTCTCTCTACCATTGTAGGAATAAAGGAATCAAATTCAATGGCTTCCCATATCTTTAAATCTATGGCTTCTATAAAGATCTGCATTTGGGTTTTCCAATAATGATAACCCTCACCATTGAACATAAGAGCCTATTGATAGAATTTGCCTCAGGAAATGGAAAGTTGGATGAGGCCATATTCTTGAAGTTTTTAAACTTTATACAAGAATCCTGCTCTGATACCACTTGTTAGACCTTGTGGCCTTAATAACTTAAGAGGGATAGGCTTAGAATGTAGAAGAAGCAGCAATCAATTTATTCATGTTCTTTAAACATGCAAGACACAAAAATAAATTAGATAAAGGAAGAGAGAATGCAAACACAATTTTATATTGGTTCGGAAAATTCCATCCCTATGTCCAGTACTCAAGCAACCCACTTGAGATTTCCACTATCTTTGTAAAATCCTTTACAACTTCTGAACCACACAGGGACAACCCATCCCTTGTGTTCAGGAATCCTTACAACTCAAGAGACCCCTAGTCCCTTAATCAATCTCATTGAGTAAGAAGAATTCTCTCTTCAAGAGAAGAATATTACAATGAAGATCCATGGATGAACTCTTAATGGATTTGCAAGTGTTTGCCCAAGAGTTCTTGAGAGAGCCTTTGACAATGAAGTTCCCTTGAAATATCTTTCTTTTTCTTTTGAGAGGATAAGACATTTTGGACCAGCAAAAACTCTCTACTCAAAATTCGTGCCCAAGTCACCTATTTATAGGCCTTAGATGGCCATTCACAAATCCAATGAAAAGATGTGACTGTTGGTAGATTTTCTGAAGCATCCTCTCTGGTAGTCGATTATAGCATTAGTGTAATCGATTACACAGTTATTTTTCTTGAACACTTGTGACTCTTCATTTAAAATTTGATTTCCCAATGTTTAGAGTCTCTGGTAATCGATTACACACTTTCAAACCATTGGTAATCGATTACACACTTTCAAACCATTGGTAATCGATTACATGTTCCTTGGTAATCGATTACATGTGCCTTGGATGACTTGAAACCTTTCGTTTTGAGGCAAGGCTTGATCTTGAAGAAATCTTGAATCAAGTCTTTGTTTGTTGAAACAATCTTGTATTAATCTTAAAGCAAATAAGCCTTGTTTTGATTCTTCTTTTGACATCATCAAAATCATGTATACATACAACCCTGTCGTGCATAAGTAACTCCCCCCTATAGTAATTAACCTAAGTCACCTAACAGTACACATAAGTGGGTGATCAGGCCAAGAACATGTAGTAATTAAGCATTGAAAAAAGCATTAAACACACAAAACACAATTAATTAGATATGAAATGTAATTACATCAACTGTTCATTAGAAATCTCCAACTAGGGTGTTTAGTTAGCCTTACACAGAAACCCTAACACAAATGGGATAGAGAATACAGAACAATTGTTACTTACACAATAAGGGGGATCCCTCCTCCTCTTCTTGGCACCTCACAATCACTCTAACACTCACTAATCTCTCTAAAAATGTAGAACCCTCGGCTTCTCTGTATAACTGCTCCTTTTTGCTGCCTCCAGAGCACTATCTCGAATTCTGTGCAAAAGTATGTAGCTCTGGTCTCCAAATTCCTCACCCTAATTCTGACAATTCAGGCTTAAATAGGCTTTGAAATTGCGACGTCGTGCTTAGCGTCACCCTTGCGCTTAGCGCAAGTAAGTGGATTTGGGCTTGGCGCCAATCGTGCGCTGAGCCTAGCAAGAGACAATGCTGCCTGAACTCATCGCCAGGAAGACTTTTGATACAAGGGATCCCCAAGGCTAAGTATCCATCATTGCTATCTTACTCGTCTGAGCCGGTCACCAAGTCGAACCATCGATTCTGATACCAATTGTTAGGGAGATTCGAGGGGAGGAAACACCGAGGAGATTTACACCTCGTGTGGACCATGAGTCACTACATAAGTGAACTTGACACCACACTCTAACCCAAAACCTTAAGGCTCAGGTTTATGGGTCTTCTCCTCACTTATATGGTGCTCAACCTTTCTACTTCTACTAGATGTGGGACTTCACCTCACACTTGTAACCTAACACATCTCCCCCTCGAGTGAGAGTCTCTTCCACATGGTAGTCTCCCCCTCGAGTGGAAGACTTTTGATACAAGGGATCCCCAAGGCTGAGATCCATCACTGCCATCTTACTCATCTGAGTCAGTCACCAATTCGAACCATCAGCTCTGATACCAATTGTTGGGGAGATTCGAGGGGAGGAAACACTAGGGAGATTTACACCTGTGGATCATAAGCCACCACATAAGGAGACCTGACGCCACACTCTAATCCAAAACCTTAAGGCATTAGACGAAGAGAAAGGATAAGTGTAGAAGCAAGCTTCATGATGATGAATCACGCTGATTCAAGAAGTTTTGATAATGACAAAGATGATGATGACAAACAGCCCAAAGAATGATTTCAAGGTTGAGTCAACAAATTCAAGTTCAAGTTCAAGAGAAGTTTGATTTCAAGATTCAAGAAAAGATGAATTCAAGTTTCAAGAGAAGAATTCAAGAAGACATCACAAGGGGAAGTATTGAAAAGATTTTTCAAAAAACAAACATAGCACAATTTTGTTTTTCAAAAGAGTTTTCACAAAATTTTCTAAGTTACCAGAGTTTTTACTCTTTGGTAATCGATTACCAGTTTCCTGTAATTGATTACCAGTGGCAAAGTTTGTTTTCAAAAGCTTTTAATTGAATTTACAACGTTCCAATTGATTTCAAAATGGTGTAATCGATTACAAGATATTGGTAATCAATTACCAGTGTGTTTGAACATTGAAATTCAAATTCAATTGTGAAGAGGCACATCCTTTCATAAAAAGCCTTATGTAATCGATTACAAGGATTTGGTAATCAATTACGAGTGACAAGTTTTGAACAAAAATCAAAAGATGTAACTCTTCCAATGGTTTTCAGGTTTTTCTAAAAGTTGTAACTCTTCCAATGGTTTTCTTAACCAGACTTGAAGAGTCTATAAAAGCAAGACCTTGATTTACATTTTAAAAAAAAAACTTACAACCTTTACAAAAAACTTTTCCACATATTCTTTTACAACCTTTGAATCTCTTTGAACATCTTTTTCAACTTCTTCTTCTTCTTTCTTTGCAAAAATCTTTCTTAAGTTTTCTGGTTTTCCAAACCTTGAAAACAAAATTGTGCTATTCATCTTTTTCTTTCTTTTCTCCCTTCGCCAAAAAGAATTTGCCAAGGACTAACCGCCTGAATTCTTTTTGTGTCTCTTTTCTCCCTTTTCCAAAAGAACAAAGGACTAACCGCCTGAATTCTTTTGTGTCTCCCTTCTCCCTTGTCAAAGAATTCAAAACGACACAGTCTGAGAATTCTTTTGATTCTTCCATTTCCCTTATACAAAAGATTTCAAAGGACTAACTGCCTGAGATATCTTTTGTATCCCCTTCACAAAGTTTCAAAGGACTAACTGCCTGAGAACTTTGTCTTAACACATTGGAGGGTACATCCTTTGTGGTACAAGTAGAGGGTACATCTACTTGGGTTATTGTAACTGAGAACAAGAGAGGGTACATCTCTTGTGGATCAGTTCAAGTGGAGGATACATCACTAGGTTGTTACAAAGAGAACAAGGGAGGGTACATCCCTTGTGGATCTTTGCTTGTAAAGGATTTTACAAGGTTGAAAAGAAATCTCAAGGACCGCAGGTCGCTTAAGGACTGGATGTAGGCACGGGTTGTTGCCGAACCAGTATAAAACTCTTGTGTTTGTCTTCTTTTTCCCTACACTCTTTAATTTCCGATGTGCACTTTAATTACTGGTTTTACTTTTGGTTAAATTTCTATTTATGATCTTTACTTTCTTAACAACATAGTAAAAGCCTAAGAAGGATTAGATTTTTAATTACTAAAGGTTCATTAATAATTAATTCAACCCCCCCTTCTTAATTATTATGAGGCCACTTGATCCAACAATGAGGAGAAAAAAGAGAACTTTTTTATTACTTGCTTATTTTAAAGCTTACAAGGTGTCTCTATATATAACTCTAATGAGGCACAAGTTTTTACAAACCAGGCAATGTGGGACAAAGGAACTAAGACCACAAAACTCTAATAATTCTCCTACTTGGGGTCTAAGTTCTAAACTATAGCAGCTCCTTGAAAGTAATGAGTTCATCGACTCTTTACCTAATGTAGCACCTTCATCTTCAATCATCCTTGAAGGTCAAATGAGGCAATGCAAAGCCTCAGCTTGTCAGTTGTAATAGCTTTAATCAACATATTTGCTAGATTCTCTGATCCTAAGATCTTCAACAAAGATAAGTCTCCATCATTTATCAACTCCCTGATAAAATAGTCCATGTCACATCTGTTGAATCCCGAGTTGCTCAAAAACTCATTAAACTTCTTGTATCACTGCCTCAGTGCTTGTTTCAAGCCATATAAACTTTTATGAAGTTTCCACACAAGATTCCCCTTGCCTGGCACTTCAAAACCTTCTAATTAGGTCATATAGATGTCTTCCTCTAAATCCCCATGCAAGAATGTAGTTTTAACATCTAACTGCTCCAACTGAAGATTCTCTGCAGCTACAATACTTAGAATAACTCTGATGGTAACGAAGTTAACGAAGTGACGTTAACATCGGTTTTCATAAAACCGATGTTATCGTCGCTTCGTTAACATCGGTTTTGAAAAAAACCGATGTTATAGTCGATTCGTTAACATCGGTTTTCAGAAAACCGATGTTAACATATAATCAGTTAACATCGGTTTTGTAAATAAAACCGATGTTAACGTTGACATCAATTTGTTAACATCGGTGTTTTATTGAAAACCGATGTTAAACTTACATTTTAAATTGTATTTGACGCGACCTATTTCGCTCGTGCTCCCTTCTTCTCCGTTTACCTTCTCGCGTTTTCTTCTTCTTTGTGAACCCTTTCGCGCTCTCTTCTCCATTGCATTGTTAACATCGAAGGCTGTTGTTCTCCATTGCACTGAAGACCGTGACAGGTACGCTTCGTCTACCTGTGTTGTTCTATTGAACTAAAGAGCGTGATCGTGCTAGGTCTGTTTCTGGAACTCGTGGTTAAGCTAAGGACCTTTTTTGGTTTCTGGTGCAAGGATTGGCGAATTGGTGGTTACCTGAGGTACATTTGACTGGTAGTACATGGTGTTTGTGGTCAGCTGAGGTACATTTCACCTGAGGTACAATCTCGCCGGCATTGTCGCTGTTGTGTTCGAGGTAAGCTTCATGTCTTCATTGTAAGTTTGTGCTTCTGCGTACATGGTGTTTGTGCTCTTTGTTCTTATAGATTGTTAGTTAGTTTCTTAATTAGTTACTACTACTAGCTAGGGTTTGGAATGCAGGTAGTGTTGCTTGGAAAGCTATGTATCCATTAGGTTCTGCTCACTATTTTCCTAAGTTGCTTCTCCTTGCATCAAAAGGTATGCGCTCCTTGTTGTGTATCCATTAGGTTCTGCTCTCCATTTCCAACAATGTACTGAATGTGGATGAATATGAATCTTTGTTGTATGTTCTAAAAATGTGGTAGCTGCCTCAATTTCTTGAATAACATTTTTTGTTCTTGTATGGTTTTTTTTTGCACAGCAAAAATCAGTAGTATTATATATAATACAGTACTAGGTGTACTGAAGAGAGGATTAAAAAAATACAAGACAAAATTGTGGTCCACTAGTTGCCCCATTGTTGCTCCACTAGTTGCTAGAACCCTTTGTCCTTCAACCACCAGTCCATAACCCCTTGTCCTCCTGCTGTAATTGATTAGTTTATGGAAATAGAAGCTGTTGTTGTCCCCCTCTTTAATCCATTTTTTAGTTAGTGTTTTTTTTTTTTGCACTGCAAAAATCAGATAGTATTAATAAAGCTTCAGTACTAGGTGTACTGAAAATAATAGATAATTACAAAGGAAGATTCTGCCAAACCCAACTACAAAAATATAGTCCAATGAGAGAAATGTGCATTGTCCCTGCCATAACATAGTGCATTCCACCCTCCATATTTGGATATCAAGACTCTAGCCCAGAGCTGATTCTGATTGTTTGCCAATTCCCACCCCCATTTAGCAAGCAAGGCTTCATTAAAGTTGGACAGGTCTTTAATCCCGAGCCCTCCTTTGTTCTTGGAAAGACACACAAAGTCCCAATTAACTTAGGCAATCTTGGCTGCCTCAGAGCCTCCTCCCCATAAAAACTTCCTCTGGATAGATACTACCTTATGCACCACTTTTTTAGGAATTTTAAAGAAAGACAATAGGTAAATAGGAAGGGCTGTTAAGACAGAATTGACGAGGGATATCCTGCCTCCCATAGATAGGCATCTCTGCTTCCATTTTGCTAGTTTAGTTTCAAACTTGCTGATTAGAGGCTGCCAAACATTCCAACTTTTAGAGGTCGACCCCACTGGAATTCCAAGGTAAGAAAAAGTAAAAGTGAAAGTAAGGTTAATAATTAATATAAATGTAAATCGGGGGGGTGTTTGCATTAAATGTTAAAGTGTTTTATGTATGGGTGCTGCTGGAATATTAATTACCCAGCATTAGCAACCCATTTTTCTTTTCTTTGTTTATTCAAAGTGTGAGGGGGCTGAGGAGGTTGCAAGGAGGAACATATAGCCCGCAGCTCTGGCTTTAATATTGACATAAATGTACTATCATATCAACAAATATAAATAAAAGAATAGCATTTCAGTTGTTATAAATGCTTATTTAAATAGGCTTGTGTGTGTGTGAAAAAGAGAGAGAAAGAGTTTTCTCTTTTTGGTATAAAGAAAGTAATAGAAATTTGAATTTTTGATTCCATTCACATCCCAAGCTCTTATACAATTAATCAATTGTAGTGGCTTAAATGGCTTGAGTTATAGGAGTGTGTAGCAACTTGTGTTTTTTTTCAGACCAGCTGTTGTAGTTTTTTGTGCAACAAAAAAAATACACAAGTTTATTTCATAACAATGAAATTGGACTGTTAAATTGAATTTCTTTATTCTTTATGAATTTAGCTCCTCTAATTAAAGCATGGACTGTACTTTATAAAACAATATTACAGAGTAATAACTATTGATTATATAATCAATAGTTAAAAAAGTAATGGACCATTTTCAAAAGAAAAGTAAAGTCTTAGTACACCTTTTCACTTCTCTAGAGGTTAACATATTCCTACTTCAAAGGATTTATCCTTTACATAATTACTTCATATACATTCTTGACTGAGCCCATTTGTCTAAGTCCAACAAGCCTTTCTTAACTCCTATATCCTCAATATTTATGATCTAAGTCCAGTACATTCCCTTTCTGATTAAATAAAGGCATCTGCCAGATTAGAGGACCACTGATTGACATGTGTATCAAAATCTTTTTCCATTGCTTTAAGCCAGGACCATAGAAGAAGAAGTGCTTCATCCATCAGCTTAGTTGCGTTAAAAGTTTGATTATCAAATACCAGGTTGTTTCTGTGTTGCCATATGGTCCTTGTGAAGGCTATCCACCAGCAGCTCCATCTCATATCTTTTGATCGTGTAGCGTTCCTTATAGTATGCTGCATAAAATGATCTATGGGTTCTTTGGGGAAAACACCCACTGACTTAACCCATGAAAGTGACTCCCACCACAAGGGGAGGACCTTGCTGCAGTTGAAGAAAAGGTGTGCTGCATCCTCCTCAGAATTGTTGCATAACGGGCACATTGGGTCAGTTATCTCCACTTGTCTCCCTCTTAGGTTCAGCTTCGTCGGTAAGCGGTCTTTGATGAGTCGCCAGGTAAATATCTTTGCCTTAGGTGGTATCTTAAGCTTCCACAGAAACACAAAACTCCCATCCACTGGATCCCCCCTTATTTCCTCCATCAGAAACTTGTAAGCAGTGTTGGTCGAATAAATACCACTCGAATGTTGCTTCCAAATCCAAGAATCTGCTCCATGTTGTTGAACTGATATCAGTCCTGTTTCCTCTAGCAATTCGGCAGCAATTGAAGCTTCACTATCGAATAGGTTTCTCCTCCAATTGAAATTCCATTCCCACCCTTCCTCCTTGTGGCTTCCCATGAGGCTGATAGTTTGCTATTGTTGGTTACAAACTTGATACAGCGTAGGAAATTTGTCCATTAAAGTTATGTCCCTCCTAACCATTTGTCCTCCCAAAATCTGGTCATGTCTCCATAGCGCACCTTCCACTCTATTTGATCTTTTATTTCTATTGACTCCTCTATTTGATTGAGCTGCCTTAGGTCCTTCCAGCAATGGGAGTGTAAGCTGTTATTTCTTTCCTCATCTAAATTTCTCCACCCCCTATATTTTGAGTTCAATATTCTAGTCCACAACTGTCCATTCTGGTGGAATAGCTCCCATCTCCACTTGCCAAGCAATGCTATATTGAATTTCCGCAAGTTTTTTTACACCTAAACCTCCTCTCTCCTTAGGAAGACAAACTGTATCCCACCTTACCCAGGCGATCCTCCTTTGCTCCAGGCCTCCACCCCAAAGAAAATTGTACTGGATCTTGACTAGCTTGTCTGCTACAATGTTGGGAACCCTGAAAAATGAGAAAAAGTATATAGGAAGCGCTATTAGGATTGCCCCAAAGCGGCTTTTTGCGAAATTAATTTTAAGATCAGAAGCTAGCTCAAAACCTCTGAGAATTGATTTGATAACCCTCACATTCTCCATTGTTGCCTCCCCAAAGAAAATAGTGTCATCAGCATATTGTAGAATGCTGACGAGTTCCTTATATTTCCCCACAGCGAAGCTTTTATAGTGATTTCTAGCCACAACCTCTCTCATTAGGCCAGTAAGACCTTCAGCAGCAATGTTGAACAGCAGGGGTGCAAGAGGATCTCCTTGTCGGAGACCTCTATGCGGAGAAAATTCTCTAGTAGGGCTTCCATTAACCAAAACAGATATGGAGGCTGAATGGAGGCATCCTGTGATCCATTGTAGCCATTTGGGGCAGAAACCTAGTCTTGACATCATGTAAATTAAGAACTTCCATGAGAGAGAATCATAGGCTTTTTCATAGTCTACCTTAAACACCAAACAAGGTTTTTTACACCTTTTTGCCTCCTCCATAACTTCATTGGCAATCAGCACACCATGCAACATATGCCTACCCTTTAGGAATGCAGTTTGTCTCTCATCAGTTACATCCGGCAGCACTTTTTTCAATCTATTTGCCAAAATCTTTGCCACGATCTTGTAGACACAACCTATTAATGAAATAGGCCTGAAGTCATTGAGGGCCTGGGGATGCTTAACCAGCATTGCGTTTTGCTGCTGTCCAATACTTCGGAAATTTGCCCCATTAATTTCTGGTCTATCACAATCGGGCTCACTGAATCTGCTCTCAAAGAAATTGCGGACTGCTTCTTTTATTGTATTTGGTTCCTCAACCCATGACCCTCCAATCATCACTCCATTTACTACATTGGTCCTATGGTTATAGTTGATGAGCTTGTGGAAATAACTTGAATTACATTGTCATGGTTGCTGAATTGAGGCAGGCAGAAATCCATTGTCTCCATTTGGGACAAAAGCCCATTCTTTGCAGCATATAATCCAAAAAAGCCCATGAGACTGAGTCATAGGCCTTTTCAAAATCCACCTTGAAGACCATAACTGGCATTTTGCTTCTACAAGCTTCCTCAATCACCTCATTGAGAATTAATATGCCATGAAGGATGTGTCTGTCTTTGATGAAGGTTGTTTGTCTCTCATCAATAAGGACAGATATAACATGCCTCAGTCTATTTGCTAATAACTTAGCTATCACCTTGTACATACACCCAATCAAGGAGATTGGTCTGTAATCATTAAAGGACTGAGGGTGTTTAACTTTGGGAATTAGAGCCAAAAAGGAAGCATTGCTGCCTCTAGGGAAGCTGCCATGCACATGGAATTCATCTACAAATCTTCTGAAGTCAGTTTTCAGCACTCCCCAAAATTCTTTAATGAAATTGAAGTTGAATCCATCAGGTCCAGGACATTTTTCCCCACCACAGCTCCACACTGCTTCTTTGATCTCATGATCCGAGAAAGGAGCAATCAATTCCTCCCTCTGCCTCTGGTTAATTGAAGAAAAATGTACTTCATCAAGGGTGGGTCTGAAAAGCTATTGTTCAGTGAATCTGTTGAGGAAAAAAATTCACAGCTTCATTCTTAACTTCATTGGGGTTCGGAATCCATACACCATGAATGAGAATTCCTTCAAGACCATTATAATGTCTTCTGAAATTTATAAGTTTATGGAATTAAGCTGAGTTGTTGTCCCCTTCTTTTAACCACTTAGCTCTAGATTTTTGCCTTAAAAGAGATTCATAAGCATTTGAGGAGCAACCTAAGGGGTTCTCTCTTGCTGCACACCACATGGGATGGGAAGAAAATCAAACAAAGATGAAAATTGAAAGGAAAATATATACATTACATTATGCAGAGAGTGAGTCTGTGGCGTACGATTTGCATTTACATGATTGTTTTGTTTCTGTAGTGTGTGGTGATAGCCAACACAGCAACACGAGTTTGTCATGTGCTTAGGTACTCGTGGGAGGTTGTCCTAACTTCTAAAAGCCCCTTACCTACCTCTTTGGCTGTCCTCCACATGTGTGTCTTCCTCAACTTGAAGCTTTTATGCTATGTCTATATACTAGTGGATAACATTTTTAAAAAGATTCAATAATAGGATTAGTAACCTTGCCTCACAAAGGAGACAATTTTCTTGTGACAGTATTGGCAGACACCAACCGCAGGTCCCGAGGCCATTTTGGAAAAGAATACATGATAATTAGTAATTGATTTTGTCTTGAATCGGGAGTGATCATAAAATAGAAAAACTAACATGAATTTAATTTAAATTACTGCTTTGTTATCATTCTTGATGGATGTTCTAGCATTCATGAGTATTGACTTTGGTTTAATGGCTTCCATTTCTTTTAAAGGATTAAATCTTGCTCTGATATTGGATGACCATTGGTTGAAATGAATACCAAAATCCTTCTCCAAATGTGTCAGCCATGTCCATGACCATTGGTTTTTTTTTTCAGGTTATCATAGACTACTTTTAATTGACATTGTTGTTGAAGGTCGTTTGGGTTATAGCAACTCCAGGTACGTATGTAGGAACTAGTATGTATATATTGTTGTTTCATTTAAAATATTATATAGTGGTGTTTGCTTTAAAATGTTATATACTGGTGTTTCATGTAAAATGTTGCATACTGGTTTCAATGAATGAGGAATTGAGTCCCTTAGGAAATGAAGCATTCATATGAAATTCTGCAATAAACCTTAGAATCTAATTTTCTCTCCATCCCCCACCTTCATCAATGTTATTTTGAATAACCACTCTCTGTTGTAATTAAACCTTATCTCCTATATGTTAAAACCAACTTATATACTTCAATTGTAATTAATAAAGATGCTTCCATTTTAACTTCTCAAAAAGCTGCAGTGAAAATTTTTTAAAAAACAGAAAACCTTCTGTCAAACCTTATTAATTTGAACTTGTGCTTGTACATAAGTGATCGAGGCCGTACCCGAATCAAATAAACATGAAAATGCAGTAACTAGGAAGTGATCCTAGGTCGTTTCCCAACGAGCAGTGACAAACCAAATGTTCATAATATACTTGCAGTAACAGTAACGATTGGGGGGGTTTGTTTGTTTTGTGATTAAAGAGAAGAACAAGTAAACTGGGATACGAAACTACTAATATTAAAAACGGGTTGTTTCCTCTGATTCAGAAGCCATTCTCTTATCCTGGGTTATGGAGAATTCGTCCCTAACAGTCAACCACTTAATCCAACCCTATTTCAATTTACTAAGCGAAAATCAACTTAGGGTTGTCAATACGTGATTAGGCACCACATACACCAGTTAGCCCTTCGTCCATTAAGCATGAACGCAAGTTAGGCTCAGAGGCAATTAATCGAACACGAAGCGTGCACTGATTAATATTCACGAATTTGGGATAACTGATGAAGGGAAAACTGCCAGGAAACCACATTACAAGCGAAACCTCAAAGAGAGTTGGGCTTCGTCCTCAAAAGGAAACAACACCAGAAAATCTAGCCTTCCATGGATTCAAACAGAAAACGCAAATGAAACATGAAGCAGAAACGTAAATGAACAAAAACGTAAATGAACAAAAACGTAAATGAGACAGAAACGTAAATGAAAGTAGAAGAAGAAGCAAGAATGAACTCGTAATTAGAAGCAGAAAACGGAAATTTGCATTAAGAACCAAAACCGTAACAAGGGAACAGAAAAATGTGAAAACCTAAAACCAAAGCTCTGAATAATGAAAATAGCATAACAGAATGCTTTGCACGAATCCCAAGGCTGCTATTTAAAAAGAGTCACTCAAAGTCACTGGGCCCTATTACAATACTCTGGCCCAAAACGAAATAAACGCTGAACAACATAAAATAAAATTGCGAAATTTCCTAATTAACTAAGGTAAGCGCTGCTTAATTTGCCCTCTTCAAGTCCATAACCAAAATCCGGATTAAGCCCAATGTTTCGTTAATTCCTGAAATCAGATTAAAAACATCAAATTAGCTAAATGAGCCCAAATAATAAAATTGCCTAATTAATTGACAATTAAGACCAATCAGTAATTAAAATGGTGCAAAAAGGGTTTAGAAAATAGAAGAAAATGATGGCACATCAAAACCCCCCATACTTAGCCTTTTGCACTCCTGGGCAAAATGAAACAAAGAACAAAATCCAAGGGTATCAAAGAGAGACAAATGAAAACATTCACATATTTCTCAATGAACATCAAGGAATGAAAGTAATGGGTAACATCTAACATAAGGAGATCTGAAAAGTCAAGACATTCATGAAAATCATCCAAGCAACCCAATCATGGCAAAATAGTTAATCAGCTCAAGAATGAAAAGTGATAAAGCCTCACAAGATATACACTCTATCTCTCAAGTGTCTAGGCTACTATTTACCCTCAAAGCAGCCATGAAAACAAACACCACATAAACTTGGCAAGATTCTAAAATTGACAATCAACCCATAAACACAAGCACATGAGGATCAAAAGGTCTTTTAAGGTTGTAATGGGGCCAAGGACAAGATATGGAAAAATATGGAATAAGTGGCTAAATCTCAAAGGAATAGAGGAGCAATGGGGAATAAGTGCATAATAAGAAAAAAATAAGAAAATAAAAAGAAGTAAGGATAAAATTTAAACATAAAGAGTAGAACCAAGAGTCTCGTCATTCTTTTGCCATTTAAGATCTTATTCACTCAACTTTATTGCTTTTCTTTTTCATTTTCGAATTTTTTATTTTTTTTTTATTTTTTTATATCCTTTGAGAAACAACATTTCATTCAGCATGTCCAACATTTAACCAATATACAATGTACATCAAGTATGGCCCAAAATACATCATGAAGTATAACCAACAAAACAAGTTATCCAATGAAACAAAACCCCCCCACACTTATTCCCAAAACAATTCCAAAGCTCCAAAATTCCTTAAGGATATGGTGATATCATGGTTTTTCACTTAAGGCTTGTAGTGAGCTTCAAAACAAGGAAGGGGAAACAAGGCTCAAAAGGGCTATCAAAGGAATTAATTCAAGGTAAGTCCATTTGGCTAGAAGCTTATAAGAACAAAATTGCCTCAATCATTTCCAAATATGCATGTGAATTAGGACGCATCAACAAGAATCAAGCCAAGCCTATTGTGCAAGCAATCAATGGGGCAAAACACACCAAATGATTATGATGATGGATGGCTCAAATTCTCACAAAGGTAAACTCATCACTTTCAAATTGAGCTTTCAAAACTATCATGACATGTAGAGGAGAATCAAGGATTTCAAGTCACAAAATGTCAAAAACTTTTATTTTCAAAACAATTACCCATTTCTTGAACATATCCTATAATTCAAAGAAAAACATGCAAAGTCGTACATGCACACAAAATTGACCCAAAATATTAAACTAACAATCCGACGAAACTAACAACATTAACAAATTAACAAAACCAACAAAACTAGCAAAACCAAAGAACACTCCCCCCCCCCCCATACTTAAACAACACATTGTCCTCAATGTAGCACAATTAAAAGATTAAAAACAATTAAATCATCAAATAGAATCGGACAAGTGTAGTAAAAGCAAAGAAGGAGATAGGAAAAGAAAAACTCCCTAAGTCATGGTGGAGGAAGAGTAGGGTGGAGTAAGGAAGTCTCTTCCACCACTACGTCCACTAGAGAAGGGTTCGTGAGGAATGGCTTAAGTCGATGTCCGTTGACCTTGAAGCTCTTGTTTGTGGAGTCGCTTTTGATCTCAACTGTACCATAAGGAAAAACATTAGTAACAACAAAAGGACCAATCCACTTAGACCTCAACTTACCACTCATGAGTCCAAGCCTAGAATTATACAATAACACTTTTTGCCCAACCATGAAGTCCTTTTTAACTATCATGCTATCATGGAACTTCTTGGTCTTTTCTTTGTAGAACTTGGCATTCTCGTAGGCTTCTAGGCGGATTTCATCTAACTCACTCAGTTGCAACTTCCTTTCCTCACCAGCTTGATCCATAGAGAAGTTGCAAGTCTTCACTGCCCAGTATGCTTTGTGCTCAATTTCCACTGGAAGATGACATGTCTTTCCAAAGATAACCCGATAAGGAGACATTCCTATGGGTGCTTTGTAGGCAGTCCGATGTGCCCAGAGAGCATCATCAAGCCTGGTACTCCAATCTTTCCTGCTTGGCTGCACAATCTTCTCTAGAATTCTCTTGATTTCCCTGTTAGAAATTTCTGCCTGTCCATTGGTCTGGGGGTGGTATGGTGTGGATACCCTGTGTACCACCCCGTACTTTTTAAGCAGGGCATGCATTGTCCTGTTGCAAAAATGGGTTCCTTGATCACTAACAATTGCTTTAGGTACTCCAAACCTGCAAAACAGATTAGACCTGACAAAGTCTGCAACAACTTTAGCATCATTAGTTCTAGTGGGCTTGGCTTCCACCCATTTTGAAACAAAGTCAACTGCAAGGAGAATGTAAACATAACCAAAAGAGACAAGAAAAGGACCCATGAAATCTATACCCCAGACATCAAACACCTCACAAAATAGCATAGGTTGCTGAGGCATTTGTTGTCGCCATGTAAGTGTATTTCCTGCTCTTTGACACTACTCACAAGTGTTGCAAATCTTCCACGCATCTTTAAAGATGGTGGGCCAATAAAAACCACAATCAAGCACTTTGTGAGCTGTCCTTTGAACACCCAGATGACCTCCCGGTGCGGAAGAATGACAGAACTGCAGGACTGAGTTAGTCTCATGATCTGGAATGCACCGTCTAATGACCTGATCACTGCACAATTTCCACAAGTAGGGGTCATCCCAAATAAAATGCTTAGCATCACTTTTAATTTTATCTTTTTGGGCCTTAGATGCTAAGGGAGGAAAAACAAAAGCAACTAAATAATTGACAATATTAGCAAACTAGGGAGTAGAAAGAGAGTCAGAAATACTATACAGTATATACAAATCATCATCCAGGAAATCATCCCGGATAGGTGAATCTGCATCAGATACACGTTCGATCCGACTCAAATGATTAGCAACTGGATTTTGTGCTCCGCTCCTATCACGGATCTCCAAGTCAAACTCTTGGAGCCAGAGCATCCATCGGATCAACCTAGGCTTAGAATCAGCCTTCTTCAACAAGTACTTTAGAGGTGCATGGTTAGTATAAACAATAATGCGGGTACCAAGCAAATAAGATCGAAATTTTTCAAGAGCAAAAACTATGGCTAGAAGCTCTTTCTCAGTAGTAGTATAATTCGCTTGGGCAGCATCTAAAGTCCTAGAAGCATAATATATCACCCTGGGCAATTTATCAATTTTCTGAGCAAGGACAACCCCCAATGCATAATTTGATGCATCACACATAAGCTCAAAAGGGGCTGTCCAATCGGGTGCCTGGATGATGGGGGTGGTAGTCAGCGCTCTTTTGAGGCAATCAAAAGCCTCTTTGCCTCTGTCATTAAAGTCAAACTCCACCTCCTTTTGCAACAAGTTGGACAATGGAAGGGCTACTTTGCTAAAATCCCTTATAAAGTGCCTGTAGAATCCTGCATGACCAAGAAAAGATCGCACCTCTCGCACACAAGAGGGGTAAGGCAATTGTGAAATAACAGAAATTTTTGCAGGATCTACTTCAATACCCTTATTGGAAATAATGTGGCCTAAAACTATACCTTGCTCAACCATAAAATGACATTTTTCAAAATTTAGAACAAGGTTAGTTTCAATGCATCTATTCAAAACTTTTTCCAAACTATTCAAACAACCATCAAAAGAGGATCCATATACAGTGAAATCATCCATAAACACCTCTATGCAATTTTCTAAAAAATCACTTAAAATACTAATCATGCACCGCTAGAAGGTACCAGGGGCATTGCACAGGCCAAAAGGCATCCTCCTATAGGCAAAAGTGCCGAAGGGGCAGGTGAATGTGGTCTTTTCCTGATCCTCAGGAGCAATAGTAATTTGCATATAACCAGAAAAACCATCAAGGAAACAGTAGTGGGATTTACCTGCCAGGCGTTCAAGCATCTGGTCAATGAATGGCATAGGAAAATGGTCCTTTTTGGTAACCTGGTTCAGCCTCCTATAGTCAATGCAGACTCTCCAACTGTTCTGCACCCGAGTAGGAATCAGCTCCTCCTTCTCATTTTTGATCACTGTGAGGCCGGTCTTCTTTGGGACTACCTGGACGGGACTCACCCATTGGCTGTCGGAGATAGGATAAATGATTCCAGCTTGCAAAAGCTTGGTTATCTCCTTCTTCACTACATCAAGAATCACCGGGTTGAGTCTTCTCTGTGGCTATCTTACTGGTTTAGCTCCATCCTCTAAATTTATTCGATGCATACATGTGGATGGGCTAATACCAGGAATGTCTGCCAAGGTCCATCCTATAGCCTTCTTATGCTTCTTGAGAACTGACAACTTCTCCTCTTGCTCATCAGCAAGGGAGGCAAATATAATCACTGGAAAACTCTTGCTATCATCCAAGTAAGCGTATTTTAAATTTGATGGCAGAGGCTTCAATTCTGGTGTGGTCGGCTGGACAGTGGTAGAAGGAGATGGTTTCTCAGCCTTTACCTCATAAAGAAAGTCAGAGGTATGTGTCCTTTCTGAAACATGGTTAGTCCTATCTGACTCTATAAAATCAATCTCAAGAGGTAAAACACCACCACCAGACATGCAATCAATATCACTCTCAGATTCACTCTCAGCATCAAATTCAGACATATGATCAGGTACAATTTCAGACTCAATGCATGAAGAGTGAGAGGCATGCAGATTAGAATAAAGATCAGTCATGTATTCATCAACAACATGGTCAATTATTTCAGCACGAAATACAGAAAGATCTTCAGATGGGTATTTCATAGCATCCAGAATATTAAAATGAACAGTTATATCACCAAACTCCATGGATAGTGTGCCTGCATAAAAATCTATCTTAGTTCTAGCAGTTTTCATAAAGGGTCTGCCTAGAATGATGGGAACTGATCCTTGAGAAAATCCATCTTCCATATTCAAAATATAAAAATCAACAGGGAAAATCAGTTCACCAACTCTAACTAAGACATCTTCTATGAAACCAACAGGGTAGGCAACACTTCTATTAGCTAAATGAATTACCACATCAGTTGACTGCAAGGGGCCTAGAGATAGAGAATTAAAAATAGACAGAGGCATAACACTAACAGAAGCTCCTAAATCTAGCATGGCATTGTCAAACTTACTATTCCCTATAATACAAGGTATGCTGAATGTACCTGGATCTTTGCATTTTTCAGGAATTTGAGGAACAGATTTACCAATCAATGCAGAGACATTTCTGCCCATGCTAATTCGTTCACTTCCTTTAAGCTTCCGCTTATTAGTGCACAGCTCCTTCAGGAATTTAGCATATCTTGGAATTTGCTTTATTGCATCCAACAGAGGTATGTTTACCTCTACTTTTCTAAACGTTTCCAAGATCTCTTTCTCTGCCTCTTCCATTGTTTTGTTGGAAACTGCTCTTGGAGGGAATGGAAAAGGGGGAATGTGCTGCTGCTACAAATCAGAATTACCTGTGGAAGAAGATTCACCTGCACAGAAATTGTTAGGTAAATTTTTGTCATCACCTTTTTCTGGAGTAGAGTGAAGTTTGGCAGGTTCATTTGCAGATGAGGAAGGTGCTACGGGTTGAGGTCCTTGACACTGCTTTCCCGACCTCAATGAAATAGCACTGACATTTTTGGGATTTTGGACAGCTTGAGAAGGTAGCTTGTCAGAATTTTGGGACTATTGTTGATTCAATTGTGTAGCTAATTGTCCCATCTGATTAGTCAAGCTCTGAATGTAAGCTCTGGTCTCTTGCTGAAACTGCATGTTCTGCATAGTCATTTGCCTCACAAGTTCTTCGAGGGAAGGTTGTGGAGGGGCCTCAACTGTTGGTTGTTTCTGGGGTTGTTGCTGTTGTTGGATTGGTGGAGGAATGTATGGTCTGCTTGGGCCAGCAGCATTTTGGAAGGAAGGAGCAGGCTGCTGTTGTTGTTGTTGCTGAGGGCTGGACCATCTGAGGTTAGGGTGATTCCTCCATTCAGGGTTGTATCTGTTGCTAGAGAGGTCATAATTGTTCTGCTATGGTTGATTTTGCTGCTGAGGTTGAGGAGGTCTATTGTAAATGTTTGCAGCATAAGCTTCAGGCTGCTCAATTGCTCCAGGTTGCTGCATGGAAGGGCAAAGGTCTGTATGGTGGTCAGCAGAGGAGCACAAACCACAAACCCTTGCGACAGGAACAGATTTCTGATTCAAGGCCAGCTGGGTTACCCAAGTTAACCAATGCATCCAGTTTGCCTTCAAGCTTCTTAGTCTCAGATGATGCAGCTGAGTTTGTAGCTACCTCATTCACTCCTCTAATGACTATGGCATCATTTCTGGCGCTAAACTGCTGAGAGTTGAAAGCCATCTTCTCAATTAAATTTCTGGCTTCAGCAGGAGTCATGTCTCCAAGGGCTCCACCACTGGCAGCATCTATCATACTTCTCTCCATATTACTGAGTCCTTCATAAAAATATTGGAGAAGAAGCTGCTCTGAAATCTGATGGTGGGGGCAACTGGCACATAGTTTCTTAAATCTCTCCCAGTACTCATACAGGCTCTCTCCACTGAGTTGTCTAATACCTGAGATATCCTTCCTGATGGCTGTGGTCCTAGAAGAAGGGAAAATTTTTTCTAAGAATACTCTCTTAAGGTCATCCTAGCTCGTGATGGACCTTGGAGCAAGGTAATACAGCAAGTCCTTTGTCACTCCCTTTAATGAATGAGGAAAAGCCTTCAGAAATATGTGATCCTCTTGGACATCTGGGGGTTTCATGGTGGAGCAGACAATATGAAATTCCTTCAAATGTTTGTGCGGGTCTTCACCTGCAAGGCCATGAAACTTTGGAAGCAAATGAATCAGTCCAGTTTTAAGAACATATGGGACATCCTCATCAGGGTATTGGATGCACAAGCTTTCGTAGGTGAAATCAGGGCAGCCATTTCCCTTAGAGTCCTCTCACGGGGTGGAGGTTGTGCCATGTATTCAGAATGTGCAAAATCAGAATGCTCAGAATCAGAATGCTCAAAATTATAATGCTCCAAATCAGGATGTTCAAAATCACCAATAGCAGAATGCACAGATTCACCAGTAATGGAATGCTCAGGATGATCAAAAGGTATAAAATGATGCCTAACTAATCTATGAAATGTCCTATCTATCTCAGGGTCAAAGGGTTGTAAGTCAGATGGATTGCCTCTAGTCATACACTACATTCAGCATGCACAACTAGTTGCCTTGTCATGTAAATAAAGGTGTAGGTTTGAACTACAACTACCCTCAAATGATATCCAAATGACTTGAAAATTTGTGAGAAACCTTATAAAATGATGAGAAGATAGCACAAAAAATTTCAGACAAAAATTCAAAGTCTAACTATGAAATCTAAAATTGGTAGGTTAAGAAAAATAAGTGAATAAAACTTGAAAAATAAAAAACTTTTGACAGAATCGCTTTTTTTGGAAGATGGAGACCTCAGCCGGCCTATGGTGGGCTGCCACGGCGTAGGAAATTTTTTTCTACCCCAAATGCATATATAATAATTGCGATTCTGATAATCGGAGCGAAAGTTATGGGCGTTTGAAGTTTTGACAAAAATCAAATTTGCTACTTTTTTGGAACATTCAAATCTGACCAAACTAAAGGCTCTAGCTATTTTTCCCAAAAAATATAGATTAAAAGAAGTTACCACAAAAAATTCAGCCAAAAATAACAACTCTAGCTACAAAAACAAAAAATCACAAATAATTCAGCAAGGGTGGTCGCTAAAATCCGTCTCTAATTGATTTCTACTACTACTCTGTTTTGCCGCAAGCACAATCTTCACAGCAAAACACCCAAGACTGAAACAGGGGAAACGCTTAATGGGAAAACTGAAACAGAACACACATTAAACAAAATACCAGGATACTAAACAACACTAACACACATACTAACACAATACTAACAATTTAAACACACACACTAGCTAGCTATTATGAACCTTTGGACACTGCTCCCCGGCAACGGCGCCAAATTTGATCGAGGCCGTACCCGAATCAAATAAACATGAAAATGCAGTAACTAGGAAGTGATCCTAGGTCGTTTCCCAACGAGCAGTGACAAACCAAATGTTCATAATATACTTGCAGTAGCAGTAACGATTGGGGGGGGGGGGTTTGTTTGTTTTGTGATTAAAGAGCAGAACAAGTAAACTGGGGTACGAAACTACTAATATTAAAAACGGGTTGTTTCCTCTGATTCAGAAGCCATTCTCTTATCCTGGGTTATGGAGAATTCGTCCCTAACAGTCAGCCACTTAATCCAACCCTATTTCAATTTACTAAGCGAAAATCAATTAGGGTTGTCAATACGTGATTAGGCACCACATACACCAGTTAGCCCTTCGTCCATTAAGCATGAATGCAAGTTAGGCTCAAAGGCAATTAATCAAACACGAAGCGTGCACTGATTAATATTCATGAATTTGGGATAACTGATGAAGGGAAAACTGGCAGGAAACCACATTACAAGCGAAACCTCAAAGAGAGTTGGGCTTCGTCCTCAAAAGGAAACAACACCAGAAAATCTAGCCTTCCATGGATTCAAACAGAAAACGCAAATGAAACATGAAGCAGAAACGTAAATGAACAAAAACGTAAATGAACAAAAACGTAAATGAGACAGAAACGTAAATGAAAGTAGAAGAAGAAGCAAGAATGAACTCGTAATTAGAAGCAGAAAACGGAAATTTGCATTAAGAACCAAAACCGTAACAAGGGAACAGAAAAATGTGAAAACCTAAAACCAAAGCTCTGAATAATGAAAATAGCATAACAGAATGCCTTGCACGAATCCCAAGGCTACTATTTAAAAAGAGTCACTCAAAGTCACTGGGCCCTATTACAATACTCTGGCCCAAAACGAAATAAACGCTGAACAACATAAAATAAAATTGCGAAATTTCCTAATTAACTAAGGTAAGCGCTGCTTAATTTGCCCTCTTCAAGTCCATAACCAAAATCCGGATTAAGCCCAATGTTTCGTTAATTCCTGAAATCAGATTAAAAACATCAAATTAGCTAAATGAGCCCAAATAATAAAATTGCCTAATTAATTGACAATTAAGACCAATCAGTAATTAAAATGGTGCAAAAAGGGTTTAGAAAATAGAAGAAAATGATGGCACATCAATAAGTTCAATTAACTTAATTTTAAAAGCTGCAATGCTTATTTTTCCACCCACATACTGCAAATGCTGCAGAATTTCTGCCTTAAATAAGTTGCAGTGCTTATTTTTGTAAACGCTGCAGTGCTTGTACATAACTTCAATTAATTTGAATCTGCTCTGCAAATGCTGCAGAATTTTTGCCTTAACCAAATTAGGATTTTCCACCCAAAAACCATCAATTTCTACCTTTCTGGAAATTGGTCTTTCAGGGGAATCCCATCCTCAGCCCAAGCATCTTCCGAGAACAGGATTTGGTCAGCCCTACCCATCTTCCACCTGTTCAGCCTATCCTCAAATTTCCTAATTATAGGATCCCACACCACCTTTCTTTTGGGATTGACACCAATCGGAATACCTAGATAGCAGAAAGGAAATTGGAGCAGAGCACAATTGAGGTAGTTTGCAGCATGAAGACACCACTCCTCAGATTGACTAACAGCTCCAAATTTGCTCTTAGCAAAATTAATTCTCAATCCAGAAACCAGCTCAAAACTTCTGAGAGTAACCTTCACAGTTTTGACATTTGCCATAGATGCTTCTCCAAAGAATATCGTATCGTCAGCGTATTGAAGAACATCCACAGGCACCTTATTGCTCCCCACCAAAAAGCTTGTAAAGCATTGATTTGATACTGCTTCCCTCATCATGTGGCTGATGATGTTTACAATTTAATGATCCTTTGCTACCCTGCAATGAGACACACACAGATACACAAACACACACACATAGAGACAAACACAGGCAGACACAAACACAAACACACACACACACACATAAAGATACACACACACACACACACACAGTCACACACACATAAAGAGACAGACAAACACACAAACACACTGAGCCACAGACACACACATACACAAACACACTCACACACATAGACAGACAGACACACACACACACACATATAGAGACAAACACAAACACACACACACACACACAGAGTCACACGCACATAAAGAGACAGACAAACACACAAACACACTGACCCACAGACACACACACTGAGTCACAGACACACACATACACAAACACACTCACACATAGACAGACACACACACACACATAAAGAGACAAACACACACACACACACAGATAAAGAGACAAGCACAAACACACACACACACACACATAGAGTCACACACACATAAAGAGACAGACAAACACACAAACACACTGAGCCACAGACACACACACAAAGACACACACACTAAGTCACAGACACACACATACACAAACACACACACACACACACACAGATAAAGAGACAAACACAAAACACACACACACACAACTTTTGACAGTCTTCACTAAAGCATGAACTATTCCATTAGCTTGTCACCTTACAAAGACAATTTGGAAAATTTGATTATAATGTAAAAAAATATTTTAATTCCTCATAATTATAACGATGGAAATTTGTAATATGCAAGACTCTCAATGTAGTTTTTACATTTATGTATAAAAAAATGTAGTCTTTTATATTAGATAAAAAGAAAAACTATGTCTGCTAGTTAAATTACGTTTCTGTACTTTAATACTAAGTTTAATTTTATCTTCTTTTTTTTCTAAAAGATTTAATTAAGTCATTTAATGAACAAAAACACATTAAAAGAAAAAATAAAACTTTTAAACTTGAAAGATTAAACAAAAACAAAAAATAAGATGAAAGGTAAACTGTTAGTTTAGTCGAAAAAATAACAAAAATTAAAGTTAAAATATAAATTAATTTAAGAGGAAAAATATATTTAAACCAATAGTTTTAATGATACGTACATACAACATTTTTTTGGCATGTGACGGTCAGAGTGATATGAGTAGGCAAATACACCAGCAGCCCAGTCCAAGACGTCGAAAATGTATATATTCATTTGTGAGGGTGTGTGGGTCTACCGTGAAGAATAGAAATTTATCTCGTAGTTGACTAAGTCAGTCCGTGTTCACTTTCCTAGAACTTTCCAAATTTTTATTTATTTCTTTGATTTTTAATTAATTATGTATTTAATTTAAATAAAAATTGATTGATTTTATAATCTGGATCCGTGTGCCACAGTCCAGAAGTTTTATATAAATTTAAGTTTTCTGTTTTAGAATTTTGTTAAAATTGGTTTTTTACAGCACAGAAAATTATACAAAATAAATATTTATTTTATATAACTAAATTGATAATTTGAAATATATATAAATTATATAATAATAAAAATTTACAATAAATAAAAATTTAAAACATATAAATGATATTTTAGATTTATGATAAATAATTTATATTGTGAAAAATTCTAATTAAAATTAGCAATAAATTTTTGAAAATAATAAATTGAAAAAGATAAAAAATTAAGTTAAATCATTCTTATATTAAAAGCACAAGATCATATATTAAATATATATAAGGAGTTGTAAAAATATATATCACAAAAAAGGAGGATTGATTGTGATTTTTGTAATTTTATAAAGATTTTTTCATGAACAACAAAGTTATCGACTGAAGAAAATTTTTGTAACGCAGGTAACAAATTTTCATAAAAATAACAAAAATTAAAATTAATTTAAGAGGAAAAAATATATTTAAACCAATAGTTTTAGTGATACGTACGTACAACATTTTTTTGGCATGTGACGGTAAGAGTGATATGAGTAGGCAAATACACCAGCAGCCCAGTCCAAGACGTCGAAAATGTTTATCTTGATTTCTGAGGGTGTGGGTCGATGGCGAAGAATAGAAATTTATCTCTTAGTTGACTAACTCAGTCCTTGTTCACTTTCCTAGTACTTTCCAAATTTTTATTTATTTATTTTATATTTAATTAATTATGTATTTAATTTAAATTAACATTGTTTGATTTTATAGTCTGGATCCGTGTGCCACAGTCAAGAAGTTCTATATAAATTTAAGTTTTCTGTTTTAGAATTTTGTTTAAATTGGATTTTTACAGCACAGAAAATTATACAAAATAAATATTTATTTTATATAACTAAATTGATAGTTTGAAATATATATAAATTATATAATAATAAAAATTTACAATAAATAAAAATTTTAAACATATAAATGATATTTTAGATTTATGATAAATAATTTATATTGTGAAAAATTCTAATTAAAATTAGTAATAAATTTTTGAAAATAATAGATTGGAAAAGACAAAAAGTTAAGTTAAACGATTCTTGATATTAAAAGAGGGTTGATTGTGATTTTTATAATTTCTTAAAGAATTTTCCATGAAGAACAAAGTTATCGACTAAAGAGAAACTTTGTAAAACAATTAACAAATTTTCACAAAAACACTATTAGGCAATGAAAACAAATTTAGAAAAATAGATAGAGTTTTCAAAACAAAATCCAATTAAAACCCTAGATCAATTTAAAGCAGAGAAAAATTGAAAGCACATATGACAAAGATTTATATTAGTTCATCTTCATAATTAAGATTATGTATAATTTTTTGATAACCACTAAGTTCCACTAATTTCAACAAGCTTACAATTACTAATGACTCCCACTTCTGGCTCTACAACACAAGCTCTACATCAAGTTTGTTACAACCCAACATTTTTTGTCCTACCAGGCCATTATTGGCTCTTGATAAATCGTTATTGGATTGTGTTTGAACTCTAACTGTTGTACCATTTTATTTTGTTTTAGCTTAATTTCTTTATTAAAGCTTATGGGTATGTGTTAAGTGTGAACAATTGAGCAAGAAAGTTGTTAAACTGAGAAAAGAGCTAAAAGAGAAGAGAAAAGATGAAGTTCAAAGCATCTTCAAAGAACACAGCCTGTGTTGCACCTGCACGTCATGCAATTCTAACATGGTCGTGCTGACTTTTTAGAAATTTCTCAATAACCATCACGCATTTGAGCACGGTAGTGCTACTGATAGCACGACCCATGTTTCTCTAGGATCAAAATTGGGAATAATCGTGCTACAGATAGAACGACCCATGCTACTCTAGAGCCAAAAATTGAGAATCAGCGCACAAAGTTTCGAACAAGGCCATGTTGCCTTTAACATGACTCGTGCTAACCTAGTCTGTAAGGATTATTTATCTCTTTTATTCTCAATGCTATTTTATATGTTTTTTGGCTATATTGTGACCATGGTCAACTTAACCCTTAGAGCTCGGATTATGATAAAGTTGTAACCATGTACTCTAATTCCCCATTTTAAATGAGTTTTTTTTTTGTGTTATTTAATTGATTGTGTTGTTCTATTATTCTCTCTTTTATAGTTAATTACATATGCTAGTGACCGTCTATTTATAATTAACTAACTTGTAGAATAATAGGATTCATAAAACTTACATGATCGAATTGGTGGCATGAAACTCCATTTTTTACAAACCTGTTTGCCATTCATCCTTAACCCTAATTTGAATCCCCAAATGGCCAATTGAGAATTAATTTAAGGGAAAAAGTACTTTCACACCTTGAGCAAAGGTTGATAATTAAATTAAGAGGTAATTGGTGATTAATCAATAACTTAGGATTCTTAATTAAAATAGGAATTAGGGGAAAATGGCTACATGCAAATTCATGATCTGGTTTGTTTCTACTCATACATTTCTCTCTTAGAAACTATTGTTTGACTTAATTTTTATCTCTTTGACGTAATTGATAAACAATCTCCATACTCAAGATAAAATCCTCAAAACTATTTAGTTTATATAATTTGAATTATTTAAGAGCACAACTAGTTTTTATGGTATAATATTCAAACTTTTGAGTCCAAGATATTATTGTGTAGGGTACACTTATTATTGTACAACATATTTTACACATCAAATTTTTGACACTGATGTCAGATACTAGTTGTGAAGTTCTTAGGTAATTTTAATTTGCATTAATTAAATAATTTTTATAAATTGTTCTCGGATAATTATTTTTCTCTTTAAAATACAGAGTTTGTAGTGTCAACTGCTTATAGTTTGAAAAACCTTTTTGTGAATCGAGAGTCTTATTGGTGCTAACTGAGTAAAATGTAATCCTTAATATATATGTGCTTGATGTGTTTTTTTATACAATTACTGCATGATGGATCAAAGGAGTTTGCCCAGAATGATGTTGATTCTTCTATGTTATATCCAATGAAAATAAGGTAGTTTATTGTTACCATTTCTATTATTCCTTACTATAGTATGGCCAAGAATTTTAGAATGCTGTATCTTGTTAAACCAAAATTTGTAAAGAACTATAATAAATTATACACAGGCTTCTTTTTTTATTTTAGTTTTATTTTAGTGAATATTTTAAATGTCATAGGTCAATAACAAGATACCTATCTACCTCCAATATGAAATTATTTAAATGTGAAAGATACAAAATCAATAATCAATAATTAACATATGAACTAAAAATTATTTTAAAATTTGTACCAAAAGGCATCAAATATTTTTGGTGTAAAATTACATTTTTACTTTTTTATTTTATCTTTTTTTTCTAAATCTATAAATACTTGTGAATATAAAATTCATGAATATTTGTTTAATAGTTATTAGAACATTAATTAGCTCTTGTGATTATAACAAAATATTTTTTAAAAATTACAAAAAATAGCATTGGTTGGTCTAAAAATGTTGTTGTAAGTGCTATATAACATCAATTTTAGCATAATCGATGTTGTATATATGGTACTTATAACATTAATTTTCTTAGAAAAAATATTTTTTTGTTTTTTTTTATCTATTTGCTATTATACCACATCATTTTTAGGAAGAACTGATGTTATATAATGGATTTTAACATCGTTTTTTAAAATTAATGTTAAAAATTTTAAAATTAATGTTAAAAATGACATACTTTGAATGATGGTCATTTCAATATCAGTTTAAAATTGATGTTCAAGTAGTATTGTGTATGTAATTAATTTTGTGAAAAGTTATTTCAAATACTTTTGATTATAATTAAATTTCTGGTTCTTTTTAACTTTTGATTAATTTGTAATTAGTTGATATAGTTTTATAGAAAAAACAATGTGACGTTTAGTCTATTAAACATCATGTAGTTTGTCTAAAAGGTTGACCTATATTTTGGTTATCAAGTAAAACATATAAAACAATTTTGTCCGATTCAAGTCACATGCAATTGATAAGATTATTATTTATAGATTTTAAGGAGAAATATTTTTTTCTTGCGCCTAACTAGACAAAAAGCGTGAAAGATAGTGGACAAACGTACATATGTTATCTTGTACTACTATCGTTTTTTAAGAAACTCTACACAAAAATCAAGCCAAATTAAAAGATTTGAGACTAGTGATATTAAATGATTAGATTTCATATAAAACCCTCACATTAATTTATAAATGATCGAGGCTTGAGATGAAACATATAGAAATCATTTATTAGAAATACATGGATTTAAGTAAAGGTCTTTAATCCCTCATAATTGAAACAGTGAAAATTGTAATATGCAAGATCCTTAGTGTAGTTTCTTACACAGATAGACACTAAAGGAAAATTCACAAAAAAAAAAAAACGCACACTAAAGGAAAGTTATGTCTTGTTTTTTTAGTTAAATTATTTTTTCTCTTAATTTATTTAATAGGTTAAATTTAATCTCTTTATTAATTTGATAGGTTTTAATTAATTTATATATTTTCTTATAATGAATTCAATTTGATGTAATTTTAAACCAAATGTAATCATATTTTTTAAAACCTCAGATGTGCCAAAAGGAAAATGGAATAAAATTAAATTCATTTTAAAAAATAAGAGACTTAATTTAACTTTAAAAAAATAAAAGAACCAAATTGAACCTAAATTAAGAGATAAGAAAAATAATTTAACCTTTTATTATTGTGTGGTCCAGGAGTCCAGCCTTCAGCTCTTGTTGAAGAATTATTTAACTAGCATATTTTTTCACATAGACTAGCAGAGAGTACCCAATGATTGTCTTACCTTCTTCCTCCCGCTATGCGCAATCAATGGTTGCCATTGTGGTTATCATTTTTTTGCTATTCCAACAGCCTTCCTCTGCTAAGCATCACCCGTCCTGTCCTCCTTCCTCATGCGGCAAAATTCGCAACATAACTTATCCATTTCGACTGAAAGGCGATCCACGCGGTTGCGGCCTCTCAGGGTATGAGTTAGATTGCGTGAATAACGTAACAGTGTTAACTCTGTTTTCAGGGAAATACCACGTGCAGGAAATCAATTACAAGAAATATCAGATCCGACTCACTGATGTTGGTATTGTGGAGGACGCTTGCTCCGTTCCTCGCTATTTCTTATACGAACAAAATTTTAGTTCTTTCGAAATTCCTTACTATAGTACACCAGATGCGCTAACTTTTGGTGATATGGAGATAGCAAGGTTTGGGTATCCAAGCATAGGGTTCTTAAACTGTAGTAATGCAGTGACTAATGACCCTCGATATGTGGAAATGGATACCCATCGTTGCGATTCCGGAGGGCATATTTATGCCATTCTGATGTGTGACTTAATTGGCTTTAATCTGATGGACATCAAGGTTGGGTGTCATCTTAAGGTTGCCACCTTTGCAAACTTGTTCAAATCAATCAAAAAGATTGATGATGATTACTATGGTGCAGAATATGTTGATTACATAAACGCTTCCTCTGCTGATATCCGCAAGTGGCTGAACGGTGGATTTTGGCTGTCTTGGTTGGCACCGGTTATTTGTAGGAAGCAATGTGGAAAGGACATCAAATGCTTTCTCAACGAAACCGCACAAGTTCAATGCGATCGGCATCGTTACTGCCATTACGTCACAACTACCAGTACCAACTGTGGTGGGAATTCTTCTCTAAGTCTTTTTCCAATACTACTTTATTTATTTAATGTTTCTATTTAAATATGTTTTTAGTTGTTTTTTTTTTTTAACAGAATCGGTAGAGTTGTCATGAAGTTAATATGTTTTGATTTTGATTTTTGTTAAACTTTATTGGGTAATATATTTTTGTCCATCTAAAATTTTTAAAGTTTAATTTTAATCTCTCTAATTTTATTTATTTTTATTATTTTTTATTTCTCTAATTTTTAAATTCATTATTTTTTAGTGCTCTAAATAGTTTAGATAACATGCTATATAAAGAAATTTAAATGGATAGCCATTACGGAAGCTAAACTAAAGCATTTCAAATCTAGAGGACCAAGATCAAACAATTTTTTTTAGTGAAACCAAAATCAAATTTGAAATGTTTTAGAGTGATCGAGAACACATTTATCAAACTTTTTTTTTTATCTCTGTAAAATTTGAAATCATTATTTTTAGCTGCATAGAATAAGTTAATTTTGATCTCTATAAAATATTATTTGATTTCATTCCTCCAACATCAAAAATCACAATTTTTAAGAGTAAAATATAACATCTCCCAATGTTTTTCGAAGTTACATGTAATTCCAACTCCTTTCTTACACCTAAACTAACCTTTTTAGTTGTAAAAGTTAAAAAAGCATAAAGTTTATATGTAATTTCAAGAAATTTCAAGGAGAATTAGAGTTATTTACTTTTTTTTAAAGAAGATAAAGAACATTTATTTCTCAAATTTAGAAAATTTTCAAATCATCATAAGATTTTAAATTTCTATTATTGCAATTTACACTTAATTAAATAGTAAAAAAATGGCTTCCTATCCATAAATCGTTGGTCCTAGTAGTTTGAAATTTATCCTTTTAAGTATGTTTTTAAAATTTTAGTTATGTGAATGAAAAAAAAATTATTGGAAGAAAAAAATTTAATTGAAAGTGATAAGCCACGTTTTTTTAATAAATATTAATTTACTAACAAAGTACGAATAACATGATAAAAAAATACTTATTCTTGTTGACAATTAAAAATATGCTAATGTTTTCTTTTTTGTGTTCTAGGAATTCTACCACGGATTCATGAATATATACTATGTAAGTTTGCGCTTACCCATCTTGTTGTTTCTCTCCTACGATTATTTTTCCCTTTAATATTGACAATGCACTTATAGAGCTAACTGCAATACTAGTTAAATTGGAGATAACTCTAGCATTAGTATTTTATTGTCAATTTCTCAACTCTAGCATTATTATTGACTTACAACTCAATGGTCCCCAAACAAAACATTGTAGCTACTAGAACTCCCAATTTCCTTTCCGTTGTTCCTCTGTGCTACTCTATACCCATTTTTTACAGAGCAATTTTCATCTGAACTTAGCCCCCAAGCCAACTTATTATCTCTTTGGCTATATCCCAACGGAATAGCAAGGATTTGGTCACTTTCTCCTTCTTCCAATATATATATAAGATAAGGGACCTATTTCATTTTCTAGAGTCATTTTCTATAAGATCTGCTACCATCAAGTCTTCCAAACCCTCACTAGGAATTGATCTCAACATATTATCTTCACACCCCCTAATCCATTTATCGCTCCAATCTTTCACCTTCTTCCCATCCCCAACTTGCTAAACAATACCCTATTTTAAAATATGCCATGCTACTATTATGCTCGACCAAATGAAGCTCGGATTATGCCCCTTTTTTTCTTCAAGAGGATACACCCTAAGGAAACATTTTGCCTCATAACCCAGCCATCAAACAATTCTCAAAATGAATCATTCTCCATATTTGTTTTGCTAAGATGTCATTCTAAAACCTAGACCCGCATTAGACTCTCAGCCAATGAATTTTCCTTCCTTCAATATTCCTCCCTAGAAAAATCTTGCTGTTAGACTCTCTGTGGTGTGTGACTCAAAAATCACAAATGGCACAAGTGGGAAGACTTTAAGAGGTGCTATCATAACTAAATTCAGTTATGATAACTGAATTGGTTTTGGCACCAAAGCATAGCTAGAGTGTATATATATATTCTTGATCATGTAATGCAGTGTATGGTGGTTTTGAGAGTGGCTCAAAACAAAGAGGCAAAAATCAAAGTTGCTGCAGAAAACAGAAAGTTCAATAGAGAGAGAGCACTAGGTGATTGAGACTGGTTTTGAAATAAGAAACCAAGAGAGATCAAAGCTAGCTGCTGCTTGTATTGAACTTGTAATTTCATGATCAATGTGATGATGATGAGCTGCACTTTCCCGTGGATGTAGGCACATTACCGAACCACGTAAATCTTTGGGTTCTTGCTCTGCTGTGTTTGCTTGCTGTGTTTTTCTTGTTTTTTTTATCTTGTGCAAGTTTAAGAGCAGCAGAATTTATATGAAGAACCAACTAGTGGCGCTGTCTGTGGGGACAAGATCAAGATCAAGAAAGATGGGAACAACAAAGTACGACATTGAGAAGTTTTCAGGGGAAAATGACTTCGGGTTATGGAGAATCAAGATGGGAGCAATCTTGATTCAACATGGCTGTGTAGAAGCTCTTGAAGGGGAAGAAAGGATGTCAGAATCTCTAAGCTCAAAGGAGAAATTAGAGATGATTGCTAAAGCCAGAAGTGCAATCATTCTATGCCTTGGAGATAAAGCTTTAAGAGAAGTTGCAAGAGAAAGGACAACAACCTCAATGTGGTTGAAACTGGAGTCATTGTATATGACAAAGTTCCTTGCAAATCGGCTATGCTTGAAGCAACAACTGTACATCTTCAAGATGACAGAGTCAAGAACTGCCACTGAACAATTGGCTGATTTCAACAAGATTCTTGATGATTTGGAAAATATTGAAGTAAAGCTTGAAGAGGAGGATAAAGCTCTCTTGCTTCTGAATTCCTTACCAAAATCCTTTGAACATTTCAAGGATGCAATTCTTTATGGCAAAGATCAAGACATTACCCTAGAAGAAGTCCAGACCTCAATAAGGACTAAGGAGATGCAAAAACAGCAAGACTCCAAATCTGAGGATAATGGTGAAAGCCTGAATATTTCAAGGGGAAGGAATGAAAAGAAGGGAACAAGAGGAAAGAAGTCCAGATCAAGGTCAAGGGATTCAAAGAATGGCCAGAAAACAAAGTTCAAATGCTTTAATTGTCACAAAACTGGTCATTTCAAGAAAGACTGCCTAGACAAGATCAAGAAAGGATCTTTGGACTCTGCTGACATAGTTGAAGCCTCTGAAGGTTATGAGAGTGCAGGTGTTTTAGTAGCTTTTAATACCAAAACACAAACAGAATGGATTATGGATTCTGGATGCTCATATCACAACAGCCCGAGAAAGGACTATTTTGAAACCTTGGAACTGAAACCAGCAGGAGCTGTACTGCTAGGAGATAACTACCCCTGCAAGGTACAAGGCATTGGAACTGTGAGATTGAAGATGTTTGATAATATAGAGTATCTACTAAAAAATGTAAGGTACATTCCAAAATGCAAAAGAAATCTTATTTCCATAAACATGTTTGATGATCTAGGATATTCAACTAGAATTTTAAATGGTGTTCTTAAGATTTCAAATGGATCTTTAATCATAGCTAAGGGTAACAAGAATAAAACTAATGGCTTGTTTATTCTTGAAGGTTCCACTATTGTTGGACATGCATCGGTAGCTAGTAATACATTGATTGATAAAACAAAACTTTGGCATTTGAGATTAGGTCATGTTAGTGAAAAAGGATTACATGAACTTGAGAAACAAAATCTGTTAGGTGGTGATAAACTATATAAACTTGAATTTTGAAATCATTGCGTGCTTGGTAAATCCCATAGAATAAGCTTTTGCACGGGTATTCATGTTTAATCAAGGCCTTTTGAGTATGTGCATCCAGATTTATGGGGACCATCTAGAGTGAAAACTCATGGTGGAAGCTCATACTTTCTCACCATCATAGATGATTTCTCAAGAAGAGTATGGCTGTATGTTTTGAAAAATAAGTCAGAAGCTTTTCAAAAATTCAGAGAATGGCATACTCTTGTTGGAAATGAAATTGGTACAAAATTAAAAGTTTTAAGAACTGACAATGGCCTGGAGTTTGTTTCAGAGCAGTTCAATGAGTTTTGCAGGAAAATAGGCATCAAAAGGCATAAAACAATCCCTCACACTCCACAGCAGAATGGTTTGGCAAAAAGAATGAATAGGACCATTTTGGAAAGAGTGAGGTGCATGCTTCTAAGTGCCGGACTGCCAAAGACCTTTTAGGGAGAAGCTGCAAACACAACAACATATTTGATTAATAGATGTCCTTCATCAGCCTTAGATTTCAAGACACCAATGGGAGCTTGGAGTGGTGAACCACCTGATTATTCAGAATTAAAGGTGTTTGGATCGCTGGCCTTTCCTCATGTTAAACAAGGAAAGATGGATGCAAGGGCTGTAAAGTGTGTGTTCATTGGCTATCCTGAAGGAGTTAAAGGGTACAAGCTGTGGAAATTGGAACCGGGTGAGACAAGATGCATCATCAGCAGGGATGTAATGCTGATAGAGATAATGAAGAGCTAGCTATTCAACATGACTTGTCCAATTATCAATTGACTAGAGATAGAGAAAAAAGGGTGATAAAGCCTCCAAGGAGGTATGGTCATGCTGATATTATTTGCTATGCCTTGAGTGTTGCTGAGGAGATTCAAAATTCAGAACCTAAGACCTGGAGGGAAGCAATTGAAAGTGAAGACAGCCAGCTGTGGCTTCAGGCAATGAGTGAAGAAATGGAATCTTTGAGAAAGAACAAGACCTGGATACTTGTGGATCAACCCAAGAAGCAGAAGGTTGTTGGATGTAAGTGGATTTTCAAGAAGAAAGAAGGCATTCAAGGAGTAGAAAGGCCTAGATTCAAGGCAAGATTGGTAGCAAAAGGCTTTACACAGGTTGAAGGAATTGATTATAATGAGATTTTTTCACCAGTTGTGAAGCATTGCTTAATTAGAATCATACTTAGTCTGGTAAATCAGTATGATTTGGAACTTGAACAGCTGGATGTTAAAACAACTTTTCTCCATGAAAATCTGAAGGAAACCATTTACATGAACCAGCCTGAAGGTTTTGAAGAAGGGAAAAACAAGGTGTGCTTGTTGAAAAAATCTTTGTATGGACTAAAGCAAAGTCCTCGAATGTGGTACCTAAAATTTGATGAGTTCTTAATCAGATATGGCTTCATTTGAAACAAATATGACAGGTGTGTATATATCCTAAAAAATGGGAAAGTACGTGTTCTTTACCTTCTCTTGTATGTGGATGACATCCTCATAGCAAGTGCTAATAAGGAAGAGATTAGGAAACTCAAAGAAAGCTTGAACACAGAATTTGAGATGAAAGATCTAGGATCAGCTAGAAGAATACTCGGGATTGATATTCATAGGGATAGTGCAAAGGGTGAATTATTCCTATCCCAAAGCAATTACCTCAAGAAAGTGGTTGAAAGTTTAAGGATGCATCTAAGAAAACCTGTTAACACACCACTTGGCCATCATACAAAGCTATCTGTTATTCAAGCACCGGAAATAGCTGAAGAAAGGTCTAAAATGGATCGAACACCCTATGCCAATGGTGTTGGAAGCATAATGTATGGAATGGTTTGCAGCAGACCTGACTTAGCTCATGCTGTAAGTATTATAAGCAAATTCATGGGAGATCCTGGCAGTGCACATTGGGAAGTTGTGAAGTGGACACTAAGGTATCTAAATGGATATTTGAAAGTTGGATTAAGGTACAAGAAGACAGCACATGAGGCAGCAATCACAGGCTATGTAGATGCAGATTTTGCAGGAAATGTAGACACAAGGAAATCTTTAACAGGATATGTGTTTGTTGGATCAAGTGGCCTCGAAATAATTAAGAAGGGGGGGTTGAATTAATTATTAATGAACCTTTACTAATTAAAAATCTAATCCTTCTTAGGCTTTTACTATGTTGTTAAGAAAGTAAAGAACAAAAATATAAACTTAACCAAAAGTAAAAGCGGTAATTAAAGTGCCAGCGGAAATTAAAAGAGTAGGGAAGAAGAAGACAAACACAAGAGATTTATACTGGTTCGGCAACAACCCGTGCCTACATCTAGTCCCTAAGCGACCTACGGTCCTTGAGATTTCTTTTCAACCTTGTGAAAATCCTTTTACAAGCAAAGATCCACAAGGGATGTACCCTCCCTTGTTCTCTTTGAACAACCTAGTGGATGTACCCTCCACTAGAACTAATCCACAAGAGATGTACCCTCTCTTGTTCTCAGTCAACAACCCAAGTAGATGTACCCTCTACTTGTACCACAAAGGATGTACCCTCCAATGTGTTAAGATAAAGTTCTTAGGCGGTTAAACCTTTGAAACTTTGTGAATGGGGATACAAAAGAATTCTCAGGCGGTTAGTCCCTTGAAATCTTTTGTATATGGGAAAGGGAAGAATCAAAAGAATTCTCAGACTGTGTTGTTTTGAATTCTTTGACAAGGGAGAAGGGAGACACAAAAGAATTCAGGCGGTTAGTCCTTTGTTCTTTTGAAAAAGGGAGAAGAAAGACACAAAAAGAATTCAGGCGGTTAGTCCTTGGCGAATTCTTTTTGGCAAAGGGAGAAGGGAATGAAAAAAGATGAATAACACAAGTTTTTGAACAAAAAACTTTTCTTGGAAGAGAAAGTTTTGAACAAAAACTTTTAGAAAGATGAAGACAAGATGAAACCAGAAAGTTCTGAAAGAAATGAAAGAAGATGTTGAAAGATAGATTGAAAGATAGAATGATTGAAAGAGATTATGGATATTAATTCAATGTTTCATGCCAAGGTCACATATTTATAGTTTCTTGATGACTCAAGTAAAAACTTGTAACTCTTGGCAATTCCTTTAAAACTAATCACTTAAAAAGTTATGACTTTTGAAAGAATCTTCAGAAACAAGTCACTTGAAGAAATGTGACTTTTGGAAATGAATTTTTCGAAAATAGTCACTGGTAATCGATTACCATAAAGGTGTAATCGATTACACATCAATAGATGTGACTCTTCATTTTGAATTTTGAAAATCTTAATGTTTTAAAACACTGGTAATCGATTACTACAATCTGATAATCGATTACCAGAGAGTAAAACTCTTTGGTAATGATTTTGCAAAAAACTTCTTGTGCTACTCAATGTTTTGAAAAACTTTTTAATACTTATCTTGATTGAGTCTTCTCTTGATTCTTGAATCTTTGAGTCTTGAATCTTGATCTTGATTATTCTTGAATCTTGAATCTTGAATCTTCTTGATGAATCTTTCTCTTGATTCTTGAATTGTTCTTGACTCAATCTTGAAATCATTCTCTTGGGCTTTTTTGTCATCATCTTTGTTATCATCAAAACAACTTGAATCAATCATGATTCAACATCATGAAGCTTGCTTCTACAGTGTTTACTTTGTTTGGTACAACAATCAGTTGGAAAGCAAATAAACAATCAGTTGTTGCTCTTTCAACAACTGAAGTAGAGTACATGGCCCTAGCTGAAGGAGTGAAGGAAGCAATCTGGCTTAAAGGTATGATTAATGAACTTGGAATAGCACAAGCTTGTGTCACAATTCATTGTGACAGTCAAAGTGCCATTCACTTAGCAAATCATCAAATGTACCATGAGAGGACAAAACACATAGATGTGAAACTACACTTCATTAGAGATGTGATTGAATCTGAGAAGGTGAAGGTGGAGAAGGTTTCAACAGAAGAAAACCCTGTTGATATGTTCACAAAGTCCCTCTCTAGTGTCAAGTTCAAGCACTTCTTGGACTTGATAAATTTTGAAGATGCCTAAAGCAGATTGGTAGAAGTGCAGCCCTGAATCGCAAGATAAACACTCGCTGATTTGGAGTCAAGGTGGAGATTTGTGGTGTGTGACTCAAAAATCACAAATGGCACAAGTGGGAAGACTTTAAGAGGTGCTGTCATAACTAAATTCAGTTATGATAACTGAATTGGTTTTGGCACCAAAGCATAGCTAGAGTGTATATATATATATATATATATATATATATATATATATATATATATATATATATATATATATATATATATATATATATATATATATATATATATATATATATATATATTCTTGATCATGTAATGCAGTGTGTGGTGGTTTTGAGAGTGGCTGAAAACAGAGAGGCAAAAATCAAAGTTGCTGCAGAAAACAAAGAGTTCAATAGAGAGAAAGCGCTAGGTGATTGAGAGAGGTTTTGAAATAAGAAACCAAGAGAGATCAAAGCTAGCTGCTGCTTGTATCGAACTTGTAATTTCATGATCAATGTGATGATGATGAGCTGCACTTTCCCGTGAATGTAGGCATATTGCCGAACCACGTAAATCTTTGGGTTCTTGCTTTGTTGTGTTTGCTTGCTGTGTTTTTCTGGTTTTTTTGATCTTGTGCAGGTTTAAGAGCGGCAAAATTTATACGAAGAACCAACACTCTCAATGTAGTTGCGAATAGCCACTAGAAGCAAGAAGCATTCGATTACATAAGTCGGGATAGCTAGCACTATAAATTTAATTAAAACCTTCCTTCTAGCTCTAGACAAGCTTTTCTCTTTCTACCGTACCCTTCAACCTTTTCCAAACCCTCTCCTTCACAAACTGAAACACTTGGTTCTTAGATCTCCCAATAGTAGTAGGAAGTCGAAGATACCTAGCATGACTTGTTGGGAATTTTCAATAAACCTTATAAAATACCAAATGAGAACCAAAACACATTACGTCAGATTATCAAGAGGTTTTAAGGAATACCTGGATCCATAGAGCTTGATCAACACGCAGCAGAATCTTATAGCGGTCACGAACAATTGGTTTAATGACCTTCCTCAACCAAATCACCTTCTTCCTTTTGGGACCTTAGTTTTCTCTTCAGATGGGGAGAGGAGAAACTGTTTCTTGATTTGGTGTATTGGGAACCATAATCATGTCTTAGGTTTTAAACCTATTAGGGTTCCCATTATCCCCTAATGGGCCAAACTGGTTTTCACTCATTAAGCCCATATCAATTTTCTGATGGCAGTCTAATGGGCTCATTGAATTAGATCACTTTATATTGAACCCATCTAAATGTAAATAACGAATATAAATGTTATAATATAATATGTAGCCCATATTAATTAATTAGGAATTATAAAATTCCTAACAATCTCCCACTTGGGCTTCATATTAACCTTAGAAATTTATATCACAAAATTCTTTAGGCGCGCAACCGTATGTTATTTACTATTAGACTCCTTTTATACAATCTAGTCCAGCTTATATAGCAACAGGAAACCACTGCAGTTTTCATCACAATTTAGCGTGACTAAGCCACAATGATCACCACTGTTACTCATACTCGATGACATAGATCAAATATGGATAAGCGACATGGAAATTACATACAATGTGATCTTAATCATGTTTATTTTCAACTAGTCCAAACTTTATTCTTTATAGAGATCAATCCAAAATGCAATACAAATATTGCACACAAAACAAACTCAGAATAGAATGATAAACATCAACTTTATTTCTGCAGAAAATCCAAATAACAAAATGTTTGTAAACCGTAAGATATAGAACATGAGTAAGACTCCCACTAAACTAAGATACTATCAGGAATTACACCCATATGAGCAGTGTGCTCGTGAAAAACTTTAGTGTCATACCTTTAGTAAGTAGATCAGCTAGCATGGAATGAGTTCCTATATGTTCTATACAAATCTCTATTTTCTGAATTCTTTATTTAATAACCAAATACTTTATGTCAACAAACTTTTACTTGGTTGAATCCTTAATAATACCGCTAAGATATTGTCCCAATAAACGCCTGATGGCTACTTAATGTTGGCGACAACAAGCAAGCTGGTTACAATAATTTAGCAATCATAAATTCTAGTATGATGTCTCAGAGCAAAATATTAACTCCACCAACATGGTTAAAGGTGGATCCTTATGTGGAGTGATTTCTATTAAGACATTATGAAAAAATTGAAGTCACAATACCCAATGATCTCTAAACTTCTAGACTTTCAATATGAAAACACATAGTTTCTTGTTCTCTTCAATTAACGCATAATGTGCTTTACTACTTCTAGTGTTGCATACCAAGATAACTCATATATCACCTTAGGACTCCCTTTTCAAACTCTAAATTTTAAACATGCAGATTTGGGATTCACATAATATGAGTAATTTAAACCATAGTAGTAACAACAACAACAACAATTAAAGGAGAGAACAACAAACATGCAACGCACAAATAATCTTTATTGTAAATTTCAAGACCCAAACAAGATACCTAGTGCACCATTAATCCTCAATCTTTGGATTGAAAAAGATTAACTGCAACTGGTACTCTCAACGCATTGATCAAACATTGGTGATAAGTCCTGTCAAACAAGGTTGTCTTTGTACACTTCATTGCTCACATGGAAAACTTATATGATGATTATTTCGGTCAAATAATGATTATCTTTGAACATTTCATTATTCACATGGAAAATCACACTATTTATAATCACCACATGTTTACCATTGCAAGCATGTAATTATTCTGTCAAATTGTGTCTTCCTTTGGGCCGAGCACACTTTACATGAATAATTCCATGCAACATCCATGTAAATTCAATCAAATTAACTTACGCAACAAAGGTTACTTTGGCAACATGTTGTTTCAATCAATTTAACCAAAAAAATACAAGACAATTTAATATAATAAATGAGAGGTCATAAAATTACACAAATTTTCTTAAAATTACACAATTTAACCAAAAGAATCCTTTGAAGATACTGGAGAAAAGGTTTCTTTATAGTCAATGCCTTCCTTCTGAGTAAAGCCTTTAGCAATTAGACGAGCCTTATATCTCTCGATATTACCCTTTGAATTCTTCTTGATTTTAAATATCCATTTACAACCAATAGGTTTCACACCTTTAGACAATTCGACTAGATCCCAAACTTCATTGTCATTCATAGACTTCATCTCATCCTTCCTGGCGTCAATCCATTTTTGAGAGTTAAAACTGCACATAGCTTGACAGAAGTTGATTGGATCATCCTCTGTTAAACCAACACCATCCTCATGTTCTTGAAAAAATTTAACATAATCATTTGAGATTGCACTTCTCTTCTCTCTAATGGATCTCCTTAAAGGCACTTCTTGAGGTTGTTGAGGTTGCTCTAAAGGTATTTGAGGGAGAACCTCATTATTGTCTTGTTTTGAAACAATGTCAATAGTTTGAACATTGTCTTCTATTACTAGAGTTGTGTCTTGAACAATAATAGGTATGGGGACTTGATCACTATAAATAACAGGTTCTTCCTCAAAGACAACATTCCTTATTTTCTCTTTCTTCCCAAACTCAACTTTCTCAAGAAATCACGCATTTCCCGTCTCAAAAACGAATCTTAAGGTGGGATTGTAAAATTTATAGCCCTGAGAGCGTTCAACATAGCCAACAAAATAGCAACTAATTATTCTTGAGTCCAGCTTTCTTTCATGTGGCCTCTAAGGTTGTGCCTCAGCCAAACAACCCCAAATGTACAAATGTTTAATGCTTGACCTTTTACTAGTCCAAAGTTCATAAGGGGTTTTGTTAACTTCTTTACCTGGCACCCTATTAAGGATGTAAACTGCGGTCTTTAAGGATTCTCCCCAAAGTGACTTTGGCAAAGAGGAATGACTAATCATATTTCTCACCATATCCTTAAGAGTTCAGTTTCTTCATTCTGCTACACCATTCATGCTAGGTTTTCCCAACATAGTGTATTGCGGAACAATTCCACACTCTTTGAGGAAAAGTGCAAAATGTCCTAATGTTGTTCTCCTGATCCATCATATCTGCCATAGTACTCACCACTACGGTCAGATTTGACAGCCTTAATTTTCTTTCCAAGTTGAAGTTCAACCTCAACCTTGAAAGTCTTAAAAATGTCTAGGGATTGGGACTTCTTATGTATCAAATATAGGTAACCGTATCTAGAGTAGTCATCTATGAACGTAATGAAATATTGTTGTCCATTCCAAGAAGTTGTAGGAAAAGGACCACAAATGTCTGTATGCACTGGTTCTAAGATGTCTTCAGCTCTTTCGGCACCTAATTTCCTTATGTTTGTTTGTTTTCCCTTTATGCATTCAACACAGACCTCAAAGTTCGATAAATCCAAAGGGTCAAGAATTTTATCCGACACAAGTCTCCGAATTCTCTGTTTAGAGATATGGCCTAAACACTTATGCCATAAGGTGGCTGAATTCTTATTCAACTTTCGTTTTGTACCATGTGAACTTGTTTGCAGTATTTCATTATAGGAACTAACAACATCAAGCATGTAAAGATTATCAATTAAAGAACCAGAACCAACAATATTTGAATTTTGGTAGAGACTAACTTTATTATTTCCAAATGAACAAGAAAATCCTAGTTTGTCCAAACTAGAAATAGAAATCAAATTCCGTCTAAAAGACGGTACAACAAAAGTCTCAAATAAATCCAAATTAAATCCAGTTTTTAACTATAATCTAAAAGTTCCAATAGCTTCCACTGCAACCTTCTTACCATCACCCACAAAGATGAATCTTTCATCATCACTTAGCAGTTGGCTCTACAGGCAACCCTGCATAGTCATACTTATGTGAGTAGTAGTACTAGAATCTACCCACTAAGTATCTTTAGGTACAAAAGCCAAATTAACTTCTGAACAAACTAGAGTAAGAAATTTACCTTTCTTCACATGCCATGCGACATACTTGGGACACTCTTTCTTCATGTGTCCCGACTTCTTGCAGAAGTAACAGGTAAATTTCTCATCCTTCTTTTGTTTCTTTTGCTGAGAAGTCCCTTTTGTAGCACCCTTAGTCTTCTTCCTTTTCTTATTCTGAGAGGTCGAAGTCAAGTGAGCACTTTCAGTTCTATCTCTCTACAGCCTCTCCTCCTCTTGCACACAGTGAGATATAAGCTCATTGAGGGACCATTTGTCCTTCTGAGTGTTATAGCTCACTTTGAATTGCCAAAAATATGCAGGAAGCAAGATCAAAACCAAGTGTACGAGCAGGTCTTCACCAAGCTCTAACTTAAGTGACTTGAGTTTTGATGCAAGACAGGACATCTCCGTAATGTACTCCCTTATGTTCCCTTTGCCTTTATACTTCACGGAGATGAGTTTAGCCAAAAGGTTACTCGTCTCCGCTTTTTCATTTTTGGCAAAATATTGCTCAATTTCCTCAAGGAATTTCTTTGCACTTTGACCCTCAGAAATAAAGCCCTGAAATGCCTTTGGAATAAAGCGTTTCATGATCATAAGGCACATTCGGTTGGACCAATCCCACTTCTCAATTTTTGCCTCATTAGAGGTTTCCGGAGTGGAAATGGGTCGTTGCGTCCTCAGTGCCAAGTCCAAATCCATACAGCTAAGAACAATTTCTACGGCTTCCTTCAAGACCTTAAAATTTATCTCATTCAGCATTGGGATAGAATTCACTTGGGCAGTAACATTTGCATCACTGACAATATTAACTAAAAAGAGAACAAAAACTAATAGCATGTTCACAAATAATCAGGCAAGTCGTATAAAGTGTATATATAACAAGGCATGCAAATATTTCCCATAATAGATCCATCACAAGATACCCAACACAACATTAATTCCAATCTTTGGACAGAGAAATTAATTTGTAATTGGTACTCTCAATGCAATGATCAAATATTGACAATTAGTTCTGTCAAATAATAGCCTTTCTTTGGACTGACTATTATTCACATGAAAAAAAGCTTTATAATTGTCACATATTTATCATTGCAGGTATGTTATTATTTGGCCAAATTATGTCTTCCTTTGGGCCAAACACAATTCGCATAAATAATTCCATACTAATATCCATGCAATTTAATTAAATCAATTTACACAATAGAGATCACTTTGGCAACATAATGGTTCAATCAATTTAATTAAAATTATCAGACACGCAAATAAATGGAAAGGATCCGTAATGGTTAAATTTGCACCCAATTACAATAACAGTAAATGTTTGAAAACAACATCATGGTAAACGAATTAAGCATCCGAAACGAACATACCACAGTACTATAAAAAATTTATACTAACCACATGAATATCATAAACTATCAGCCTATCACCGATTCATGAAGGAAAACCAGTTGGCAAAAAAAAAATTATTCATATAAGACAAAAGACCATTGCCTTATTAGTGATGCATATAAACAAAATACACACACACAAACACACACACACACACACACACACACACACACACACACATACACACACACACACACACACACACATATGAAATTGTGCCATGTACAAAATGCCAACGCCGGATACGTAGAACCTTTATTCCAAATAGAATAATATGCAAGCGTAGGCGACACAAACAAAATCTGTGTACAAACCCGTAAATCAAATGTAGAGGCCTTTTATTCATTTAAAAAAAAACTTTACGACCATAACACAAGAATTTACGGGTTTTACAATCTTATTGATTGAAATAGTTTCTCCCCAAAATAAAATTAGAGTTCATACAACTAAACGATCCAGATATAATACATATCAAACAACTTTAAATCCCAATAATCTAACAGTAATGGTGGCTTAGATACCACTTGTTGGGAATTTTCAATAAACCTAATAAAATACCAAATGAGCACCAAAACACATTACATCAAATTATCAAGAGGTTTTAAGGAATACCTGGATCCATAGAGCTTGATCAACACGCAGCGGAATCTTACAGTGGTCACAAACACTTGGTTTAATGAAATTCCTCAACCAAATCACATTCTTCCTTTTGGGACCTTCGTTTTCTCTTCAGATGGGGAGAGGAGAAACTGTTTCTTGATTTGGTGCATTGGGGACCATAACCATGCCTTAGGTTTTAAACCTATTAGGGTTCCCATTATCCCCTAATGGGCCAAACTGGTTTCCATTCATTAAGTCCATATCAATTTTCTGTTTGCAGTCTAATGGGCTTATTGAATTAGATCACTTTATATTGAACTCATCTAAATGTAAATAACTAATATAATATGTAGCCCATATTAATTAATTAGGAATTATAAAATTCCTAACATGACTCTCAAATTTTGTTACTCGCAAAAGTTCTTTTAGCTCATCTATTATGGTACTATACACATTTTTGCTACATGAGAGTTCAGATTTATGAAAATTAATCTTATGACCTGAAGCTTCTTCATATTTGCGATGGAGAGAAACTACAAATCTTGCTTCCTCCATTGTTGCCCTCCCAAATATCACATTATTATATGTTAAAAATAAGCGTGATATAGTGGGTGCCCTAGGACAATTCTTTATCCCATGAAGATTCCCATTCAACTTTAATTAGAACTCACAGAGTTTCAGCACAAAGAATAAAAAGGTAGTGGGATAATGGATCCCTCTGTCTTATTTCTCTCGAAGGTATAAATTCCCTACCCAGTTTCCCATTAACCAACATAGAGAAAGTCACAAAAGTAATAAATTTCATTATTAACTCCACAAAATTTTGGGGAAAACTGTTATGAGCAAGGATAGAAGCAGAAATGCAAAATGCAGAGAACGGGTTAGGAAACTTAAGACATGGAAGGAAAGGGAAATTGCTTATATTATTCTTATTTTTCTGTTAATACATCTCATATATTTATAACTATTAGTGCCTGTTAGCAGACAAAAGCAAATAACAGAATCACCTATGCACTAATAGAGCACTATAGGAAATAACAAAATTATCAAAAGCACAAAACATTTCTAACAAAATTGATCACTACTGATTATAGCATAGTTGAGTACTACGAAATAACATAATTGGTGCCAAAACTCCCTTAGACATAATCCTTCAAATTCTGAGGTTTTGAATCACCATCTTGATAAAATCCCACTCCACCCTATCATAGTATTTTAAAATGTCAAACTTTAGAGCCACAATCCCTTTCCTCCCTTTCTTCTTTTGTTTCATATGATGAAAACATTCAAAAGCTATGATAGTATTATCTATTATTAACTTATCCGACACTGAAGTACTTTGAGATTCACCAATCAAAGAGGGCAAAACAGTTTTCATCCTATTTGCAAAAGCCTCTGTAATGACCTTGAAAATTACATTACAAAGGCTTATGGCCTAAACTCAGGCTTCTTTACTTTAGGGATTAGAACAATAAGTGTTTTATTTATTTTAGTTGGGTTTGCATTCTCATTCAATACTTTAGTGCCATTTTTTTACGTCATCTCCCACAATGCGCCAAAACTTTTGGTAAAAAGGCCCTGGAGTACTATCTGGCCGGAGAGCTTTAAGAGGATGCATTTGAAATAATGCCTCTTTTACTTCTTCCTTAGTTAAATCTTTGTTCATGATCTCCCTCATCTCATCATCCAGACTTCCCTTTACTAGTTCAGCCAGCTCATTTATATTTTTTGGATCAGAAGATTTAGAGGTTTCTTTAAAGTGAAAGGTGAAACCCTTTTCAATGTTCTCTTCATCATAAAAAACCATCCCTCCATCATTCCTTAGTTTGCTGATCTTATTTGTTTGATTCCTTTGAGAAGCCATTCTATGGAAGAATTTGTGTTTCTATCTCCCCTTCTAACCAAATGTCTCTTGATCTTTGCAGCCACACTTCCTCTTCCAATTTAAGCAACTTATCCAGCTCCTCGTCTTTCTAAGTTGTCAGCAAAATAATATCCTCTATTTGCTTCTTTTTTTGTAATTATTGCAATTTCTTTTTCAGATCTTTTACTCTTTTTGGAATTTTTCCAAAACGGGCAAACCTCCATTCCTCCAAAAATTAGTACTGACTCTTTTTAAATTTCTTGTCACTAAGTCACCTTTGCACCAAGATCCTTTAGTGTCTGCTTGACACGCTTCCACATCATTTAGCCATACCTTCTCAAACTTGTACCTCTTTGTTTTCTTCCTTTTCAGAATCTGATTTTGAAAATCCAATACCATTGAATTATAGTCAGATGTATGTATATCTTGCTAAAGGAAATACCCTTACTTCCTTCCAGCAATTCATCCATACATCAGTTGCCATATATCTATCTAATCTTTGTTCCACTGTCTCAGGATATTTACTTTTATTAGACCAAGTATATTTATACCCTTCATAACCCAAATTCCTCAAACAACAATCCACAATAATTTGGTTAAACAAATCAACATTCTGAAAGTTCATATGTCCACCCCCTACTTCTCATCCGACCCCAATACTTCATTAAAACCACCCATACATAACTAGGCAACATCATCCCTCGGTTTCTGTCCTTTTAACAAATCCCAATTTTTATATTTATTTTGACTTTCAGGGTGTCCATATACAAATGTAGCTTTAAAACTTTCATCCATAGTTCCAAACTTACACTTCAAAACTGATATGGCTTTTCTGATCCATCGTAGACATGAAGGCTCTATTGTTGTGAGATCCTTGCAAAAAAAAAAAAAAAAAACCTTTCCAACCAACCATGCCTCACTTGCATTATCATTTTCCTTCACCTCCCTTGGAATCAGAATTTGAATCTTCGATTCCTTCTCTTTCAGGAATTCTATTTTCCACCACCGTTCTATAGTTCGAACCAAATCAAGCACAAGCCTCACAAACCCAGAGCACAAGCCTCGGAGAAAACCCTTAGCCGAGCGAAAAGGTACTAGCAATCAGGATATTGGCAAGAAGGCTAACAATGTGTTTGGATGGAGAAATTCAGCAGGGAAATTCATTTTTTCAAGGAATTTAAAATGATTCATGATAAAATAACTTGTAAGGATAGAATATTTGAAAGGAGATTTAATTTTTGGTATTTTTATGAATCATTTTGATTGACTAAAACAATGGGATTTCAAATTCTCTCAAAAAATATAGAATTTGAAATTCTTTTTACAGAGATGCTCACTCTAACTCACATTCTTGCTCGTGACTCTTTCTTGCTCAACAATTGCAACTACGGGTGACTAAAGTTTTTACGGCCGACATCGACATAAATTGTTTCTCACTGACATTGGTCTAGGTTTTTTCGGTTAGATTTTTTTGTATGATGTCAACCAAAGTTATTTTTTGTCGATATCGTCTAAGAATTTTTTAGATGATGTTGGTTAGGGTTATTTTCTCACTGACGTCAGTCATGGGAATTTTTTGCTGACGTTGGCCAAGGATTTTTTTTGTCGTTGTCATCCAGGTTTTTTCAGTTGATGTTGACCAATGATTTTTTTGGCCGACGTTAGCTAGATTTTTCTACTGACATCTGTCGTGGCTAATTTTTGAGTAGACACCTGCTAGGGTTTTTCAGTTGACGTCAATTAGGTTTTTCCAGCCAACATCAGCCAAAGCTTTTTTTTAGCCAATATCGGCTAGGGTTATTTTTCAGCTGATGTTAGCTAGGGTGTTTTGGCTGATGTCAACTAGATTTTCTTAGTCGATATCGATTAGGATTTTTTTGCTGACATTGACTAGGGTTTTCTGGCTGACATCAGCCAGAGCTATTTCTTAACCATATTAGCTAGGTTTTTTGGTTGATGTTGGCTAGGGTTTTTTCTGTTAACACCAACTAGGTATTTTTGACCGTCATCAAGTAAGACTATTTTTTAGTCGTCATCAGAGCTATTTTTTAGCTAACATCAACCAAGGCTATTTGATAGCCGATGTTGGGTAGGGTCTTTTGTCCGACATTGGTCAGGGCTATTTTTTAGTCAACTTCAACTAAGGATTTTTTGGTCAACATTGACCAATGATGTTTTTCGGCCGACATCGAGTAGGTTCTATTGGTCGGCATCGACCAAGTTATTTTTTAGCCGATATTGGGTAGATCTTTTTGTCAACGCCTACTAGGATTTTTTAGGCTGACGTTGGCTAAAAATAGCCTTGGTCAATGTCATTCGAAAAGATCCTAGCTGGTGTCAGCCAAACAAACCCTAGTCGACGCTGGTAAAAAAACCTAGCTAAAATCGGCTGAAAAATAAACTCAACCAACGTTAGCCGAAAAATAGCCCCAGCTGACGTCAACTGACAAATATTCCCGGCATACTTTGTCAAAAAAAAGCTTATTTGATGTCGACCGAAAAATAGTCTTGGTTGATGTCGGTTTAAAAACATCACTTGTACTGGTCAGACAAAACAACCCTAGTTAAAATTATCAATATTTTGTATTTTTAAATTATTAAAAATTAAAAAATATTTTTTAATTCATATTTCAAAATTAGATTGTGTTTGTTTTACATAAAGTTTAGTATTAAAATTTCATCTATTGAAAATATAAAATTGAAATTTTGTATACGGAGGAAATTGAATTGTCCTATCCAAACAAAGAATTTAAAATTGAAAAAATTTGAATTGATTTATCCAAACAAAACATTTGAAAAATAAAAAAATTAAAATCAAAGCAATTTTAATTTTAGACATTTCAAATTCCCTGAAATTTTGAAATTCTTAATCCAAATACAAGATAAAGGTTTATTTTTGGGTCATTTTTGAAGTCACAATTTTGAAAAATTTGTATAGTCTTGATACTCACAATTATTGGATGAACTCTAGTATTTATAATCGCCAAGAATCCTCCCATCATCAAATTCCGGCTGCCCTGTTGCTAGACACAATAAATAGTAAATTTTACTCCGTGGTCCCAAGAGATTCACTAACATTCCTTTTTATGTTCAAATATAAATTAAGCTGTGTTCATTTAACTTAAGGCTGTTGAAATAAATCACTCATCCATACCCTGAGAAATGTGTGTATCATAGTACCCTCTCCCACGTTTAAATATAAAATTACACATTTTTCTCTCTCTAAGAAATGGAAGCATTACATTATATAGTTTACTCCATTTAGTTTAATACCATTAAAATATTTATATAAAAGATTCTAGGATATATTTTTAATTAAAGTATGTACTAACTTTTTAATAATTAAATTATATTTAACAAATTTAAAATGCATTAAAGTATCATACAGTTTAATCTGTTAAGAGAGAGAAATGTAAATTTTAATACAAGATGGGATGGCAATATAATACTCGCATCTATCAGAAAAGATAGTGTAATTATTTACTTAATAATTAATAAATACTTGACAACATTATAAATATTAAATAATTGAATAATACTTCAATTTTGTAAAAAGTGATTATCCAAAGCATGTTTAAGTTTTCTTTGCTTTGATTGTTTTGTCTATAATGTTTTCATAACGTAGTCTTTGTCTTTTGCAGCATATTTTCACGGCATTATAACTGGTAATACATTTTATCTATTATCCCATTATTAACGTCATAATAATGCCTTTCAAAAAAATTTACGTCATAGTAATTGATAGCTTATTTCATATTTTGAACAAAATTATTGATTAGACAAAAACTTACGTTTTTTTTTAATTTCTTTTAACAAAATTTCTCACACAGGATTATTGAGTAGAATAACATTTCGTTCGATGGACATGGATGGCTTTATATCAATATATATAGGAAGAAATGTTTTACCAATATTCATGCTAGCCAGATACCTATTTGGAGTTACACTTTTGCTTGGTCTATTAATTTATAAGTGGCGACTAAGACATTTATCATTGTATGAAAATATCGAAAACTTTCTGCTAGATCACAATATAAATCCCATTAGGTACGAATACAGAGAAATAAAAAAAATGACTGGAGGTTTCAAAGTTAAATTGGGTCAAGGAGGTTTTGGCTCTGTATACAAAGGAAAGCTTCGAAGTGGGCCAGATGTTGCAATAAAGATGCTGAGCAATTCCAAATCTAATGGACAAGATTTTATTAGTGAAGTGGCTACCGTTGGAAGAATTCATCATGTGAATGTGGTACGTTTTATTGGATATTGTGTTGAAGGAAAACAAAAACGTGCTCTAGTTTATGAATACATGCCTAATGGGTCATTGGATAAATACATTTTCTCTAAAGAAGGAAGTGTTCCTTTAAGTTATGCGAAAACATATGAAATATCTCTTGGAGTAGCTCATGCAATTGCATACCTGCATCAAGGCTGTGATGTGCAAATTCTACATTTTGATATTTAGCCTCATAATATTCTTCTGGATCAGAACTTCGTCCCAAAGGTTTCAGATTTTGGACTTGCAAAGTTATATCCCGTAAATGATAGCATTGTCACTTTGACTGCTGCAAGAGGAACTTTGGGTTACATGGCTCCTGAATTGTTCTACAAAAATATTGGAGGAGTATCTTATAAGGCTGATGTTTATAGTTTTGGTATGCTTTTGATGGAAATGACAAGTAGAAGAAGGAACTCGAATCCTTGTGCAGAGCATTCAAGCCAACATTACTTCCCATTATGGATCTACGATCAATTTAAAGAAGAGAAAGATGTTGATATGGAAGATGTTTCGGAAGAGGATAAAATTTTAACAAAAAGGATGTTTATAGTTGCACTTTGGTGTATTCAGTTGAAACCGGGAGATCGACCTTCAATGAATGAAGTAGTGGAGATGCTTGAAGGGAAAATTGAAAGTCTTGAAATGCCTCCAAGACCCTCTTTTTACCCACATGAAATGTCAGAACCTAATGCCATAATCAGCTCTGACCAAACAACATGGAGTGATTCCAGTAGCATGGATACCTACCACGGTGAACCTATAAATATTGGATGTGCGTAATCTACGTATCTTATTTTAAGTTTAGTGGTGATCAACAAATTATATACCCTAGTTAGACTCGTAATATGCATATATACTTGCGGCAGAACTATTAGATTAGTGCCAAATTATTTACATGGTGTATTAATACTTGTTAATGTTGAAAGGGTTTGAAATTGCAGTAGTTAGATTACATGTTAGTTACTTATTGGTATTTTTTTTAACTCTATCCTATGGTGAAGAAATGTGGCTTCCCTGATATTCTTTAACATATTATTCTTCCTTGATTAAAATTGTTGTTATTTTGCCTTCTATTTTTGTTCCAAGTATATGTACTTTTTCTGTCATAAATTATTAAACCACAAATTAAGTGTTTCTAATGTTGCCTTCATTACATATCTAACAAAATTCAAGTTCTAATGAAAACCGATGTAACAAAACACGATATTTTTGTAAATAAAGTGTCTTTTTTAACCAAGGTTGTGAGTTTTCTTTAACATCGACTATTTTAAAACTGTTGTTGTGAGTTCTAAGTTAATATCGGTTTTTAATAAAATTGATGTTGTTATTTTTCACTTAACATTGGTTTTATTTAATATCGATGTTGTCAATGTGTGTTTTTAAATAATATCAATTTTCATTGTTGTGCCATTCCTCTTGTGCCAAAACCTCTCACAAGCCCAAACTTTTGTGGCCCTAGCCTCTCGTCACTGCTGCCATTGTCATTGTCACTGTCGCTATTGTTGATTCCAATCCCAATCCCAATCCCATTGATGACAAAGAACAAGACGTTATCACAGGAATTCAAAATGATTTTGCGGAGATTAGAGGAATGTTCAAAAGCGGGATCTCTGAAATTTCTGGTAATAAGACGATATCCAAATTCACTAAGATAGCTTTGAGTTTCCTTAAGCTTGGATTCGAAGAGGAATATGATCTCAAAGGTGTCCTCAGAGTTACCAAGGATGTCATTGCCTTCACTAGAAGCGTAGCTTTGCATCCATAAACTTGCCTTCTCTCAGAGCCTTTTACTTCTCCAAGGACGAGAAATTGCTACATGATACATTGTTGTTGAAATCCATAATTCGTTTATCTATTTGATGAATTTTTCTTGCTGCCTAATTGTGTGTGTGTAGTTAATTAATTATTGAATTCATGCAATTTAATTGTTCTAGTTTAGGAATACTATGTCTAATTTGCTCTTGCCTTTCTGGCATGTCATTGTGTTCATTAGGGGAATTGAATATTCATTTGTTTTTAATTTTGTGGGTGTTTAATTAATTTTTTGGCTAAATTGTTGCTCCAACGGTTGTTTTTGTGGAATTTAGATTATTTTAATTTTAAGTATAGGAATGTTATTTTAATAGTGTTGTTGATATTATAGTGAAGTGTTTGTTGTGTGATTAGTGTTAATATGGGTAGTGGGATGCTTTCCAAGAGGATAATGGAGGTGGGCAGTATGTGTGTTAGTGTATTATTAGTGGCATCATGTTAATTAATATTAAATAAATTAACCAATGGGGGAGGATTGTTTAATTGGAAGAGTGTCTTGTTATGTGTATCATAAATGGTAAGTTTCTGAAGTAGCAATGTCTTCCTCTTGATCTCATAGTCCATTGTTGCTTTTTCCAATATAAATGACGTATAAGTTGAAACATTTACTCATATATTAGGCTAGTTTTCTTAGTTATATAAAATTGCAATAGATCTCATTTTGCAATTGCACTATTCAACTAAAATTGATCAGGAATCACTATAAAAATTATGGCTTTCAAAGATAGTTATTAAGGGCTTTTAAAGACGGTTCATGAACCGTCTTTGAAGTTGCCGTTGTGGAAAGTCAATAGTTTCCATGATGTTTTTGAGACCGTCTTAGTATGCTCAAATTTCTACAATGGTTTTACCTAGTATGATCAAATTTCTATGATGGTTTTACCAACAACCTATCTTAGTAAGATCAAATTTCTATGATGGTTTTAATCATGAACCGTCTTAGAAATTTAAAAAAAAATGCAAAAATGAATGGTTTTAAGATAGTTTCTGGCGAAAAAACATCTTAGAAATTGAACCTTCTAAGACAATTTTTCTCTAGAAACCGTCTTAGAACCATCCATTTTCCAAGACGATTTATTCAGGAATCGTCTTAGAAATTGTATTTTTTTAATAAAAAAACAGTCATTTCTAAGACAGTTGTTGGACAAAATCATCTTAGAAATGATTTTTTTTTTATTTTTTTTTCGTACATTTCTAAGACGGCTCCTTCACATAACTGTCTTAGAAGATTTTCTTTCCCTTTTTCCTTCACTTAATTTTGTGATTTCAGTTAAGTGTATGAGTAAAAAAATGATAGTATTATTGTCAAACTACCAAAAACAACCTAGCATCACAATCTCTAGTAAACCCATACAGAACAAACATGACTCGTTACCCTAATTTTCAATCTTCAGCAATGAAAATGAAAGAAAACAAGCCTAGGTATTCAAAAAGAATATAATACAAGAACAAAAATACTGAAAATAAAGAACAATAGGATATTTAGTTAAACAATAGGATATTCAGAATTCAAAAAAATATTTTCCAATATCATATAGAAGTAAATTAAAGCAACCACCTTTCCAAATCTTAAGCAATATGACATCATGTTACACAAATCTATAGACTCAATAATTTCAACCAAATCCAATATTTACCTCAAAAAGATTTATGCGGGCATCAACATCAAATGTCAGATTTTCCAAAAGCCAGAGCACTGCCCTCTTGAATTCAATATTATTTCCCATAATAACAAGACTAAAGGCAAAAGAACAATATGTATCAGTTTCCATCTCAACAAGATACACAAGATGTGCTCATCACAAAAAGGAACAAATTGAATAAAAATAATATTACACAAACTAACAGCTCATGTAGTAATTAGACCCATGTACCTGGACAACGATTCAATAAGTGTGAGGGCAGAACCATTGTAGTCTTGAGGCAAGTGTTCAAGGTGCAATTGTAAACCGGAACCATTATAGTAGAGAATGTAAATTAATGAAAGAGGTGGAAAAACTAAACATGATCTATTAAGTCAAAACATAAATCTAATATGCCAATTAAAGTTAGTATTATTTCCACAAAACTTGAATAACAATGGTGCAAATTATGGACATTGTAGCAGGGAATTTAATGAAGTAGCAACTGTAATTAATTTAAGCAATATAATAGGTTATCTTGGCAGCTATAGTATATTACTTATTTGTGGTTGAATTTTTTCTAGCTTGTGAGTGAAACAAGAGCAATAAAGCAAGCTATCCCGCAAATGAGAAAGAGACCCCATAAGCTTTTAAGCTGAAGACGATCTGGATCAATTTTAGCATTGTCTAAAGTACAAGAGCTTTGTGTCAAAATGGCTCATGAATCTGCTTTAGATCTCCAGTTTCAGAGAGCTGTAGAATGGCAGTTGACATGTCTACAGCCAAAGGAGAGTCCCTAGGGAAGGCCTAGCAAGGCAAACAAAATGACAATTATTAATTTTGATAACACAAGCACCTTATGATGAGTTAGTCAGATGCAAATATATTGAAAAAACTCCAGATCTTTAAGAAACTTGAATGGTAACGAAGAAAAAAAAATCAAGGGAAAATGCAGCTAATATGGTTGATTCAACATTTTCAATTAAAGATATTTGAAAGACAATCTAATCACCTAATATGCATGTTAACATAATTAAAACAACACAAAAATGAGCTACTCATAGAAAAGCTTACCACATATAAGCTCTACCAAAATGAGAGATTTTAAGTGAAAAGAAATAGAGACAGAATTCTAAAATCACACGACCTGAATGCAGAGTTACTCATTTCAAGCTCAACATAGATACTGTATTCTTTGTGGATTGAAATAAAAATATATTAAAATAAAATATGAGACAAACCCAATACGAAAACATTGGCACCACGGTGGGATAAGTATTGTTGGTGTAGGAAATAACCAATTTTTTTTTGCCCACAACACCATCCCCAATAATGATGCATTTGATGAACCTAGAGGCACTCCCACATGGCTCCACTCTCCCATTGAAATTGAAAATTTGGACGCAGCAACCATATTTTAAGAAAAATAAATAGAATTAATTAGTTAAAAATTGGAAATAAGCAAAATATAAAAATAAAGATTCAAATCAAAATGCATGAATCTAGTTCTCCAACCTGATAATTCTTCTTGTGAAATGGGCTATATCATCATGACTATCAAAATCCTCATCTTAACAATGACCTGCAAAATGGACAGCTTGGCCGCACAAAAAACACTTATCCTATCGACGCAACTATACATTGTGAATACTGTGTCACCCTCTACCTCACACATATATGTACTAATAATAAAAAGAATAGAAATGCAGAATTAATTAAAAGTTTTAAAACACATTTAAATAAAAACATTTCAAAAAGGGTAAAAGGTTCACTTTTGATTTTCGAACATCATTATAGAACTTGTCCAATTAAATAATAAAATCATCTTGACTCAAAACAAGGCCATCCAAACTGAATGAAAGGAAGTCAAACTAATAGCGAAAAACATAAAACAACTATATTGTTGATGGAACAGTAACATATGAAATAAAACCACATGCCTCGATATCACATCTATTAGAGCATTTCCCTGACAAAGGCCAAGCCTTTCCATCTCCAGCATGGAACTCGTAATATGTTGGCTCACCTGAAACAAAATGATATTCAACCCAAACACAAACACATACTGGGAATGAGTTATCACATTCATATATGATAAAACACTAGAGCCTGTGAAACATATAAATACATAGAGCTGAATTTACACAAATAACATCACTTCACCAAATCAAACACAAGTATTCACACTTATTCAAGTTCACGCATTACATAGTATAAACTTAAAAGGGACCAATAACAACATTCCTAGTGGAAAAGAAACTTTTTGAATTCATACATGACGAAAAAAAAGTAAAATGTATTGAGAAGAAAATATTCCTATTTGATCAGTATACATTGCTAACATAAGGAAATAGAATAATTTGGACTCCACAAAATAACACCAAAACCTCAATCATTAACTCAATGAAAGTCAAACACAAGCGTTATGCAACAAATATACCAGACTGAAGCTTACATGCAATGTTGTACCATTTTCAGTGAAAAACCTCGTCAGACGCCTAGGAGTACATGACAACACAACTACTAAATTGTTTTCAAAATCTCAATTATTTTACAAATTGTTTTAACTCATCGAACATCAAGTGATTAAACTTGTTGGGTTCCCACAATGGAGCCCATCATAAAACTCATTGTGCCTTAACCCATCACCCTTAAAGGGTCTTACATTTGTGTGATCATAGCTCATAACTTAGTTCTCATGTATCTCAAATCTAACCGTAATATTCTCAAATTCCAACACTTGAATAATTTTCAGAATCATACTATAACAACACTACAATATTATAAACATCAAATATTGATATAAATAATTATATAACTAAATCTATATATATAAAACTAGCCCTCATCATGCTAGATCATGAATTTCAAAGTAAACTTTCAATGCACCAATTCCAAATAATTATATGAACACTTTACCACACATTTATATATGTGTGTGTGTGTACATGTAACTATCATGAAACGAGGCATAAGAGTAAACAATTCAAATATATAAGAAAAATAAATAGAAAACAAATCTACTGGACTCAATCATAAAAGTAAATAACTATTATAGTAACTAAAGTTGCCGTTGAAAATACCTTTCCAAACTAACATGCATAATATGATATTATTAACATAAGTTATTCTCAAATATTTTTAAAAAATATGTGTGTATGTGTGTGATTTGATTTCTCTTCCCCTTACAAAGGCTAGGTGTGTTTGAAAATACCCTTTGATCTATATATGTTAAATATAAGTTTTGTATTTTTCCATGTATAAATAGAAAAGCAAGGTGACTAGGTAAGTGTTAAATTCACATTGATTGTGAATTTGGTTATGCTAACATAAATATATACAAAACACACACCACAAAACATATAAAATAATTGTAGACTTGTTTAAAATGGTTATATTATATTAATTCATATATATATATATATATATATTTGTCCACCTTACCATTGCACCTTGAGAATCATGGACAATAAATTCCCATTCCAGCATGATCCTAGCGGTATAGAGGATGGAAAGCATCCAATAGTAATTTCAACATGGTTAATATTTTTGTCCATTAGCTATTAAAATTGATGCCACACATCCAATAATGGAAAACATCCTTTAGCTCATCCAATAATGGTATAGAGGGTGTGCTTCAACACGTACAATTTGATGCCATAAAAGTTTGTGTTCACATATCTAATAATACAAAGATGACATGAATGGAAAGACAAGATGATGATAAGCGAATTAGGCTATTGAAACCTTTGAAAAACACTCATATATCTAAAATTCATATTACACGCCATGAAAATAGAATACGGTTACCAAACATTAAAAAAAAGGAATTTGCCACAACTCAGAAAAAAAAAAGAATCGTGAAAACACAAACGCTGCTTAAAAAATGAATTTAATAATTTATTTGATTGAATTTAAATACAAGAGAAGGAAAAGAGAAAACTCACTTCCCTTTACTGTAAACCCCTCCTTACTTAGTTTCATCAATTCATGCTAATAAGAAAAAGACCTAATTTCTTGGGTTCACACTCAACGCAAGAACATATCAATTTCACAAAAATTTTGCATCGGGACATCAATTGATCTGTCAAACACAGCCAATTTACGAATAAAAGCATAAGAACACAATTGAATTTCATAAAACAATCCAAAATAACAAAAAAATTATCCTCTGGGAATTCCTACACATGTTCGTTCTAATCCCCAAGAGTGAGTAACTAATTCCTTATCTTGATGTAGTCGCCCAAGTGTTCTCCGTTAGCAATGGTGGATTTTCCAGTACTCTCTAGAGCTCATCCTCTAGTTGCTTTGTTAGGATTCTTTAGCGTCAAAGAAAAAGAAATAGAGAACGTATAAAATGTTTTGTAAAGCTACTTTGAGGGTTAAAAGCTTTTTTATATATTGAGAAATCTGATGACTTAATTCTTATTCCTACTTTTTTTAGTTTATTTTATTAGTTATAAAAAAAACTCTTTTATCTCTATTAAATAAATAAAAAGATAAATAAACCTTTTACTTATTTTCTAAAACTCTCTTTTTATTTTTTGAAACTCATATTTATTATTTATTCCAAACATCTATTTTTATTTAAATAAAAATCATTTATTTTAATTGAAAAACCTTTTAATTAGATTTTTATATAAAAAAGAAAATGGGTGTTACAAATACAATGTATTGTCCAAGGGCTTTGGTGGAGACAAATTGTAATAAACAAATATATATCTTTATGCTCAGATAATTGTCAATAATTTAACAAACTTGTTTATAATGTTTACAATAATAATGAAATACACCATAGTGGTTCGTTCTATATCATCTAAATCTTTCTAAATCAATTGTTTATAACTTTGTAAAAAATATGCTGCCCATTTCATGCAAATTATTGTTATGGTGTCAATGTCTAACGGTGTTTCATCACCAAAGCACTACAAAATATAAAATACAAAAATTAGTCATGTACATGTAAAATGATTAAAAATTGATAGTAAACAAATAATTGAAACTTGTTAAAGTAAATATACCATGGTCTCTATTCATTCTTCAAACCCCAACTTACTATATTCCACATCCAATGCATGAGATAGCCACACTCATAGCCTCTGCTTTGAACATGGCTCTAAATTCAGGATAAAATATATTTAAATCCCATAATTACAAAGTTACAAAATATCACTCGTCGAAAATAAGCTTTGATTAAATAACTGACCTTTACTTCAATCCAATTAGGGGTAGGTTGATTAGATTTACCATCCCAACTAGTCTTCAATGTCTTCATTGCATTCGTTATAAAAAAACATCAATGAGGGATGGAGGATTTAAATATTTACATACCCAAGTTCATAATAGAGTAAATGAGTTATAATTTAAAACTAACTTGTTAATTGCGGCTTTGATGTGAATATCAAGCTTCTTTTGCAACGAATATAACCAGACAACAATGTTGTTCCTAGGACACATAACAACAAGCTGCCAATGGACCCTAAATTCAAGAATAATTAGCTATGTATAATGCAAACATTATTTTAATGCATTTGCTAAATTTTACTTATTGATTCAAGTAAGCTCATAGGTAGGCCTCTCTTTGTGATTCCTTCACCCATGTTTCAATGTATTGTTGACATTTAACACATCTATCCTTTGCATTGTGTATGGACTGAGGCTCAAGGAATTCATACACCGAACCATGACCCAACCTTGTACTCCACTCATCCATAAACCTATTTTTAACATTTGAAATGAAAATTGTTAATAACATATATTGTAAGGAATATTAATTATTAGTCAATGAAAGGAAACCTTCAAATATAATTTACTTACATCATCCACAACTATAGTATAGATATGTTCAAACATTTCTGACCTGGTATTATTTCATTTACATCATATATTATGAAGAAGGATGCTTCTACATTAAGAATCCTAAATTTACTCTTATCCCACAACAACTCAAGCAGCTTCTCGTAAACATCATACAGGTTATGAATCAAGTCACCCAAGGGCTCAACTCTACCAAGGGTATTCGACCTTTGAATAGTTTCAATGGGTTTCTTTGGATGAATCTGTGAATCCTATTTGTTTGATAAACATAATGCATAAGCAAATGTTAATAAAGAAATTTTTACAATCTAAAATTGTCTTAATAATGTAAAACATAAATAAATACATGTTGTGATACAGGTTTCACAAGATGTCTCGACCATGCAATGAATGTGTCAAGGGTCTGTTAGACATATTGAGTCTTTGACGTTGGAAAAGGGACTTGAGCGTCACTGTTGTAAACTTTTTCAACACTTACCCTGATCACATCATCTTCATAAGCCACATTACATATGGTGGATGCCCCGTTGTAAACTTTTCCCAAGGCCACTAGACAAGTACAATGATGACATTGAACGTACAACCCCATTTTAGGCACCACATCAATAACATACTCTTCCCCTGATGGATTGGCCGCAGTTTCAGCATAATTCCCCTTTGTGCTCACACGTGCAGCTAATAGTTGTATATCTACCTCAATCGGGGGTGTGTGCCGTGATGTCATTTGGGATCACTCAATTTTGATGGCCTTCTTCAACGCTTGTTTAATTTTCTCTAGAATCTGTTTGTTTTCCTCTTCTATTTCTCTCTTGCACTATTCCTTAATGTAACAATAAATGTTAGCTAATTGTTCTGGGCTGATCATTGCAGATGAATTGTTGGAGGCATGCGATGCTTCTCCAAAGTATTGACTGATTGCCACACCAGTCCCCGCTACATGAACACGACTTGGGTGCTCTGGTCGTCCAATGACAATATTGAATATGTTGTGACAGCCATGGGAAACAAAGCTGTCGTGTGTTGTCTGTTCTTGTAACAAGTCCTACAACAAGCACGACATGGACAAACATCAAATGAGGTGGTTGTTATTATACAAAAATAAACATATCAAAGTAAATCTTAACATGAACTCACAATTTTATCAAATATTTCTTGTGCCACCTTAGATGTCATCTACCTATATCGCTTTGTGCGGGCCATCTTCGACTTCACATGTATTGCAATTGGAGATGGAAGGTTGATGATCATTGCTGAATCCTCAGTATTCATTGCATCTTGTTGTCTTTTTTTTCCTTTTCTCCTCCATGAGGTTCTTTTCAAGCAAATCATAACCCCTATGAAACAGTAAGTGGGGGCCGTTATTGTTTTTTTTTTAAATTTCATGAGCCTTTTTTTTCTGATTCCTTGTGATAAATTAAAAATAATTTCAACAAATTAATGAAATGAAATTACATATTTCAAATCAAGTTTAAATAAAAAGACATCCATATCTAACCTACCAACTATGAGTTTTTTGGCTTCCTGCAAATTCCTCTCAAGTTTGTGGATCTAGTCCATACTTAATAGAAGGATCTTGTTTATCTTGACCCTCATTGTCAGCATATATGTATTTAGTGGTTAGGGAAGACTTAAATTGCCTCCATCTAGTGGCCACCAATGACATCACCTTCTTGGCATTCGATGCTTCTAGGATATCAAATTTTCCCTGCATCAGAATATGTTATGTAACAATTAGTAAATGGCAACATTTTCAACTTAAAGTAAACAAATTCATAGACAGATAGTTATGTAGACATACAAAAATGTCATCCCATATGTGGACAATAGGAATTTTTTCTTGAGCTATGACCCCCAGATAGCTATGGAACTTCTCTTTTTCTGGGCCCGATCCTTTCCCAATCGCAGGATTGACATTAATCATTGGCCTGGGCTGATCCTAGTTTTTTACAGTTAAGCTTCTCAATCGTGTTGATTGTCTACTCCTCCTAGACGTAGACTCCAAAGGATCATCTGAATGTAGAGGGGGCCTTGTGGGTGTTGCCATGACTCTATGCAAATAAAACAAATTCATTTAAGTACATCAATTACAAAGACCATAAAGGTAAAAAATGGTAAATAGCATAGTTAAAAAAATTGATTTTATTTCCTATTAAATATGAAGTACATTATTTTGATATAACGCAGTTACGTAGGAATGTTCTCCCATAAAATTTCATCATTATTATTAGGATTTGCATGTACATCATCCACCTCGTGTTCTTCAATTATGGAAGTCATTCGTGTGGAAAAAGCAGACATCTCACAAATATCAAGTGTAGAATCATCATCTTGGTGACTGATACCACTTTTTCTTCCTTGTAGAACCACGGGCAATCTTGAGTCACATGGATCTTGGATGCAAAACACTTGTTTGGATTGTTCTACCATGATGAAAAGCTCGTCCTTGTAAGCCACCTTATGGAGGTCTACTAAAGTTAACCCCAATTGATCTTGATGCACACCGATATTTCCATTAACCCACTTACACTTAAAAATAGACAATCTTAATTCACTATAATCAAGCTCCTAGATTTCTTCAATCACTCCAAAGTAAGGCATCAACGCTCGAATCGAGTTGTTATCTGATGCACCACAAAAGTGTTCAAAATCAGCCTCAAGATTCACCCCATTGTTATGCACACTGCTTTCATCATCTTGTGACTTTGCATAGAAGGAATATTTGTTGACATCATATTCCTTCCAAATGGGGACATTGAGATTTGGCCCAACAACTATTAGTCTTAATGTTTTGGAAGCACTATCATCATCGAAGATTGTTTCTTTAAACTAGTTTATGAAAGTTGTATTATGTTCTTGCAACACCTTTATGATGTTCATTTTTAGGTGAGTAGCTGCCAGATATTGTTTGTGAGTATCTATGTACGGAAGAACCTCTTATGTGTTATTCAATATATACAAATGTGCATTGAGATCTCCTGTCGACTCATAGTTACAACATTGTATCCTTGTGTACCTTACTTGCCCGTGTCCGGTCATGATGAATTTGAGGAAGCCCAATAGGTTTAACTATTTCAATGTACTCGAAACAAAAATCTATAGATTCTTCAGCAACATACCTTTTAACAATGGAAGCTTTTGTTTTATTGATTCTTGGTATAACCTTTTAAGACCATCATGTACCGCTCAACTGGATACATCCACCATAAAAAAAATGGGACCACACAACCTAATCTCCCTCACTTGATGAACAATTAAGTGAACCATTATGTCAAAAAATGAAGGAGAAAAATACATCTCCAATGACAAAGGACAATGACAATTTCATTCTCCAAATCATCCAAGTGTCAAGAGTCAATGACTTTGCTACAAATAACATTAAAGAAAAAGCACAAACGAGTTATAGCAACCCTAACTTTGTTAGGCAAGATACTGCAAATCGCTACAACCAATAGTTGTTGCATTAACATATGACAACCATGAGACTTTAAGCCGACCAATTTGAGATCATTGACGGATACATGGCTCTATACTTGAAGAGTATCCCTTGGGACTTTTAGACTCCACAAACATTGACAAAATTTTTTTTTCTCCAGTAAATAGGCATTTTGGTCCCTGACTTTTGATCCCTTTTGCAAATTAGTCCCTATCTTTTTGAAATGTAAAAAATAGTCTCTATCTTTGCATAAGTTTTGCAAAATAGTCCTTGCCGTTAAATTTAAAAGTAACGCCGTAAGTGAGGTGCATTGTTGGAAATTTTAATGACACATAGACTATCCAACGTGGCAAATTGTCCCAGATTGTGACACGTAGACTGGACTTTGATGCAAAATATAAAAAGTTGTCAAATATTTTCTTCTTCACTTGCTTCTTCTTCCTCAAATTAGGGTTTCTAAAGCTTCTCTCCTCTCAATTCCAACATGGTGGAGTCTTAAGTGTGTGTGTTTCTCCCTAGTCTTATTTGTTCCCCTCGCTCTATCTTTTTCCTCCCCTCACTCCATTTTCTTCCTAGTGGGCTTTGATTTCTCCATGTCTGCAAGTGGCAGTTCTTCTGCATTTTCTAGTAGAACTATTCACCAATGCTACCATGGAAGACGTGCAACTATTCAAACTGCAAGAACAAGGAGGAACCCAAGAAAGTTATTTTATACCTTTGCATTGCCCCAAATAGACCCAGATAACTGTCAATTTTTTCAATGGGTTGAAGAAGAAAATCAAGTTTCTAATCCTTCTTCTGTCACAAGAGAATCAATGATAGTGGCTGATTTGAACCTACAAATTGAAGCATTGCAGAAGAAAATGAGAAATTTAACAAACATTGTGTTGTTAGGTTTTTCAATTTTAATTATAATGTTAGTTTTAGGGGGAATATATTTTAGGAAAAATTTGTAGTAGCATCTTCTAATATTATAAGTGTTGTTTTGCTGAAGAAATATTGTGAATGAAGTTCCTCAAGTTTTTGTTGCTACTATCAGTTACTTTGCAGTTCCTAAAGTTTTTCATTTGAAATTTGATTTGGGTCTATCCACTGTCAATTACTTTGCAGAACAATAGAATGATGCTCAACTTGATCAAATATCATATAATTGGTTATACTTTTATGGTGTTGATTGCGTTGATGTTTTCTAATTAAAGGGAAAAAATGTAGTTTAATCAATTCACCTAAACCCATTTCAATTAAATATAATTTTATTTATATTTATTTATCATTACCTAAACATATTCATTTATGTGTTATAAGCGCAACTTCTATTGCTTCTGGCTTTCTGCCACCTCTTCATCTTGCCTCCTTGCCTCTGCTCTTATGTGTTATGTGTTATATGTGTGTTGATTAGTTATATGCGTCTCATTGGCATGCTATGCATTGACAGAAAAATATAAAGATTAAGTTAGGATTAAGACCAGTGATATTCTATTAAACTGTTAATTATTGGTGTCTACTACTGTCAGATATGGTACAATAGAGTAATTGCCATACTTTCTACTTATAATGCTTCTTGGCATTCTAGTTACAAGCAATCCTTCAGCAGGGCAAGCTTTCACACCATATAAAGCTTTCACACCATAAACCAAAATAGATAACTCAAGCTTTGATAGATAAGTACCATAATGTTTACATCGTTCAAGCTTTCAAATTTAAAGTACCAAAGTACACAACATAAACTAGTACCTACTGAATATAAATTAGTCATATCCAACAACACATCCTAATAACAAAATAAAACAAGAAATGGGTCTTCACTTTTCTTCATTTTTATACTGGATCTTTATCAGCAGCTTTCCTTCTAGTGAACCTTGGTGTTGGCATGAAAAGTAAGGGTGTTGTTGGTGGGCCATCCACAACAAGTAAGTCTATTGTTGAAGTGTCTAAAATGTTGTTTTGTTTGGGTGCGTCTCTATTTATCATTCTTCTTCCACTTGAACTCCCTGCCCATGAATATGCTATACTCCCTCAAGGTAGATTTAAATTTAGGCAGAGTACCAAACTTCATCCCTACTTCCAACTTCATTTCACCAAATCGACTACTTTCATTATATTGAGGATAAACTTTGTGAACATCTCATCTTCATCATCACTACTAATGGGGTTTTTGAGCTCCTATGAATGATAACCATATGTTTCATATTCAACTTCAACATCAGGATTACCAACCTTTTCCTCCTCATCACCACCAACATCTTCCTCATGCAAGAGAAGTTTGTAAACCACTCATCCTCATCCTTGTCATCTTCATCATCAAGATTACCAACCTTTTCCTCCTCATCACCACCTACATCTTTCTCTTCACCACCACCAACATCTCTCTATTCACCACCACCAACGTCCACATTAATACCTTTCTCTCCACCACCAACATCTGCATCAATGGTGACCAAGTACAAATAAATTATATTAATCAATTATAAACATTAAATTCCAAAATTATTCAAAATTATGCTAACCATGTTGGACCAAGTAGAGATCAATTAAAATTTACCTTCCTCATGGCCAACAACAGGTACATCATCTAAATCATCCTCATTACTAGCTTCTGGAATTGGATGACATTTGAAGTCCAACATCAGTGGGACTTCTTCTGGAATTGGATCTACTTCATGATGAAAATAAACATTTATCTCATTCTCATTTTCCAAAGCATCCTTCACTAAGTAAATATATCTCCCTCTGTTGTACAGATCCTTAACCCATGATTAAAATCTAAGTCCTTATCAATCAACCAAAAACAATCTCCTATCCTGCTATACTTCTTACATAGGATAAATGTGTTCATGTAATCTGCAAATATATCCTCCCAAGCGTCAAATTCTCCGCCTATATATTCAACCTTTCCATCACTGGCACGTGGAGTGAATCTTCCTCCATGGTGCAATATTAAAGTTATCTTGCATCCATTCTACACAAACAGAAACCACAAACAATTCCATATATTAGGAAATAAAAAACCTAACTCAAACATAGGCACATCACATGATGCAATCCTACCCCACAAGGGCATTGGATAGAAGAGTGCAAGTAGATTGTGCCAGAGATCCAAGGGAAGGCCCTAGGGTTCTCATGAGCCTTAGGGTAGATTTTGAGCCCATGGGCTAAGTATGAGCCTGCTTATCTTTGTAAATATTAGAATAGGTTTTTCCTTCGTTTGGGCCTTGTATTTGGGAAATTCTAGTAGTATAGGGTTTTAGCCTTGTATTTCGGGGCTTTTTGAGTAGTCTTTGTAGTAAGGACTTTTTTTGTATTTTCATGTTTTTTGGCATAGGGGTGAACTTAGCTATTATAGGGGGTGTGTAGCTAAGCTCTAGCTTCTCATCTCAAGGAGGTGAGCTTAGCTATTAGAGAGGTGTGTGTAGCTAAGCTCTAGCTTCTTTAGGAATCTTCTTAAGCAAGCTTCTCAAGGAGGTGAGCTTAGTTACGAAAGGGTGCGTGTAGTTAAGCTCTAGCTTCTCAAGGAAGTTTTCTCAAAGAATCTTCTCAAGGAAGTTTTCTCAAGAAAGCTTCTTAAGGAAGCTACCTAGTCTATAAATAGAAGCATGTGTAACACTTGTTGTAACTTTTATGAATGAGAGTCTTGTGAGACACAACTCAAAGTTCAACTTTTTTCCCTTTTTTTCCTTCAATTTCTTGCTCCACCCCTCTCTCTTTCTCTTCCTCTTTCTTTTCCTCCATTGAAGCATCCTCTCCAAGCTTTTTATCCAAGGCTCATCTTGGTGGTGAAACTCCTTCTTCCATGGCTTATTCCCTAGTGGATGGCTCCTCCTCTCACCTCTTTTCCTTTGTCTTCCGCTGCATCTCCAGGGTGGAAAATCACCATTAAAGGACCTCATTGAAGCTCAAAGATCCAGCCTCCATAGAAGCCCCATAAGCAAGCTTGCATCAAGTGGTAATCAGAGCACAAGAGCTTCAAGTAGGTGCTCCTTAAACCTCCATTAATTTTTTTCTTTACCGTCTCTTCCATTGTTGTTTCTTCATTTTTTTCTCCATGTATCTCCTCACATGTCTTGTGATAAATGTTTTTAACATGATTCTTTAGAGTTTCCACCGATTAAAATTGCTATAGAAGCTACATTTGATTTTCTATGGTTCAAATTTCTTGTTCTTGTTCTTGAACCATGAATTGTGTTAAGTTTAGGTTCCTTTGAGTTTTGTCTTGTTATATTTTTGTGGTTGAAACCTAAACCATAAAATTCTTACATAAATATTAAAGTAGAAGAAAACCTCAAAAATCTAGAGTGACTTGTTCACCTATTGTAGTTTTGTCATAGAAGTCATGTCTAGTCATGAAACTTGTCACATAAGATTTCTTATGTTGTGCTGAATTTTATTTTCTTGTTTCTTTGTCTAACTCATTTGCTCATGAGTGTATGAAATTATTTTAGCCTATTATTTGATTTGAGTCAAATCTTTCATGTTAATTAGTCCTTAACATGTTCATGCAAAATTCTTAGAGAGTCTTTGATTGTGAAGCTTTTCTTGAACTTTTAGGTTTCCTTATGATTATGTCTATTGTGAATTTCAGTTTTGGTGATTGAATTGCTGGCTGAAATGTTGATCCTAAGTGAATATTGAACTCCTAAAATTGTGGTAAACAATCCTAGTGAGTTCAACATACATAGGATGGTTGAAAGTAAGCCCAAGGCAATCAATATACCATGCTTAAAAAAAAATCGCTGGTGCTGGCAGCTTGGACATACAAACTAGTAAAAATTACTGAGAATTGGTTACTTCTAATTTTGAGCTGAAATTTTTACTGAATTTTCTAGACATCAGGAAAAAAGTTAAAAAAAAAAAAGAAACAAGTGATTTGGATAAAAGGAAAAAATACGAAAAATCTCACAAGTTGGCAGGAAAATCAGTATCCAGAAAAAAAAAGGTGAAAGGGAAGTGTGCTTGTTGTTTTGGCTCAAAATTTATTCTATAATTGCAAATTTAAATTGAAAATTAGTGTGAAGACAAGTGCCAAAGCTAGAGGTTTTTTGAGTCTTTTTTTTTTTTCAGTTTTTTACTCTACTCTAGAGCCATTCTAAGTTTCTCTTTGAGTCCTAGCTTGCTTCTATGTCCTTTTCATTGCTTTAAATGTTGAATAATCCTTGAAAAATTGTCTTGTTAAAACTCCATTGGTTTAGCTTTCATTTCATTTTTTTTTGGTCTTTGGTTATTGCTTGTCTCTTTGTTTCCTTGTTTGTGGGTTGCCATATAGGGAATTGGAAGGAGGATTGGTGCCATCCCTTGAAGAATTTGAGTCAAGAAGCAAGGGGCCAACCAACTTAAGAGCTATTGGACTAAGAAACACTCCAAATTGAGTGAATCACCAAAGAGAGAACAACCACCAAAATTGAGGACCATTTTGTAATTTTGTAATTTGCAATTTACTTACCTTTATTGCTTTCAAGTTTTGTAACAAAAAGGCCTTTCATTGGAAGTGTGATGGGAGCCTCCAATAGGTTACCAAACTTCCATTTGTGTGTAATAATTTTAGGCAATTTTTCCTTAGGATAGTGAGTGTTTTGTTGGGAACCTTGAATGTGGTCATCCAAACACTCTTAGGATTCTCCTAGGTTACATTTCTTGCTTACTTTCATAGCTTATTTCCTTTACCTTCCATTGTCAAACCGCCTAGATAGCTTTCCTTATACCAATTAGTTTTTTACCTTATCTTTCACACCTCTTTTAGTGTTTATTTTGGCTAGTTTCAACCATAGTTTCTTTTACCTTTTGTTTTCAAACCTCCAACAAGAAAGAACCACAACTTAGGAACCAACATGATTCATCATTCATCTAGTGTTAATGGCAAGGGTACTAGTCATAAAGACCCTTTATCTAGAATCTTAGATGAGTTGAGTTCCCTCAAGTTATGGAAAGAAAAACAAGAGAGAAAATAAAAAGGAAAAAAGAATGGAAGAAATAAGTCAAGATGAAAGAAAGAAAATAAGAGAGGAAGAAAGAAGAAAAATAATGAAAGAAATGAAAAGAGAAAAACATGCCTCCTATAGTAGTCATAACTCTTGCAAGAGCCTAAGTGAAGAACTTCGTGACTATTACGAAGGAAGGCATAGGTCACATCTTAGACCTCACTCCCATAGAAGAGAAAAGGAAAGAAAGCCTCAAGAGGCTAACATTAACCTCCCATACTTCCATGGCAAGGACAATATAGAGGCTAACTTAGTTTGGGATATAAGGGTAGAGCAACAACTTAAAAAGAAGTCTACATCAAAATCTTATGGCTCTCACTCTTATCCAAAGAAATACCAAGGTCAAGGCATCTTAGGGGTGACACCTTCTAAAGATGATAAGGGGAAGACAATAGAAAAGCAAGCCCCTAAGGCTAGTATGCAAGAGAAAACTAGCACTATAAAGTGCTTTAAATGTCTTGGAAAAGGACACATTACTTATCAATGCCCCACCACAAAAACCATGATTATGAGGGGCCAAGACATTTATAGTAGCCAAGATGAGGCTACTACTTCACCTTCCTCTAGTGAAAGTGAAGAAGCAAAAGGGGAAGAATCTAGTGAAGAAATCTACCCCCAAGAAGATGGACAACCATTAGTAGTTTAAGAGAATTGTAAGGAGGTAAGTGTCTCCTCCAAGAGGTTAGCTAAGAAGGAAACTCATTTTACAATAAAGACAAACATTAAAGAAACTTTCCCTCTTAGACAACCTCCACATTTTTTCTTTTGTAAAAAGACACTTGCTAGCATTGCCACACCTCTTGGGCTTGAGTTTATTCCTCAAGTAAAGAAGTTGTTGGATGAGGGTTTGGTTCGCAAGAGCTTAAATCCTTGTGCTTTGTTGGTGCCCAAAATAGGTATTATTAGGCACCAAGTCCCTAAAATAGGTGGTATGATGAATGTTTTGAGTGGTTCAACCCTCTTTTGTGAAATCACTCGTACACCTAACATCTTCATGGTGTGTGTACATAGGGACCCATTAGGTAGGTTTGTTCTTATTTTTAGTTTCAATACAAACTTAGGTACTCATATGGGACCCCTTAGGTTTGTCATACTTTTTGGTAGGAATAATCAATATGAAAATACAAAAAAAGGTATGTTTTATTGCGTTACTTTTCTTAATTTTTCAAATAGTGATCAAGGGGTTCCCATGAACCCTAAGAGAATAAAGGTCATTCCTGAGTGGCCCACTCCACCAAGTATAAGAAAAATTTGGGGCTTCCATGAATTAATAAACTTTTACAAAAGGTTTGTCCCATATTTTCTATACTTGTAGCACCACTCATTGAGTAAGTGAGGAACCATGTTCTTTCATGGGAAGATGCTCAGGAAATGGGTTTTCAGACCTTACCTTACTTCAACATACCAAACACTACTAATACATATGTTTTTTTTCTTTTTACAGGTGTCGAGGGAAGGAGCCCAGAGTATGAAGAACCTCGGGATTTGAGGGAATGATGTAATCCTTTCCAAGGTGGAGGGAATGATGTAATCCTACCCTGCAAGGGCATTGGATAGAAGACTGCAAGTAGATTGTGCCAGAGATCCCAGGGAAGGCCCTAGGATTCTCATGAGCCTTAGGGTAGATTTCGAGCCCATGGGCTAAGTATGAGCCCGCTTATCTTTGTAAATATTAGAATAGGTTTTTCCTTCGTTTGGGCCTTGTATTTTGGCCATTCTAGTAGTATAGGGTTTTAGCCTTGTATTTCGGGGCTTTTTGAGTAGTCTTTGTAGTAAGGACATTTTTTGTATTTTCATGTTTTTTGGCTTAGGGGTGAACTTAGCTATTATAGGGGGGGGTGTAGCTAAGCTCTAGCTTCTCATCTCAAGGAGGTGAGCTTAGCTATTAGAGAGGTGTGTGTAGCTAAGCTCTAGCTTCTTTAGGAAGCTTCTTAAGCAAGCTTCTCAAGGAGGTGAGCTTAGTTATGAGAGGGTGTGTGTAGCTAAGCTCTAGCTTCTCAAGGAAGCTTTCTCAAAGAAGTTTCTCAAGGAAGTTTTCTCAATAAAGCTTCTCAAGGAAGCTACCTAGTCTGTAAATAGAAGCATGTGTAACACTTGTTGTAACTTTGATGAATGAGAGTCTTGTGAGACACAACTCAAAGTTCAACTTTTCTCCCTTTTTTTTCCTTCAATTTTGTGCTCCCCCCCTCTCTCTTTCTCTCCCTCTTTCTTTTCCTCCATTGAGGCATCCTCGCCAAGCTTCTTATCCAAGGTTCATCTTGGTGGTGAAGCTCCTTCTTCCATGGCTTATTCCCTAGTGGATGGCGCCTCCTCTCACCTCTTCTCCTTTGTCTTCCATTGCATCTCCATGGTGGAAAATCACCATTAAAGGACCTCATTGAAGCTCAAAGATCCAACCTCCATAGAAGCCCCACAAGCAGGCTTCCATCATCATACAACAAAATGCAATGTCATGTATAAAAACAAAGCATCATAAATCAAAATAATAAAAGACCATAAAATAGAGTAACAATGAATCCATGCTATATCAAAACCCTTCAACATATAAAAGCCCAAAAATACAAGAGAATATAAATCGTTCTTCATCAAACCTTAATCAACACATCAGAATGATTTATATGAATGAAGAGCGAAACGACGAACTGATTCATTAAAACAGAGACCAAAACGAAAAACAAAAATGCGAAATCGCAAAACAACCACGAAACAAGACCCTTTGAGCAACAGGGCGATGAACACGAAAACAAAAATGACAACGTAAACGACTGCAAATGAAAATGATAACGTACATTATGCGAACTTGGAGCAACGATGAAAACGAACACACAAAAATTTCAAATGATAATGTACATGATGTGAACCTGAGTGAAGAGCGAAGCGCGAAGAGTGGCAATGACTAACAAACGTCGAGAAACATTCGCTACTGGAGGAGGGAGGCGTTGATGATGAGAATGAGGGAGACCACGATTGGAAAATAGAGGGAATACAAAGAGACGTTCTTGGACCACAGTGAAAAAACCCAATGCAATCGTAGTCTAAGGAAGTGAAACCATTTTGGGGGAAAATGGGTTTATTAATTTTTGAATGGTTTTTATCCTAACTTATCATAATTTTTCAATTCAGTCCAAAGACTTGCCACATAGACATATGACTAACAGTGGAAATTGGATTTTAATGGTTGGGACTTATTTGCATAACGGATGTAAAGATAGGGACTATTTTTTACATTTCAAAAGGATAAGGACTAATTTGCAAAAGGGGCCAAAAGTTAGGGACCAAAATGCCTATTTACTCTTTTTTTCTCTTTTGTTGACATTGTGTGACATGCTAGGGGCAAATACGTGTGTCAACCTTGTGATATCAGATGCAACTACTCTCGTATACCCATGCCAACCAAATCTTGATGATATTTCAAATCATCCTTTGTCTTGCCTTTAATGTTAAGAAGGGTGCCAATTAAACTATCACATACATTTTTCTCTAAACAATGTTGTACATGTAGATTGGACTAATATGGAAGATCAAAGAATATTGACCTTTTTTTCCATATGTTCTTCTCAGATGATTCCTTCTTTTGGTTCTTCCCAAATATAGTTATGATTTCCTTCACCCAATCACAAACTTCATTCCCAGCTAAGGGTTTCGGCACACTTTCATTCTCCTAGCTTCCATTTAAAGCTTTCTTCAATCGTCAATACGGGTGATAAGGTTTGAGAAATCTTCAATGCCTAGTATATATTGTATTCTTTCCATGTTTCAATTGGATGAAGCTCGTCTCTTTCTCACGGATAGGACATGCATGATGTCCTTTGACACTATATCCACTCAAATTCTCATATGCTGGAAAGTCATTAATGGTACAAATGATCAATTGTCTTCCATTGGGGAGAATCAGCCAGATGTCAGAGCAATCCATCACTTTTTTCTGCCATATGCATCATGTTCATTAGCAAACAATCGCTTAAACCTTGGAATTATTGAAAGATACTAGCACACCTTTGCTGGACGATCATTGGTTGTGGTTGCATCATCACTACATTTGTCATCCTTCATTTTGTACCACGATACCCCACATGTAGGGAACTTGCACATTTCGGCAAACTAATTTCTATACAATATGCAATCATTATGACATGCATGTATTTTCTGGTACTCCATTCCCACAGGACATAAAATCTACTTTGCCTCGTAGTGATTTTTTGGCATGTGTTATCTTCAGGACGCATCTTCTTCAATAACACAAGCAATTCAATGAAACTTTTGTCACTATACCAAAATCTTGCCTTCAAGTTGACCAAAGCTAACACCATTGACAATAGTGTCTCAGAATACAATGGCTTCTTTGAATCATGATAATTGCTAATTATGAGTATATTTTGGGGTTAAATTATATCAGAATTTGTAATTTTTTTCCTCCTAATTCTTCCTTTTTGAGAAAATAATTGTTAAATTAACATCATTTATGTTTTTGTGCAGAGAATATTAAAAGTTATGAATTTATGATGTTTAGTGAGTAAAATAAAGCCCAAGAAAGATAGGATAATTAAGAAAACCATGGCTAATTAAGGAAAAAAGGCTAATCAAGGAAATGAGGACTAATAAAGGAAAGCAAACTAATTCAAAAGCCCGCTAACCTCCACCTATAAAAGAAGAAGAGAGAAGAAGGAAAAAACACACATAAATTCCAAGAGAATACAAGTCATTGTAGAAGGCAAAGGCTAGAAGAAGAAGAAACAAGCATTCTGAGTCATTCATTCCCTACATTCCTTTTCTTATCTTCTTCCCCTTTACTATATATTCCACTCTTGTAATTGTAAAGCCTCTATGACAATGAGAGGCTAAACCCCTTTTGTTGGGAACTTGGTAGCAAACTACTATTGATGTAATTTTTCTTCCTATCTATTTAATAATATTACATCTACATTATCCTTTCTTATGCTTAATATTTTTGTTTGTGGCTTGATCATCCATTTGTATGGTAAGTTTTAGGGGTAGCATTGGGAAACGTTATTTTCTAATAGAAATGGGAAAGGGTATCTAAAGAAAGTCATCACTAGGGATAGGTTGATATTTGTTTAGCCTATTATACATCTCTATTCTTTATGCAATTTACTATTTTAGCTCTGCAAAGGGATTTGGTAGAGAAAAATAGACAAATTAGGTTCTTTCGTGCGGGGGACCAAAGTTAGAATATACTAGTAGATGCAGGTGTAAATTGGAATAATTATAAATAGAGAAAAATCAATAACATTACATCAAAGAGTAGCTCTAATAGGCTACGTTCCCAACATTCTTATCTTCTGAATTTCTTTCTACAATAATATTGGATTTTTTCATCTTTCCAATCTTTAATTAATTAATTTAAATTCATCAAGAATGAATTTTCGAGGAATTGGTGCACTTGCCAATCCATCAACAAGTTATGGCACCATTGTCGAGGACTTTATTCTTTGTATGTGGTATTTGGGATATTCTATTTTTAACTTTACTACTTGGGACGAATTGGTGCACTTGCCAATCCATCAACAAGTTATGGCGCCATTGTCGAGGACTTTATTCTTTGTACGTGGTATTTTGGATATTCTATTTTTAATTTTTATTTTCCCTATTTTTTCAAATTTAAATGATAAAAAAAGAGTACCTTTTTCTCGTGAATCTACACTTGCTAGGTGGAACCTTGGAAGAACTTGATCCATGGAAGATACTTTCAGTGATATGCTCAGACATCGAAGGCTTCTTAGTAACCAATTAAAGAGATTGTCGTAGTATGTTAAAATCATTCAATTAGGGGTGAGTCACCCATAACTGGTAAATTGTGATTTTTGTGGAAGAGAGCATTTCAATGATAGTTGTCATCTCTACTACAAGGAAAATTCGTGATGGGAGAAAGAGTTACACCCTTAGAATCAATATGAAGAAGAAAGACTTTCTAATCTTGAGAATGTACTGATGTAATTCACTAAAACATCTGAAACTAACTTCGAAGCCAACCAACACACAATTCAAAATATGGAGATTCAAGTTGCTAAGCTAGCAAAAGAAGTGGTTGAATTACCCTTTTTAGTCATGACAACTGCTAATTATGAGTATATTTTGGGGGTTAAATTATAGAGGAATTTGTAATTTTTCTCTTCTATTTTTTTGCTTTTCAAGCAAATAATTGTTAAATTAACATCATTTAAGTTTTTGTGCAGAGAATATTAAAACTGATGGATTTATGAAGCTTAGTGAGTAAAATTAAGCCAAAAAAGTAGGAATAAATAAGGAAATGAGAGCTAATTAAGAAAAACAAACTAATTGAGGATATAAGGGCTAATTAAGGAAAAAAGACTAACTGAGAAAAACATGGTTAATTAAGGAAACCAGAATAATTAAGAAAAGCAAAATAATTAAGGAAAGAAGGCTAATCAAGGAAAGAAGGACTAATTAAGGAAATCAGACTAATTCAGAAGTCTGGTAATCTGTACCTATAAAAGAATAAGAGAGAAGAAGGAGAAGACACATGGAAATTCCAAGAGAATACAATTCCTTATAAAAGACAAAGGCTAGAAGAAGGTGAAGCAAACAATGAGAGTCATTCCTTCCCTCTATTCCCTTTCTTATCTTTTCCCCCTTTACTAAACATTCCCCTCTTGCAATTGTAAAGCCTCCATGACAATGAGAGGCTAAACCCCTTTTATGGGGAACTTGGCAGCCAACTACTCTTGATGTAATTTCTCTTCCTATGTATTTATGAATATTACATTTGCATTATCTTTTCCTGTGCCTAATATTATTGCTTGTGGCTTGATCACCCATTTGCATGGTAATTTTTAGGGGTATCGTTGGAAAATGTTATTTTCTAATAGAACTCGAAAATGGTATCTAAACAAAGTCATCACTTGGGATAGGTTGATATTTCTTTAGCCTATTTTACATCTCTATTCTTAATTCAATTTACTATTTTAGCTTTGCAAAGGGATTTGAAGGAGAAAATAGATAAATTAAGCCTTTTCGTGCGGGGGATCAAAGTTAGAATATACTAGTAGATGTAGGTGTCAATTGGAATAATTATAAATAGAGAAAAATTATTAACATTCTTATCTTTTGAATTTCCTTTTATAATATTATTGGATTTTCTCATTTTTTCTGCCTTTAATTAATTAATTTAAATTCATGTTTAATTTCTTTTCTTGTTTGATTTAATTTTTTTAAAATTTAAATTACTATTTTTCTACAACCTTTTCAAATATTTTTCTTAATCAAATATACATCTACCTAAGTACAAAGAATGTCCCTGTGGATACGATACTCGGACTTTTGTTTTAACTTTACTACTTGGGACGAATTAGTGCACTTGCCAATCCATCAACAAGTTATGGCGCCATTGTCGAGAACTTTATTCTTTGTACGTGGTATTTTGGATATTCTATTTTTAATTTTTATTTTCCCTATTTTTTCAAATTTAAATGATAAAAAAAGAGTACCTTTTTCTCGTGAATCTACACTTGCTGGGTGGAACCTTGGAAGAACTTGATCCATGGAAGATACTTTCAGTGATATGCTCAGACATCGAAGGCTTCTCAGTAACCAATTAAAGAGATTGTCGTAGTATGTTAAAATCATTCAATTAGGGGTGAGTCACCCACAACTGGTAAATTGTGATTTTTGTGGAAGAGAGCATTTCAGTGATAGTTGTCATCTTTACTTCATGGAAAATTCGTGATGGGAGCAAGAGTTACACCCTTACAATCAATATGAAGAAGAAAGACTTTCTAATCTTGAGAATGTACTGATGTAATTCACGAAAAATCTGAAACTAACTTCGAAGCCAACCAACACACAATTCAAAATATGGAGATTCAAGTTGCTAAGCTAGCAAAAGAAGTGGTTGAATTACCCTTTTTAGTCATGACAACTGCTAATTATGAGTATATTTTGGGGGTTAAATTATATAGAGGAATTTATAATTTTTCTCTTCTATTTTTTTGCTTTTCGAGCAAATAATTGTTAAATTAACATCATTTAAGTTTTTGTGCAGAGAATATTAAAACTGATGGATTTATGAAGCTTAGTGAGTAAAACCACCTTCTTTGGTGATGGGCAGTTTCATTGCTCCAAAGGTAGTGTCAACATCAATATGTCCTTTAAAAGTGTAGCATGTTCCCCTTCCTCTAATCATGTCTCAAAGTGCAGAGCCAAAATCCTTAGGCCTCAAGGTAATTGGAACATCAATGTCTGTTATCCCACTTTTCACGAGCTTTGCAGAATTGGCAAGTTCTGCTCCTCCAATGCTAACATTACCAACCCAGATCTCATAATCAAGTGCATTGAGGCCTAGGTCAAACTCATTATTGTTGTCCAACATCAAATGAAGAATAGCAACTATCTCTTCACAAGAAAACCTCTTTAACTGAATTTTCATGTGGCTATGGCTGTAAAAGCATTTCCTAACTGAATTTTGATGTTTAGTGTCTCTAGTGTTGGAGAATTTTCATGTCATCATCAATTTAGCAAACTAATCTGAGCATATATATAAGTTCCTAAACTTTCATAATTTGATTTATAACTTATAAGTTGTGAAGATATAACTTGACATATATGTACTTGTCTAGAACTACAACATTACAATATTTGAAAATAAATAACCATTTTGTATATTGTGAGAGGTCTTTGTTTCATCCATGTCTGTCTATACCCTTTGTAGGTTTTCTATATCTATAGAGTATTGGCATCAGTTAGCTATAACATTATTATTTGTGTTATGAATTGAAAATTTATTTCCCTTGGTTTACTTTGATGTGTTGCATTGCTGCAAGCAATGTTCAATTTATGAGATTCATAAGTTGTCGGTAACATATCACCGCCATCACCACACTTTTTTCTTTTTTTGCTTCTGAGCATCTTTTGAGATATGCTAGCCTTTGTGACCCGTTTTTGTTTCATTTGTTGTGTTTGTTGATATATGAATATTGTTTTAAACTAAATTTATGTGTATTAGGAGTGAACCTTAGTTTCCCGTTTGACATTCAATACAATGATTAACCCGGATTGTTTGGATTAAATGTTGTATTGAATCTTGAATTGTCCATTTGGACAATTTGGGAAGAGTCATTTTTATAGTCGAAAGGAAGCATTGTTGCGCAATCCGCAAAGTTCCGTAACATTCCAAAAGTCAAAGAAGGGATGGTTGCGTAATCCGTAAAGTTTCGCGCCATTACGGAAAGAAAACAAGTATCGTTATGTAATCCGTAAAGTTCCGTAACGTTACGGAAAAAGAATCAACAAATAAAAGCAAAGGGGGTGTATTTAGTAAACAGGGGTGTGCAAATAGCAACCAAACCCTCTTAGACCTTCCAGGGTGTTCCAACAGAAGGCGGTGCCTTATGGTGGAAGCAACCCAGCTCGCCTGGGCGAGCTGGGCGGCAACCACCTCCCTCTTTTCCTCTATAAATAGGGGAAAGAGGGCAAAGCAAATTCGTTCAACCCTCCTGGTATTTGGGATTCACTTAAAATTAGTGAGAAAATTTTTTTCTGTGAAGAAAATCCAAGCCGAGGCGCTTCTGTAACGCTTCTGAGACGTTTCCATGGGCGATTTCGTGAAGGTTTTCCGCCGTTCTCCATCGTTCTTCGTCGTTCTTCAGTCTTCAACCGGTAAGTTCCCGAAATTGAACCTTTCAATTCATTCTATGTGCCCTTAGTGGTCCCCACTTGTTTCACGTGCTTTTATTTTATTTTGTTTGCTTTCCGTACCCCCTTTTGACGTGCTTTCACCATTTATTTAAGTCGTTTTCTCGCCTAATCAAAATTAAAATAAATTTCTACCAATCATTTGAGTTGTAATATCTTTTAATCTCTGTTAGAATAAAATCCAACCGATCTTTCACGCCGTAACCACGTTTAAAACCAAAAAGAGGCAAAATAATAATATAATAATAAAAAAATATCTTTAAATAAAATAATCAAAAAAATCAATCGGACGTTTTTCTTTGGAATTTTTCTTAATTGAATTGACTAATAACCAAAGTGAAACTAAGGCTAAAATCAACTCACAAATCAAGCTTTTGTCATTAAAAATCACATAAAAACCATTTTAAGGTCCAACACCTTGAAATGGTCCTCTTTGCTTTTATTGGTTAAATGTGGACTTTTGAAAGCCTAAAATCAACACATAACTTTGTCACCTCTTTCAAAAAACCAAGACATCATTAATGGTCCAATGCCTTAATGTTTTTCTCTCCTTTCAAAAGAATCAAAAGATCGTTTAATGGTCCAACGCCTTAAATGACCTTTTATTCAGTCGAAATATATCTTGCAAAAAAAGAATAAAATCAACTTAACCAACGTTTAGTTCTCAAAGAACTACGTAGGTCTGATTTCCTTATCATAATTGAGGAATACGTAGGAGCAAAGGAAATACCCTTGTCGACCATAAAAAGATAAAAAGCATAAAAACACAAAAAGACGTAAAAAAAGGGAAAATATCTTGAAGTCTTATTTGCACACTTGATTAACGGTTGCCGTCCTTTGTGACGGACGCGTGGGTTGTTAATACCTTCCCCGCGCGTAAATGCAACTCCCGAACCTTTCACACTTAAAGTTCGTAGACCACACCTTTCCGGTTTTTCCGACGTTTTCCTCGAATAAACGTTGGTGGCAACTCTGCGCATTTTCCTTTCTTGGAAGACATACCCGTGAGCCCTCGCGTCGCCCTCCCGCCGAAGGGTAGGTTGCGATAGTTGGCGACTCCACTGGGGACTATTTTTAGAGAGTTAGGCCAATCAATCAGTGTGTTTTCCTTACCATGACTTCCCTTTTGTTCTTTTTCTTTGTCTTTTTCTTATGTTCTTGTATATATAAACTCTTTGATGCTTTTAGTGTGTTTTTAAGATGTATGCATGAGATAAATATTTATTCATTTGATGCACACAAACACCAAGACTATTTGCACACACGGTGAGTTGAAAAGGGGCCCTATACCCGGGTCCATGGGAACATAAGGAGTGGAGGTGAATCTGTGGTCATGCCAGGTCTCTGACTTGCTTGATAACAGTGAACCCTCATCTAGAGTTTTTCTCTTTGATAACATATTGTTGCTAGTAGTCCCTACTGCTGCAATATGTTCTTCGAAGAGGATGATACCTCTAGAGACCGTCAAGAGAGATATGACCACCTTGGGAATTATCACTAAAAGTCCTTTTAGTTTCCTCTCGTGTAGGTCCCTAAAATAGGGGCACAGAGCAAACACGTTGTGTGCCATTTTGAACACTGCCATGCATGTAGTCCTAAATGTCATGTATGCCTTTGCTTATAATTATTTGTGGATATTGCCGTACTATGTACATCCTCGTGTTGTGCCTTTCGCATCTGCATCATGCACGGATTGCGTCTTGATCCCCTCACTTTGTCAAACCAACGGAGGGTCCGTGTCGCCTTCTTAAATGCATGCGTCGGGCGCCATGCTGCCCGAATATTGTATCTAAGAAAAGGACAATTTCCCGGGCTCCTGTATTCATAAAATGCATCTGTGTCATATGCATTTCTTCATGCATTCATCCATTCCACCCATGATAGATGTCGAAGTTTTGATTCGCACTGGGCTTTGTTTCACTCTAGTAAAACATGGGATCGAGTCAGGCGCCTTCACTTAAAAAGAGGTTCTATCAAGTCAAGGTCAAGAGCCTAGGAATCACTAGTCTAAGAGAGTTAAGGCAGTTGATGGGTCAGCTCCAGTGACAAGCTTTTCGCAAAGCATACGGTAAAATCTGGGACCTAGCCATGGCGGAGGTCTCCACAGAGGCCATTGCCTCCCTCACCCAGTATTATGACCGGCCGTTGAGGTGCTTCACCTTTGGGGACTTCCAGCTATCGCCCATGGTGGAAGAGTTTGAAGAGATCCTGGGATTCCCTCTAGGGGGAAGGAAACCATACCTCTTCTCAGGATTCTATCCCTCTTTAGCTAGAATTTCTAAGATAATCCAAATCTCGGTGCAGGAATTAGACCACAGAAAGCAAGTCGAAAATGGGGTGGTTGGAGTACTGAGAAAATGTTTGGAGGCAAAAGCAAGAATCTTGGAAGGTAGAGGCGAATGGGCCCCATTCATAGACATCCTTGCGATTTTGATCTTCGGAGGAGTCCTCTTTCCAAATGTGGATGGGTTGGTGGACCTAGCGGCAATCGACGCTTTTCTCGCCTTTCATGACCGCAAGGAAAGCCCGGTTGTCGCTATCCTAGCCGATCTATATGACACCTTCGACCGAAGATGCGAAAAGAGCAGTACAAGGATTGTTTGCTATACTCCGGCCCTCTACGTATGGTTGGTTTCGCACCTTTTCCGCCAAGAAGTGATACATGCTTGCCCGTTAGAAAGCCACCGTTCATGCACAGAGAAGAAAGAGGCAAGTTGGGACCGACTCTTAGCAAGCAAAGAAGGATCGTCTATCAACTGGTTCCCCCGGTGGAAAGAAGGAAGAACCGGGGTCCTGATTTCGTGCGGAGGATTTCCAAATGTTCCCTTGATGGGGACAAGGGGTTGCATCAATTACAATCTCGTTCTTGCTATAAGACAACTTGGCTACCCCATGAGAGGAGCACCACTAGAGGAAGAGCTCGCACCTATTATTGCACGAGGTTTCAATAACACCAACGTGGAGGCACTTCAGAAGGTCCGCAAGGCATGGGTGATGGTGCAAAAGAAGGACAAGGAACTTAGAGGCAGTAACAACGGGCCCATCGGCGGCTACCGTAAGTGGTTGAAAGCCCACATGCAAGGTCTGGATTGGCTCCTGAGTTTGAGAACCACTAAAGGGATGGAAGTTGAAGCACTGGAGGAAGACAAAGAGGTGCAAGCCCTCAGGGCAGAACTCGAGAAAGCCCAAACAGTCAAAGAAAAGTTCAAATCAGCAGCTCTTGAGATCCGAAAGGAGAATGCCAAACTGAGAGACGTAAATATAGCTACCACCAAGGCCTTGGAACAAGAGACCAAAAGGGCCCGTAGGGAAGAACATGGCCGGAAAAAATTCCGAGGGGCTCTCTGGGGCAGTAACAACGAGCTTAAGCTCCGGAGAAAGGAAAGGGACCAATCATGAGTATACAGTTTGATCTTGAAGGATGAGTTGAAGGTTTGCCTAAGGTCCAAGAAAAGCTTGTCATAGCGGTTATGCGAGACAAAGACCAACATGTTAGCCATCATCAACAAGTACCAAGAAGAATTAGATCTAGCCACGACCCACGAGCACAAAGTGGCGGACGAGTATGCCCGAGTGTACGCTGAAAAGGAGGCTAGAGGAAGGTTAATTGACTCGTTACATCAAGAGGCAACAATGTGGATGGACCGATTTGCTCTTACTATGAATGGGAGTCAGGAACTTCCCCGATTGCTAGCCAAGGCCAAAGCAATGGCAGACACCTACTCCGCCCCTGAGGAGATCCACAGACTTCTCAGCTATTGCCAACATATGATAGATGTGACATCCTGGAATTTCTACCTAGAATTTTGTAAGTATTACATTTAAATAATTATATATATATATATATATATATATATTCTTGGTAGAAGTATGTACATTGGGGGGGAAAAACGCGGGTTAGACTAATTAACGAAGAGTAACCCAAAACTGGACAATTATAGATTAATTCGCAATTAATTAGTCTAAAAATTATCGTTTTGCGTGCAACTTATAATTAAACAAAATCAACCTCTGAACCACGCTCAAGATCTCATTCTGAGTGTTTTGATATATATATTGCCTACCTTTGAAAACGGGCCCCGACGGGTGCAGAGAAACGCGAAGAACTGGAACTGGAGATGCGGCACGCAAACCGAGGCAGGATTTCAGCATCCAAAAAGGTCCAGTTTTTTTTCTTCTTTTATGGCTGAGTATGTGGTCAAGTCAAAGGTAAAGGAGGGCCTTTTTTGCTCCAATTAAAAAAAGACATGTGGAATTGCTTTTAAAAAGAAAATGAAAAAGAAAAGAAAAACCATTTTAAAAGCCAAATTTTCTCTCTCTTTCTCCAGAAACTTCCAGCACAACTCTCTCTTTCTTCCTCCACGTTTCTTTTTCATTTTCTTCGCCACCATTGTTGTCTCTCTTCAAGCTTCAAATCCCCCTTCATTTCCACACCAAATTGCAAGATAAAGTTGTTTTTGGAGTCTAGGAGCCTACCTCTACCTCGTGGGACCTTCAATTTCAGGTAAGGGTGGACTTCTCCTCACTTGAAATCTGTGGGCGTTGGGTTCTTGGGAGCTATAATGGGTAGTTCTACTAGGTTATTGCTTTAGGGTAGTTGTTTAGTGGAAATTTGAGTTTAAATTGAGCTGATTCTAGTTTAGAATGTCAATTAGGACTTGTAGGAAAGCTTGGTCAGAGCAAATGAGGAAAATTAGTGGCAAATGTGAAAGAAAAGAGCCATTTATAGTGTAAATTGAGTTCTAAGAGGTCAAATTCTGAATAGGTGGAGATTTTACCTTAAAATTAGTTTAAGCAAGTTTAATTCAATGTTATAGACTTGATGAAGATGAGAGTTTACCCCAAAGTCACCCAATTTTCATTTTCACCTTCCACACCTTGAAAATTCACTAAATTTGGTGGCTTTTGGATACCTATAATTTGCTTTACCTTGGTTTGAAGTTTGTTTTTGGCTTGAACATGATTTATACATGGTTTAGGACTTGTAGGATCCCATTTGAGTGGAATTTGATGCATGTAAGCTAGATTTTGAAAATCTGCAAAATTATGCAGAAAAGCTGCCCAATTATGCAGAAAAAAAACTGGTTGTGCTGTGCTAGTTTCTGCTGTCACGGGAAAGGTAGTATATCTCGTGTTCTAGACATTCTTTAGCAGATCCCAACGGTCAAAACTTATATTTGTGTATTGGGAACCCCTAGTTAAATTTTCAAGGCGATCCAATAGTTAACGAATCGGGGATATGAACTTTACTGAGGTATGTTGGTAGGAAAAACTCTGTGGAATTCGAATGAATCTTGTGTAAAGATTTCTGCCTCCACTCTGTTTTTTTTTTCAAGGTAGTTTCATGTCAAATGGAATTGAATTTATTTGACTTTGTGAAGGCTTGGAGGGGTTGATGGGGACCCGGTGCTGAGAGGAATGAGGAGAAGGGCTACGTACGTGTACGTAAGCTCAATTTAAAGGTGGGCAACTGGGGATGGTGTGCTTATGCCTGGGCTTGTGGAAATGGGATATTTTTTTTGCGCCATCGCCCGATCACCACCTAGTACCACATATGACGGGTGCCCCATAACCCAATAAGCCCTGTGTGAGAAAGCGTGGAAGAGTCAGTCTTCCAACTTTTATTAGTTGACTACAGAGTGGTACTTGAGGATATGTCGCGGGGGTCAGGAGACCTTGGGGATGTCAGGTGAGGTGCTATTGCCCAAAACCAAGCTTGGCCAATCCCGACCCAACCCGGGCATAGTCAGCCAGTGAGAACCTGTGACGTACCTCAGCAGGCGAGCTCCTGGCAGTCAACCAATAAAAGAACAAAAGTCCACGAGCAGGGAGGCATGTGTGGCGGCTGGCCAGCTATCTATCTTGTGTTTTTATCTGAAAAATTCCCTCTGGTAATCGATTACAAGACATTGTGTAATCGATTACAGGGTTTAAAAATTGAAACAAAACGTTCAGTAACTGCTGGTAATCGATTACCATTTGTGTGTAATCGATTACACAGTGTTATATGCTGCTGGTAATCGATTACCATTTATGTGTAATCGATTACACAATATAAATTTTAAGTTCCAATGTGCAAGGCTGTTGTAATTCATTTTTGGGCACTGGTAATCAATTACATACTTTGGTAATCGATTACCAGAGTGGAAATCTCTTGAAAAATACATTTTGATTGTGCGTAGCCGTTATGGGACACATTGTATTGTTACCTGTGTAGTTAGATTTCTTGTGAAAGAGTCTACCCCTTTTCTTTTATCTCTTGTAGAACGCGATGGCAGCGCAGTTGATCCATGATCGTGTCGTGATGGAGTGCCTAGAGGGTGTTTGGGAGACCCTTGAAGGCAATGAGAGGTGCCGATTCCGTGGCACAGTTCGACTCACTGCTACTTCGCTAGTACATCCAGAGCAACCCGCACGCCCACTTCAGCAGCCTGTGGAGTGGATAATACCTATGCCTACTCCATATCCACTAGTTGAGCTTGTTCAATTGATAGAGGTGTCATCCTCTGAAGAGGACCTTGAAGAGGACCCAAAGGAGTTACCTCCTGAACCTGCTATGGATGCCCCTGACTTACCAGAGGATGATGAGGAACCGCTCCCTGATGTTGATTCTTCAGAGGATATTATGCCAGCATCTGAGGCAGACTCTACAGAGGAGAGTGGCCTTGGAGGGACAACGAGTAGTGACGACTCTTCATCATAGAAGACGGCTCATTAGATTAAGCGTACAGACTTTTGTGGGTGGGTGTATCTAGTTCAAACTGCTAGGCTTACTCTTTTGATTTTTGGGTGGGTAGACCTCTTGTATAGAAATTTTGATGATTGTATATATATTGTGGCTGAAGCCACCACAGTTGTTACCTTTGCTCTGGATGTCACTGTGCTATTTTGCAAACTCCCATGTTTTGGACAGTTTTTTATGATGAAAACAATTATGTTTTATCTTGTTATTTGAAAAAGAAATGTTAACGAACTTTATTTGAAAAGAGTTTACCGACCGCACCTTATTATTTCTCACGTGACGACCCAAAATGATGGCTCGTATTTTTTTTCTGAAAAAGAAAAATAGTTTGGAGGTTATAAGTGATCAGAAAGAAATGAATCTGAATAGAGTTGTGAATTGGCCACTCAGGACTCTATAGTGATAATTTTCCTTCTGAAATTAATTACCGTGAAATAAATAACAGTGCGAAAAAAAAGAGAAAAAAAAATTTCCCATGGTTTCTGCTATTTAATTTATTACTATTAAACCAGCCATTATTTAGGGACGCCACAATAGACTTAATGGTCCATATAATTAGGAACCGCTAGAAAGTTTGTATTGTCACTAAGATCTTGACTAGTTATAACTTTCTGAATAAAAAGAGTTTATCCCACGTTTTTACCCCAAAATCAGTGCGAATCGAATCACTCCCACATTTTATCTCTAGCATGCATTCATTTTTTTTTATGTACTCCTCACGTTTGGTTTTTTAGGAAAGACGCCATAACTAAACGCGCCCCAAGGCATCCCTATTGCACCAGATCAAAATCTAGGACGATGGGTGACCAAGAGGAGGTACAGGAACAGATGAGAGTCGACATGTCGGCTTTGAAAGAGCTAATGGCTTCCATGATGGATGCCATGCTAGGAATGAGGCAACTAATGGAGAAAAACGCGGCCACCGCTGCCGCAGTTAGTTCGGCTGCTGAAGCAGACCCAACTCTCCCAACTATTGCGCACCACCCTATCCCATACGTGGTAGGACAAGAAAGAAGCACACTAGGGCACATCAGGAACCCCCATCTGGGATACAACGGAGTGGCTTACCCTTATGGATTGCCACCTAATTACACACCACTAGTCATACGTGATGACGCAGGTCATGTCCCTCCCCCCATCCTTGAAGGGGAGCCTCCTCAATAGTCGGACGAGGTCCACGAGGATCGTCGAGAGCATGCCTAAGGAGACATCGATTCCTACTTCTCGTTCCCCGCCGAGGGGCCGGTGCCCAACGCACTTCCTCAACCCAACCTCATGGGAGAACCTCGAAACCCCCCAGCACAGCCAATATTCTTGTCCGCAGAAGGGCCACCCCTGGCAGTAGAAGAAAAGAGGAAGCTCAATCTCATCGAAGAGAGATTGAGGGCTGTTGAAGGCTTTGGCGACTATCCGTTCGCGGACATGACTGATCTTTACTTAGTACCGGACGTCGTCATCCCCCCGAAATTCAAGGTACCTGATTTCGATAGGTACAAGGGGACAAATTGCCCTAACAACCATATCAAAATGTATTGTCGCAAGATGGGGCGCATTCTAGGGATGAGAAGTTGTTGATGCACTTCTTCCAAGATAGCTTGGTTGGGGCCGCGGTCATCTGGTACACCAATCTAGAAGCTTCCCGCATCCGCACTTGGAAGGATCTGATTACCGCCTTCCTCAGGCAGTATCAGTACAATTCAGATATGGCTCCCGACCGGACTCAGCTGCAGAGCATGGTTAAGAGGGAAGACGAGTCCCTTAAAGAGTATGCTCAGCGTTGGAGGGACCTGGCAGCGCAAGTAGCCCCTCCCATGGTCGAAAAGGAAATGATTACCATGATGGTAGACACCTTGCCAGTGTTTTACTATGAGAAATTAGTGGGCTACATGCCCTCCAACTTTGCAGACTTGGTATTCGCTGGGGAAAGAATCGAAGTGGGCTTGAAGAGAGGGAAGTTCGATTATGTCTCCTCCAAAGGTACCAATGCTAGGTGGATCGGAGCAACTGGGGCAAAGAGGAAGGAAGGAGATACGCATGTCGTCACTTCAGCGCCCGCATGGATCAAGCCGCCGCAGATCTCCCACAGTACCCATCAGTACGCGCAACATCACCCGAGCTTCTCTGCTCGCACCGGGGACTCCTCCAACTCAGCACTCGTACAAACTAGGGCGCCTGCACCCATCCAGAGGGAGCCCCCCCAAGCTCCGGCTCCAACCCTGATTCGCCCGGCCAGCAATGCCCACTTTGGCATTGGTTCCAACGCGACAAGGAAATTTTCCTCGAGGCCAACTCCAGGATTCACCCCGATCCCAATGACGTACGAAGACCTCTTGCCATCCCTCGTCGCCAACCGGATGGTTGTGATATCTCCCGGAAGGATCTACCAGCCTCCTTTCCCAAAGTGGTATAACCCTGACGCGACCTACACATACCATGGGAAAACCCCGGGCCACTCAACCGAATAATGCCTGGCCTTTAAACACAAGGTCCAAAGTTTGATAGAAGCCGGATGGCTGACGTTTCAAGAGGACCGGTCCAACGTAAAAACAAACCCGCTTGCCAATCATGGAGGGGGAGCGGTTAATGCCGTCGAGTCGGGTAGGCTGCATAGGTCCAAACCTTTGAAGGACGCGACGACCCCCAGAAGGTTTATCTACGAGGCCCTACAAAAGGGGGGCGTAATTCCCCGCGGTAGGCACGATGAAGATTCCTGTTTGATGCATCTCGGCACGCTACATAACATGGAAGCATGTTTAGAGGACCTGTTGCAACAGATGATAGACCAAGGCCGGCTGGAAGTCGACGATGATGAAGGTGAAGAGTAGCACATATGCATGCAGTCCGCAGATGAGGAAGGTCTTAGAAATCCTAAGCCTTTGGTGGTATATTTCACCAGAGACGCAGCTCCCCAAGCGCCCCAATACCCCTCGGTAGTTAGACCTATTCCGTTTTCATACCAAAACAGCCACGCAGTTCCGTGGAGGTATGCACCTCCAAGTGAAAGGAAGGAAGAAGCCACCGACATCAGCTCGTTGTCGGCCAAGGTAACCAATATCACAGGGCTGAGCGGCATGACCCGCAGCGGTCGCGTGTTCGCACCCCCTGACCTACCAACACAACCCGCAAACACTAAAGGGAAGGCTAATATAGCGGAAGAACAAAATGATAAAGTGATCTCGGCTCCGGACGAGGATATTCCAATAAAAGGTCTTTCTGAGAAAAAGGATGGTTGTGGCAAGAAAGAAGTATCGCTAGAGGAGGCAGGCGAGTTCCTCCGCATTATTCAACAAAGCGAGTTCAAAATCATTGAGCAGCTCAACAAAACCCCGGCCAGAGTCTCTCTTTTGGGACTGCTCATGAGCTCCGAGCCTCATCGGGCTTTGCTAGTAAAGGACTTGAACGAAGCTCATGTAGCCCAAAACATCTCCGTAGAAGGCTTTGGGGGACTCGTCAATAACATCATCGCCAACAACTACCTCGCCTTCGCTGAAGAGGAAATCCCTGCCGAGGGGAGGGGGCATAACAGGGCTTTGCATGTGTCAGTCAAATGCATGGACCACGTCGTGGCCAAGGTACTCATCGATAATGGCTCCAGTTTGAACATAATGCCCAAAAGCACGTTGGAGAAATTACCGTTTAACGCTTCCCATCTAAGGCCAAGTTCCATGGTGGTCTGTGCCTTTGATGGCAGCCGCCAAGAGGTAAGGGGAGAGATCAGCCTCCATGTACAGATAGGGCCTCAAACCTGTCAGGTTACGTTCCAAGTGATGGATATTAACCCGGCTTACAGTTGTCTTTTGGGATGCCCGTGGATCCACTCGGTAAGAGTCGTTCCCTCTACACTCCACCAAAAAGTGAAGTTTGTAGTGGAGGGGCATTTGGTCATTGTATCGGGGGAGGAAGACGTCTTGGTAAGTTTCCCGTCCTCTATGCCATATGTGGAAGCCGCAGAGGAGTCATTGGAAACGGCCTTCCAATCTTTTGAGGTAGTAAGCATTGCCTCCGTAGATTCCCTCTCTGGGCAGCCTTGCCTGTCTGATACGGCGATGATGGTGGCCCGGGTGATGTTGGGATACGGCTATGAGCCCAGAATGGGTTTACGCAGGAACAACGACGGCAGAACCAGCCTGGTAAGCACCAGAGGAATCCATGGGAAGTTTGGGTTTGGCTATAAACCCATACAAGCTGACATAAGGAAAAGTATCGCGGAAAGGAAGAACAGAGGTCAAGGCTTGCGGTTTGGACAAGTCGAAGGGGCCCCGCCCTGCCACATCAGTAGAACCTTTATAAGTGCGGGTCTAAGACACGAAGGCCAAGTCGCCGCGATATGCGAGGATGACCCCCCGAGGGGATCGGTTTTGGTACGGCCATGTCCTCCTGGTTTCCGACTAGGAAATTGGCGAGTGGAGGAGCGCTCGGACGTTTACGCGACAAGCATAATGTAACCCTTTGTGGCTTTTAAACTCTACGGTTGAGCCTAGGCTTTAGAGTTTCCTTTTGTTAAGGAATTATGTCTTTTGTTCCTGAATTCATAATATAAAGATCTTTCTTCATTTGTTCCTGCGCCTCTACCCATTCTCATTCATTTGCATGTTTATTTCTTTACGCTTAAAACGCCAGATCCGACGACGAGTCCCTCGAAGGTACTAATACCCGGGACCCGGCCGTCGATTTCAAGCAAGAAGCGGGTCAGACAGAGAGTGAAGAGGACGAGGATGTGGGACTTCCCCCAGAGTTGGAGAGGATAATCGCTCAGGAAGACCAAGAGATGGGGCCTCATCAAGAAGAGACAGAACTAGTAGACTTAGGAACCGACAGTGGGAAAAAGGAAGTAAAGATAGGTACGAGTATGACCGCACCCATCCGTGAAGAGTTGATGGCCCTACTAAAAAACTACCAAGACATCTTTGCTTGGTCATACCAGGATATGCCCGGTTTGAGTTGTGACATCGTACAACATAGATTACCTCTAAATCCTTAGTGTCCCCCGGTAAAACAAAAGCTGAGGAGGATGAAGCCCGAGACGTCCTTGAAAATAAAAAAAGAGGTAAAGAAACAATTTGACGCTGGTTTTTTGGCTATCGCTCGGTACTCGGAATGGGTTGCCAACGTTGTACTAGTCCTTAAGAAAGATGGGAAGGTACGAATGTGCGTGGATTATCGGGACCTGAATCGAGCTAGTCCCAAGGACAATTTCCCTCTGCCGCACATCGATATCCTTGTGGATAATACGACCAATTTTGCTTTGTTTTCCTTCGTGGATGGGTTCTCCGGTTACAATCAGATAAAAATGGCACCAGAGGATATGGAAAAAACTACCTTCGTCACCCTGTGGGGGACGTTCTGTTATAAGGTGATGTCTTTTGGGCTCAAGAACGCCAGGGCAACTTATCAACGGGCTATGGTGGCTTTGTTCCACGATATGATGCACCAGGAAATCGAGGTCTATGTGGACGACATGATCGCCAAGTCTAAAACCGAGGAGGAGCACCTTGTCAACTTGCGGAAACTGTTCGAAAGGCTTAGGAAGTATCGATTGAGGTTAAACCCCGCTAAGTGCACCTTCAGGGTCAAGTCAGGGAAATTGCTGTGTTTCATCGTAAGCTAGAAAGGGATAGAGGTGGACCCCGAAAAGGTGAAAGCCATCCTTGAGATGCTAGAACCGCGTACCTAGAGGCAGGTTCAAGGTTTCATGGGGCGTTTGAACTACATTGCCAGGTTCATATCACAGCTCACCACTATCTGTGAGCCGTTGTTCAAGCTCTTACACAAAAACCAATCCGTCCGCTGGAACGAGGACTGTTAAGAGGCGTTTGGAAGGATCAAACAGTGCCTCATGAACCCTCCTGTGCTTATGCCACCGGTGCCCGAAAGACCTCTCATCTTGTATATGACGATTTTGGACGAGTCAATGGGGTGTATGCTGGGGCAACATGACGAGTCTGGGACAAGAGAGTGCGTCGTCTACTACTTGAGTAAAAAGTTCACGGCCTGTGAGATGAACTACTCCCTGCTGGAAAGAATGTGTTGTGCTTTAGTCTAGGCATCCCACCATCTAAGACAATACATGTTGAGCCATACCACCTAGTTGGTATCCAAGATGGACCCGGTCAAGTACATCTTTGAGAGGCCTGCTCTGACGGGGCGGATCGCCCGGTGGCAGGTTTTGCTATCTAAGTTTGATATAGTCTATGTCACCCAAAAGGCGATAAAGGGAAGCGCCTTGGCGGATTATTTGGCTCAGCAGCCTCTCAACGACAATTAACCCATGCATCCCGAGTTCCCAGATGAGGACATCATGGCCTTGTTTGAGGAAAAGCTAGATGAGGACCGGGACAAGTGGATTGTGTGGTTTGATGAAGCGTCAAATGTTCTAGGCCATGGTGTTGGGGCAGCATTGGTCTCTTCGGACAATCAATGTATACCTTTCACAGCCAGGCTGGGGTTCGACTGCAGAAACAACACGGCTGAATATGAAGCATGCGCCCTGGCCGTCTAAGTAGCAATTGACTTCAATGTCAAGCTACTCAAGGTGTACGGAGACTCGGCGCTGGTGATTCACCAGCTGAGATGGGAATGGGAAACTAGAGACCATAAGCTGATACCCTACCAGGCCTATATCAAGGAATTGGCTGGTTTCTTTGATGAGATCTCCTTCCATCACGTTCCCCGAGAGGAAAATCAAATGGCGGATGCGCTTCCCACTTTAGCGTCCATGTTCCAGCTAACACCACACGGAGACCTACCGTACATTGAGTTCAGGTGTCGTGGCAGACCCGCACATTGTTGTCTAGTGGAAGAAGAGCGGGACGGTAAGCCTTGGTATTTCGATATCAAGCAATACGTTGCAAGCAAAGAGTACCCACCGGAGACTTCCGACAACGACAAGAGGACGCTGAGGAGATTGGTGGCTGGCTTCTTCGTGAGTGGAAGCATACTATACAAGAGAAACCATGACATGGTTCTGCTACGCTGTGTGAACACTAAGGAAGCTGAGAACATGCTGGGGGAGGTCCATGAGGGCTCTTTTGGTATGCACGCTAATGGGCACGCCATGGCTAGGAAGATCTTAAGGGCGGGTTACTATTGGCTCACCATGGAGAGAGATTGTTGTCTCCATGTGAGGAAGTGTCACAAGTGCCAGACGTTTGCAGACAATGTCAATGCTCCGCCCCTGCCTCTGAATGTTCTGGCCGCACCATGGCCTTTTTCCATGTGGGGGATAGATGTGATTGGGGCTATAGAACCCAAAGCTGCTAACGGACACCGTTTCATCCTAGTGGCGATCGATTACTTCACTAAGTGGGTTGAAGCCGCGTCGTACGCTAGCGTCACCAGGAGTGTGGTGGTCAGGTTTATTAAGAGGGAGATTATCTGCCGGTATGGTTTGCCGAGGAAGATCATCACGGACAATGGCTCCAACTTGAATAACAAAATGATGTGCCATCATTTTCTTCTATTTTCTAAACCCTTTTTGCACCATTTTAATTACTGATTGGTCTTAATTGTCAATTAATCAGGCAGTTTTATTATTTGGGCTCATTTAGCTAATTTGATGTTTTTAATCTAATTTTAGGAATTAATGAAACATTGGGCTTAATCCGGATTTTGGTTATGGACTTGAAGAGGGCAAATTAAGCAGCGCTTACCTTAGTTAATTAGGAAATTTCGCAATTTTATTTTATGTTGTTCAGTGTTTATTTCATTTTGGGCCAGAGTATTGTAATGGGACCCAGTGACTTTGAGTGACTCTTTTTAAATAGCAGCCTTGGGATTCGTGCAAGGCTATTCTGTTATGCTATTCATTATTCAGAGCTTTTGTTTTAGGGTTTTCATTTTTCTGCTTTGATGCTACTGTTCACGTAATGCAATTTTACGTTTTCTGCTTCTAATTACAATTTCGTTCTTGCTTCTTCTTCTACTCTCATTTATGTTTCTGTTCCATTTACATTTCTGTTCATTTACGTTTCTACTTCATGTTTCATTTGCGTTTTCTGTTTGAATCCATGGAAGGCTAGATTTTCTGGTGTTGTTTACTTTCGAGGATGAAGCCCAACTCTCTTTGAGGTTTCGCTTGTAATGTGGTTTCCTAGCAGTTCTCCCTTCACCAGTATCCCAAATTCGTGAATATTAATCAGTGCACGCTTCGTGTTCGATTAATTGCCTCTGAGCCTAACTTGCGTTCATGCTTAATGGACGAAGGGCTAACTGGTGTATGTGGTGCCTAATCACGTATTGAAAACCCTAAGTTGATTTTCGCTTAGTAAATTGAAATAGGGTTGGATTAAGTGGTTGACTGTTAGGGACGAATTCTCCATAACCCAGGATAAGAGAATGACTTCTGAATCAGAGGAAACAACCCGTTTTTAATATTAGTAGTTTCGTATTCCAGTTTACTTGTTCTGCTCTTTAATCACAAAACAAACAAACCCCCCCCCAATCGTTACTGTTACTGCAAGTATATTATAAACATTTGGTTTGTCACTGCTCGTTGGGAAACAACCTAGGATCACTTTCTAGTTACTGCATTTTTATGTTTATTTGATTCGGGTACGGCCTCGATCACAAAATGATGGGGGAAATGTGCAAGGAGTTTAAGATCCAACACCACAATTCCACACCCTACAGACCAAAGATGAACGAAGCCGTGGAGGCAACCAATAAGAATATCAAGAAGATTATCCAGAAGATGACTGTGTCATACAAGGATTGCACGAGATGCTCCTATTCGCGTTACATGGTTATCGAACCTTAGCGCGCACGTCAACCGGGGCAACACCGTTCTCATTGGTATATGGAATGGAGGCTGTGCTACCGTTTGAGGTGGAAGTCCCGTCATTAAGAATCTTGGCGGAATCCGGATTAAAGGAATCAGAGTGGGCCCAAGCATGTTTCGATCAGTTTAATCTCATAGAAGGCAAGCGTTTGGCCGCCATGAGTCACGGGCGTTTATATCAGAAACGAGTGAAGAACGCTTTTGACAAGAAGGTATGCACGTGCAGGTTCAGTGAAGGGGACTTGGTGCTGAAGAAAGTCTCCCAAGCTTTGAAAGACAACAGAGGAAAGTGGGCCCCGAACTACGAAGGGCCTTTCGTTGTAAAAAGGGCTTTCTCTGGAGGGGCCCTAGTGCTCACCAACATGGATGACGAGGAGCTACCTTCACCCGTGAACTCCGACGTTGTCAAGCGATACTATGCTAAAGATCTGGGGCAATTGAGGAAGTCGCTGCATGTTTTTTTATTTTATTTTTATTTTATTTTTGTGTGTTCTTCTTGGTTTCCCCCAGGGATTCCTGTCCGCTGTAATTTTCTCATCGCAGTATTTTAAAAAGAATGTAGGATTGAGGTTCCGATCCTCGTTTTGTGCTTTAAAAGATGTGTAGTATTTGGTAACCTGAGCCTTTTCGCTCAGTCCATGGGATGCCCCAAGCACTTAATTGAAACTGAACCCAACAAGCTTTCGCTAAAAAGATTATTGCATTTGAAAACGCTTATGCATACGCATACACATGCATATTTGTTATCTTATGACAGGAGCAAGATCGTTTTAGGCAATAGTCAAATACCGAGCCAAATCCAAAGACAGAGACGAATCGAGGTAAGCGGTAACGCGGCCACGATTTGTTGCGCAATGTCATCTCCTACTTTTAGGTACTTAGGGACGGACACGAGTAGAGGCTAGGCCCGTGATCGACGGATCGTCGTCCCATGTCTAGCTCCGGACAAGCGGGAAGCGCTACTGGGGGGAAGCCTAGTATCCTTTAAATTCCTAGTTATTATTGCTGTTGTGTCTTTAAGGTGATGGTCGGATGCCTAATTTAACCTAGGGGGTTCGAGTAAGCAAACGCCGTCCCACAGAGAGCGCGTACCTTTGTTTTCCAAAAAAAAATGCAGGGTTAGCTCGCCTGGGCGAACACCCCCTGCACGAAATGGTTTAAAAAGAGAGGGGGAGTGCAATTTTCCCCCAAGAAACTTCTCCCCCTCACTTAAGAACGCTGCACTCACGGGATTGTTGGGTTTTTCTGACCCTAGGCCACCATTGTGTGCTTTTTTGCTTCCATTTTAGTGTCCTTGCCACTACATACAAGTAAGTGCACTATCCTTTGGTTTCTAGCTTTCCATTGATGCCTTTTATGCTGTAAATTGTACATGATTTGACCAATTTCGTGAGACAATTTGGGGCAAATTTATGCTTTGATTCATTGAATTGGGGGGTAGTAGGGGATGGCCTTAGGCCTAGGTTGTGTTCTGAAATGATGGGGCAAGCCACATTGCCCCCATTCCCTTATTGTTGGTACCCAAAAGTGCGCCCACCAAGTGCTCGGTGAAATGCCTCAATGGTGTTTGCACCTAAGTTTATGAATATTGATTTTAGATTGGGTTTGTGCATGTATGATTACCATTTTTGGGATGTGGACAGCTTGCGAATGTTAGGATAAATGCCAAAATATGATTTAGACCTAGGGACCCTAGCCTTTGATTTTTTGAAATGCAAGAAGGCATGAAAGTGAGAGCATGTTGGTAAGGTTTCCCTTTAAGGCCAACACTTGGTTTGGCCTGCACCATGATTTCTTTGTACCTAGATGGTGTGAAAATGTTGTTCACCACGTACATGTGTATGTTGAATAGGTAGCTAAATGCTTTGCAAATATGCATATGTGTTGAAAATGGCACGAAAGTGCTACTCAAAATAGGAACATATGACATAAAATTGCCTTTCAAGAATGTGAACGAGTAGTACAAAAATTGTTTTTCCAATGAAGGTGCAACATGAAATTGTTTTCAAATGAATATAAAAATGTGCGAATATATATGTAGCATCGAGTTGCCTCTCAAATGTATGAACATGTATGCGAATGAAATGTGAACATATAGCAAAAATGACATTCAAAATGGAGTAGGTAGGCAGCAAAATGTCTTGGAAAATATGAATGGATAGTTTGACATGTAGCGTAAGGAATTTCTTTGCAAAAATAAAAGTAGGTGCATCTTGAAGGATGTCTTTCATCGAGGGAAAGATAGGTATAAATGTATGAATATCTTAGGAGAACACGCCCATTAACGCGTGAGCATTCCTTTCAAAATTCGTGTGGATATGCATGCTTTGTTGAAAAAAGGGTACGCTGTTTGGCTTGATCTGGTTTTCGTTTTGATTAAGTTTTCTTGAACTAACTTTCCAAACGTTTTTGCAGGAAATGGCTCGGAAGAAACTCTCCACGAAGAGGTCTAGAAGAGATGCCACAGGAGAAGGGTCCAGTGCTGCCCCAGAGTTCGATAGTCATCGTTTCCGGAGTGTCGAGCACCAGCAGCGCTTCAAGGTCATCAGGGGATGGTCGTTCCATAGGGAGAGGTGTGTCCAGCTCAGGGAGGATGAGTATATGGACTTTCAGGAGGAGATAGCTCGCAGATGTTAGGCACCGCTGGTGACTCCCATGGCCAAGTTTGACCCTGAGATAGTCCTGGAGTTCTATGCTAATGCTTGGCCCACGGAGGAGGGCGTTCGGGACATGCGTTCGTGGGTGAGGGGTCAGTGGATTCCCTTTGACGCAGATGCCCTCAGCCAGTTCCTGGGTGACCCACTAGTTTTGGAGGAAGGCCAGCAGTGTAAGTTCAGCCAAGAGGAGGAATAGGGCCGACGGGTTCGACGAGGAAGCCATTGCCCAGCTGTTATGCACACCGGGGCAGGATTTCGCCCGGACCGCTGCAGGGAGGCGGGTGCGGATCATGCGCACCAGCATGACCACTTTGACCCAGACGTGGAAGACACTGGTGCTCAGCAATGTTTTGCCTAGGGATCATAACTCAGATCTCCCTCTGCCTAAGTGCCAGTTGGTGTATGCCATCCTGACACGGATGAGCGTTCACGTGGCCCAGGTGATTGCTGATGCCATTTATTTGTTTGCAGGTATAGCGCCCACCAGGCACCCTCTGGACCTAGATAAGTCCAACAGGGCCCTGGGGTTTCCGGCGCTGATCACAGGCCTCTGTCAATCCTATGGAGTTCCCGTCACCCCCAATAAAGTAATCTGACCGTCGATCACCCGAGCCTTCATCGAGAAGTACTACACGCCTAGGCAGGCGCAGGGTGATGCACATCAGGCCGCAGACGCACAACCACCACCTCGGCAGGCCGATCCAGCTGGGTCACTAGGCGTGGAGCGTTATCTACAGCATTTGGTTCTCCAGCAGGTGGCCAACCATCGTGGGTAGGTGCAAATACATGAGTGTCTCTACCGGTTCTGCCTCAGTCAGCAGGGGCAGGGTTCTACCCCTTTTGTATGCCCTACCCCGGAGCAGTTTGGGGCTGAGGTTGCATGGCCTGGAGACTGGCTCGATGCCTAGGCAGGAGAGGAGCCTGCAGGATCCCCCAGTGAGGCAGAAGAGTCCCGTATGGATGAGGATATGACTGATCTGCTCAGTTTCTTGGGAGGGAGCGGAACCACGTGACCAAGGTCACCGTACTTTTGTTATTAACATTACTACTTTTGGTTATTGTTTTCAATTACTGTCTCTGTTCCTGCTAGAATTTGGCGTTATGGCTCTCAGTTATTTCGTCACTGTTTTTATCGCGACTTACCGTTACGTGTTTTCTCGTTTACCTTGTGGTTAGACGTAAGTAGGTAGTGTGCGCCCTCGTCCGCATGACCTTTTCAGAGAAAAAAATGAAAAAAAGAAAAAAGAAGAAGAAAAAATAAGTTGTCTAGCTGAAAAGCCAACACGCTTTTGAAAAGAGATAACTTCTAGCTTTTCTTTGAAAAAAATTCATTCATCATAACCAGTTTTTGAAAAAAATGTGTGTATACGCCTGAAGGGTGAATGCTGTGAAAATTTTCCTGAATGCCCAAAATAGACTCGGATGAATGCATGAATTAATAAAGAACATATTTTGGAAACACTGGGTTGACTTAAATAGGGAAAATAAATCCTGAGCCCTAGTGTCACATGACCATAAAAACTTGATGCTTGAGTGTCCACATGGGTGCATGCGTGACCAGTTTTGCATAAAATTTCCTAATCATCATTGTTGTATGTGTGTCATGGAAGTAATGTGGGATATCCCCTTTATCCCTGAACCACTAACCAAACCAACACCCTAACATATATCATGTCCATCCGTTCTACAAGCCTTGAGCCAAAGTCCCAACTCACCATAAACCTTGCCCTCAAAAGAAAACAAAAAGGAGAAAATTCCCGATCAAAAGAATCGGAAGAAAGCTAAACGGGAAAATTCCCAATCAAAGGTTGAGGGAAAGCAAAAAAGAAAGAAAATTCCCGATCAAGGATCGGAAGAAAATAGAAGAAATATGCAGAAAGATCTTTGGACCAGACAACATCTGAACAATACAGAATTGTCACCAAGTAAACAAGAAAAGAAAGGAAACCACGACCTAAAGTGGTCCTCTCCCTTTGATTGCCAACCAAAATCCTGTGCGCTGGTGACTTGTTCGCCTCACACTAAACAAAAACAGAAAAAGTCCTATTGATCCACGATCATGCATGTAATCCTTGATTTGATTGGAAATGATTTGAAAAACCAAGTCATGACATATCTATGGTTCGGAATTAGGATGAAACACTTACTCGTGTGAGATTGATACACTTTGAGTGATTTTTTTCTATTTTTGTTGGACCCAGTGTTTCCTCTAAATGGTCGTTTGGAAACGAAATGCTAACATCCAAAATCTCATTTATGGTTATGAGAAAATTTCATCAGCATACTCTCCTTCCCCAATAGACACATTGTTCTTCATCAAAAAATCATATGTCGCTCTGATCAGTTGGAAGTTTTGTTTCTTTACTAAAACATGTTCACATTTTAGTGAAAAAACTCCGAGACTATTTTAGTCTCACAGTTATTAAGAACTACGTAGGTCTGAGTTCCTCATCACAAATTGAGGATACGTAGGATAGGAGCAAGAGCCTTGCTTTTGTCGACCGCCCCACAATTTCTGTCACACTGACTGTCATACCCTAATTTCGTCCGGGGATTATTACTTGTTGACATGCAACCTTTGGTTAGCCGCTTTGAGATACTTGGCGTCCTTTGTTGCACAATAAATGAAGTCCCGAGACGTGTCAGAAATCAAAAGGAAGCAGGCTAGCGCAATTCGTGAAATTCCGTGATGTGGCGGAAATCGAAAAGAGGTGTTTTTGCGTAATCCGTGAGTTTCTATAACTTCTTCGAAAGCTAAAAAAGAGTAAATATATATTCCGTAAGGATTCGTAACCTTGCAGAAGGAAAATAAGTATCGTTACAAAATTCGTAAAGTTTCGTAACGTTACGAAAAAAGAATTACCAAAAAAATAGAAGGGGGGTGCATTTAGTAAAAAAAGGGATACAAATAGCAATCTGGCCCACTTGGGCCTTCCAGATCCTTCCTCCAGAAGGTTGTTGCTTCTGGAGGAAGCAACCTTGCTCGCCTGGGCGAGCTGGGTGGCAAGCTCCTCCCCTATTTTGCTATAAATAAGGGGAGGAGTGAAGAAGAAAAGGGTTCAGCCTTCTTGGCATTTCGTATTCTCTTAAATTTGCTGAGGAAAATTTTTTCCGTGAAGAAAATCCAAGCCGAGGCGCTTCCGTAACGTTTCCGTGAGTAATTACGCGAAGATTCTCGATCGTTCTTCAAATATTCATCGTTCGTTCTTCGTTTTCTTCAGTCTTCAACGGGTAAGTACTTCAAACCGTGCTTTTCAATTCATTATATGTACTCGTGGTGGTCCACATTTTGTTTCATGTATTTTTATTCTCGTTTTCATTCGCTTTTTATACCCCCTTTTGACGTGCTTAAGCCTTTTATTTAAGTCATTTCTCGCTTAATCTAAAAATAAAATAGATTTCCACCGATCGTTTGAATTGTATCATCCGTTAATTTCGGTTAAAATGAATTCCGACCGTTCGGTCGTGCCGTAACCACGTTGGAAATCAAAAAAGAGGTAAAATAATAATATAATAATCAAAAAATGCATTTTAGTAAAATAAAGCGAAAAAACAATCGGACGTTTTCGCTTTGGGATTTCTTATTCTTAATTGAATTGACTAATAACTAAAGTGAAACTAAGGCTAAAATCAACTCGCCTAGTCAAGCTCGTCCACAAAAATAGGGTTTTGAATATTTATCATTTCAGTTTCTTACCAAGTAAAATGGATCATTTTTAAGGTCCAACGCCTTAAAATGATCACCTTTCAAGTAAAAAGAATCGCTTGATTCACGCTTAAGAAAGAACTACGTAGGTCTGATTTCCTCTCCAAAAGAGGGTACGTAGGAGCAAAAGCCCCGCTTTTGTCGACCTCAAAAAATAAAAAGAAATAAAAGTTAAGGTAACACAATTTCCACAAATCTAAAAAATAGGCTGTTGTCCTTTGAGACAAACGTGAGAGGTGCTAATACCTTCCTCAAGTGTAAATACAACTCCCGAACTTAGAATTTTCATTTTGACCGGTTTCCTTCGGTTTTTCCGACGTTTTCCACAAATAAACGTTGGTGGCGACTCCGCGCATCTTTCCTCCTTTGGGAAAGCGCACCCGTGAGCCTCGCCCTCGCTCGCCCGCGAAGGGCATGTTGCGACACTGACCCTGTAGTCAGGTGACATGCGGAGATACACAAGCAATTTCTCCGCACCATCAGCCTCTATCAAGCACTAACCCGTGAATTTAGGGGGCAGGCGGAAATACCCAAGTGGTTATCCGTATAAACATTCTTTTGCTATCTCTAAGACTCAAGGCATAATAGCAAGCAGAGACTAACGCCGTCTTCTGCACCCTTTGTCAATCATGGCCAGCAAGCCCGTTGACACGCAGAGATTTACGTCGTCTTCCGCGCAGACTACCTCTGTCAAGCACTAACCCGTGAAGTTAGGGGGCAGGCCGGAAATACCCAAGTGGTTATCCGTATAAACGTTCTTTTTCTATCTCTAAGACTCAACGCATGATATCATGCAGAGACTAACGTCATCTTTTGCACCCTTTGTCAATCGCGGCCAGCAAGCCCGTTGATACGCAGAGATTTACATCATCTTCCGCGCAGACTACCTCTGTCAAACACTAACCCGTGAAGTTAGGGGGTAGGTGGAAATACCCAAGTGGTTATCCGTATAAACGTTCTTTTTCCATCTCTAAGACTCGACGCATGATAGCATGCAGAGACTAACATCGTCTTCTGCACCCTTTGTCAATCACGGCCAGCAAGCCCATTGACACGCAGAGATTTATATCGTCTTCCGTGCAGACTACCTCTGTCAAGCACTAACCCGTGAAGTTAGGGGGCAGGCGGAAATACCCAAGTGGTTATCCGTATAAACGTTCTTTTGCTATCTCTAAGACTCAACGCATGATAGCATGCAAAAACTAACATCGTCTTCTGCACCCTTTGTCAATCGCGGCCAGCAAGCCCATTGACACACAGAGATTTACGTCGTCTTCCGCGTAGACTACCTCTGTCAAGCACTAACCCGTGAAGTTAGGGGGCATGCAGAAATACCCAAGTGGTTATCCGTATAAACATTCTTTTGCTATCTCTAAGACTCAACGCATGATAGCATGCAGAGACTAACATTGTCTCCTGCACCTTTTGTCATCCTGACCCGTGAAGTCAGGTGACATGCAGGGTTACCTTATGGTTACCCACACCTTTCATCAACCCGAGGCCAAACGAGCCCGTTGATGCACAGAGACTAACATTGTCTCCTACACCTTCTGTCGTCCTGACCCGTGAAGTCAGGTGACACGTGAAGTCAGGTGACATGCAGGGTTACCTTATGGTTACCCACACTTTTCATCAACCAGAGGCCAAACGAGCCCGTTGACGCACTGAGACTAACATTGTCTCCTACACCTCCTGTCGTCCTGACCCGTGAAGTCAGATGACACGTAGGGTTACCTTATGGTTACTCGCACCTTTCGTCAACCAGGGGGCAAACGAGCCCGTTGACGCGAAGAGACCGACATCATCTTCTGCACCTTTTGTCATCCAGGGACAGCGAGTCAGGTGGTAGGCGGAGATACCTAATGGTCATCAGCGCCTTTCGTCAACCCAGGGGAATGAGTTCGGCGGTATTAGGATGATATTGGACGTTCGGTGCTGGTTGTTTTCAAAATTTTTGCAGGTTTTTACTCTCGTCGTCCGGAAACATTCAAGCCCAACGACGCGTGGGATTTTTATCTGCTGGGCAGAGACGATCGGGTGCAATGGCGAAGGGAAGTGTCGTGGTTGTCTAACTTTGTCGTTTTCAAGACACTGAAGTTTGTTGACGCTTCTGATGCCTTTTTCTTTTCTTTCTGAATGACAGGTTCCGCTGGTGGGGATATTGACTGGCCGAATGATGTCCCGCTCGAACGAAATTAGTGTCTTATCTTTACTTCGCTTTTATCTCCAATAAAAGACAAGTAAAGAGGGGCAACTGTCATACCCTAATTTCGTCTGGGGACCATTGTTTGATGGCATGCAACCTTCGCTTGACCGCTTCGAGGTACTTAACACCCATCATTAGGCAATCCGTGAAGTTCCGCGACATGTCGGGAGTCGAAAGGAAGCATTGTTGCGCAATCCGCAAAGTTCTGTAACATTCCAGAAGTCAAAGAAGGGATGGTTGCATAATCCATAAAGTTTCGCGACATTACGAAAAGAAAACAAGTATCGTTACGTAATCCGTAAAGTTCCGTAATGTTACGGAAAAAGAATCAGCAAAAAAAAGCAAAGGGGTGTATTTAGTAAACAAGGGTGTGCAAATAGCAACTAGGCCCACTTGGACCTTCCAGGGTGTTCCAACAGAAGGTGGTGCCTTATGGTGGAAGCAACCCAGCTCGCCTGGGCGAGCTGGGCGGCAACCACCTCCCTCTTTTCCTCTATAAATAGGGGAAAGAGGGCAGAGCAAATTCGTTCAACCCTCCTGGTATTTGGGATTCACTTAAAATTAGTGAGAAATTTTTTTTCTGTGAAGAAAATCCAAGCCGAGGCGCTTCCGTAACGCTTCTGAGACGCTTCCATGGGCGATTTCGTGAAGGTTTTCCGCCATTCTTCGTCGTTCTTCAGTCTTCAACCGGTAAGTTCCCGAAATTGAACCTTTCAATTCATTCTATGTGCCCTTAGTGGTCCCCAATTGTTTCGCGTGCTTTTATTTTATTTTGTTTGCTTTCCGTACCCCCTTTTGACATGCTTTAACCATTTATTTAAGTCGTTTTCTCGCCTAATCAAAAATAAAATAAATTTCCACCGATCCTTTGAGTAGTAATATCTTTTAATCTCTGTTAGAATAAAATCCGACCGATCTTTCACGCCGTAACCACGTTTAAAACCAAAAAGAGGCAAAATAATAATATAATAATCAAAAAATATCTTTAAATAAAATAATCAAAAAAATCAATCGGACGTTTTTCTTTGAGATTTTTCTTAATTGAATTGACTAATAACCAAAGTGAAACTAAGGCTAAAATCAACTCACAAATCAAGCTTTTGTCATTAAAAATCACCTAAAAACCATTTTAAGGTCCAACGCCTTGAAATGGTCCTCTTTGCTTTTATTGGTTAAACGTGGACTTTTGAAAGCCTAAAATCAACACATAACTTTGTCACCTCTTTCAAAAAACCAAGAGATCATTAATGGTCCAATGTCTTAATGTTTTTCTCTCCTTTCAAAAGAATCAAAAGATCATTTAATGGTCCAACGCCTTAAATGACCTTTTATTCATTCGAAATATATCTTGCAAAAAAAGGATAAAAACAACTTAACCAACGTTTAGTTCTCAAAGAACTACGTAGGTCTGATTTCCTTATCACAATTGAGGAATACGTAGGAGCAAGGGAAACACCCTTGTCGACAAAAAGATAAAAAATATAAAAAGCATAAAAACACAAAAAGACGTAAAAAAGGGAAAACATCTTGAAGTCATATTTGCACACTTGATTAAAGGCTATCGTCCTTTGTGATGGACGCGTGGGGTGCTAATACCTTCCCCGTGCGTAAATACAACTCCTGAACCTTTCACACTTAAAGTTCGTAGACCACACTTTTTCGGTTTTTCCGACGTTTTCCTCGAATAAACGTTGGTGGCGACTCCGCGCATTTTCCTTTCTTGGAAGATGCACTCGTGAGCCCTCGCGTCGCCCTCCCACCGAAGGGTAGGTTACGACATAGTGCATTTCACTTTGTTCTCTGGGTGCATACTTGATTATGATGGAATTCATGTCACCACTTTCATGTCACTTATCAATCTACTATAAAAAATTTCTTCTTGAATGGGATAGGGCCATTCCTTTAATTAAAAAAGTGAGGTTTTCATGCATGTGGGATAACCTTATGAGCATGACAGCATAGGGGAAACATTGATCAAAGTTGGATGAAAGCTTATGTATGGGTGGAAAAGTTTTTTGTCCAGGTGTTAAATGTGGGAATGGGAGACGCCAGTCAGTGAATGACATATATGTGATAGGAATATTCCGAATTATACAAAATGGATATGGCATGGTGAATTGAAAGACATGCCAATAGTCTCTCACACTGAGTTGGTTGATGTAGACATCAGAGATCAAATAAAAGATATGATATGGAATCTTGGACAAGAGTGTTTTCGGCAAGAACATGCACCTTTCTATGAGAAATTACAAAGTGATTCAAAGAAGCCATTGTATTCGGGTTGCACAACCTTCATACAGTTATCATCGGTGTTAGCTTTGCGCAACTTGAAGGCAAGATTTGGGTGGAGTGATGAAAGCTTCACTAAATTGCTTGTGTTATTGAAGATGTTTCCTGGAGATAACACATTGCTGAAAAATCACTAAGAGGCAAAGAAGATATTATGTCCTATGGGTATGGAGTACCAGAAAATACATGCATGCCCTAATGATTGCATATTGGGTAGAAATGACTTTTCCGAAATATGTAAATGCCCCGCATGTGGGGTATCATGGTATAAAGTGAAGGATGACGACTGTAGTGATGATGCAACCACAACCAATGATCGTCCAACAAAGGTATGCTAGTATCTTCCAATAATTCCAAAGTTTAAGCGATTATTTGCTAATGGAAATGATGCAAACAAACCTTAGATGGCATGCAAATGCAAAAAAATTGATGAGTTAATGCGACATCTAGCTAATTCTCTCCAATGGAAGACAATTGATCTTTTGTATCCAGATTTTGGAAAGGAGCCAAGAAACCTAAGGCTTGGTTTTGTTTTGGATGGAATGAATCCTTTTGATAACTTAAGCAGTAACCACAGTTCATGGCCTGTTTTGCTGATGATTTACAACCTTCCTCCTTGGTTGTGCATGAAGCGAAAATGCATTATGTTGTGTATGATGATAGTGGGTCCAAGACAGTCAGGAAATGATATTGATGTCTATCTCACTCCATTGATTGAAGAATTGAGAAAATTATGGGTAGACAGGGTTAATGCGTTTGATGGGAATCTCTAGCATACCTTCAGGTTGCATGGAATGGTATTTTGAACCATTAATGACTTTCTAGCATATGGGAATTTGAGTGGATATAGTATCAAAGGACATCATGAATGTCCTATCTATGAGAAAGAGACAACTTACATCCAATTGTAACATGGAATGAAGACAGTATATACTAGGCAACGAAGATTTCTCAAATCTTATCACTTGTATCAGCGATTGAAAAAAGCTTTTAATGGAAGCCAGGAGAATCAAAGTGCACCAAAAACCTTAGCTGGAAACAAAGTTTATGATCAGGTGAAGGACATCCTAACTATCTTTGGGTAGACCCAAAAGAAGGATGTATTTGAGAAGAACATATGGAATAAAAGGTCAACATTCTTTGATCTTTCATACTAGTCTGATTTAGATGTTAGACATTATATAGACGTAATGCATGTTGAGAAAAATGTCTTTGATAGTTTAATTGGCATCTACCTTAATATTAAAGGCAAGACAAAGGATGGTTTGAAGTGTCATCAAGATTTAGTTAACATGGGTATACGTGAGCAGTTGCGTTCGATATCACAAGGTCGGCGAATGTATTTGCCACCAACATGTCACACAATGTCAACAAAAGAGAAAAAAGTTTTCGTCAGTGTCTACGGAGTGTGAAAGTCCCACAAGGATACTCTTAAAATATCAAGAGCCTTGTATCAATGAATGATCTCAAATTGGTCGGCTTGAAGTCTCATGATTGTTGTGCCTTAATGCAACAACTCTTGGTTGTAGCCATTCGAGGTATATTGCCTGGCAAAGTTAGGGTTGACATAACCTGTTTGTGCTTTTTCTTTAATGTTATTTGTAGCAAAGTCATCAACCCTCAAAAGTTGAATGATTTGGAGAATGAGGCTGACATTATCCTTTATCGTTTGGAGATGTATTTTTCCCGTTCATTTTTTGACATAATGGTTCACTTAATTATTCATCTAGTGAAGAAGATTAGGTTGTGTGGTCCTGATTTTTTATGGTGGATGTATTTGGTTGAGTGGTAGATGAAGGTCTTAAAAGGTTATACCAAGAATCAATATTGACTAGAAGCTTCCATTGTTGAAAGGTATGTTGCTAAAGAATCTGTTGAGTTTTACTCAGAGTACACTGAAACAATGAAGCCTGTTAGGCTGCCTTAAACTTGTCATGGCTGGATATGAGGAGGTGAGGGTACACGAGAATACAATGTTGTAACTATGAGTCGACAGAAGGTCTCACAAGCACATCTATATATATTAAATAACACACAAGATGTTATTCCATACATACATATTCACAAACAATTTCTGAATGCTACTCACCCAAAAATGAACATGATGAAGGTGTTGCAAGAGCATAATAAAACTTTCATAAACTGGTTTAAAGATCTAATCTTGGGTGATGACAATGCTTCTAAAACATTAAGACTGTTAGCTGTTAGGACAAATCTCAATGTCCCCACTTGGAAGGTATATGATATCAACAATTATTTCTTCTACACAAAGTCATAGGATTATAATCATCTTATTTTTATTTTATTTCTTGTTTAAAAATATAAAGAAAAATATATTTTTCATATTTTTATTATATTTATAAAGAAAATAATATTTTCAATTTTTTAATTTTTATTTTAAAAAAAATACATTATAAGACGATTCTTTAAAAATCTATTTTAGAAAGTCTACATTCTAAGACGATTATTTGAAAAATCGTCTTAGAATCCTCAAACTTTTTTTTATTTTTTGTTTGAAAAAACGAGAATTTTAAAACGGTTTTTCAAAGAACTGTCTTAGAAAGTCTATTTTCTAAGACAATTTTTGAAAGAAAAACTTTCTTAGAATCCTCAAACTCATGTTTTTTTGTTTTTTGTTTTTAAAAAAACACACATTTTAAGGCGGTTTTTGACATAAAACTGTCTTAGAAGGGTACTATTTTAAGATGGTTATTAGTCTAAAAACCATCTTAGAATGATAGTTTTTTTAAAACGATTTTTTCAGAACCGTCATAAAAATGAAGAGACATTTCATGACGTTGGATACGATGATAGTCAAAAACTGTCATAGAATGCTTAAAATAACCGTCGTACAAGCGCTTTTTCCAAGTAGTGTTTGACGGATTTTTTGAGCATGTTTGTCAAATGAACTTTGGAGCTGACAAACTCAGTGGTGATTTCTCCTGAGAGTACCTTCCCTCACACAAAGTGACAATCAGTCTCTATGTGTTTAGTTCGCTCATTAAAGATCAGGTTTCAAGCAATGTGGAGAGCAACCTCATTGTCACATAATAGTTTGGTATACTGAATGCCTCCGAATTTTATCTGTCGAAGAGGTTGCCTAAGTCATGTGATCTCGGATGCAACTGCTGCCATGGCACGATACTCAGCTTCCACACTGGATATAGCAACGGTTTTCTACTTCTTGCATATCCATGAGATCAAGTTTCTTCCAATAAGGACACAATAGCCAGAGGTGGACCTCCTATCTAATAGTTATCTTGCCCAATCAGCATCAAAGTAACAAACAACTTTGGTATTGCCTTTGTCTTCATATAGCAATCCGTGACCCGATGCATTCTTGATATATCAAAGTATGCGCATTGCAGCATTTTAATGACTATGAGTCGGGTTTTTCAAAAACTGACTAAGCACACCGACTACAAAAGTGATGTCAAGTCTAGTGATAATAAGATAATTCAATCTACCCACCAAACGATGATTACTCCCGGGTCTTCCAATGGCTCCCCCTAACCCAGGAGAAGCTTCACATTAGGATCCATAGGATTATCACTAAGGCAATAATCAATCCAGAGCATATTTCCATTGGGAAATGGCAATGCCAAAGGAGGATTGGGAAAACTTCAACCCCTAGGAAGTATTTGAGTGGAACCATGTCTTTAGTTTGAAACTAATTGTGGAGATCATATTTGACGCGAAGAATACCCTCAGAATCATTGCTAATAATGATAACAAGGTAGATGCAACAACCAAATGGAGAATGGATGAAACAAGGTAGATGCAACATAGAAAACAAAGTAGATGCAACACCGAGTGATCAGCCTCACAACAAGTCATTCTAAACTTGAGCATGACAGATCTAAAATGGCCAAACCATGCACGAACTTCAAACCATAGAGAGAACGAGGAAGTCGGCAAACCAATTGAGAGTCACCTAAAATTGTAAAGCTGGGAGGCTTATCCATATACACTTCTTTTTGCAGCTCACCAAGCAAGAAGGCATTTTTTATGTCCAGCTGGTGGAGAGGCCAATGTTCAATGGCAGCCATAGCAAGAAAGAAACGCGCAAATGCAATTTTGGCCACATGGGAAAAAGTGTCTGCTAGACTATTGGCAAGCGTACCAATGTTGTCACAGGTTACAAATTTTATAAAAGAGATCGTCTCCACAGAGACTTGAGTTACTCAATTTCTTTAGGTAAAAGTAAACATTTCAATAGTTATGTACAAAATTAATTGGAATATCATGGGTTTAACAAAAATAATGAAAATAACGAAAACAACGGAATTAGTGCGTCCAAAATACGTAAAATTACGGAAACATTTAAAACAAATTTAATTAATTCAAGAAAGATGAAGGATTGGATTTCATTGGTCATACCCTCAGTGTCCTAATAAGATTAAAATATATGAATCATTTTCTAACATCATTGATGCACACATTAAATCACCCCAAATTGATCCCACGCATTCGAGAATCCTAAGAATATTTACCGAATATTGATCCCTTGCATATGAAATAAATATCCTAGCATTACAATCATAATCTCGTGCTATTTGCAATCAAAATATTATGTTCTATTCCTAGCAACATAGCGTAAACAGTAAATTCATTTAGTTTAAATTTTAAGAGTAATTTTCAGTCAAACTTAAAATCCAATTTCATGAAACTAGTGATCAAATATAATCAAGCATTACAAACATAATGAAATTACCAGTAATGAGTATGTCATACCCTAATTTCGTCCGGGGACTATTGTTTGATGGCATGCAACCTTTGATTGACCACTTCGAGGTGCTTGGCACCCTCTGTTGCACAATATGTGAAGTTCCGAGACATGCCGGAAATCAAAAGGAAGCATTGTTGCGCAATCCGTGAGATTGGGTAACGTGCCGAAAATCAAAAGGAAGCATTGTTGCGCAATCCGTGAGTTTCCGTAACTTTTCGAAAGTTAAAAAAGGGAGTAATTACATGATCCGTAAGGTCCCGTAACCTTACGGAAAGAAAATTACCAAAAATGGGGGTGTATTTAGTAAAAAAAAGGGTGCAAATAGCAACCAGGCTCACTTGGGCCTTCTAGATTCTTCCTCCAGAAGGTGGTTGCTTCTGAAGGAAGCAACCTGGCTCGCCTGGGCGAGCTGGGTGGCAAGCTCCTCCCCTATTTTGCTATAAATAGGGGGAGGAGTGAAGAAGGAAAGGGTTCAGCCTGCTTGGCACTTCGTATTCACTTGAAATTGCTGAGGAAAATTGTTTCCATGAAGAAAATCTAAGCCAAGGCGCTTCCGTAACGTTTCCGTGGGTGATTTCACGAAGATTTTCAACCGTTCTTCGTCATTCATCGTTCGTTCTTCATTGTTCTTTGGTCTTCAACCGGTAAGTACCCCAAATCGAACTTTTCAATTCATTCTATGTACCCGTGGTGGTCCCCATTTGTTTCGTGTACTTTTATTCTCTTTTCATTTACTTTCCGTACCCCCCTTTGACGTGCTTCAGTCATTTGCTTAAGTCATTTTCTCGCCTAATCAAATGATAAAATAAATTGTATCATCCGTTAATTTCTATTAAAATGAATTTCGACCATTCGGTCGTGCCGTAACCACGTTGGAAATCAAAAAACGTTGGAAACCAAAAAGAGGTAAAATAATAATATAATAATCAAAAAATATCTTTTAGTAAAATAAAGCGAAAAAATCAATCGGACGTTTCTCTTTGGGATTTCTCTTTCTTAATTGAATTGACTAATAACTAAAGTGAAACTAAGGCTAAAATCAACTCGCAAAGTCAAGCTCGTCCGCGAAAAGTCACTAAAAAAGGATTTTAAGATTCAATACCTCAGTTTTTCTTACCAAGTAAAAAGGATCATTTTTAAGGTCCAACGCCTTAAAATGACCACTTTCCAAGTAAAAAGAATCGCTTGATTCACCCTTAAGAAAGAACTACGTAGGTCTGATTTCCTCTTCGATGGAGGGTATGTAGGAGCAACAGCCCTGCTTTTGTCGACCTCAAAAATAAAAAAAGAAATAAAAGTTAAGATAACACAATTTCACATTCTAAAAATAAGGTTGTTGTCCTTTGAGACAAACGTGAGAGGTGCTAATACCTTCCTCAAACGTAAATACAACTCCCGAACTTGGAATATTCTTCATGACTGGTTTCCTTCGGTTTTCCTGACTTTTTCCACAAATAAACGTTAGTGGCGACTCCACGCATTTTCCTCTTTTGGAAAGCGCACCCGTGAGTTAGGCCTATTTTAGGGAATTGTGAAATTGTGAAACTTTGTGTGTGCATTTTGTTGAAATGTGTAAAATGTAATAACTGTTGTCTTTTCCACATTTTTACACTGCATTCTAAGCACCCACGGGTTTGAGTAAAAAAAAAAGGGGGCCCTATACCCGGGTTCATGGGAATTTAAGGAGTGGAGGTGAATCTATGATCATGCTAGGTCTCCGACTTGCTTGATAATAGTGAAATCTCATCTAGAGCTTTCTCTCTTTATAATGTGTTGTCGCTGGTATTCCATACCGCCACAATATTATTATCTTGAGTGATGATACCTCTAGAAAACAGCCATGGGAGTTATGAATCGTTGGGAGTAGTTATTAGAGACCCCTAGATATTATCCTATAGGTTCCCAAATAGGGGCATAGAGCAAACACGCTCCGTGCCATTTGTTCTCATGCATTCTTCTGCGAATAGCACATAAATTATAGCTTTGCTAGTGATATTTTGTTTCTCTAGAGTAATACGTCACTTTTTAATACATACGTTGAGGCGCCATAACGCCTAGAACGTAGTATTAAAAAGATGGATCTTTTTTGGTCTCGTATATGTAAATTACCCCTTGTTTTGTTTTCTTTCCGTTTCATGCATGCGCATTGCATCATTCATATCGGATTCTTGATCCACCCCTTTTTTAGGTAAATGATGGGACAAATCAAAACGGAAAAAGATTTTATCAAGTCAAGATTAAGGGCCTAGATGTCACCAGCCTTAAAGAGTTGGGACGATTGATGGGACCTCTCCAAAGGCAAGCCTTCTGCAAAGTGTACGGAAAGATTTTAGATTTGACCGCAGCGGAGGTATTTACGGAAGTTGTTGTATCCCTCGCCCAATACTATGACCAGCCGTTGAGATGCTTCACGTTTGGGGACTTCCAAATGGTACCGACTGTTGAAGAATTTGAGGAGATATTAGGATGCCCTCTTAGGGGAAGAAAACCGTATCTTTTCTCCGAGTTTCTTCCCTCCTTGAGTAAGATTACAGCTGTGGTCGGAGATTCGACGAGAGATTTGGATCGTATGAAGCAAACTCAAAACGGCGTAGTGGGCCTACCGCAGAAATACTTGGAAGGCAAGGCAAGGGATAAGGCAAGTCAAGAAGAGTGGGTCCCATTTGCGGATATACTAGCTTTGCTAATCTTTGGGGTTGTCCTTTTTCCGAACGTGGACGGTTTGGTGGACCTAGCCACAATTGATGCTTTCCTTGCATATCATCATAGCAAGGAGAGCCTAGTGGTGGCTATCTTGGCGGACTTATTTGATACGTTTGACCGAAGGTGCGAGAAGAATAGTGCACGAATCGTCTACTGCTTACCCGCTCTTTGTGTGTGGTTGGTTTCGCACCTATTCCAACAAGACATAAGACACCCGTGTGCACTTCAAAGTTATCGCTCGTGCGTCGAAAAGAGAAGAGTCGATTGGGACCAATACTTGGCTGGGATAGGAGGCAGCACGATCAACTGGTTTCCTCGATGGAAGGAAGGAAAGGAGGGAGTTCTTTTCTCATGTGGGGACTACCCAAAAGTTCCGTTGATAGGGACGAGGGGTTGTATTAACTATAATCCCGTACTTTCCATAAGACAGCTAGGGTACCCCATGAGGGGAGCACCAACGGAAGAGAGCCTCTCGCCTTTCCTTGTGAGAGATTTCGGCGCGCAAAGTCTCAAGGTTGTACAAAGAGTCCACAAGGCATGGAAAAGTCCGTTGAGGAAAGATAAAGAACTTAGGGGCATCCGTAATGGCATCATCGGTGGTTATCATGAATGGCTAAGAGTTCATACACGAGGGTTAGATTGGCTCTCCAAGTTGAAAGTTATCAACGAGGAGAATTTCGAAGCTCTGGAAGAGGGTGAAGAAGTCCAAGCTCTAAAATTAGAGCTAGGGAAGGCAAGACTCGCCAAAGAAAAATTCAAGTCAGCCGCTACCAACATCCGGAGAGAGTGTGCTGAGTTACGAGAGGAAAACGCGGCTACTGCAAGAGCCCTTGAACAAGAAACCAAGAGGGCCCGCAAGGAAGAGCATGGCCGAGATAAATTTCGAGGAGCTTTATGGGGAAGCAACAATGAGCTCAAGCTCTGGAGAGAAGAAAGAGACTAGTCACGAGTACATGGCATGATCTTAAAGGAGGAGTTAGCTGCTTGCTCAAGATCCAAGAGGAGTTTGGCCCAACACTTAGAAGCCACGGAGAAACGCATGCTAGCTATAATAGGGAAGTACAAAGAAGAGTTAAACTAGTCTTTGACCCATGAACAAAAACTAGTAGAGGACTTCGCGCAAGCGTACGCCGAGAAGGAAGCAAGAGGGAGGGTGATTGATGCATTGCATCAAGAAGCGACCATGTGGATGGATAGGTTCGCCTTGACCTTAAATGGAAGTCAAGACCTCCCTCGACTACTAGCCAAAGCAAAGGCCATCGCTGAAGTGTGTTCAGCCCCTGAGGAAATTCATGGGCTAATCAATTGCTGTCAACACATGACAGATTTGATGGCCCATATAATTAGAAACCGTTAGGTTCTGTTGTAACACTTTTGTATGATCCTAGCTAGATAAAAGCTTTGTTCCTTTTTATAAAAAGAGAAGTTCTGAAACTCATCACGTTATCTAAAAAAGGCCTTGAGGTGGATCCAAGTGCTCTGATCATTCATTAGCATATTCATGTTTTGGTGGCATACTCACCATTGTTTGTTTCTTTAGGGAACTCACCATAACTAAGAAAGTGCAAAGGCACCCCTATAACACTCGATCCAGAAAAATGGATAATGAAGAGGGAGTGCAAGAACAGATGAAGGCCGACCTATCGGCCTTAAAAGATCAAATGGCTTCTATCACGGAGGCTATGCTAAAGCTTCAGAAAACTATAGAAGATAATGCTACGGCAGCCGCTTCCAATACAGCTAGGGAAGCGGAACCGGTGCTACAGCCCGCAATAAACTTGGGCCGAGACATAAACACGACGGTTTTCGGTCGGAGGTATAGTCCTCAAGCCTACCCTTATGGTTTGTCTCCGGACTTCACTCCCCGTACCGCTCCAGACGATTTGAGCCAAGCCCCTACCTTCGAGGGGAAACTCCCTCCTTGTGCCGACTATCCTCTGCAAGAAGATGATGAAGGAGATGCCCATCTAGGCCCTCTACTTCCCCTCAAAGATCCGGCCCCCCATGAATTGCCCCAACCAAACATAGTCCGCCATGTCCCGTCTCCACACGCACCCGTTAAAGAATTCGTTCCTTTTGCAAAAGATAAGGGAAAGATTGATTTACTTGAAGAGAGGTTGAGAGCGGTAGAAGGCCTCGGCAACTACCCGTTCTCGAATTTAGCGGATCTGTGTCTGGTACCTAACATCGTCATCCCTCCCAAGTTTAAAGTACCAGATTTTGATAAATACAAAGGGACGACATGTCCAAAAGGTCATCTTCGGATGTATTGCCGAAGGATGGGGGCATATTCTACGGACAAAAAGCTGTTGATGCATTTCTTTCAAGATAGCTTAGTCGGAGCAGCAGTGGCATGGTATACCAATCTTGGAGCTTCTCAGATCCGGTCATGGAAAGACTTGGCAACTGCCTTCATTAGGCAGTACCAATACAACACGGATATGGCTCCTGATCGGAACCAGCTTCAGAGCATGACCAAGCGAGAACATGAGTCCATTAAAGAATATGCCCAAAGGTGGAGGGACCTAGCAGCCCAAGTCGTCCCGCCTATGACTGAGAGGGAGATGATCACAATTATGGTAGATACGTTGCCTACGTTCTACTATGAGAAGCTGATAGGATACATGCCAACTAACTTTGTAGACCTCGTCTTCGCCGGAGAAAGAATCGAGTCCGGACTGAGAAAAGGCAAGTTTGAATATGCCTCCAACGTTGCCCCCAACAACAACAGAAGAGCCCCAGTGGTGGGCACGCGAAAAAAGGAAGGAGATACCCACGCGGTCACCACCGCCCCAACATGGATGAAAGCGCCCCAAAATTCCCAAAACTCATACCAGCACAACCATCCGAACTTTTCGATCCGAGCCGGAAGTTCCCTCCCAACTCAAGTGGAAGGGCCTCCCGCAACAGAAAAAACGCCTGCCCAACACACAGCTCCAGCCACTCCCCGGCCAGCCAATAATACAACTCCTGGCGCGAGTTATAACAATGCAAGGCGCCCCCCGAAAGACGATTTCTCTCCTATTCCCATGGCATACTCTGAGTTGTGGCCCTCATTATTGGAAAATCATTTGGTGGTGGCCATACCCGGGAAGGTCTTCCAGCCACCATACCCCAAGTGGTACAACTCGAATGCCAAGTGTGCATACCATAGTGGAGCCCCCGGACACAACATTGACTCCTGCCTGCCGTTCAAGTATAAGGTGCAACACCTAATAAATGTCGGCTGGCTATCATTCCAAGAGGAGGGCCCCAACGTTAAAACCAATCCACTAGCCAGTCATGGAGGGGCTAGCATAAACGCCATCGAAAAGGATGGGCCGTCAGGGGTATAGAGATTAGAAGATGTGGCTACATCTAGACGGTTCATCTACCAGTCACTACAAGCGGCATGCATGGTCTCTCGTGGTGGAGACGAAAGGGACGAATGTTTGTTTCATCTCGGGGAATCACATGACATGGAAACCTGTCCCGCGGTGGAAGATTTACTTCAAAGGCTCATGGACTGGGGGCAGCTCGAAGTGTCCAAGGGAGATAGGGAAGAAACACAGATTTGCTTGCAGTCGGAAGAAAAGAAGGTTCCCCCAACCCCCAAAGCCCTAGTAATATGTTTCACTAGGAAAGGGACCGGCTCCAGGCCCATGTACCCCCCGACAGCGCCTAAACCAACATCGTTTGCATATCAAACCAATAAGGCAGTTCCATGGAAGTATACCCCTCCCGCTTTTGGAGAAAGAGTTGCAACCAAAGTTGACTCCTCATCAGCCAAGGTGACCAACATCACCGGCCATAGTGGCGTGACCCGCAGTGGCCGGGTGTTCGCTCCCCCTCACTCGGTGGAATTTCCCTCCAAGGGGAAAGCACCCATGATCCAAGAGCCCACAGACGTAGCCACCCCCTCAAAAGAAGTGGATCCTCCAGTGGTAAAAGGAGCTGAAAAGAAAGAAGGTCTTCAAGGAAAGGCGGTGACTTTGGAAGAGGCTCATGAGTTCCTTCGTCTCATCCAACAAAGCGAGTTTAAAGTAGTTGACCAACTGAATAAAACTCTGGCAAAGATCTCTTTGCTCGAACTGGTCATAAACTCCGAGCCTCATCGTGCACTATTGGTAAAGGTCCTCAACGAAGCCCACGTAGCACATGGCATCTCAATTGAGGGTTTTGAAGGCATTGTTAATCATATAACTACCAATAACTATATCACGTTTGCGGAATAAGAGATTCCCGTTGAGGGGAGACGACACAACAAGGTTCTACATGTGTCTGTCAGATTTATGGACCATGTCGTCGCTAAGGTACTCATCGACAATGGATCAAGTTTAAACGTGATGCCAAAGATCACCTTGGAGAAACTTCCTTTTAATGCGTCACGTCTAAAACCAAGTTCGATGGTGGTACGAGCCTTTGACGGTAGTCGGCGGGAAGTGATGGGGGAAATCGACATCCCCATTCAGATAGACCCTGGATTCATGCGCTAGGAGTGGTCCCTTCGACGCTTCACCAGAAATTGAAGTTCGCAGTTGGTTGACTTTTGGTGATAGTGTCAGGCGAAGAGGATATGTTGGTGAGCTGCCCCTCCTCCGCACCATATGTAGAAGCAGCGGAAGAATCATTGGAAACAACTTTCCAATCCTTCGAGGTGGTGAGTTGTGCCTCTGTGGAAACGAGTCCATTGCTACCTTCTCTTTCTAATGCGGCCATAATGGTGGCACAGGTGATGCTCAAGCAGGGTTATGAGCCCGAAATGGGTCTGGGCAAGGACGGCCTCGGGAATGCTGATGTGGTCGACATTAGGGGAAACCCGTACAAATATGGGTTGGGGTATGAACCCGGGATGCCGGGAAGGAGGAATGCGTCGTCCAGACTCCGGGCAGATAGGGCATGGCCCGGCCATGTTAGCCAGTGTTTCACCAGTGCCGGGATAATGTTCGAGGAAGAGGTGGCGACAATAGGAGAGGAGTCTCCACAAGACCCGTCAAGTTTTGTGCGACCATGCCATCCCGATTCCCAAGTGGGGAACTGGCGCGTGATAAGCTAGTCAAAGGTCTATACCGCTGATTCAATGTAATTAGAGGCTATAGATTCCTTTCTCTTTTGTTTTGTGAAACCTACCTTATTAAATAAACAAAGAGATCTTGTTTCATCTGTTCTTGCAGTTCTGCCTTTTCTCATATCATTTTGCATGTTTTGTTTCTTTTGTCTTGATTAGTATAGATATGAGGATCGATTCTTTGAGGATCCTAACAGGGAGGGTTTGATAATCGATTTTGACCGAGAAGTAAGCCAAACAATAAATGAAGAAGAGGAAGAGGACGTCCTTTCACCAGAGTTGGAGAGGTTGATCGCTCAGGAAGAGCGCCAAATGAAGCCTCACCAAGAGGAGACCGAACTGATAAACTTAGGGACTTGAGAGGGGAAGAAAGAAGTAAAAGTAGGAATCGGTATGACCACACCTATCCGCCAAGGCTTGATAACCCTTCTTGAAGAATATCAAGACGTCTTTGCATGGTCGTACCAAGACATGCCCGGTCTGGACTTCGACATTGTGCAGCATAAGTTGCCATTGAATCCTGGGTCTTCCCCGGTTAAGCAGAAGCTACGAAGGATGAGACCCGAAATGTCTTTAAAAATTAAAGAAGAAGTGAGAAAGCAGTTTGATGTGGGTTTCTTAGCTGTAGCTTGATACCCGGAGTGGGTGGCCAACATTGTCCCGGTCCCAAAAAAGGACGGCAAAGTGCGAATGTGCGTAGACTATCGAGATTTAAACCGAGCCACTCCTAAAGACAATTTTCCCCTGCCACACATTGATATATTGGTAGATAATACAGCCAAGTTCGCCCTTTTCTCTTTTATGGATGGTTTCTCAGGGTATAATCAGATAAAGATGGCACCTGAAGATGTGGAGCAGACTACTTTCATCACCCTATGGGGAACGTTCTGCTACAAAGTGATGGCCTTCGGGCTAAAAAATGTTGCGGCAACCTATCAGCGTGCCATGGTAGCATTGTTCCATGACATGATGCATAAAGAGATATAGGTCTATGTAGATGACATGATTGCCAAATCTCAAATTGAGGGCGAACACTTCGTCAATCTGCGTAAGCTGTTTGGAAGGCTACAGAAATACCAACTGAAACTAAACCCAACCAAGTGCACCTTCGGGGTAAAATCGGGGAAGTTGCTGGGATTTATCATGAGCCAGAAAGGGATAGAGATAGATCCCGAGAAAGTGAAGGCCATTCTTGAAATGCCAGAGCCACGCACGGAGAAACAGGTTTGAGGTTTCTTGGGCAAGTTGAATTACATCGCAAGATTTATCTCGCAACTCACCCCTACATGTGAGCCCATTTGTAAGCTGTTGTGTAAGAACCAGGTGGTCCTGTGGAACAGCGACTGCCAAGAGGCCTTCGAGAAGATCAAACAGAGCCTCGCAAACCCCCCGTTGCTCATGCCACCTGTAACAGGAAGACCTTTTTTCCTGTACATGACTGTGTTAGACGAGTCTATAGGGTGCGTGTTCGGTTAGCACGATGACTCTGGGAAAAAGGAACAAGCCATTTACTATCTAAGCAAGAAGTTTACCGCATGTGAGATGAATTACTCAATGCTGGAAAGGACGTGCTGCGCCCTGGTATGGGCGTCACATTGTCTTAGGCAATACATGCTCAGTCATACCACGTGGCTTATTTCCAAAATGGATCCCGTGAAATACATCTTTGAGAAACCGGCCCTCACGGGACGAATCGCTAGGTGGCAGGTACTACTATCTGAATTCGATATTGTGTACGTCACCCAAAAAGCGATAAAAGGAAGCGCCTTGGCAGATTATTTAGCTCAACAACCCCTCCAAGATTATCGGCCGATGCACCCTGAGTTCCCAGATGAAGACATCATGGCCCTATTCAAAGAGAAGCGGACGCACGAGGACATAGACAAATGGATTGTTTGCTTCGATGAGGCATCTAATGCTTTGGGCCATGGAGTAGGGGCAGTCCTTGTATCCTCGGATGATCAGTGTATTCCTTTCACGGCCAGGCTAGGTTTCGATTGTACCAACAATATGGCCGAGTATGAAGCGTGCGCCCTTGGGACTCAAGCGGCCATTGATTTTGACGTAAAGCTACTCAAAGTGTATGGAGACTCGGCTTTGGTAATACGCCAGTTGAGAGGAGAATGGGAAACTAGGGATCCAAAGTTGATACTCTATCAAACTCATATCTTGAAGTTAGTCGAATTCTTTGACGACATTTCTTTCCACCAGATACCTCGGGAAGAGAACCAAATGGCCGATGCATTGGCCACCTTAGCATCCATGTTTCAACTTGCCCCACACGGGGATCTACTGTACATTGAATTCAGATCTCGGGGCAAGCCTGCACATTGTTGTTTGATAGAGGAAGAGCGAGATGGGAAACCGTGGTATTTCGACATCAAACAATATGTTGAGAACAAAGAATATCCACCAGGGATTTCCGACAATGACAAAAGAACGTTAAGGAGATTGGCCACTGGTTTCTTTGTGAGTGGTACCATCCTGTACAAACGAAACCACGACATGACCCTCCTACGATGCGTAGATGCCAAAGAGGCGAACTACATGATTGAGGAAATCCACGGGGGTTCATTTGGGACACATGCCAATGGGCATGCTATGGCCAGGAAGATCCTTAGAGCCGGTTATTACTGGCTCACTATGGAAAGCGATTGTTGTGCCCATGTAAGGAAATGTCATAAATGTCAGGCATGCACGTACAATGTCAATGTTCCGCCACATCCTCTGAATGTCATGTCCGCCCCTTGGCCTTTTTCCATGTGGGGAATAGATGTCATTGGGGCCATCGAACCCAAAGCTTTGAATGGTCATCGCTTCATTCTTGTGGCAATAGATTACTTCACCAAATGGGTCGAAGCGGCTTCTTATGCCAATGTCACAAGGAGTGTGGTGGTCAGATTCATAAAGAAGGAACTGATTTGTCAATACGGACTCCCTAGGAAGATCATTACTGACAATGGAACCAATTTGAACAACAAAATGATGCAGGAAATGTGCAAGGATTTCAAGATCCAGCATCATAACTCCACCCCTTATCGGCCAAAGATGAATGGGGCCGTAGAGGTTGCAAATAAAAATATTAAGAAGATTATTCAGAAGATGACGGTGTCATACAAAGATTGGCATGAGATGCTGCCTTTCGCCCTGCACGGATATAGAACCTCGGTACGAACTTCTATTGGGGCAACACCGTATTCCTTGGTTTATGGGATGGAAGCGGTACTCCCATTTGAAGTAGAGGTCCCTTCCCAGAAGATACTAGCGGAATCAGGCCTAGAAGAGTCGAAGTGAGCTCAAACACGCTATGACCAACTCAACCTTATTGAAGGTAAGCGTTTGACGGCCATGAGCCATGGGCGCTTGTATCAACAAAGGATAAAGAACGTGTTCGACAAGAAGGTACGCCCACGCAAGTTCAACGAGGGGGACCTTGTGCTGAAAAAGATATCCCACGCTGTTAAAGATAATCGAGGGAAGTGGGCCCCGAATTGCGAAGGACCTTTCGTTGTGAAAAGGGCTTTTTCTGGGGGGGCTCTGGTACTCACCAACATGGATGGTGAGGAACTACCATCGCCCGTGAACTCCGATGTCGTTAAGCGATATTACGCTTGAAGTCTGGGGCAATTGAGGGAACCACTGCATGTTCTTTTTATTTTTGAGTTTTTTTGTTCTTCTTGGTTTCCTCCAGGGATTCCCATCCGCTGTAATTGTCTCATTTCTTTAAAAGAAGAGAACATGGGTTGAGGCTTCAGTCCTCACTTTGGTTTTAAACCTTGTGTTAGTTTGTAATAACCTAAGCCATTTTCGCTCAGTTCATGGGGTGCCCCAAACGCTTAATTAAAACTGAACCTAACCAGCCTTCACTAAGAAGATCATTGCATTGAAAACATTCATGCATGCACATACACATGCGTATTTTGTGATAACAGGGGCAGAATCATCTTAGGCCCCGTTCAAAAGTCGAGACAAAGTTAACGGAAGAAATCAACCAAGGTAAGACGACGACGCGGTCACGATTTGCCACGCATTGTTGTTTCCTACTTTCAGGTACTTAGGGACGGATGCAAATAGAGGATAGGGTCACGACTGACAGATCGTCGTCCCTTCCCGGCGCTGGACAAGCGGAAAAAATCGTTGCATGGCAGCCCAGTATCCTTTAAATTCACAGTAATTATTACTATCGTTTGTTTAAAATAAATAATGGATGCCTGATCTAACTTAAGTGGGTTCGAGTAGGCGAATGCTAACCTGTAGGGGGCCATGGTTATTTTTCCCCTAAAAAAAAAAATTGGCAAGTTAGCTCGCCTGGGCGAGCAACCCCTGCACCAAAATATAAAAAACGAGGGAGGGGAACGTTTTCTGCACCCAAAAACTCCTCCCCCCCCCCCCCCTCATTCAAAAGGAGAGAGCTTACGGGACTCACGGTTTTTGCTCCCCCAAGCCACCTTTGGTTTCACATTGCTTTCATTTTTCATACTCCTACTCACTCCAACAAGTAAGTATTTAATCCTTGAGTTTTTTAGCTTTCCATTGGTGCATCTTGTTCCTCTTTTGGTGCTCTCAATTGTGAGAATGTGCTCAAATTTGTGGGGCAATTTTGGGTTGTTTTCATGCTTGATTTGTTTGAATTGAGGGGTTGTAGGGGATGGCCTTAGGCCTATGTTGTATTCTGAAGCAATGGGGCATGCCACATTGCCCCCATTCTCTTGCTATTCATGCCTAAACATGCGCCCATCAAGTGCTCGGTGAAATTCCCCAATGACATATGAATATGGTTTTGTAAGATTGGGATTATGGGACTGTTTTATATACATAGGGACAGCATAGAGGATTCGAAATGGGTGCCCAAATGCAATTCTAAGCTTAGGAACCCAAGCTCTTAGCTTCAATGCAAGGAAACATGACTTATGTCTAAGAATCTAAATTTTGGTTTTGAAAGTGGAAAGGCATGAAAATTAGGACATGCTTGAGAGGGTTTTTACTAGAATTTGGCTGCCCCATGAGGGATACTTTGCATCTAGGTAGCATGGAAAATACCTTTCAATGGTATGTATATATGTGTGTGTGAATATAGGTAGCATGGAAAATACCTTTCAATGATGTGTATATATGTGAATATATGGCATAAAATGCCTTGCAAAGTGTGAATGAGTAGCAAAAAAAAATGCCTTTCAACATATGCGTATTTGAGGATAGGTAGCATTAGGAGCCTTTTAGAAAATGTACCCATGTCAAAAATGGCCTGAGGACGCTTCCTAAATGAATATATGATGGCATGGAATTTCCTTTTCAGATGCAAGTATGTGCATGACGTAATTAGCTTTCCAATGTGCATATAAATAAATGTGAGTGAAACAACAAAAATTTGTATGTTAAATACTTCAAATGTGTGTAGGTAGTTTGTGATAGCAAAATATTTAGGATATGAATAGGTGTAATTTTGACACAATGCCTTGAGCACAGGAATGTGTATTCTTTTCAAAAAGAATATATATATATGTGTGTGTGTGAGTGTGTGTGTGTGTGTGTGTGTGTGTGTGTGTGTGTGTGTGTGTGTGTGTGGTAACTAGAATGTGTTGAATTTCCTTGTATGTTGACATAAATAGTAGGATATTTTACACATGCGCATGTTCATAATGTGTTACATTAAATGTGTGCACGAGTTTGTTCTAAATCGGAAAGATTAACATGTCATTTTTGTGTTAAAATAAGCATTTTCTTGTAGACTAACTTTCCAACTGTCTGTCTTCACAGGAAATGGCTCCGAGGAAGCTTTCCTCGAAGAGATCTAGGAAGGACGCCATGGCCGAAGGGACTAGTGCCGCTCCCGAGTTCGATAGCCATCGTTTCAGGAGCGCTGAGCTCCAGCAGCGTTTCGAAGCCATCAAGGGATGGTCCTTCCACCGAGAGAGACGCGTCCAGCTCAGGGATGACGAGTATGCAGATTTCCAGGAGGAGATAGCTCGCCGGCGTTGGACATCGTTGGTCACTCCCATGGCCAAATTTGATCCGGATATAGTTCTCGAGTTTTATGCCAATGCTTGGCCTACAGAGGAGGGCGTACGGGACCTGCGGTCATGCGTAAGGGGCCAGTGGATTCCTTTCGATGCAGACGCCCTCAGTCAGTTCCTGGGATATCCGCTAGTATTGGAGGAGGGTTAGGAGTGCGAATACGGTCAGAGAAGGAACCGGGCCGATGGATTTGATGAGGAGGCCATTGCTCAGCTGCTATGCATACCAGGTCAGGATTTTGCTCGGACCGCTACCGGGAGATGGGTGCGGATCATGCGCACCAACATGACTGCCTTGACCCAGACATGGATGACGTTGCTGCTCAGCAACATCCTGCCCAGCGATCATAATTCCGACCTCCCTCTGCCGATGTGTCAGCTGGTGTATGCCATCCTGACGCGGATGAGCGTCCATGTGGCTCAGTTGATCCCTGATGCCATTTATTTATTTGTAGGTATGCCACCTACCAGGAACCCTTTAGACCCAGATAAGTCTAACAGGGCCCTGGGTTTTCCAGCATTGATCACGGGTCTCTGCCAGTCGTTCGGGGTTCCTGTCACACTTAGTAAGGTGATTCGACCACCGATCACCCGGGCTTTCATAGAAAAGTATTGCACGCCTAGACAGGCGCAGGGTGGCGACCCGCAGGCCCCAGACGCACTACCGCCACCTCATCAGGCTGATCCAGCTGGGTCATTTGACACGGAGCGGTATTTATGGCATTTGGTTCGCCAGCAGGCGGCCAACCACAGGGCGCACGTGCAGACCCATGACTGTCTCTACCAGCTCAGCCTCAGCCTGCAGAGCCAGGGTTTCGCTTCTTTTCCATGCCCTACTCCGGATCAATTCAGGGCAGAGGTCGCATGGCCCGGAGATTGGCCTGAGGCCCTGGCAGGGGAGGCGCCCGCAGAGGCTCTCGACGATGCAGATGAGGCTCGCATGGACGAGGAGATGACAGATTTACTCGATTTCTTGAGAGGGAGCGGAGCCACATGACCGGGAGATCCCTAGATCGATATTCTCTTTTATGTTGCCTCTTTTATCTGTTACATATCATTTTATTTTCTATAACTTGAGGGACTAATGTTTGTTTCGTTTTGTTGACTCTTGTTTTGTGCATACATGTCATTTGAACTGTTACGTTAGTGCTTACTTCGTTGTTGTCAATGGTGTTTGCTGAAATTCCGGAACCGTGTAGAGTTTTTCATTTAGGAACGTTGTCCTAAAAATAAAATGAACAAAAATCATGATAACGCCAAAAATAAGAAAGAAGCGTTGTGAACAAATGTCGTGTCTATGTATACAAAGAAAAGAAAAGAGTTTTTTTATATGTAAAAGAAAATGTGTATAGAAGGATTTTGTGTGTGTAAATAATGTGTGAAAAGAAATTCTTGTGTGTGTGAGCAACGAGTGTATATAAAGAAGCTTTTGTATAAACTACGGGTGTGTGTTGGAAAAAACAAAAAAAGAAATCTTTGAACATGAATAGGGTTTGTATAGATCGTGTTGACGTAAAGAGAAAGAGTTTTAATGCGTGTGTATACAGAAAAAGTTCGTCATGTATAGGAATGTAGGTGTACAAAGAAAAGTTTTTTTTTTATAGATGGTAATGGACGTATAGTTTTTTGTGAACATAAAAAATGAAACAAAAAGGAAAAAGAAAGAAAGACCTTGAAGGTCGGCATGTTATGGTCGTAGGAAAAATAAATCATTCGTAGAGAGCAAACATATCTTTTGGAAACGAGGGACTAACGCTAAGAGTTTATTTTCCTGAATAACCGATGTCGCAACCTACCCTTCGGCGGGAGGGCGACGCGTGACTCGCGGGATGCGTGTTCCACGAAAGGAATACGCGCGGAGTCGCCACCAACGTTTATTTGAGGAAAACGTCGGAAAAACCGGAAAAGACGCGATCTACGAACTTTTAAGTGAAAGGTTCGGGAGTTGTATTTACGCACGGGGAAGGTATTAGCACCCCACACGTCCGCCCCAAGGGACGGCAGCCTTTAATCGAATGTGCAAACATGACTTTGATTTTTTATGTTCCCTTTTTATGTCTCTATATCCTTCATACCCTTTTTATATTTTCTCTTTTTGTGGTCGACAAGGGTGTTTCCCTTTGCTCCTACGTATTCCTCAATTTGGGATGAGAAAATCAGACCTACGTAGTTCTTTTTTATCAAGTGATTCTTTTTTACTTTAAGAGGTGATCATTTTAAGGCGTTGGACCTTAAAAATGATCCATTTTACTTAGTGAGAAAATGAAATGACAAACTTCAAAAGCCTATTTTTATGGACGAGCTTGACTAGGCGAATTGATTTTAGCCTTTAGTTTCACTTTAGTTATTAATCAATTCGATTAAGAATGAGAAATCCCAAAGAGAAAACGTCCGATTGATTTTCCGCTTTATTTTACTAAAAGATGTCTTTTTGATTATTATATTATTTTTTACCTCTTTTTGATTTCCAACGTGGTTACGGCACGACCGAACGGTCGGAATTTATTTTAACCGAAATTAATGGATAATACAATTCAAACGTTCGGTGGAAATTTATTTTATTTTTAAGTTAAGCGAGAAATGACTTAAGTAAAATGGCTTAAGCACGTCAACAGGGGGTATAAAAAGTAAACAAAACGAGAATAAAAATGCACGAAACACAATGTGGACCACTACGGGTACATAGAATGAATCGAAAAGCTTGGTTCGAGGTACTTACCCGTTGAAGATCGAAGAACGATGAAGAACGAATGAAGAACGTCGAAGAACGGTTGAAACCTTTGCGAAATTCTTCACGGAAAACGTTACGGAAACGTTTCGGAAGCGCCTCGGCTTAGATTTTCTTCACGGAAACGATTTTTCCAAGCAAATTCGAAAGAGAGAGAAGTGCCAAAGGGGCTGAACCTTTTGAAACAGCTCCCCCCTCCCCTATTTATAGAAAAAAAGGGAGGTGCTTGCCGCCCAAAGACTTAATGAAGAAGATTTCTAAGCGCACCCGAATTACTAAGTTCACCCCCCTTTTCATATTTTACGGAAAAGTTACGGAAGCCTTACGGAACTGTTTTCGAATTTGATTTTCATCTTTTTTCTTTTCCCTTTTACCAATGTTAAGTGGAATATGCTTACCCAAGGTTTTCGGAAATTTTACGGAAGTATTACGGAAGCCGCGGAAGCCCCGAAAACCATTTTTCAAAAACGTGGAGGAGCTTGCCGCCCAGTTGCTTCCTCCTTAAGCAACCCAACTTCCAAAATGTTCTAGAAGGGCCTAGATTTGAATTGCTATTTACACCCCTATCTTGATAAGTTCACCCCCTTACCTTTTTTGGTGATTCTTTTTTCGTAAAGTTACGGAAACTTACGAATCTCGTAATGATACTTGTTTTCTTTCCGTAATGTTACGGAACCTTGCGGATTACATAATCATCCCCCTTTTGACTTACGGAAAGTTACGGAACCTCAATTATGCAACGATGCTTCCATTTGATTTCCGGTGTGTCACGGAAACTTACGGATTGTGCATCAATATATTTTTTTTGGTTTTTCGGCATGTCCTGGAATTTCACAAATTGCCCAATGATGGATGCCAAGCACCTCACAAGGACCAAAGAAAGGTCGCATGTCATCAAGCAAAGGTCCCCGGACGAAATTAGGGTATGACAGTTGCCCCTCTTTACTTGTCTTTTATTGGAGATAAAAGGAAAGTAAAGATAAGACACTAATTTCGTTCCTCTCGATTTGACGAGAGTCGCGGGTGACCATAAAATCTCCACATGCAAATGACTTGTTGTTCCTGGATTTTCACAAATTGCCTAATGATGGGTGCCAAGCACCTCACAAGGACCAAAGAAAGGTCGCATGTCATCAAGCAAAGGTACCCGGACGAAAATTAGTGTATGACACTAATTTCGCTCCTCTCGGTTGACGAGAGTCGCGGGTGACCATGACTTGTCGTTCCCGGATTTTCACAAATTGCCTAACGATGGGTGCCAAGCACCTCACAAGGACCAAAGAAAGGTCGCATGTCATCAAGCAAAGGTACCCGGACGAAAATTAGTGTATGACACTAATTTCGCTCCTCTCGGTTGACGAGAGTCGCGGGTGACCATGAAATTTCCGCATGAAAATGACTTGTTGTTCCTGGATTTTCACAAATTGCCTAATGATGGGTGCCAAGCACCTCACAAGGACCAAAGAAAGGTCGCATGTCATCAAGCAAAGGTACCCGGACGAAAATTAGTGTATGACACTAATTTCGCTCCTCTCGGTTGACGAGAGTCGCGGGTGACCATGAAATTTCCGCATGAAAATGACTTGTTGTTCCCGGAGGAACAAAAGGTGCAGAAGACTATGTCAGCCTCTGCATGCTATCAAGCGTTCTGTCTTACAGATAGCAAAAGAATGTTTATACGGATAACCACTCGGGTATTTCCGCGTATCATCGGGCCCGCCGCCTCTGGATGATACAAGGGTGCAGAATGACCAAATTTGGTCTCTGCTTGTCATCGGGCCCGCCGCCTCTGGATGACAAAAGGGTGCGGATAACCGTAAGGTATCTCCGCGTATCATCGGGCCCGCCGCCTCTGGATGATACAAGGGTGCAGAATGACCAAACTTGGTCTCTGCTTGTCATCAGGCCCGCCGCCTCTGGATGACAAAAGGGTGCGGATAACCGTAAGGTATCTCCGCGTATCATCGGGCCCGCCGCCTCTGGATGATACAAGGGTGCATGTCACATGACCTCAGGGTCAGTATGACAAAGATTATGGGGCGGCCGACAAAAGCAAGGCTCTTGCTCCTACGTATCCTCCAATGAGGAATTCAGACCTACGTAGTTCTTGATAACTTGTGAGACTTGAAAAGTCTCCATCGGAAAATGCTGACATCTCCGGAAAGGGCGCAGATGACCATATTGGTCTCTGCTCGTGAATCACACTTGGGGTCACTGAATGACGAGGTGCGGATAACCGTAAGGTGTCTCCGCGGGCTACCAGCTCTTGAGTCATGGCAACAAAAGGCGGTGTGGTCGACAAAAGCGAGGCTCTTGCTCCTACGTATCCTCCAATGAGGAACTCAGACCTACGTAGTTCTGGATAACTTGTGAGATTTGAAAAAGTCTCGGTGTTTTCTCCACTAAAATGCAAACATGCTTTAGCAAGGAGATAAATATTCCAACTGATTTAGAGCAGCATATGCTTTTTTGAGTGAAAAACAATGCGTCTACCGGGGAAGGAGAGTCTGTTGATGAAATCTCCCATAACCATAAATGAGATTTTGGATGTTAGCATTTCATTTCTAAATGATCATTTAGAGGAAACACTGGGTTCGACAAAAATAGAAGAAATCCACTCAAAGTGTATCAATCTCGCACAGGTAAGTGTTTCATCCTAATTCCGAACCATAGATATGTCATGACTTGACTTTGCAAATTATTTCCTATCAAATCAAAAAGTACACGCGTGATCATGGATCAATAGGGCTTCCCTTGGGAATGGGTTCTTTTGGTGGTTTCTTCTTTTGGCTTTTGTGTGTTTTTGGCTTTTGATTTTTCTGGCTTTTTTCTTTTTCTGTTTTTGTTTAGTGCGGGGCGAGAAAAAAAAAAAAAAAAAAGTCGCTAGCGCACGGGATTTTGGTTGGTAATCAAAGGGAGAAGACTATTTTAGGTCATGGTTTCCTTTCCTTCTTTTTGTTCATTTGGTGACAATTCTGTATTGTTCAGATATTGTCCGGTCTAAAGACCTCTCTGCACATTTCTTCTGGTTTCTTTGACCAGGAACTTTTTTTTTTTTTCTTTACTTTCTCCCATTCTTTGGTTGGGACTTTTCTTTCTTTTCTTTTTTCTTTCTCCCTCTCTTTGATTGGGAATTTCCTTGTTTCCTTTTTTCCTTTGATTGGAAATTTTCCTTCTCTTTTTCTTTGATTGGAAATTTCCCTTCTATTCCTTTTTGCTTCCGAGGGTAAGGATTGACATTCTCACCCTGGGTCAAGGTTTATGGTGAGTCAGGATCCTGGCTCAAGACTTGTAGAATGGCTAGGCATGGTACATGTCAGGGTTTGGTTTGGTTCAAGGATAAAAGGGATGCCCCACATTATTTCCATGACACAAATGCAAAAATGATGATTTGGAAACTTCATGCAAAACTGGTCATGCATGCACCTATGCGGACACTCAAGTGTCAAATTTTTATGGTCATGTGATGCTAGGGCTCAGGATTCATTTCCTCTATTTTAAATCAACCCAATGTTTCCAAAATATGTTCTTTTATCAATTTGTGCATTCATCCGAGTCCATTTCGGGCGTCCGGGGAAATTTCACAGTATTCACCCTTCAGGTGTAGACACATTTTTTTCAAAAACTAGTTATGATCAATGAATTTTTTCAAAGAAAAGTTGGAAATCATCTCTTTTCAAAAGCATGTTGGTTTTTCAGCTAGACAACTTATTTTTCTTTTTTCTCTCTTTTTTTCTTCTTTTTTTTTATTTGTTTATTTCTTTTTCTTGTTTGTTTTTTTTTCTTCTCTTTTTTTTTCATGAGGTATTTTGCTATATACATGCATATCCAAGGTATCTTGCTACCTAAACATACATATATATGTTTTGTAAGGTATTTTTGCTATATACATGCATATCCAAGGTATCTTTCTACCTAAACATACATATATATTTTGTGAAGTATTTTTTGTTTACATACATGCATATCTAAGGTATCTTTCTACCTAAACATACATATATATATTTTGTGAAGTGTTTTTTATTTACATACATGCATATCTAAGGTATTTTTCTACCTAAACATACATATATATATTTTGTGAAGTGTTTTTTTGTTTACATACATGCATATCTAAGGTATTTTCACTACCTAAACATACATATATATGTTTTGTAAGGTATGACTACCTTCCGAGCTTGCGCTTGTTTTATTTAAATTCCCAGGATCATGAGCAACTAGGTGCGTCCTACTATAAAAAATGATCAAATAGCAGGCAGAAATTTAAAAGGTACTAGGTTGCCTCCTAGTAGCGCTTCTTTAACGTCTTGAGCTGGACGCGTCGCTCCCGGAGAAACGACCATCCCTTGATGGCCTCGAAGCGCTGCTGGTGTACAGCGCTCCTAAAGCGGTGACTGTCATACTCCGGAGCGGAACTAGTTCCTTCGGCTGCCTTGTCCTTCCTGGACCTCTTTGAGGCAAGCTTCCTCGGGGCCATTTCAAAAGTCACGCGCTAATGCCATTGAGGCATTTCACCGAACACTTGGTGGGCACGCGTTTAGGCGTCAATAGCAAGAGAACGGGGACAATGTGGCATGTCCCATTGTTCCAAAATGCATTATAGGCCTAGGGCCATCCCATACACACCCCTAATTCAACTTAATCAAGCAAGAAAACAAACCAAAATTGCCCTATATATTTGAGCACACTCACACAATTTAGAGCACCAAAAGGAGATCAAAATACACCAATGAAAAGCTAGAAAGCTTAGGGATGGAACACTTACTTCTTGGTGATGAACAAAAGCGCAAAACGGAATCAAAAAATGCGAAAAAGGATGACCTTAGGGCTGCAAACTCGTCAATCCCGTGGGTATGGCTTTTGAAAAGGGGGAAAAGAAGTTTTTGAATGCAAAAACGCCCCCCCTTTCGTCATTCTTATAATTTGGTGCAGGGGTGGCTCGCCCAGGCGAGCTAACCTGCACATTTTTTTTTTTTTTTTTTTTTTTTTGAGGGGAACATTAACCATGTCCCCTCCCTTCTCATGGATTAGCATCTTGCCTAACTTGAACTTACTTAGGTTAGAATTAGGCGTTGATTACCTATTTTTTTACTTTTTAAAACAAACAAATAGTAAAAGAAAGCTGCAAAATACAAAGGATACGGGGCTGCCTTGCAGCGACATTCTCTGCTTGTTTCGCACAGAGAAGGGCAACGATCGGTCGGTCGTGACCCCATCCCCGCCCGCGTTCGTCCTTAAGTACCTGCAAGTAATAAACAACCAGGTATGGCCAATCTTGACCGCGCCATTACCCTACCTTGATTGGTTTCTGCCGTTCATGTTTTGTCTCTACTCCAGAAGGTAGCCCAAGGTGATCCTGCCCCTGTTTTACCACAACAATATACATGCGTATGCGTATGCGTATGCATGAATGTTTTCAAACGCAGAAAATTTAGGGAAAGTTGGTTCAGGTTCAATTCTAATTAAGCGCTTGGGGGATCCCATGAACTGAGCGGAAGGGCTCAGGTGATCACAGATTAACGCAAGGTTTGAAACTAACGTGAGGACTAAAGCCTCGAATCCACGTTCATTTCTTTGAAAGATTGTAACGAGAGATACAACAGACAGGAAATCCCTGGGGGAAATCCAGAAAACGCATAAAGATAAAGAACATGCAGCGACATCCTTAATTGCCCCAGCTTCTAAGCATAATATTGTTTGACGACATCAGAGTTCACGGGTGAAGGTAGCTCTTCGCCATCCATGTTGGTAAGCACCAGGGCTCCTCCGGAAAAAGCCCTCTTCACAACAAAAGGCCCTTCGTAGTTCGGGGCCCATTTCCCTCGATGGTCCTTGACAGCATGGGACATTTTCTTTAGCACAAGGTCTCCCTCATGGAACTTGCGTAAGCGTACTTTCTTGTCGAATGCACTCTTCATTCTTTGCTGGTATAAGCGCCCATGACTCATGGCCGTTAAGCGCTTACCCTCAATGAGGTTGAGCTGATCGTAGCGTGTTTGAGCCCACTATGATTCCTTTAATCCGGATTCTGCCAAGATCCTTAATGACGGGACTTCTACCTCAAACGGTAACACAGCCTCCATCCCATATACCAATGAGAACGGCGTTGCCCCAGTTGACGTTCGCACTGAAGTCCGGTAACCGTGTAACGCGAATGGGAGCATCTCGTGCCAATCCTTGTATGACACGGTCATCTTTTGGATAATCTTTTTGATATTCTTATTGGCCGCTTCCACGGCTCCATTCATCTTTGGCCGGTAGGGCGTGGAATTGTGATGCTGGATTTTAAACTCCCTGCACATTTCTGCCATCATCTTATTATTCAGGTTGGTGCCGTTGTCCGTGATAATCTTCCTTGGCAAACCATATCGGCAGATGATCTCTTTCTTAATGAACCTGACCACCACATTCCTCGTGACATTGGTATATGAAGCCGCCTCGACCCACTTGGTGAAATAATCTATCGCTACGAGGATGAAGCGATGACCATTCGAGGCCTTGGGCTCAATGGCCCCGATGACATCTATTCCCCACATGGAGAAAGGCCAAGGGGCGAACATGACATTCAGAGGATGTGGTGGGGCATTGACATTATCTTCGAATGCTTGACATTTGTGGCACTTCCTCACATGGACACAACAATCACTTTCCATGGTAAGCCAGTAATAACCTGCTCTTAGGATCTTCCTGGCCATAGCATGTCCGTTGGCGTGCGTTCCAAACGAGCCCTCATGGACTTCTTCGATCATGTGATTTGCCTCCTTGGCATCCACACACCGCAGGAGTGTCATGTCGTGATTTCTTTTATACAGTATGCTTCCGCTCATGAAGAAACCGGCTGCCAACCTCCTCAATGTCCTTTTATCGTTGTCGGCAATCTCTGGCGGGTATTCTTTGCTTACGACATATCGCTTGATATCGTAATACCAAGGCTTTCCGTCCCGTTCCTCTTCCACTTGGCAACAATGTGCGGGTTTGCCACGACACCAAAATTCAATGTAGGGTAGATCCCTGTGCGGTGTTAGCTGGAACATAGACGCCAACGTAGCAAGTGCATCCGCCATTTGATTTTCCTCGCGGGGAACATGATGGAAGGAGATCTCATCGAAGGTCTTAGCCAATTCCTTGATATAGGCTTTGTAGGGTATCAGCTTGGGATCTCTAGTTTCCCATTCCCCTCTCAGCTGATGGATTACCAATGCCGAGTCGCCGTACACCTTGAGTAGTTTGACATTGGAGTCAATTGCTGCCTGGACGGCTAGGGCACATGCTTCATATTCGGCCATGTTGTTGGTGCAGTCGAATCCTAGCCTGGCTGTGAAAGGTACACATTGATTGTCCGGGGAGACCAACACTGCCCCAACGCCATGACCTAGAATGTTTGACGCTCCGTCAAACCATACAGTCCATTTGTCCCAATCTTCGTCCAATTTTTCCTCGAACAAGGCCATGATGTCCTCATCCGGGAATTCAGGATGCATGGGCTGGTAGTCGTTAAGAGGCTGTTGAGCCAAATAATCTGCCAAAGCGCTTCCTTTTATCGCCTTTTGGGTGACGTAGACTATATCAAACTCAGATAGCAGGACTTGCCACCGGGCGATTCGTCCCGTGAGAGCTGGCTTTTCAAAGATGTACTTAACCGGGTCCATTTTGGATATCAACCAGGTAGTATGGCTCAGCATGTACTGCCTTAGGCGATGGGATGCCCATACTAAAGCACAACACGTTCTTTCGAGCAAGGAGTAATTCATCTCACAGGTCGTGAACTTCTTGCTTAGGTAGTAAACAGCGCGCTTCCCGGATTCGTCATGTTGCCCCAGCATACACCCCATTGACTCGTCCAAGATTGTCATGTACAAAATGAGAGGCCTTCCAGGTACTGGTGGCATAAGCACGGGAGGATTCATTAGGCACTTTTTGATCCTTCCAAAAGCCTCTTGGCAATCCTCATTCCACCGATCAGTTTGGTTTTTGAGCAAGAGTTTAAACAACGGCTCACAAATGGCGGTGAGCTGCGATATGAATCTGGCAATATAATTCAAGCGCCCCAGGAAACCTCGGACTTGCCTCTCTGTACGGGGTTCTGGCATCTCAAGGATAGCCTTCACTTTTTCGGGGTCTACCTCTATCCCTTTCTGGCTTACAATGAAACCAAGCAATTTCCCTGATTTGACCCCAAAGGTACACTTAGCGGGGTTCAACCTTAATTGATATTTCTTAAGCCTTTCGAACAATTTCCGCAGGTTGACAAGGTGTTCTTCCTCGGATTTAGATTTAGCAATTATGTCGTCCACGTAGACCTCGATCTCTTGATGCATCATATCATGGAACAAAGCTACCATGGCCCGTTGATAAGTTGCCCCGGCATTCTTGAGTCCAAAGGACATCACCTTGTAACAGAACGTTCCCCACAGGGTGACGAAAGTAGTCTTTTCCATATCCTCGGGCGCCATCTTTATCTGATTGTAACCAGAGAAACCGTCCATGAAGGAAAATAAAGCGAAATGGGCCGTGTTATCTACGAGGATATCGATGTGTGGTAAAGGAAAATTGTCCTTGGGACTGGCCCGATTCAGGTCCCGATAATCTACACACATTCGTACTTTCCCATCTTTTTTAGGAACTGGTACGATGTTGGCAACCCATTCTGGATACCGAGCGACGGCCAGAAATCCAGCGTCAAATTGCTTCTTCACTTCTTCTTTTATCTTCAAGGATGTTTCGGGCTTCATCCTCCTCAGTTTCTGTTTTACCGGGGAACACTCGGGATTTAGAGGTAATCGGTGCTGTACAATGTCAGAACTCAAACCGGGCATATCTTGGTATGACCAAGCAAAGATGTCTTGGTAGTCTTTTAGCAGGATTATTAATTCTTCACGGATAGGTGCGGTAATACTTGTACCTATCTTTACTTCCCTCTTTCCACTGCCAATTCCTAAGTCTAGTAGCTCTGTTTCTTCTTGATGAGGCCCCATTTCTTGGTCCTCATGGGCGACCATTCTTTCTAGTTCTGGGGGAAGTCCCACATCCTCATTTCCTTCATCTTCCGTTTGATTCATTTCTTGCTCGAAGTCGATAGACGGGTCCCAGGTATTAGTACCTTCGGGGGACTCGTCATCGGATCTGTCGTTTCAGAAAAAGAAGTAAACATGCAAATGAATGAGAATGGGTAGAGACCAGGAACAGATGAAGAAAGATCCTTGTATTATAAATTCAAAAACAAAAGACACAAAGCCTTAACAAAAGGAAAAACTCTAAAGCCTAGGCCCAACTATAGAGCTTTTAAAACCGTAAAGGTTTACATTATGCTTGTTGCGTAAATGCCGGGGCGTTCCTCCACTCGCCAATTTCCCAGCTGGAAATCAGGAGGGCATGGTCGTACCAAATCCAAAGTACTCGGAATATCATCTTCGCATATCGCGAACGCTTGACCTTTGTCTCCCGAACCCGCGCTTATAAAGCTTCTACTTATGTGGCAGGGCGGGCTTCCTTCACCTTCTTGTCTCCAACGCGAACTTTGACCATTGTTCTTCCTTCCCGCGATGCTTCTTTTCATGTCCGCCTGAGTGGGCTTATAGCCTAAACCATACTTCCCACGATTTCCTTGGGTATTTATCAGGCTAGTTATGCCGCCGTTGTTTTTTCCTAAACCCATCCCGGGTTCATAACCGTTCCCCAACATAACTTGGGCCATCATTACCACTGCATCGGACAGACAAGGCTGCCCAAAGAGGGAGTCCACGGAGGAAATGCTGACCACCTCAAAAGACTGGAAAGCAGTTTCTAACGATTCTTCTGCGGCTTCCACATAAGGCATGGAGGATGGGCAGCTTACCAAGATATCTTCCTCGCCTGACACGATGACCAAGTGCCCCTCCACTACGAATTTCAGCTTTTGGTGGAGTGTAGAAGGCACAACTCCCACTGAGTGGATCCACGGGCGCCCCAACAGGCAGCTGTAGGGGGGGTTAATATCCATTATTTGGAAGGTGACTTGACAGGTGTGAGGGCCTATTTGTACTGGGAGATCGATCTCTCCCCTAACCTCTCGGCGAGTGCCGTCGAAGGCCCGAACCACCATTGAACTTGGTTTTAAGTGGGAAGCATTGAATGGTAACTTCTCCAAAGTGCTCTTAGGCATCACGTTTAAACTGGAACCATTATCGATGAGCACCTTGGCTACGATATGGTCCATACACTTGACTGATACGTGTAAAGCCTTATTATGCCCTCTCCCCTCGGCGGGGATTTCTTCTTCGGCGAAGGCAAGATAGTTGTTGGCAGTGATATTGTTGACCAGCCCTCCGAAACCTTCTACCGAGATATCTTGGGCCACGTGAGCCTCGTTCAGCACTTTTACTAGCAGAGCCCGATGAGGCTCGGAGCTCATAAGTAACTCCAACAGCGAGACCCTAGCCGGGGTTTTGTTGAGCTGTTCGATAACCTTGAATTCGCTCTGCTGAATTATCCGAAGGAATTCGCTGGCTTCCTCTAGCGACACCCCCTTTCTACCATCCTTTTTCTCCGGGGGCCCCTTTGCTGGAATATCTTTATTCGAAGCGTGGGGTGCTTCGCCATCTTGTTCCTCCACCACTTTTCCTTTTCCCTTGACGTCTGCGGGTTGGACTGGTAGGTCCGGAGGTGCGAACACACGACCACTACGGGTCACACCACTCAGTCCCGTGATATTTGTTACTTTAGCTGACAACGAGCTGACGTCAGTGACTTCTTCTTCCTTCTTCCCCGGAGGTGTATATCTCCATGGGACCGCGTGACTATTTTGGTACGGGAAAGGAACAGGTTTGGCCATTAAGGGGTGTCCGGGCTTTTGCGAAGCTGCGCTTTTAGTGAAGTATATCACCAAGGGTTTGGGCTTCGCAACACCGCTCCCCTCCGTAGATTGCATGCATATATGCTGCTCTTCTTTTCCTTCAATGTTGACTTCCAGTCGACCTTGATCTATCATCCGCTGTAACAATTCCTCTACTTCCAAACACGTCTCCATGTCATGCATCTCGCCGGAATGTAGCAGACAGGAATCCTCCTTACACCCACTATGGGGAATCACACCTCCCTTTTGTAGGGCCTCAAAGATAAACCTCCTAGGGGTTGCCACATCCCTTAAAGGTTTAGACCTGTGCGGCCTATCGGATTCAACTGCATTAACTGCTCCCCCTCCATGATTGGCGAGCGGGTTGGTTCTCACATTGGGTCGATCCTCTTGGAAAGTCAGCCATCCAGCATCCATTAAATGTTGGACCTTGTATTTAAGGGCCAAGAATTTTTCGACGGAATGCCCCGGGACACCCCCATGGTACTTGCAAGTTGCGTTAGGGTCATACCACTTCGGGAAAGGGGGTTCGAGGACCCTTCCGGGAGTTACCACGGCCAAATGATTGGCGATGAGGGATGGCAGAAGATCTTCGTACGTCATTGGGAGTGGGGTGAATTCTGGAAATGGCCTCGGAGGGAAGTTCCTTGTCGTGTTGGAATTACCGGCCGGTCGAGTCGTGTTCGGAGTTGGAACTTGGGGAGCTTCCCTCTGGGTGGGTGCCTTAGGTTGCACGGGTGTTGAACTAGAGGTATTCCCAGTATGAGCCGAGAAGCTTGGGTGATGTTGCGCGTACTGATGGGTACCATGAGGTGTTTGCTGGGTTTTGACCCACGCAGGTGTTGAAGAGACGGCATGGGCATCTCCCTCCTTCCTTTTTGCCCCTGTTGCCCCGATTCTTTTGGCATTCGCGTTTGTGGAGGAAACGTAATCAAAATTTCCTCTTTTCAATCCAACCTCGATTCTTTCCCCGGCAAACACCAGATCCGCAAAGCTGGACGGCATGTAACCTACTAGCTTCTCATAGTAGAACACTGGCAGAGTGTCCACCATCATGGTGATCATCTCTCTCTCAACCATGGGAGGAGCTACTTGTGCCGCCAAATCCCTCCATCGCTGCGCATATTCTTTAAAGGTTTCACCCTCTTTTTTGAACATATTCTGCAGTTGAGTACGGTCAGGAGCCATATCAGAATTGTACTGATACTGCCTTAGGAAGGCGGTAATCAGATCCTTCCAAGTACGGATACGGGAAGCTTCCAAATTAGTGTACCACACTACCGCAGCTCCGGCCAAGCTATCCTGAAAGAAGTGTATCAACAGCTTTTCATCTTTAGAGTGGGCGCCCATCTTACGGCAGTACATTTTGAGATGGTTTTTGGGACAAGTCGTCCCTTTATACTTGTCGAAGTCCGGCACTTTGAACTTCGAGGGAATAACAACATCGGGTACTAAGCAAAGATCCGTCATGTCTGCGAACGGATAGTCCCCAAATCCTTCTACGGCCCTCAATCTTTCCTCAAGGAGATCGAGCTTCCTCCTTTCTTCAGTTGCTGGGGGCGGCCCTTCCGTGGACAAAACTATTGGTGGTGCTGCGATGTTGGGTTGAGGCAACGTGCCTGGTGCCGGCCCTTCGGGGATCGGGGGATAGAACTCGACATCCCTTCGAGCATAATCTTGAGGGTCTTTGTGGACTTCGTCGGGATGCTGAGGAGGCTCTCTTTCATGGACGGGAGAAGCAATGTGGCCCGCATCTTCTTGCAAGACGGGTGGTGAATAGTTGGGCGGCAATCCATAAGGGTAAGCCGCTCGGTTGTATCCCAGGTGAGGGCTGCCATCGTGCCCCAGTGTGTCCCTTCCCCGTCCTACTATGTTTGAGGGAGGATGGTGCGTAGTTGCCAAGAGAGTCGGGTCTGCTTCGGCAGCCGAACTGGCAGCGGCGGCGGTGGCCGCGTTCTTCTCTATGAGCTGCTTCATACTTAACATGGCCTCCATCATGGAGGCCATTTGTTCTTTCAGAGCCGACATGTCGGCTTTCATCTGTTCCTGGGTCTCCTCTTGATCACCCATCGTTCTAGATTTGGATCTGGTGCGATAGGGATCCCTTGCGGCGCGTTTAGTTATGGTGTTTTTCCCTAAAAAACCAAACGTGAGGAGTGGGTAAAGAAAGAAAATGCATGCTAGAGATGAAATGTAGGAGTGATTTGATTTGCACAAGCTTTTTGGAGTAGAAACATGGGACCAACTCATTTTATTTCAAAAAGGAAGTCGTATCTAGTCAAGGTCTGAGAGACCATACAAGTTTCCTAACGATTTCTAATTATGTGGGCCATTAAGTCTATCATATGCTGACAATAGCCGAGAAGCCCATGAATCTCTTCGGGGGCGGAGTAGGTGTCTGCCATCGCCTTGGCCTTGGCTAACAATCGGGGAAGTTCTTGACTCCCGTTCAAGGTAAGAGCAAACCGATCCATCCACATGGTTGCCTCTTGGTGTAAAGAGTCGATCACCCTTCCTCTAGCCTCTTTTTCCGCGTATACTTGGGCATATTCATCCGCAATCCTATGCTCGTGGGCCGTGGCTAGACCTAACTCTTCTTGGTACTTGGCGATGATAGCTAACATGTTGGTCTCTGTCTCGCATAAACGCTGAGACAAGCTTCTTTTGGACCTTGAACAGGCAACTAACTCCTCTTTCAAAACCATGCTATGTGCTCGCGACTGGTCCCTTTCTTCCTTTCGCAACTTGAGTTCACTATTGCTACCCCATAGAGCTCCGCGAAATTTGTTCCGGCCATACTCTTCCTTGCGAGCCCTCTTGGTCTCTTGTTCAAGGGCTCTTGCAATAATTGCATTCTCTTCCCGTAACCCGGCACACTCCTTCCGAATGTGTGTAGCGGCCAACTTGAACTTCTCCTTGGCAAGTTTTGCCTTTCCTAACTCGCTTTTGAGAGCTTGGACTTCTTCGTCCTCTTCCGGTGCTTCAAAACTCTCTTTGCTGACGACTTTTAACTTGGCGAGCCAATCTAAACCTCGTATATGAACTTTCAGCCATTCGTGGTACCCACCAATGATGCCATTACGAATGCCTCTAAGCTCTTGATATTTCTTTAACGGGGTTTCCCACGCCTTATGGATTCTTTGTATAGTCTTGGAATTTTGTGCGCCGAAATCCCTCACAAGGAAAGGAGACATGCTTTCTTCCGTCGGTGCTCCCCTCATGGGGTACCCTAGTTGTCTTATAGCGAGCGCGGGATTGTAGTTAATACAACCCCTCGTTCCTACCAGCGGAATGTTTGGGTATCTTCCACATGAGAAAAGGACTCCTTCTTTTCCTTCCTTCCATCGGGGGAACCAACTGATTGTTCTACCTCCTATCCCGGCCAAGAGCTGGTCCCAATCTATTCTCCTCTTTTCAGTACACGAGCGATGGCTCAGGAGTGGACATGGATGTCTTGTGTCTTGTTGGAACAAGTGTGAAACCAACCAAACACAGAGGGCGGGTAAGCAACAGATGATCCGTGCGCTACTCTTTTCGCACCTTCGGTCAAATGTGTCAAATAGATCTGCCAAGATAGCTACCACCGGACTTTCCTTGCTATGGTGGTAGGCAAGGAAAGCGTCGATTGCTGCTAGGTCTACCAAACCATCCACGTTTGGAAAGAGGACGACCCCAAAAATTAGCAAAGCTAACACATCCATAAACGGGACCCAGTCTCCTTGATTGGCCATACCCCTCGCCTTGTCTTCTAGGTACTTCTGTGGTAGGCCCGCTATGCCGTTCCGAGTCTGTTTTATGCGGTCCAAACCTCTTGCTGAATCCTTGACCACAGTTGCAATTCTGCTCAAAGAGGGGAGACACCCGGAGGAAAGATATGGTTTTCTTCCCCCGAGAGGACATCCTAGAATTTCCTCAAATTCTTCAATGGTTGGTACTAATTGGAAGTCTGCGAATGTGAAGCACCTCAAAGGCTGGTCGTAGTATTGGGTAAGTGATGCAATGGCTTCTATGGACACCTCTGCTATGGTCAACTCTAAGATCTTTCCGTAAGTCTTGCGGAAGGCTTGCATTTGGAGGGGTTCCATCAACCGCCCTAATTCCTTGATGCTGGTGGTATCTAGGCTTTTGACCTTGACTTGGTAGAACCTCTTGCCGGTTTGATTTGTTCCCATGCTTACTAAAGTGAGACAAAAGCTGGTGCAAATCAAAACTCCGATATCTCATGGGTGGGATGGATGAATGCATGATGGAATGCATATGACACAGATGCAATCTAGGAATGTGGGGGTCCGGGGAATTTGTCCCCTTCTTAGATACGACGTCTAGGGGTAGCGAAATGCCCCAACGCACGTTTTTAAGAAGGCGACACGGACCCTCCGTTGGTTTGTTTACAGTAGGGATCAAGACAGAACCCATATGCAATGCCTATGCAAAAGGCACAATGCGGGAATGTGCACAGTATGACAATATTTACCGAACATAAGCAAAAGGGTATATGATACTCATGCATGGCAGTGTGTAAAATGGCACGCAGCGTGTTTGCTTCGTGCCCCTATTTAAGGGACCTATAAGGGAGAGAACTAATTAGGCTTTTAGCAATAATCCCCAAGGTAGTTATATCTCTCTTGATGGTTTCTAGAGGTATCATCCCCTTCGAAGAACATATTGTAGCAGTAGGGACTACTAGCAACAATAGGTTTTCAAAGAGAAAAGCTCTAGATGAGGGTTCACTGTAATCAAGCAAGTCGGAGACCTAGCATGATCACAGATTCACCTCCACTCCTTATGCTCCCATGAACCCGGGTATAGGGCCCTTTTTCACTCACAGTGTGTGCAAATAGTGTTGGTGTTTGTGTGCATCAAATGAATAAATATTTACTTCATGCATACATTTTAAAATGCACTAAAAGCAACAAAGAGTTTATATACACAAGAACATAATGAAAGGAAACCAACAAAGGGGTAAGTCACGGTAAAACATTGCACAAAATTAAATGGCCTAACTCTCAAAAAACAGATCCCCAGTGGAGTCGCCAACTGTCGCAACCTACCCTTCGGCGGGAAGGCGACGCGTGACTCGCGGGATGCGTGTTCCACGAAAGGAATACGCGCGGAGTCGCCACCAACGTTTATTTGAGGAAAACGTCGGAAAAACCGGAAAAGACGCGATCTACGAACTTTTAAGTGAAAGGTTCGGGAGTTGTATTTACGCACGGGGAAGGTATTAGCACCCCACACGTCCGCCCCAAGGGACGGCAGCCTTTAATCGAATGTGCAAACATGACTTTGATTTTTTATGTTCCCTTTTTATGTCTCTATATCCTTCATACCCTTTTTATATTTTCTCTTTTTGTGGTCGACAAGGGTGTTTCCCTTTGCTCCTACGTATTCCTCAATTTGGGATGAGAAAATCAGACCTACGTAGTTCTTTTTTATCAAGTGATTCTTTTTTACTTTAAGAGGTGATCATTTTAAGGCGTTGGACCTTAAAAATGATCCATTTTACTTAGTGAGAAAATGAAATGACAAACTTCAAAAGCCTATTTTTATGGACGAGCTTGACTAGGCGAATTGATTTTAGCCTTTAGTTTCACTTTAGTTATTAATCAATTCGATTAAGAATGAGAAATCCCAAAGAGAAAACGTCCGATTGATTTTCCGCTTTATTTTACTAAAAGATGTCTTTTTGATTATTATATTATTTTTTACCTCTTTTTGATTTCCAACGTGGTTACGGCACGACCGAACGGTCGGAATTTATTTTAACCGAAATTAATGGATAATACAATTCAAACGTTCGGTGGAAATTTATTTTATTTTTAAGTTAAGCGAGAAATGACTTAAGTAAAATGGCTTAAGCACGTCAATAGGGGGTATAAAAAGTAAACAAAACGAGAATAAAAATGCACGAAACACAATGTGGACCACTACGGGTACATAGAATGAATCGAAAAGCTTGGTTCGAGGTACTTACCCGTTGAAGATCGAAGAACGATGAAGAACGAATGAAGAACGTCGAAGAACGGTTGAAACCTTTGCGAAATTCTTCACGGAAAACGTTACGGAAACGTTTCGGAAGCGCCTCGGCTTAGATTTTCTTCACGGAAACGATTTTTCCAAGCAAATTCGAAAGAGAGAGAAGTGCCAAAGGGGCTGAACCTTTTGAAACAGCTCCCCCCTCCCCTATTTATAGAAAAAAAGGGAGGTGCTTGCCGCCCAAAGACTTAATGAAGAAGATTTCTAAGCGCACCCGAATTACTAAGTTCACCCCCCTTTTCATATTTTACGGAAAAGTTACGGAAGCCTTACGGAACTGTTTTCGAATTTGATTTTCATCTTTTTTCTTTTCCCTTTTACCGATGTTAAGTGGAATATGCTTACCCAAGGTTTTCGGAAATTTTACGGAAGTATTACGGAAGCCGCGGAAGCCCCGAAAACCATTTTTCAAAAACGTGGAGGAGCTTGCCGCCCAGTTGCTTCCTCCTTAAGCAACCCAACTTCCAAAATGTTCTAGAAGGGCCTAGATTTGAATTGCTATTTACACCCCTATCTTGATAAGTTCACCCCCTTACCTTTTTTGGTGATTCTTTTTTCGTAAAGTTACGGAAACTTACGAATCTCGTAACGATACTTGTTTTCTTTCCGTAATGTTACGGAACCTTGCGGATTACATAATCATCCCCCTTTTGACTTACGGAATGTTACGGAACCTCACTTAATTATGCAACGATGCTTCCATTTGATTTCCGGTGTGTCACGGAAACTTACGGATTGTGCATCAATATATTTTTTTTGGTTTTTCGGCATGTCCTGGAATTTCACAAATTGCCCAATGATGGATGCCAAGCACCTCACAAGGACCAAAGAAAGGTCGCATGTCATCAAGCAAAGGTCCCCGGACGAAATTAGGGTATGACAACCGAGATAAGAATGGATGGATTCATTGAACCGATGAAAGAACATAATTTGGAAATGTTGGGTCTGTTTGTGTAAATCCCCAATCGTAGTATCACAATGCCATAAACCGGATGCTTGAGTGCCCACCTAGCTGTGGCCATGACTAATTTTGCACGTTGTTTCCAAATCATCATTGTTACGCGTGCCTTGTGGAAATGATATGGAAGTTCAACCCGAGACCGACACCTTGACACACGAAATTGTTTTGCCCCAGATATCAAGATTGGGCTCCCACGATGAAAAGACCATGTCGAGACACAACCTTAGGCTACTTTGAAACTTGGCCTATGAAAATAATCCTCATCCTTTCCCCCGAAGAAAAGGATAGCAGAATCTCCTCAAGGGAGAGCAAATAACGAATGCTAAAACCTGAATTCCCAAAGAAAGAAATAGAAAGGGAGAAATGAAAAGAAAGAAAAGGAAGAAATGAAAAGAAAGGAAAAGAAGGATTCCCGATCAAAGATCGGAAGAAAGTAAAAAGGAAAAGATCGAAAGAAAGTGAAAAGGAAAAGGTCGGAGGAAAATGGAATAATTCCCGATCAATCTTCTGACCAGATAAATTTTTCGGCATGGTTCATGACTGTCGGCAAAGGAAAACCCATTTTTAAGTGGTTCTTCCTTTGGGATTGCCATTCAAAGTCGTTCTCAACTAGCGGTATCCTACCCCACATAAACAAAGAGGAAAAGACCGAAACACCCAGCTTCCTCTCCAAAAACACTACCCTCGAGAAAATCCTATTGATCTGTGATCGTGCGTGTGATCTTTTGGTTCGATAGGAAATCGTGTGTAAAATAAATTCATGGTGCAGTTATGGTTTGGGATTAGGGTAAAACACTTGCCTGTGTGAATTTTTATACACTATGAGTGATTTATTCCCAGTTTCAGTTTGACCAGATGTTTCCCCTGAATGTTCATTTAAAAGCTAAATGTTGACATCCTGCCCTTCATTTTTGGTTAAAAGGAAAATTACCTTTGGCATGGGTATATTGTTTCTCAACGATATGGTGCTCTCGCGAATGATTTATTTTTCTTTGCAAAAAGCATGTTTGCCCCTTTTTAGGTGAAAGAACCCGGTAGACCATTCGTTCCCACCCTCAAAATCTTATTTCGGAGACCCACGAATTGATTGCCCAGCGCTGTTCATGTGTCCTCCACCATCAAGGCTGGAGCCCCGCGAATTGATTGCCTAGCGTTGTTCGCCTATCCTCCATCCTCCAATCTTTCAGAGACCCATGAATTGATTGCCTAGCATTGTTCATGTGTCCTCCACCATTGAGGCTGGAGCCCCGCAAATTGATTGCATAGCGTTGTTCGCCTATCCTTCATCCTCCAATCTTTCGGAGACCCATGAATTGTTTGCCTAGCATTGTTCATGTGTCCTCCACCATCGAGGCTGGAGCCCCGCGAATTGATTGCCTAGCGCTGTTCGCCTATCCTCCATCCTCCAGTCTTTCGGAGCCCCATGGATTGATTGCCTAACAATGTTCATGTGTCCTCCACCATCGAGGCTGGAGCCCAGCGAATTGATTGTCTAGCGATGTTCGCCTATCCTTCATCCTCCAATCTTATTCAAAGACCCATGAATTGATTGTCTAGCGCTGTTCATGTGTCCTCCAGCATCGAGGCTGGAGCCCCGCGAATTGATTGCCTAGCGCTGTTCGCCTATCCTCCATCCTCCATTCCTTCGGAGACCCATGAATTCATTGCCTAGCGCTGTTCATGTATCATCTACAATCGAGGCTGGAGCCCGCAAATTGATTGCCTAGCGTTGTTCGCCTATCCTCCATCCTGCAATCTTTCAGAGACCCATGAATTGATTGCCTAGCGCTGTTCATGTGTCCTCCACCATCGAGGCTAGAGCCCTGCAAATTGATTGCCTAGCGCTGTTTGCCTATCCTCCATCCTCCAATCATTCGGAGACCCATGAATTGATTGCCCAACGCTGTTCATGTGTCCTCGACCATCGAGGCTGGAGCCCCGCGAATTGATTGTCTAGCATTGTTCGCCTATCCTCCATCCTCCAATTTTATTCGGAGAACCATGAATTGATTGCCTAGCGCTGTTCATGTGTCCTCCACCATCCAGGCTGGAGCCCCGCGAGTTGATTGTCTAGCGCTGTTCGCCTATCCTCCATCCTCCAATCTTATTCGGAGACCCACGAATTGATTGTCTAGCATTGTTCATGTGTTCTCCCCCATCGAGGCTGGAGCCCCGCGAATTGATTGCCTAGCGCTGTTCGCCTATCCTCCATCCTGCAGTCTTCAGAGACCCATGGATTGATTGCCTAGCGCTGTTCGCCTATCCTCCATCCTCCAATCTTATTCGGCGACCCACGAATTGATTGTCTAGCATTGTTCATGTGTTCTCCCCCATCGAGGCTGGAGCCCCGCGAATTGATTGCCTAGCGCTGTTCGCCTATCGTCCATCCTCCAATCTTTCGGAGACCCATGAATTGATTGCCTAGCGTTGTTCATGTGTCCTCCACCATCGAGGCTGGAGCCCCGTGAATTGATTGCCTAGCGCTGTTCGCCTATCCTCCATCCTCCAATCGTTCGGAGACCCACGAATTGAATGCCTAGAGCTGTTCATGTGTCCTCCATCATCGAGGCTAGAGCCCCGCGAATTGCTTGCCTAGCGTTGTTCGCCTATCCTTCATCCTTCAGTCTTTCAGAGACCCACGGATTGATTGCCTAGCATTGTTCATGTGTCCTCCACCATCGAGGCTGGAGCCCTGCGAATTGATTGTCTAGCGCTGTTCGCCTATCCTTCATCCTCCAATCTTATTCGGAGACCCATGAGTTGATTATCTAGCGCTGTTCATGTGTCCTCCACCATCGAGGCTGGAGCCCCGCGAATTGATTGCCTAGCGCTGTTCGCCTATCCTCCATCCTCCATTCTTTCGGAGACCTATGAATTGATTGCCTAGCGCTGTTCATGTGTCCTCCACCATCGAGGCTGGAGCCCCGCGAATTGATTGTCTAGCGATGTTCGCCTATCCTTCATCCTCCAATCTTATTCAGAGACCCATGAATTGATTGTCTAGAGCTGTTCATGTGTCCTCCATCATCGAGGCTGGAACCCCGCGAATTGATTGCGTAGCGCTGTTCGCCTATCCTCCATCCTCCATTCCTTCGGAGACCCATGAATTAATTGTCTAGCGTTGTCAGTGTGTTCTCCACCATCGAGGCTGGAGCCCCGCGAATTAATTGTCTAGCGCGGTTCGCCTATCCTCCATCCTCCAGTCTTATTCGGAGACCCATGAATTAATTGTCTAGCGTTGTCAGTGTGTTCTCCACCATCGAGGCTGGAGCCCCGCGAATTAATTGCCTAGCGCTGTTCGCCTATCCTCCATCCTCCAATCTTATTCGGAGACCCATGAATTGATTGTCTAGCGCTGTTCATGTGTCCTCCACCATCGAGGCTGGAGCCCCGCCAATTGATTGCCCAGCGCTGTTCGCCTATCCTCCATCCTCCAATCTTTCGGAGACCCATGGATTGATTGCCTAGCACTGTTCATGTGTCCTCCACCATCGAGGCTGGAGCCCCGCGAATTGATTGTCTAGCGCTGTTCGCCTATCCTCCATCCTCCAATCTTATTCGGAGACCCATGAATTGATTGTCTAGCACTGTTCATGTGTCCTCCACCATCGAGGCTGGAGCCCCGTGAATTGATTGCCTAGCGCTGTTCGCCTATCCTCCATCCTCCAATCTTTCGGAGACCCATGAATTGATTGCCTAGCGGTGTTCATGTGTCCTCCACCATCGAGGCTGGAGCCCCGCGAATTGATTGCGTAGCGCTGTTCGCCTATCCTTCATCCTCCAATCTTTCGGAGACCCATGAATTCATTGCCTAGCGCTGTTCATGTGTCCTCCACCATCAGGCACGGAGCCTCCTGTGACTGGGAAATGTGGTTTTTGTTATTTTCCCGATCGGTTCCTTCACCAAACATGTGTATATATGTATATTATGCTATTGGTGTTTTGGTTTTTGTGTTTGTTTTGTGTTGTGCAGAGAAAGAAGATGGAGAGACGGGAGTCGTCATTGACTAATCACGGAAAGTGCGAAGACGGACAAAATCAGTGTTTTATCTTTAGTTTCCTCTTATCTCCGACAAAAGGTAAGTAAAGAGGGGCAACTGTCATACCCTAATTTCGTCCAGGGACTATTGTTTGATGGCATGCAACCTTTGATTGACCACTTCGAGGTGCTTGGCACCCTCTGTTGCACAATATGTGAAGTTTCGAGACATGCCGGAAATCAAAAGGAAGCATTGTTGTGCAATCCGTGAGATTCCGTAACGTGCCGAAAATCAAAAGGAAGCATTGTTGCGCAATCCGTGAGTTTCTGTAACTTTTTGAAAGTTAAAAAAGGGAGTAATTACATGATCCGTAAGGTCCCGTAACCTTACGGAAAGAAAACAAGTATCCTTACAAAATTCGTAAAGTTTCGTAACGTTATGGAAAAAGAATCACCAAAAAAAGCAAAAGAGGGGTGTATTTAGTAAAAAAAGGTTGCAAATAGCAACCAGGCCCACTTGGGCCTTCCAGATTCTTCCTCCAGAAGGCGATTGCTTCTGGAGGAAGCAACCTTTCTCGCCTGGGCGAGCTGGTTGGCAAGCTCCTCCCCTATTTTGCTATAAATAGGGGGAGGAGTGAAGAAGGAAAGGGTTCAGCCTTCTTGGCACTTCGTATTCACTTGAAATTGCTGAGGAAAATTGTTTCCGTGAAGAAAATCCAAGCTGAGGCACTTCCGTAACGTTTCCGTGGGTGATTTCGCGAAGATTTTCAACCGTTCTTCGTCATTCATCGTTCGTTCTTCATTGTTCTTCGGTCTTCAACTGGTAAGTACCCCAAATCGAACTTTTCAATTCATTCTATGTACCCATGGTGGTCCCCATTTGTTTCGTGTACTTTTATTCTCATTTCATTTACTTTCTGTACCCCCTTTTGACGTGCTTTAGTCATTTGCTTAAGTCATTTTCTCGCCTAATCAAAAAATAAAATAAATTTCCACCGATCGTTTGATTTGTAATATCCGTTAATTTCTGTTAAAATGAAATCCGACCGCTCGATCATGCCGTAACCACATTGGAAACCAAAAAGAGGTAAAATAATAATAAAATAATCAAAAAATATCTTTTAGTAAAATAAAGCGAAAAAATCAATCAGACGTTTCTCTTTGGGATTTTTCTTTCTTAATTGAATTGACTATTAACTAAAGTGAAACTAAGACTAAAATCAACTCGCAAAGTCAAGCTCGTCCGCGAAAAATCACTAAAAAAGGATTTTAAGATTCAATACCTCAGTTTTTCTTACCAAGTAAAAAGGATCATTTTTAAGGTCCAACGCCTTAAAATGACCACCTTCCAAGTAAAAAGAATCGCTTGATTCACCCTTAAGAAAGAACTACGTAGGTCTGATTTGCTCTTTGATGGAGGGTACGTAGGAGCAAGAGCCCCACTTTTGTCGACCTCAAAAATAAAAAAAGAAATAAAAGTTAAGGTAACACAATTTCACACAATTCTAAAAATAAGGCTATTGTCCTTTGAGACAAACGTGAGAGGTGTTAATACCTTCCTCAAACGTAAATACAACTCCCGAACTTGGAATATTCTTCAAGACCGATTTCCCTCGGTTTTCCCGACGTTTTCCATAAATAAACATTGGTGGCGACTCCGCGCATTTTCCTCTTTTGGAAAGCGCACCCGTGAGTCTCGCCTCACTCGCCCGCAAAAGGGTAGGTTGCGACAGGGTAGAAAAAGATTCATATATATATATATATATATATATATATATATATGAATCCTTTTGGAAAAACTTGTCGATCATTGTGTAGAGCACAAGATCAACAAAAAAAATGATGAAGGAGGCGATCCACAGTCACAAATCTATAGCTCAATGCCACTTTTCTCTCATTTCTCTCCTCTTCGTGTTGTCTTCTCTCTCTGGTATGCACACTTCTTCCTCTGGTATGCATGGTTTTTTATACAAAATAAGCCAAGAGGTACCAAACCAACTCGCCCAGGTAAGCTGTACTCGCTTAGGTGAGTTGATTGCTTAAGGCTGAAGACATTCACTTGCCCAAGCGAGTTGTTTGCTTAAGCTAGAGAAACTTCACTACCCTAGGCGAGTTGGTTGCTCGCTTGGGCGAATGGTACTCTGAAATATTGTAAAAATGACTTGTTTGCCCTTCATCTTTGGCTTGGTTTCTAGATCTAACAAATAGCCATCAGAACATAATGAATGCATGGATGAATCTTCCATATTTAAACAAAAATATTAATAAATGTAAAATATATAAAACAACTAGAATTAAAGGAAGTTTATAAGAAAACTATTACAATGAAAAGATAAGTGCTAACATTTTAATTCCAAAACAACAGACCTGGTGGTTACGAGGAAAAATATCTACAATGAGCTTCTTGTACCTCTTCACAGGTTGTCTGGACCTTGCCATCAGGGAAGGGCAGAAGATACAAAGGGTGCCACAAACTGGTAGAACATGGCGCAAAATGTGAATGTCTGTATACATGATTTTGATGATGCCAAAGATAAGCGCTTCTCAAGTTTGATCCAAGTCAAGAATTCAGAAATTCAGAAATAACTCCCAAGAGTCACATCTGTTCAAGAGATTTTTGAATGGTCATCAAAGGCCTATAAATAGGTGACTTGGGACACAAAATGTATGAGAGAGATTCCAAGAGAACTTCATTGTCAAATGCTCTCTCAAAAAAAACCCTTGGGCAAACACTTGCAAATCCATTAAGAGTTCATCCATGGACTTCAATTGTAATCTCCTTCTCTTCAAGAAGGAATTCCTCTTTTTTCTTCTTATACAAAGAGATTGATTAAGGGATCAAGGGTCTCTTAAGTTGTAAGGATTCCTGAACACAAGGGATGGGTTGTCCCTATGTGGTTCAGACTTTGTAAACGGATTTTTACAAAGGGAGTGGAAAATCTCAAGTGGGTTGCTTGAGTACTGGACATAGGCACGAACTTTGCCGAACCAGTATATAAACTGTGTTTGCATTCTCTTTTCTCTTATCTCATTTATTTTGTTGCAATCGATTTTGTCTTTCATGTTTAAAGAACATTATTAAATTGATTGTTGCTTCTTTTGCATTCTGAGTCTATCTCTTTTAGAAGGGGGTTAAAAGTTTATTAGTGGGAAATTAATTCACCCCTTCTTAAGATTTCTGAGGCTGTTGGTCCAACAAGTGGTATCAGAGCAGGATTCTTGTATAAAGTTTAAAAACTTTAAGAATAGATATGGCCTCATCCAACTTTCCATTTCCTGAGGAAATTCTATCAATAGGATCTTATGTTCAATGGTGAGGATTATCATTATTGGAAAATCCAAATGTAGATCTTTAAAGAAGCCATAGATTTAAAGATATAGGAAGCCATTAAATTTGATTCCTTTATTCCTACAATGGTAGAGAGAAATGCAACTACATAAAAAAAAAACTAGAGAAAAAAGAAGATGATGAAAAAAGAGAGAAGAAGTTTCCTCCTTAGCCCCAAAATGATGAATTCGATCAATCTGGGCACATGAGATTCAATTGTTTTGTCTTCAAAAGAAGAATGAAAAATCTGACAAGAGAAATTTCAAAGAGAAGAAAGAAAAGAAAGGATACATCACTTGGGAAGATAATGTCATAAATTCTTCAAGTGATTCAGAGAATAAAATCATAAGTCTAGGTATCATGATGAAAGACTATGAAAACGGAGAAGAGCAAAGTCGATACATTGATAGCAATTTCTCCAAACACATAGCATGCATCAAAGTTTATTCATATTTCTCCCCAAGATAAGTGGATATGTGATTTATGAAGACAACAAACAAAGGCCGCATTTCTCCCCAAGAAAAGTGAATCTCAAGAAAAGTGAATATATGATTTATGGAGACAACAAAGGCCACTTGATCAACAAGCCCAACAAGTTATATCAAATGATACCAACAGGTCACTTGTCTTTGATTGACTACTTTTGATGCTTGTTTTCTACTTAAGTTTAGATTGTTCTTGATGATTGTGATTGAATTTGATTTATTGTGTTTCATGATTGATTGATTGTGTTTTTTTATTGATGTGTTTGTTTTTGCCTAATTGATATTCAATGTTTGTTAGATTGATTGATTGATTATATTTTATATTTGATTAATTGTGTTTGATGATTGTTTTTTATTGAGTTTTGATTGTCTTTGATAATTGTTTTTTATTGTGTTTTGATGATTGCTTTTGATTGTGTGTTTGATTGTATTTGATGATTGTTCCTGATTGATTTTTTTATAGTCTTTAAAGAATCTATTAAAATTTTCAAATTAATTTCATATTTTAAGAAAACTATTTCAAATTTAGAAAAGGAAATTTTGAAATTGAAATTTGAAATTTGAAATTTGAAATTAAAATTTGGAAGTTGGAAGTTGGAAGTAGAAGTTATTGGAAGTTGACAGTTGAAAATGGAGTGGAAGTTACTGGAAGTTGGAAGTTCGAAATGGAAGTTATTGGAAGTTGAAAGTTGAAAATGGAAGTTGGAAGTTGGAAGGGGAAGTTATTGGAAGTTGAAGTTGGAAGTTGGAATTTGAAATTTAAAATTTAAAATTTAAAATTTGAAATTTGAATATTTTTTTGAATAGAAATTATTGTGCATAGTTAGTTGATTGTTAATTTAATTATTTTGATTTGAAATGTTTGATGATTGATTGTATTTGATTGTGTTTGATTGATGTGTTATTGTACTTGTTTTTGCTTGATTAATATTGAATGATTGTTTTAATGCCTTTTGGTATCACTTGATTCTCTACATTGCAACAAGTGGTAACATTTGTCTCCTCTCTATTCATAATTTGTTTTTTATGTTGACAAAGGGGGAGAGATAGATAAAGATATATGAAATATTTATGAGACAACTTTTTATATATGAAATCTTCAACTGTCTCATATAAGCAATCATTGCAAAACAAAGGGGGCGTAAAACTATATACAAATGAATATTTTTTTGTTGTTGTTGCTCCTAACCTACAAGTAGTTGTCATCATCAAAAAGGGGGAGAATGTAAATCATGAAGATTTTGATAATGTCAAAAAGATCAAGCCTTGGATAATGAGCGTCATCATCAAAAAGGGAGAGAATGTGGATCATGTATTGTTTTGATGATGTCGAAAAGAAATCACTTGATTGTCATCATAAAAAAGGGGGAGAATGTGAATGTATATATACATGATTTTGATGATGCCAAAGATAAGCGCTTCTCAAGTTTGATCCAAGTCAAGAATTCAGAAATTCAGAAAATAACTCCCAAGAGTCACAACTCTTTAGAAAATAACTCCTAAGAGTCACATTTGTTCAAGAGATTTTCAATGGTCATCAAAGGCCTATAAATAGGTGACTTGGGACACAAAATGTATGAGAGAGATTCCAAGAGAACTCCATTATCAAATGCTCTCTCAAAAGAAACTATTGGACAAACACTTGCAAATCCATTAAGAGTTCATCCATGGACTTCAATTGTAATATCCTTCTCTTCAAGAGAAAATTCCTCTTCTTTCTTCTTATACAAAGAGATTGATTAAGGGACCGAGGGTCTCTTAAGTTGTAAGGATTCCTGAACACAAGGGATGGGTTGTCCCTGTGTGGTTCAGACTTTGTAAATGGATTTTTACAAAGGGAGTGGAAAATCTCAAGTGGGTTGCTTAAGTACTGGACGTAGGCACGGACTTTGTTGAACCAGTATATAAACTGTGTTTACATTCTCTCTTCCCTTATCTCATTTATTTTGTTGCAATCAATTTTGTCTTTCATGTTTAAAGAACATTATTAAATTGATTGTTGTTTCTTCTGTATTCTGAGTCTATCTCTTTTAGAAGGGGATTAAAAGTTTGTTAGTGGGAAATTAATTCACTCTTCTTAAGATTTTTGAGGCCGCTGGTCCAACACAAAATTACACTGGAGATGGCAACCATTTCCAAATTCCAAGGCCAACCAACTAGAGAGAGGAAATTTGAACGAAAAAGGTTTTGATCATTGTGCATAGGTGAACAAGGATTTTGTCAAATTTAAGGTGTGGAAAGAAAGTACGTGGTACCAATCTATGAGTTGAAAACCCCTTTAAGCCATGGAAGAAATTGTGGTACATTGTAACTTGTAAGAATGTATATATATATATATATATATATGCTATGATCATAGTTTTAAAATTTTGTGTGCTTCGCCGTGTGAAAGTATTGAGATTGTGGTTGTAATTGTAGCTGCAATTGTAACTACACAAGAATATAAATTATGAAGGCTTGAAGTGGGAAGAAAATGAAACATTGCACATTTGCACGCCAGCGCTGTTGAAAGTGCCGATGTTGAATGTATCACTGTTAACATCGGTTTTGTAGAACCGATGTTAACATATTTATGACAACATCGGTTCTCTAAATACCCGATGTTAAACACAATGAACAACAGCAAAAAAAGTGTACGTATGATGAACGTGACATCGGTTTTGCAGTAAAATCGATGTTAATATGTTATATTAACATCGGTTTTCTAGAAAACCGATGTTAATGTAATATATTAACATCGGTTTCCTATGATAAACGATGTTAATATATTCCATTAACATCGGTTTTGCTAGAAAACCGATGTCAACGTTGATGATGCATACACTTATTTGGTGTAGTTCTTTGTGTATAACATCGGTTATGTGTAGATAACCGATGTTAATATTCAAATGTTCACATCGGTTATTTATAACTAACTGATGTTAATGTACAAGAGTTGACATCGGTTATCTACAGATGACCGATGTTAAAATACAAACGCTGACATCGGTTATACACAAATAACCGATGTTAATATACAAACGTTAACATCGGTTTTTCTATTACAACCGATGTTAAGGTTCATGTCGACATCAGTTTTTGTACATAACTGGTGTTGTTTATGATATTAACATCTATTTTTGTTAATAACCGATGTTGTTTTCAAGTTTTCTTTTATATATACTTTCTGTTTTTACAGTAAACCCAAAATTGTACCTGTCAAATGCAATTTCAAGCCCAATTCACAGCAAATAAACTTTTTATTCTGCTTTCAAGCAGTTTTAATGATAATAAACATCAAATAATTGATTTATCATTAAGAACAATCATCAAATGAATTCAATGTTCATATTACATAGAAAATGTCAAAAATGTTAAACCAAAGTAAACTAAGGAAAAAACCACTGTCCCTAAATCCTAGGCTTGATCTCTAACTCGGAGATAAAACTGTGCCCACTGGATCCGCAATGCCTTTAATCTCTCTGGCTCCAATGGTCTAGGATCGTTAAAATACTGCATGATGAAATAAATCATGATAAGTTAATAATGTAATACAAATTATAAATAAATCGATTTTGTTTGAAATAAACTTACTGCTTCCCAATTATTCCTAAAAGTTCCTAAAATGATGGTGGACATCCAGTGCATCACATAGTAGCCGCACTCAGTACTTCCTTTTTGTCTATTACACTAAATACATAATGAAATTTGGATATTAATTAAACAACTAGTGTACAGACACATAAAGAAATATATATAAGTGGAAGTTTTATGTAAATGACGTACCTTGACGACAATCCACCTAGCAGAAGCCTTTGATTTAGGCTGTGGAGCATCATCAAGACCTTTTAAAGAACTGTTCCAGATGAGTAAAAATTAAAAACTGGTGTTGTACGTTGAGGTATTACAATACAAATGTATTGAAAAGAACACTAACCTATTAATAATCCCCTTAAGGTAGTTGTCTGGCCTGTTATGCAATGAACAAAACCAGACAACTAGGTGTTCCTTGGGCAGGATGACCACCATCTGCCAGTGTCCGCTGCAGTGGAACCTAAAATGGGTTAGTACATTAGTAAACATTAATTAAATTTAGTTATTTTGTGACTTACCCAACTCTTTATGTAACTTTCGGACTCAAACTGCGATTGCCAAGACCTCTGAATGGACTGTGGCTCGAGGAATCCATAGATATCAGAATTCCCCACTCGCATACATGTTTCACTGAGATGCCTGTTTATGTTAAGTCAAAGTTAAATATTTATGAATTGAAAGCAATAACCTAGGTAATTAAAAGTAATATAAAATGACTTACAGAATCCACAACTGTAACACTGATATGCTGAGACATTGACCACCGTGTGCGATTTTGGAGAGGTCTTCGTGCTTTATGTAGAGGGGGAAATTTGGATTAAAGACCCCGAACACGGTGGCATCCCATCTAACCTGATAAGGCCTCAAGAAAACTCTGGGATGGTCAATGTCATCAGATAAAGTGGATCATCGACCTCCGGATCGGGCTTCGGAGGTGGTTTTGCCGGAGACACAGCTACCTATTCATGAAACAAAGTTAAATAGCCTAAGTTTAGGCACACTTAATGAATTAATTTAAAAAGAAGAAACATATAGTAAGGACAATAAGTATATGTTGTGATAAAGACTTGACCAGATGTGTCGACCAAGCAAGGAAGGTGTGAAGTGCCTGCCCCACTAATGGAAGCTTGCTTGTGGGGCTTCTATGGAGGCTGGATCTTTGAGCTTCAATGAGGTCCTTTAATGGTGATTTTCCACCATGGAGATGCAGCGGAAGACAAAGGAGAAGAGGTGAGAGGAGGCGCCATCCACTAAGGAATAAGCCATGCAAGAAGGAGCTTCACCACCAAGATGAGCCTTGGATAAGAAGCTTGGAGAGGATGCTTCAATGGAGGAAAAGAAAGAGGGAGACAAAGAGAGAGGGGGAGCACGAAATTGAAGGAAGAAAAAGGGAGAGAAGTTGAACTTTGAGTTGTGTCTCACAAGACTCTCATTCATCAAAGTTACAACAAGTGTTACACATGTTTCTATTTATAGACTAGGTAGCTTCCTTGAGAAGCTTTCTTGAGAAAACTTCCTTGAGAAGCTTCTTTGAGAAAACTTCCTTGAGAAGCTAGAGCTTAGCTACACACACCCCTCTAATAACTAAGCTCACCTCCTTGAGAAGCTTCCTTGAAAAGATTCCTAAAGAAGCTAGAGCTTAGTTACACACACCTTTCTAATAGCTAAGCTCACCTCCTTGAGATGAGAAACTAGAACTTAGCTACACACCCCCTATAATAGCTAAGCTCACCCCCATGACAAAATACATGAAAATACAAAAAAAGTCCCTACTACAAAGACTACTCAAAATGCCTCGAAATACAAGGCTAAAACCCTATACTACTAGAATGGCCAAAATACAAGGCCTAAACGAAGGAAAAAACCTATTCTAATATTTACAAAGATAAGCGGGCTCATACTTAGCCCATGGGCTCAAAATCTACCCTAAGGCTCATGAGAACCCTAGGGCCTTCCCTTGGATTTCTGGCCCAATCTACTTGGAGTCTTCTATCCAATGCCCTTGCGGGGTGGGATTGCATCATTCCCTCCATCTTGGAAAGGATTTGACCTCAAATCCCGAGGTTCTTCATACTCTAGGCTCCTTCCCTCAACACCTATAAAAAGAACAAAAACATATGTATTAGTGGTGTTTGGTATGTTGAAGTAAGGTAAGGTTTGAAAACCCATTTCCTGGGCATCTTCCCATAAAGGAACATGGTTTCTCACCAACTCAATGAGTGGTGCTACAAGTATAGAAAAATATGGGATAAACCTTTTGTAAAAGTTTGTTAAGTCATGGAAGCCCCAAATTTTTCTTATACTTGGTGGAGTGGGTCACTTAGGAATGACCTTTATTCTCTTAGGGTTCATGGGAACCCCTTGATCACTATTTGAAAAATTAAGAAAAGTAACGCAATAAAACATACCTTTTTCTGTATTTTCATATTGATTATTCCTACCAAAAAGATGACAAACCTAAGGTGTCCCAGATGAGTACCTAAGTTTGTATTGAAACTAAAAATAAGAACAAACCTACCTAATGGGTCCCTATGTACACACACCATGAAGATGTTAGGTGTACGAGTGATTTTACAAAAGAGGGTTGCACCACTCAAAACATTCATCATACCACCTATTTTAGGGACTTGGTGCCTAATAATACCTATTTTGGGCACCAACAAAGCACAAGGATTTAAGCTCTTGCGAAGCAAACCCTCATCCAACAACTTCTTTACTAGAGGAATAAACTCAAGCCCAAGAGGTGTGGCAATGCTAGCAAGTGTCTTTTTACAAAAGAGAAAATGTGGAGGTTGTCTAAGAGGGAAAGTTTCTTTAATGTTTGTCTTTATTTTAAAATGAGTTTCCTTCTTAGCTAACCTCTTGGAGGAGACACTTACCTCCTTACACTTCTCTTTAACCACTAATGGTTGTCCATCTTCTTGGGGGTAGATTTCTTCACTAGATTCTTCCACTTTTGCTTCTTCACTTTCACTAGAAGAAGGTGAAGTAGTAGCCTCATCTTGGCTACTATAAATGTCTTGGCCGCTCATAATCATGGTTTTTGTGGTGGGGCACTGAGAAGTAATGTGTCCTCTTCCAAGACATTTAAAGCACTTTATAGAGCTAGTTTTCTCTTGCATACTAGCCTTAGGGGCTTGCTTTTCTATTGCCTTCCCCTTATCATATTTGGGCTTAGAAGGTGTCACCCCTAAGATGCCTTGACCTTGGTCTTTCTTTGGATAAGAGTGAGAGCCATAAGATTTTGAAGTAGACTTCTTTTTAAGTTGTTGCTCTACCCTTATTTCCCAATCTAAGTTAGCCTCTACATTGTCCTTCCCATGGAAGTATGAGAGGTTAATGTTAGCCTCTTGAGGCTTTCTTTCCTTTTCTCTTCTATGGGAGTGAGGTCTAAGATGTGGCCTGTGCCTTCCTTCATAATAGTCATGAAGTTCTTCACTTAGGCTCTTGCAAGAGTTATGACTACTATAGGAGGCATGTTTTTCTCTTTTCATTTCTTTCATTATTTTTCTTCTTTCTTCCTCTCTTATTTTCTTTCTTTCATCTTGATTTATTTCTTCCACTCTTTTTTTTCCTTTTTCTTTTCTCTCTTGTTTTTCTTTCCATAACTTGAGGAAACTCAACTCATCTAAGATTCTAGATAAAGGGTCTTTATGACTAGTACCCTCGCCATTAACACTAGATGAATGATGACTCATGTTGGTTCCTAAGTTGTGGTTCTTTCTTGTTGGAGGTTTGAAAACAAAAGGTAAAAGAAACTATGGTTGAAACTAGCCAAAATAAACACTAAAAGAGGTGTGAAAGATAAGGTAAACAACTAATTGGTAAAAGGAAAGCTATCTAGGCGGTTTGGCGAGAAATGTAAACTAGGCGAATCCTAAGAGTGTTTGGATGACCACATTCAAGGTTTCCAACAAAACACTCACTATCCTAAGGAAAAATTGCCTAAAATTATTACACACAAATGGAAGTTTGGCAACCTATTGGAGGCTCCCAATACACTTCCTATGAAAGACCTTTTTGTTACAAAACTTGAAAGCAATGAAGGTAAGTAAATTGCAAATTACAAAATTACAAAACGGTCCTCAATTTTGGTGGTTGTTCTCTCTTTGGTGATTCACTCAATTTGGAATTCTTCTTAGTCCAATAGCTCTTAAGGTGGTTGGCCCTTTTTTCTTGACTCAAATTCTTCAAGTGATGGCACCAATCCTCCTTCCAATTCCCTATATGACAACCCACAAACAAGGAAACAAAGAGACAAAAAAAAATGAAATGAAAGCTAAACCAATGGAGTTTTAACAAGACAATTTTTCAAGGATTATTCAACAATTAAAGCAATGAAAAGGACATAGAAGCAAGCTAGGACTCAAAGAGAAACTTAGAATGGCTCTAGAGTAGAGATAAAAAACTAGAAAAAAAAAAGACTCAAAAAACCTCTAGCTTTGGCACTTGTCTTCACACTAATTTTCAATTGAAATTTTGGAACTAAGATTGGTATAACATAGGCACCAATTATAGAATAAATTTTGAGCCAAAACAACAAGCACTGTTCCCCTTCATTTTTTTCCTGGATACTGATTTTCCTGCCAACTTGTGTGATTTTTTGTATTTTTTCCTTTTATCCAAATCACTTGTTTCTTTTTTTCTAACTTTTTTCCAGATGTAAAAATTTCAGCTCAAAATTCAAAGTAACCAATTCTCATTAATTTTTACAAGTTTGTATGTCCAAGCTGCCAGCACCAGCCATTTTGTTTTTTAAGCAAGGTATATTGATTGCCTTGGGCTTACTTTCAACCTTCCTATGTATGTTGAACTCACTAGGATTGTTTACCACAGTTTTAGGAGTTCAATATTCACTTAGGATCAAAATTTCAGCCAGCAATTCAATCACCAAAACTGAAATTCACAATAGACACAATCATAAGGAAATCTAAAAGTTCAAGAAAAGGTTCACAATCAAAGACTCTCTAAGAATTTTGCATGAACAAGTTAAGGACTAATTAACATGAAAGATTTGACTCAAATCAAATAATAGGCTAAAATAATTTCATACACTCATGTGCAAATGAGTTAGACAAAGAAACAAGAAAATAAAATTCAGCACAACATAAGAAATCTTATGTGACAAGTTTCATGACTAGACATGACTTCTATGACAAAACTACAATAGGTGAACAAGTCACTCTAGATTTTTGAGGTTTTCTTCTACTTTAATATTTTTGTAAGAATTTTATGGTTTAGGTTTCAGCCACAAAAAATAACAAGACAAAACTCAAAGAACCTAAACTCAACACAATTCATGGTTCAAGAACAAGAAATTTGAACCATAGAAAATAAAATCTAGCTTCTATAGCAAGTTTAATCGGTGAAAACTCTAAAGAATCATGTTAACAACATTTAGCACAAGACATTTGAGGAGATACATGGAGAAAAAATGAAGAAAAAACAATGGAAGAGAAGGTAAAGCAAAAAATTAATGGAGGTTTAAGGAGCAACTACTTGAAGCTCTTGTGCTCTGATTACCACTTGATGGAAGCTTGCTTGTGGGGCTTCTATGGAGGCTGGATCTTTGAGCTTCAATGAGGTCCATTAATGGTGATTTTCCACCATGGAGATGCAGCGGAAGACAAAGGAGAAGAGGTGAGATGAGGCACCATCCACTAAGGAATAAGCCATGCAAGAAGGAGCTTCACCACCAAGATGAGCCTTGGATAAGAAGCTTGGAGAGGATTCTTCAATGGAGGAAAAGAAAGAGGGAGACAAAGAGAGAGGGGGAGCACGAAATTGAAGGAAGAAAAAGGGAGAGAAGTTGAACTTTGAGTTGTGTCTCACAAGACTCTCATTCATCAAAGTTACAACAAGTGTTACACATGTTTCTATTTATAGACTAGGTAGCTTCCTTGAGAAGCTTTCTTGAGAAAACTTACTTGAGAAGCTTCTTTGAGAAAACTTCCTTGAGAAGCTAGAGCTTAGCTACACACACCCCCCTAATAACTAAGCTCACCCCCTTGAGAAGCTTCCTTGAAAAGATTCCTAAAGAAGCTAGAGCTTAGCTACACACACCTCTCTAATAGCTAAGCTCACCTCCTTGAGATGAGAAACTAGAACTTAGCTACACACCCCCTATAATAGCTAAGCTCACCCCCGTGACAAAATACATGAAAATACAAAAAAAGTCCCTACTACAAAGACTACTCAAAATGCCTCGAAATACAAGGCTAAAACCCTATACTACTAGAATGGCCAAAATACAAGGCCTAAACAAAGGAAAAAACCTATTCTAATATTTACAAAGATAAGCGGGCTCATACTTAGCCCATGGGCTCAAAATCTACCCTAAGGCTCATGAGAACCCTAGGGCCTTCCCTTGGATCTCTGGCCCAATCTACTTGGAGTCTTATATCCAATGCCCTTGTGGGGTAGGATTGCATCACCCACTAAGGAAACCTCATCAGTGGGTACAGGAACTAGAGCATTTGCATCTGTAACCTCCTCCACACTCACCTTTACTTGGCCAGGCAACAAAGGAGTGTTATGAACAATAGTGGATCCCTCATAAACTCTCCCCATGGCAACCAGGCAGGCAGGATCTGTTTCTATGTACAAGCCGCACCTGTCAGAGTCACCCATCTCAGGATCGTTTCCTGAGGGATCAACACAACTCCCCTTTGTGCTCACTCGAGGACCAGAGGGACCAACCAGAGGCTCAGGAGGCACTGCAAGTCCCTGAGATTGCATCTGCGACTAAAGCTGGGACTGCATGTGGCTGAAGGATGCCATGACCTGCCTCGTCACTTTCTCTGTGATGGACTCCTCTAGCTGGTCCCTAATTTGCTGGGTCAGTTGCTGCAATTCTTCAGGAGGCAGGGAGGAAGCGTTGCGGGACGTCCGTGGAGCCGGTCCAAAGTATTGCTTGATGGTGACACCGGCTCCAGCAACACGGACACATCCAGGGTGCTCTGGACGTCCAATAGCAGCGGCGAGAACATCCTGACATCCATGGGGGACGAAGGATCCCTGTGTGGTCTGCTCCTCAAAGGAATCCTGCACAGAAAACACACAGTGGTACATGGCATTCACAAAATATTGAAATATAATTGTAATGGTTAGTTGAAAATGGCTTACAATCTTCTCAGCGATTTCCTTTGCGGCCTCAGTCGTCATCTCCCCTATTTTCTTCGTGCGGGCCATCTTCCACTTCACGTGGCGTCTGACTGGGGATGGAGGGTCAATGACGCCATCAACACTTCCTGACTATGTAGCTTCCTACAGCTTCTTCTTCGTCTTCTCAGCCAGGAGCTTCTGCTCCGAATAATCATAACCCCCACGAGACAAAACGTGGGGGGCAGTATTCTGCTTCTAGATGGCATGTGCCTTCTTGCGCACATCTTGAAAAAATTAAACAATAATGTTTGAAATTGGTAGAATGAAGTATAACAACATCATGTTTTTTTGAAAAACAACTTAAATGGCAAGGAACATACCTCCCAAGAAGGGTCTCTGCGAGTCTGGCAAAATTGGGCCCACTTTTCCTTGTTGATGCCGTATTTCTCATAGACAGTGTCCTCGACACCGTCCTGATCGGCTGCAAGGGCCCATTTCCTCGTGAGGTCTGATTTGTGAATGTATGTATACATGATTTTGATGATGTCAAAGAAGAATCTAACAAGGCTGCTTCAAATGATAAGCATTTGCTTCAAGAATAATTCAAGATTGCTTCAACAAACAAAGCCTTGTTTCAAGATTCACTAAAGACCAAGCCTTGCCTTAAAACAATGTGCTTTCAAGACATGTAAGGCTCTGGTAATCGATTACCAGGAAGTGTAATCGATTACCAGAAGACAGGGTTGAGAAATAGCTGTTGAAAAATGTTTTGAATTTGAATTTTCAACATGTAATCGATTACCATCTGTCTGTAATCGATTACCAGCAACGAAACTTTGGAAATTCAAATTCAAAAGTCATAACCCTTCAAATTATAACTGTGTAATCGATTACACAAACATTGTAATCGATTACTAGTGGAAAGTTTTCAGAAAATCTGCCAACAGTCACATCTTTTCATTAGATTTGTGAATGGTCATCAAAGGCCTATAAATAGGTGACTTGGGCACGAATTTTAGACAGAGAGTTTTGCTTGGCCAAAATGTTTTATCCTCTCTCAAAAGAAAATGAGAGAGATTCCAAGAGAACTTCATTGCCAAATGCTCTCTCAAGAACTCTTGGACAAACACTTGCAAATCCATTAAGAGTTCATCCATGGATCTTCATTGTAATATTCTTCTCTTGAAGAGAGAATTCTTCTTCTATTCTTCTTATTCAATGAGATTGGTTAAGAGACTGTGAGTCTCTTGTTGTAAAGCATCTGAACATAAGGGATGGGTTGTCCCTGTGTGGTTCAGACTTTGTAAAGGATTTTACAAAGATAGTGGAAATCTCAAGTGGGTTGCTTGAGTACTGGACGTAGGCACGGGTTGTGGCCGAACCAGTATAAAACTGTGTTTGCATTCTCTCTTCCCTTATCTTATTTATTTTGTTGCAATCAATTGTGTCTGGCATGTTTAAAGAACATTGTTAAATTGATTGTTGTTGCTTCTTCTGTATTCTAAGCCTATCCCTCTTAAGATTATTGAGGCCACAAGGTCCAACATGATTTAAACTGCCTCCATCTCTCCCCCACGGTCTGCAGTAACTTCCTTTTCGTCCTACTGTCAGAAACCTCTGGGATATCAAATTCCGCCTGACAACATCAAATAAAGTTTATTTGTTACAATAATGTATTTTTTGGCTATTAATTAAACAAAATCAAATAAGAAAAGAAAAATACCTGAATATCCTCCCAAATCAGGTCCTTCTTAGTAGTAGGGGCCTCCTTCCAGTTCTCGTAGGTGACATCCACCTTATCACGCGCCACAATCCCCAAATATGTTCTTAATTTTTTCTTGTGGGGACCTTCGGCCTTCCCGATAGCAGGATCAACATGCAGCACTGGTCTCTCAGCACTAGGTGGTCTAGTGGACAACAATCGTAGATGTGAGGCTTTGCGTATCCGCTTCACAGTAGACGGCAAAGCCGATGCGTCCGGAGGAGGAGGAGTGGAGGCAGGTGAAGAACCCATGATCTTTTATACAATAACACACAACAACATACAAAATAGGATTAATCAAAAGAGGATCGGTCATAAGTTTTTTTTGGAAGGCAAAAGTATAATATTATTAATAAAACATAACAGTACCAGAGGTACTTAGGAGATCAGATACAAGACACCCAAGGTGCCACCTTCCAAAAACATAAAACCCAACAAAACCCCACCACAGAAGGACACAAGACAAATTAACCAAAGGACTCCGAAAGATTGGTAGTTGTGTTTTTTAATTGTGATTTGGGGCAACCATGTTATAAAAAGTCTATTACATGTAATCAGCAGTCAATGTATGCTTGATGGAATATAAATACTATATCTTCATAAATACACATGTACATGACATCCTTAGGACTTCATCCAGCTGATGTTTGTCGCCAGTTTCATCATCCACCACCCTTTTCTTCTCTACCTTCTCACGCTTGTTGTTGTTAAACCCATATTTATGCTTCTTCCCTTCATGTCTTGTTTTATCACAACTTTAGCCGAATTTCCTATCTTCAGCACAGTTGAATCTCCTGTCTTATTCTCCAATGACACACTTTTGATGGCTTGTATCTTTTTTTCTTTGTATGTTCTAGTGGTTCAGCTTCAGAATGCATAGAGCAATCTGAATTTTCTAGTGATCACCCAAAGGCTTCTGCATCAGCATTGACACTCTTCTACCCTCTTTGGTTCTGTGTTGCATTCCGTGCTTCCT